>NW_017729024.1:125457229-125462068 GCF_001723915.1 Gavialis gangeticus
CCAGTAGCTAGAGACGTGTCCTTAGGAAGTGGAGGGGGTAACCAAAGGCCTGATAATTCCTGCAGTTGATGAGTGAGGTGCAAGGGAAGTACATGAAGAAAGAATTTGGGAAATGGGGAGAGGATAGGGAGATGTGAATGGAACAGAGAGGGAGTTTGAGAGAAGGGAGAAGACAGACTGATGAGTGAAAAAATGGGTGAGGAGGAAGTGGAATGGAGACAAAAGAAAAGAGGGAAGTTAGAAATTGAAACACAGGTAGGTAGAAAAGGAAGGAAAAACCAGACCTGTAAGATCACAGAGCACTAGTGAATTAATCTCTCCGTAATGCCTGTGTACTTTAGTGGCAGGTCTCAAAGATGGACATTCAAACTTATAAAACAAATCTGCTGTTGATATTACTGACCCTCTTTTCCTCTTCCTGAGCTCTGTGTCAGGGTCACAGCAAAGTATTTTGCCTAGAGCACAGGCACTACTGCGATCAGCCCAGCTTGGAGGTCAGAATTAATGGCGTGTCTGGCCTGGAATGCTGAGAGGGCCAAGTATGTCACACTATTTCTCCCTTTACTTCTCCTCTCCTGCTCCTTTACTTCTCCCCAATACTCTCCATATGCTTCCTCTATGGTATTTCACAGTTATTTTTTAAGGGACTTCTTAGAGCAGATGTTCCCATTCCATCTTCCCCTTTACTTTTTCTGTACAAACAATGGATTATATTGCATCTGACATGTTGGTTTGATCTACAAAGGCAAAAACAAACTAATAATGGTGTTTTTCTGTTCCTTCTGTCTGCCCTCATCCCTAGCACTTCAGCCAGATGTTTATTCTAGGACTTCCTCCTAAAGTCCCCGTTTCCTTTTTAGTACCGTTATTTAACTTGGCTGTCTTCTCAGTGTCTGCCTCTTACAACATTTAGCACATTTTTAAGCACCTATTTCTTAAATACTCCTTTGACGCAGATAGTCATTATCTCCATTATTCATCTGGGAAAACTGAGGAAGGGAAGTTACATGATTGTCAGGGTTCCCAGAGAGTCATTGTCATAGCCAGAATTAAGATATGTAAGTTCCCAACCTTCAGGTTTGCTTGCCCTCAAACCACAGGACTGTTTCTTACTATTGCTGTACCTGGTAGTACTTGTGTGTCAGCCTCCTATTTGAGGAGAGTACACAAGAAAAAAAAACGGGCTCCTATGTACCACAGGTCTGCATGGATGACAAGATCCTGCAGCCCTGAATACAGTGACCTTTCTTGGTCAGGGAAGGTTGGATTTGTCTCCTTTCAGAGTAGACCCTTGAAAAGTAACACTGACACTTGAGTGAACTGCCATGCAGTCACATCCATTCCATTCAAACTTTCATTTCTAATAAAATCCCCCAAACTTTACATTTTCTAATTTTTGTTCTTTGACCAAAGAGAAGGAAATAGAACCTCAAATAAATAACATAGCAAAGGCTGAAGCAGTTGCAGTTGCATCAGCTGAAATACTACCACCCATCTCACGTTAGAAAAAACAACAAACCACTTCCAACCTCCCCACCCCCAAAAAAAACAACAAACCACAAAAAGCCCACCTTCACCATGTTCCTCTTTCAATGGAAAGATGACCCAAGACTAATGTCCTACCAACAATTATGTTTGTGAGTAGTTCTTTCTAATGCTGTGTGATTATTCATGGGCAAATGCAGGAAATGGGGCCTCAGGTCCCATTTCTACATGTTTAAGCAGAAAGTAAATTTCATAATTGATGTCAGAAGTGCTTTTGACATAAATATAATTTGGGAACAGAAATGCTATCATTATGACTAATCAGACCCATAGCAACTATGTACAGTGTCTCTAATCAGAATACTTATCAGTTTCTAAAGCACAAGAACAGAAGTTGGGCAAATCCGTTTTAGAAAATCACAGTCTGTTCCTGGATGCTTCATCAAAAGAAAAAAAACCTGAATTCATTAACTGAATTGTTCGCTGCTCACTCTGGTTGATACACTCTTATAAAGTGTTCTGGACAAAATTCCTATTTGTGAAGAATTATGTTATTCTTATTCCACTCACAATTACATATATTCTCTCCCTCTCTCTAATTTATGTATAACAGAATATACTTGCTTTACTAATGTGCTATTTTTAAATGGAATATTTTTTAATTACATCAATACTTTACGATGCTAGGGAAACCTTCTTGCATTTTCAAAATGTCACAAAAATTCTGGGCATAAAATTATTCAATTTAATGTTAAACAATGAAGTGATAACTATTGGTGTTGCATTAAAGCTTTTTTATATGCAAACAGTTGCCCATCTTGCCTATATCGACAACTTGTATTTTTCCATTAGTAGAAGAGAAAACGAGTCATAATCATGATGATGTGCCTAATATAATATATGGTGGAATCAATCAACCCTGTAATAAATTAATAAATGCTGTAGATAGTCACTCAGATGGCCTACTGAATTATAATGAATAGTGCATTTCATTTATCATTGTGCATCTAGGTTGCACACTACCCATTACTGTTAAAATGACTCATCTAATCTTAGAGAACATTCTGTTCCCTTAGACACGGCTTTTCTCCCCCTATATTTTTAAGACTGAACCTATAGAATACATGTGCATAAAATTAGTGTCAAAGTAGACAAGATAAAATGAGGCCCATATCTCTCTAATCACATCTCCACAACGGATCAATGCACAGAGGAACTCTGCATGAGCTCTCAACTTATTGTTTTTTGGTGGTGGAAGAGGCTTGACATGAAGTCTCAATGGCCTTCAAAGGTTTCTAGAGATTAGATGAGTTGAAGTAAGGACTGAATAAATTTTCTAAACATACCCGTCATTTCAAAGTCCCATGTTTGTCCTTTATCTGCTCTTCACCTGCAAATTAATCCAGTTTTTGCCCTATCCTAAAGTTATTAATATATTCATTGTCTCAATGGCCCTTTTAGGTAATATGCTTCAAATGTTAATATTTTCTGAGGGAATGATTTGCAGTTACATTTGTTACTGAGGAGTTTTCACTTTAATATCTAACTTTTAAAACCTCAGATAGGTCTTCTTTGAAAAATGGCATCATAATTGCTGTTGTCTTACAATTATTTCCATAGCACAACTGCTCCTGAACATGACTAAGAACTAGACTCTGTTACAACATCTAAATTTTACCCAACTGAACAACAGTTTAAGGCAGGGATGCAGGTTGGATGTGGCCCACCAGGCCTGTGGGGCCCCTAAAAAATTTAGAAAATTAATATTTATCTGCCCCTGGCTGCCTGTCATGCAGCCCTCAATGGCTTACCAAAAGTCAGTAAGCAGCCGTTCGTCCGAAATAATTGCCCAACCCTGGTTTAAAGCATAAGTGATGTGTAGGCGGGGTAGAGGGGAGCATGTACCCCCCTAAGATTGGCTGCCGCCGAAGCCACCACTGGCTTCTGTAGGTGGTCGTCACCACAGCCCCCTGCTGATGTGGCCACCGGTGGCTGCGGGCAGTCTCCACTCACTGCCCACTGACAACAGTGCAGACAGCAGCTGCAGGCAGTCCCCACTTGCTGCCCAACATTCATCACGCCCTTCCCTCACCACCAACACCACCATGGCTGTCTGCAGGCGGTCCCTTACTCACCACCACTGTGTCCTTGCTGACAACGCCACCGCCGCCTGCAGGCGGTTGCCGTGCTCCCCCAGTCTCTGGAGCCACACTTCGTTCATGGTTTAAAGTTGTTATCCTGAGATCTGTTTCTTCTTGGCACATCATTGCCATCCCATTTGAGCACCTTTGTGGTAGGTGCAAGGATGCAAGAAACACAGCTTCCATTGAGCACCAACCTTTAAGAAACAGGGTTACAGCTGAGGCAGGCAAGGACTACTAGTAGATTATTAATAGATGTTCATATAATGGGCCAATGAACCTTCATTTCTGATATAGGATTACAGCCCTGGACAACTTTTGAAATTGTTGAGAATTTTACCAGGAGAAGAGAAGACTCAGGGGGGATTTGGTGGCAGCCTATAAGTATATAAGGGGGGTGCACCTGGATATGAAAAAACAGTTGTTCACCAGGGCTCCCCAAGGGATAACAAGGTCTAATGGCCACAAACTTCTGGAAGACCAATTTCGACTGGACACAAGGAAAAACTTCTTTACAGTCTGAGTGTCCAGGGTCTGGAACAGACTCCCTCCAAAGGTAGTGCAAGCACCTACTCTGGACTCTTTTAAAAAGTGCTTGGATAATTATCTTGCTGGGATCATTTGACCCTGGCAGACTTCCTGCCTAAGGCAGGGGGCTGGAATCTATGATCTCATAAGCTCCCTTCCAGCCCCTAATGTCTATGAATCTATGAAGTACAGACCCCTTAAAATATTCCCAATTATCTGAAAACTTGATTGTTCATATTTATTTAAATTGAACAGTCATCCAGACAACTATGGTTATACTATTTTGCTTTTCTAATTGATGAATCAAAGAGAGATGTTGGCTATTACATTTAATTATTTTAAGGGAGAGTTGCGTATGTGCAAATTTTGAAGAGAGCAAAAATCTATTTGGTAGGCCTGTGTGAGTTGGCAGTGATCCAATCTGGCTTCGGATCTGGCCGCTTTCAGATGGCCGTGATCCAATCCGGAGCTCCGGACCAGGTTTCCGCCTCAATCCAGCTGAAGTGGCTCCAAAGCTTCTGAGCTGCCTTGGAGATCCAGCCATAGGGTATAATGGGGGAATAAATGAAATATCTATAACTTAGCTGTTTTTTGTCTGATTTAGATTAAACTTGCAGGGATGGTAGCCTCTGCTGAGAGCATGAAATCTGCCAAGTTTCAAGAATATCGGTGAAGGGTTTTGAGG
>NW_017729024.1:125467068-125469035 GCF_001723915.1 Gavialis gangeticus
AATCATGATTGATTGGTAACTGGTTACATAGTAGCTAAGCAGCCAGGCCTGCAGTAGTGTCTCCCACGCCCCAAGACAGACACAGTCAGTCCCACAAGCACCCAGGGCACCAGCTGCTAGGGGTGCAGGGCCCCAGAACCCCCCTGCACCTATCTTCTTGACAGCTGGCAGGCGTTATGGCCACAGCAGGGGCCACCATCCCTGCAGCTGTCAGCCTGCTGTGCCTTAACACACACAGTGTCACCCATGTCACGAGTTTTGCTTGTCTCCAGCTTGAGGCGCAGTTTTTCCCAAACCCCTGCACCTATCTCCTTGAAACTTGGCAGACTTTGTGGCTTCAGCAGAGGCCACCACCCCTGCAATTTTCACCCTGCTGTGGTGTAACACATACATGTGACATGAGTTTTGCTTTCAAGAATTTGGGTGCAGTTTCCTCCAAACCCCTGCACCTATCTCCTTGGCAGGCTTCATGCTCTCAGCAGAGGCTACTACCCCAAATTTCATCCAAATTGGACAAAAAACAACAAAGTTATAGGCAGACAAGATTCTTTGGGTGACCCTTGTCTGCCTATGTCCTTAGACCAACACGGCTACAACCTACACCCCTGTAACAAAGTTATAGATATTTTATTGTTTCCCCATTATACCCTATGGCTGGATCTCCAAGGCAGCTCCGAGGCGGCTCCGAAGCACTTTGGGAAGCCTAATGAGGCCAGCGCTTCGATCTGGACGTGCTGCTTCAGACCCTGAAGTGTCCGAAGCTTCTCCGGATCCAAACCTCTGTCTGAAGCCTCACACAGCCCTACTATTTAGTTTCCTTGTTACTGTCCTGCATGTTCCTGGCAACTGTAATGAAAACAATGGAATCTGCACCAAGACTGGCTTCTGATACGCAACTCGTGCTGTCTGGCAGTCACTTTCCCCATCAGGCAAAATGCAGTTCTGTTTGACGTTTTAAAGACCAACATCTTTTAAACCACTGATTTTTATTGTTTCCTAAGGTGGTCACTTGAGACAGATTTCTCTCTATTTGCACAAACATCTCTCTCCAAATCAGTTTTCCCCCTTCTCAAAATGTTCCAGTTGCTATTATATTTATTAGCTATAGGCTGGCCAATATCCTCTAGGCATTTCACAGACAAAGAGAACAAGGCTTTTCACATCAGAAGTTCACAATCTAAATAATGAAGCTTTAGTGCAAAATTCACTGCTAACATAAGGAGGCAGAACTCCACTGAGTCCAGCTGAGCTATACTTGCATATTCCAGCAGTGAATATCTATTTTTGTCTTTGTAACATAAGATGTAACTATAGAAATCATTTTACTATAGTAAATTCAATACAATGATTTTAGTTTAGGAGAAAGGAGGAGGAAAAGATGGGTCTGTCTCATGAGTACTTTTTTGTATTTGTATAATATTGGGTAATTAACAAAGGAAGCCAATTGTGAACTAATGACTAAATCTGAGGGGGGAGATGTAACTTTAGAGATACTGTTTTGCCTATTGCAGAAGCAAATTGACAGTATACTTTTTCTGCCTATGTAAGAAAGGAAGGCACAAGACTTCACAGCTGAGGCCATATTGGTTATAGACTCAAGTGAATATATACTGAAATGTATTGTGTCAAAATTAGCTAACAGTGTGCTGTTCTGAATCATTTCAACCCTTTTGGTCCAGCTTTCATCATAGCTTTCTGCTTTTAAGGTGGTATAGATGCAAAGCCTTTTGATTACTCTTAATCCTTTTATTTTTGTTGTACTCATGCATAGGAAGTATTGTGGACCATATGCATTTAGGCTACAAAAGGCCCTGTACAAACCCATGATGTCACCTTCAGGCCTGGACCCCTTTGCAGAGTGCTGACCAGACTGACAAATATGTTTTACACATTTTTTGCTTGCTGTTGTGCATGTGAATATAACTCATCACAGTTCCAGTGTGTTTTCTTTATGAAGGGGACACTGT
>NW_017729024.1:125474035-125474524 GCF_001723915.1 Gavialis gangeticus
CTGTTCCAGTGTGTTTTCTTTATGAAGGGGACACTGTATGAGTTTGCTGATTTAACAGTTTTCCAGTTAAAAAGCCCCATTAAATGTTTCATTTAATGTGTGTGGCACAGTTTATAACTTTGGGTGACAACATTTCCAGTTTTGCACAGTTATGCTGCCTTCCATGAATACTAGGACCTACACAGGTCCTCAGGAGGCAAGCATGATTGAGCCATCTGCTGGTAAAGGAGTCATGTGATAGACCAAGGCAATGTGGAGGATGTATCCAAATCAGATAGGTCTGGCCTGAAGAAGGAAAGATGCAGGGAGTACCAGACCTCATCTTCTGGTCTTCCAGAAGTTCTCCAGGATGCACTGCAGAGATGAGAATGCAAGAAACAGAAGTCATAAGCATCATTAGATAACTCTCGCCCCAGAAGCCCAAGGAAAATTATAGCAGTATGAAAGATCCATGGTGGAGTCGGTGGCCCCTTGCCCCCCTGTCTGCGG
>NW_017729024.1:125474535-125488335 GCF_001723915.1 Gavialis gangeticus
CCTTCCGACCCTAAATCTATGAAACTATGAAACTATAAGCAGTAGCACAGAATTCCAGTCTTCGATGGGTATCCCACCTCCAAGTGGTTTAGGTCCTTCTGGAGGGACAATGCTGAGGCAATATCAAAGGGGATATACCTTTTCCTATTCCCCTCTGTGTTTTTTCTCTTGTCAGGGATAATATGGTCCTACTTCTGATTTCACTCTCCAGAATGTTCCTGAAGAATATGACATGGTTGTCGTAAAAGCTAACTGCCTTCCAGTAGGGAGTGACTACCTGCTGTTGTGACCAAAGAAAGAAGGCGTACATCTGAAGTTCAATTTTCTGTATTTAAGGTGCTTAAATCTCTCTTGACACACTGAGATACTTGTTGGTTTACAATTTATATGGAAGAATAATTGCAGGATTAAAATTGTTTGGCTGTTGCCTGAGTAATTAGTATGCAAATTGCTGTTGTATTACCTCTGAGTTATAACTACAATGACAAATGTAATAGTTGCATATGCCAAATACCATTCTTGGTAATTTTACTATTTATCAATAGTCACAGCATATGGATATTAATTTCCATATTGAGCAGTTATATATTAAATCAAGAGTGACAAATATCCTGTCCAGTGCATTTCAGCTTCTTATTATCACATCCAGCACTATGTTATGCATTCATTCCTTTTATGAGCATTAAAGTAGGACATTAATTATGTAATACTCCTAAATGTGCTTAAACAAATTAAAAATAAAGTTAACGCAATCCGTTCTTTTCGTAATTAAGAAATGTTCACACAATGCAAACCTACTGCTCGGATACAATAGCCATACACATTTCAAATTCTTTTAGCTGTTTTTGTTGAGGGCCTGAAATAACTGCATAATTTCTATGTTTGCAGGCCCTGGGCTGATGGAGTTACACTGTAATGTCTTGGTGAGACACACTGAGAGCTTCTTGCCAGGTATGTCAACTCACTGAGTTCTGAATATGAGTAGTTAGAAAGTAAAATGTTAATATAGAGCCAGATACTGCTGCTCAGTGAGAAGAGAATGCTACAATGTGTGTTTTAAGAGCCCCAAAATCTGGCTTTGTTAACCTTGGCACATTTATAAATAGCTTTCCATCTTCCTTTCTTGGAGGACAAAGTCAACCTTGGTGTGGGGAGTGCAATTCCTTTCATTGTCTTGGAATTGCACCCACTTACAACATGCCTGAACTTGGCTAATGGTCTGTCCCATGTTTTGTAATAGAACTCTGCACAGATTTCTACATCTACAACTGTGTACTGACTCTGTCCCAGGAGCTGGTGAAATCATCACATTCCAGACAAGCTTTTAGATCATTCCTTTCAGGGGTTATATTTACTTCATATCTCAGTTATGTGTGCTTTTCTGAATATTGAATTTAGAATCATCGCAGACATTAACAAAATAAGAAGTCATTTAGACCAGATTCTGATCTATTGCATCATTATAGATCCAAAGCAATTTCAATGAAGTCAGAGCAGCTTGAAATCAGGCAAAAATATATATCCCCTACTCAGCAAGTATTTAAAGTATATTCAAATTCAATTCTTTGGTATGCTGCTGGTAGGTAGGTACATTATTTTATTAGAATTACATTTAAGTTTTTCTTTGAGCTATACACTCACTTTCCTGTGAATTAGATCACAGCCTACTGGATCAGATGCAAGTCTAAAATTATGGGGAATAAGAGAATATTTTTGTTAGATTTTTTTATGTCCCCAGAATTGATTTCTATGAGGCAAGGAAATATGTGCTTCACATGCACAGAGGAGGTTAATTTGGTATAAATGAGAGCAGCATATGACTCCTAGAGCTCAGGAATACAGCAGTGTGTAAGCGTTTTCTCTTATTTTGTGGGCAACATTCTATTTTCTGTTAACTTCAAAGTGAAAACAAATACAGCTTTTCCTGTAGAATTCTAGATGGATTGGGAAAACAATGGATGGATGAACAGAAAGGCAAACACATTCCACCAAGTGGATGTTGATTTTATCTTTCTCTGAACTACAGCCAGGAATTAAATAACTGAACCATGATGTGAGGATGGACCAGATAGTTTAGACCTAAAAATTATCATCTTGATTTCTATATAATTTTTACCAGGCCAACACAAATCAAAGAAGAGATAAGATAAATGGGTAGACTTGATCCATTGTAGAAACAGGGCCAACCATTTCCCTTTATAATTAACATTTCTTCTGAACAAATGAGCATCACTTACAAGAGCTATCAGAAATAGAATGTGCAATTCTCTCAGGCATGTTTTTGTTAGGTTATAACACAAAGATCAGCACAGTGTAGCCCCCAGGGCTATACTGCAGGGGTATAAAAAAGAGAGTTCTGGTGTAACCTCTACTTACTGTGCTCTGCTTTTGAACAGCAGCCCTGTGTATTCCCGCTACACATATCACTGGGCCCCTGCCAACATCTGGGTGTGGTTCTGGCCATTTCTCAAGGATTTCAGCTCCAGCTTTCAAGATTCTGCTCTCCTCCTACAGCCTCCTTTCTCCAGCCAACTCCCAGGCTGCTGCCTCTGACCAGCTGCTCTTGCTCTCACATACAGCCTCTGGCTCCCTCCCGAGCCTGGTTGCTTCTGGTTTAGCAACCCTTCTCTACATTTGGAAGATCAGGAATCTTTTGCTGCCTGCCTGTTAAACTGGAACTTAACAAGCACCCAATAATAAATAAGCAGGTTCATTACAATACAGTTATTATTTTACTTACTGTATTTATGTTTCAGTAATGCCTAGAGAAGTGATTCTCAATCAGGGTGCTGTGGCACCCTGGGGTGCCTTAGGAGCGTGACAAGGTGTCACAGGTTGTCATGCACTTTTAACACTGTTTAAGTGGGCAAACATAATTCATGAGAGAAACAGAGATTTCAAATAGGAATTTATAGTTTTAAAAGCACTCTGACTTGGTCTGGTCTTTCTGAGTTCTTTGCAACAGAAGAATTGCACTATTATTTTTCTGTAGTCAAAAGCAAGCAAAAACTAAGAGCTGGCATTTTCGAGGGGTGCCTCAAACCTAAAAAGGTTGAGAACTACTGTCCTAGGGACATGAGTTGTGGATCAGAGCCCCCACTCTGCTGAACAGACTTGCAGTACATAAGACATGTTATATTTTTCACTTAATTTTTAAATGAAATTTAATGTCTGCTTTGAAGCTGCGTGGCCCAGTGCATCTGTAGGGCTACATGGGTGCCAAGAAATGTGCTAATAAGGTTTTAATACAAGTTAGATAAACATCAGTCAAGCCCTTATTTGTTCAGATGGACATGCTGGAGATCCGGCCCAGGGGATCCATGCAACTAAAGAAAAATATTTTTTTAAAGAAATGGTCTTCCCTGCATCTTTGAGTAGAAGGCCTGTGCCTACTCTTATTGACAATGCATTCCAGGGCCATTTATGCAATGATGCCAATTTTTTTTTTAAATCTACCACAGGTACAAGTGGTTTGTTGTACATTTCTGAGTGGGCTCAGTATGCATTTGGACACCAAAAGGGTTTTTTTATATAGTGTGTTAGTCATGAATGGATTTCCTGGTTGCTTGAGCCAATTAGTGCTATGAGAGAAATGACCTGGAGTCAAGCCCCTATATACTAGTCAGGATTTTTCAAAAACTCTTGAAAGCTGTGCCATGTAAGTGTTTCATAGTGAATGTCATATCCAGATTCACGGGGGTTCGGTCTCAAATCCACGCTCCTTCTGAGGGGGGAGAATTCAGAGGCGTAAACACAAGTCTACTCCCTGTCACTTGGTGGAGACGTGAGATGAGTGTGCTGGCACATAATATGAATGGTTCATGCTCTTTAGGGCTAAGGGTGAGACCACAGGTATGGAGCAGCTGTATAGGTGTTGGGGAGGCTGTAGTGCACCCTTAGAAAGGGGGACAACTCTGCAGCATTTTCTAGAAGATGTCCCAAAGCCAGGATCTACAGGTGGGCTATGGCAAGACCCAGACAGATTGCAGAGAGGACACAAGAGCTCAGAGAGATGCTAGGAGAGCCTGAGAGCCCAGCAATAGAGAAGCAGAGATCTCCTCACTGGGAAAGGGTGTTTCTGGACTGGCAGCCTAGCTGGTTGAAGGCAGTCTCCCAAACATACCATCGGTAGCATGAAAGCATATCAGGTGAGTTAGGAGAGAGTGCCATGTGCCAAAGAGAGGAAAGCAGCCACGGGGCAAGACACCAAGGGGTGAAAGACACCCCACCCCTTACAGAGGGGAAGATTTGTAGCTCATGAGCCAGACATGAAAAATGCTCTCTGGCTCCCTCTTCTGAAACAAGAAGAGCTGTGCTTCCTGCCTGCTTGCAGGGAAGGATCTGGTGTGACGAATGAGCCCATGGAACGTTTGCCTGCCAACAAGTCCCAGGTGTCCTCCAAGTCACAGAAAACTGAACCGGGACAATAGCCTTGGGGGTAACCTGCATATAGATTCTAGGTCTCAGGGGCCCAGGGCTTGGGGCACTGGGGGTCTCAGAGATACAGCAGAAGGAGGGAAATTCTGCTGTGAACCAGGAGTTTACATCCCTCAGAGCATGACAGTTTGTGAATCCCACAGTCTCCTGGGAGCCATGTAACACTGTCTGAGATACCAATTAAATGCTGCTGTTATTCCTCTCTTGGTTATGGAGTAGAGTTCCAGCTCAAACTAAGCAGGAGAAATAAGCAGCAGTGTATAGAAAAGCCTCAGTGTTTCTCTACAGCCTGATCCTGAACAGCTCCCAGAGCTCTTGCCCACCATGACAACTGCTAAGTGACTATACAGCTCCCAACATGCCCAGCTGAGAGCATTATAGAGGTATTCCCACCTTAGATGGGGGTATCAACTATTATGCTGCTGAGTGCAGGTAAAAATCCCAGCCCATGGTTCTCTGGGGATAACAGATTTGTTCCGAATACAGAGACACCAGGAGGGCCTTTGGTCAAATCACTATACCACTTCCCCATGGGCAGGTCTGGCCCCTAATGACAGACCCCCTGCCAAGGTGCCTGAGACTCAAATCTCCAGAGAGGTGGGTGAGGGGAGACATTGTGGAAAGGAAGAAAGGTGATTTCATGGCTCAACAGCCCTAATTAAAGAGAAAGGAAGGGAACAGTTCCCTGTGCCCTCTTAATTACAGTACAGGAAGTGTGAACACATGCCTACCTGGACGACACAAATCAGGGTAAACCATTAGAGGTCAGAGCCTTGGAACAGGTCCTCAGGGCAGGCTTGTAGGGTCCCAGCTCCCCCAAGCACGCTAATAATGAGTAGCTTGTAGTGAGGGGTGGACAGAGGTCATGACAGGAGGTAGCAAAAACCAGCTGGGGACAAGCCCTCAGACCATGCACTTTCTCCAGGGTTCTTGTCATCACAGACCCAGAGTGTCACCTCCCCTCACGGGATGTGGCAGATAAAGTCTGGCATGGGACTTTGAGAGCCTAATTGCACAAAGGGTGGTTCTCTTTGATCACTCTCCACCCAGTCCCCAATAGGATTTGGGGAATAGATCCAATGGATGCAAATATTCTCATTTCTCAGTGGTGGCAGATAGCAGAACAAAGAGCGATGGTCTCAGCTTGCAGCAAGGAAAGTTGAAGTTATATATTAGGAAGAACTTTCTCACTAATAAAGCACTGGAACAGGTTTCCCAGAGAGTACGCCAAAATCCTTGGAGGTTTTTAAGACCCAGCTAGACAAAACCTTGGCTGTGATGATGAAGTTGGGGATGGTCCCAAGGTCGCTTCCAGCCTGATTTTCTATGATTTTACCATTTTCTCAGCAAAATGAGGACTACAGAACTGCTCTCGCTCACTGTCGTTATTGCACTTCACTGTTATTATTGAACTGTAGTCCCTTTATTTATACAAGATGCTGAACACAGAATGGCAACATTCTGGAGATGAATTCCATTTCTGTGGGCTGGGATTTGCTGCACTGAAATGAATGACCAGCTACTTGCCTCAAGAAACCAGGCCAATATATTCTTGATACAACCCAGAGAGCCCTTGTCTTGAAAATGTGGTGTGTCTGGGGAGTCATTAATATTAATCATTTCCTATATGGCATGAGAACTTAAGCACAGGCTTGTGCAGAATCTTATGAGCACAGCTTCAGGTAGGCTACCTTCTGAATACTTGTTTGTAATATCATATTGTCTTTTCTTCACGGTGAAAGAGTACAGCTAGCCAATGTTGTTTGTATTCTAGTCATAGTTCAATGTTAAGCTGCTTTCTCTTTGTAAGTGCTTTTGTTTTCACAGTTGTTCATTGTTACTGGATTGGGGAAACCTGAGCGCCAACCGCAGTACTGACTTCATGAAAAAACAGCAGCCCTATTCGTATGTATCTAATGCTGGGAAACCATTTCTAGTTTTAGACAACCCTCCCTCACAGGAACGTTGTTGTTGCTTATACAGCTCCTGAAGCAGGACTGATACTCTAAAGAATATAGAAAAGAAACAGCTGTTTTTTCAAAGAGTCTTAAATCTAAGTAACAACATGTCACAAGAAGTAAAGGATATATGTAGTTGCCCGTGGGCAGATTATAAATAAAGTTTCAAAAACACAACAAATGAGGCAAAGTAGTTGAAATAACTTGTTTTATTAGTCCTGTAGGCATTATAATTAAATGTACATCTCTTATTCAGATTTATCACATAGAATCTAGCCTTGAGCATCTTGACAGTGCAGCTGACACTTCACTGTCAGTCATTTCCATACCTGAGGTAATGTTCACCTGGGTTAATATTACCACACTTGAGTTAAGGTTTATAGGTAGAGCTAAAAACAGTCTGCAGGGCAGTGAAATAAAGTAGAGATATTACCAGGAATAGCTAGCAGACAACATTACAGAAGAAAGGATAGCATGGTTAATGTAACTTCAGGACAATAAAAAGGAGAGAGGGAATTAACACCTGTGAAAAAAAAGAGATTATTAGGAATCAAGTAGATTATGATGCACCATGAATTCAATTGATTTCCTCCCTGCTGCCTGAATAGCCATGCTGCTCTCCCTTCTGCACAGTTGGTTTTAAAGTTTGGGTGGAGCAGTAATCAAAATGGAGGTACAGATGCACCACTGCACCCCCTGGATCTGCCCTTGTGGTTGCCTCAAGTAGCAATTATTTGTGCAAAAACTATGCTGAGATGAATGGACCTGGTGGCTCCACTGTCTGAGAAAACCCAGGGAATACGGCAAGGAGAGAAAAAAGCCCACAGACTTCTTACAGAACTGATCTCCCTGATGGGAGATACAGAGCCACCACAGGCTTTGGATGACACACCCTTCCCAACTTTGTCACCCTAAACACTAATGAAGAGAGGAATTGTTTTATAGAGATAACTCTCATCCTGCTGATCCATCTTTTCCTCTGCAGCATGGTTTCTAAAGGTCCCCATAGTCGCTGTGGAGGAGACCAGGGTAAGATACAAATGGATACAAAAATCAGAAATGATAAAACAATATTTTAGAAATAAACTTCAGCATCACTTAATTTCCAGTTAATCATATTACATGTGTCCGAATCAATGAATCTCATAGATACAGCAAGAAGAGTGTCTTAAATTAGTTCCTGTGCCAGGACCTAAGTGAATGCTAATGAATCTGCATCAGATTTCAAAGTTTCATTTAGCTTTCACGGACTGGGATTGGGAATCTCATTTCAGTTAGCAACTCAGAGTTTCCAAAGCCTTTCATGCTGCTGTACATGCTGTCCAACACAGGTGCACTTGTCAAAAAGTGTTCAAATTCAAATCAACTTTAATGTTAGGGAAACCCAGAACATAGATTCTTGCAGAAATATTGAATATACTGAATGTACTAGTAGATATTATAACTGTATACTAGAAGCACTAGCATAAAAGATGAAGGCATATCCCAAAAAACAGAAGCATGGCCAGAACATTGTGGTCTGCCAAAAGTCTTTTGTTCCAAAGTGTTCTCTACAGGACTACTGTATAGCATGGTTTGGAAAAGCCTTGGGTTTTTGTACATTCTTTTGCAAAAGGACATAGCGGGCAATTTTAAGATGGAGTGATAATGAGAGATGAAGGATTATATGGCAGCATGGAGTTGTCTATCATTTCTCTAAAACAAATATACAATGGTGATTCTGAGTACTGGAGTGTCTATACAGGATGCTGACTGCTCAATACAGCTGCACAGTAGTGTTGCATGGCAAAAATTGTGATGTGACACTAATGCATAGTAGTATTAGGCTACTGCCCAGTGGCATCACAAATAAGACATCTGCTGACACTACTGCACAGTTACTTAGGTTACTGTGCATTTATTTAGTGTTTGGTTATACAAGTACTAAATAAATGCTCAGTAATCCCTGCGCAGTAGCATCTCATGTAGATGTGGCCAGTGTTAACCAAATTCCATGGAAACAACCTTTTACCTAAACTTTCTAAAACAAACTATTAGAATTTTTAATTTGTTTTTAGTTAATTAAATTCTCACCATATACTAAAACTTAAGAACCTGATCCTATAAATGCTAATTCCCAATATAGTTGTTCCTGCCATTAAGAAATCAATGTAATTTATCTGTATTACCTCTTTATCCATTGAAGTCAGTGGAATCCCACACTATGCAGAACACTAAGAGGCTGACTATGTAGAACAAGACCCTGAAACAGCTACTGCAGGCCATTTAGCAGTACCTGTTGGCTTTTTAGTCCATGTTGGAATTGGATTAGACTATATCACAGCAGGGACTTTTCATCTGAAATAAGAGTATCCATACAAGCAGACTGAATTTTATTAGTGGATGTTTAGGATTATGAATCCAAAAAGATGACAAAGCCAGTAGGGAAATACAAATTGCCTGAGCGAGGGACTAACATTAGAGCGATGGGGGTGAGGAGGGGAATGCAGCTAGGTTACAGAAAATACAATGTTAGCCAACTAAGCACAGGGGTGGGGGGAGAGATGCGATGCTAAGAGAGAAAGAAGATAGATACACACAAACCCGTACAACGGTCCACAATGGTGGAGGAAGTAGGTCGAAGAAAGTGTCTCAGTCAATATAGAGTCTCATCACGGGGGTCCTCTACGGGTGGAGCGGGGTTGTCCATTGCTGAGGAATCCTCTCAAAGTGAAGTCCATCTGGTGCAGAGTGGGGTTCAGGAGGTCCCCTCTGGGTCCAGTCCAGCAGCAGTTCATCTGGTGGAGTCAGAGTATTGGCAGTGGCCCGTGACATGTTCCACGTAGATGTCGTGGAACCAGTGGATGGTGTCGGACACCATGAGGCAGCGCATCAGCTTGGCCTAGCAGCGGGAGACACAGCAGGCATGCAGGATGCTCTCGTTGCTGGGGTCTCAGGCTCCCAGTGTTCCCACAATGAGTGTATCGACCAACACGTCATAGCCACAGCCCCTCAGGATGTCTGTCAGTGGGGCGTACTTCTCCCACTTGCAAGCCTGGTGAAGGTGGGCACTGGTTCTTGAAGGGGATGGTTATGTTCACGATCATGACCTTCTTGACCTCTTCATTTGTAATTATGATGCTGGGTTGCATCTGGCTCTCGCTGCCTGGGACAGTGCGGTTCACAGAGATCTCCACTGTTGCAGCCGGATGGCCCTCACCAGGCAGTCCTGGACAGCGTTGTGGAGGAGCTGCCAGGCTCTGACATGTGGCCTGCAACTGCACAGCACATAGGGGAGGGCGCAATGCATCCAATGCATCAATAAGAGCAGTATTGGGCTTATAGAGATGTGATTTTTCAGATGAGATGTAAGACCTAAATCCTGGTTAGTTGTGGGCAATGAACATTCAATGATTTTCTTAGTAAGAATTATGTGAGAATTAATTGTACTGGCCTGCCTAAAGTCCAGTTTGAGTGGTTTTGACTCTTGAAATTACATTAAATCTCAAATAGATATGACATCTAGTACTTCCTACAGGAACTGTTGTTTGCTGCTTCACAGTGTTAAAGTTCCATATTATATGTGCATTTTGGTTGTGGACAACCTATTTCCTCTACTATACAGTTTCTGAAATCACGCAGTGCGATCTAGATGTAAGATCAGTATCATTATACTACCACGGTTGAAGTCAGTGGCAAAACTGACATCAACTCATTGGAGCTGGAATTGTCTCAGTATAGGGAACACATGAGCATTTTTCAGGAAAGTTAAAAAAGGACAGATTGGAAAAGAGTTGTTGGAGATTTTTAGGTTAACAGGAACATGAAGATGATATCATGCTAAGTTATGGAGGCTTGCTGAAGCAGCTCATATCGCTATTCCTGCTCTTCAGCTGAGAGAGGTTTCACTGATTAAAATGTTTAATTTTGTCTTGCTACTGCAGTCAGCCTAGCAGAAATTCTTTCATAACACTCAAGTGATTTACAGCAACAGCAGTACTGACTATAACTGGACTAAGTCCAGAAAACATTCTTAAACCACTCTGTGTAGCAGCAGCCAAATTCCACAGACCAGTTACAAAATTCACACAACATAGTGCTCATCCAAGTGCTTAATGGGAGTGTTCCGATACTGAAAAATACATTCCGTTATTCCATTTTAATTTGCCGCAAAGCCTTGGCAGAGCTTGGAATGTATTTGCTTCACAGCCCAGAATCACTACAGCCTGGAGATGGGTGGTAGACAAGGCTTTATATACAAGATATCTTTCAACACCATCTATATTTTTTCCGTGAGATGTTTAGGTCTAATTTAACTATCATCTGGAGGTAGCCTGTTGATCTGAATTTGTACAGAGCTGTTTATTGTGTTTAGAGTAAGACATTATCTCAGATGGTATTTCATTATTCTCATAGTAAAAAAATTCCATATTATGCACTTGTTCCTGATACAGAAATATCCTAGGGTTAATTTTATTTTGACAGAATATGTGAGTTTTTAATCCAATAATTTCAATGGGATTTTTTTCCTGAGGAAGGACTGAGTACGAACAGGATTGGTCCTCATGAAATTGCAAAGTCATGTAATTACAATGATTCTGAGGCTATTGTGTACACTGATTGATCTAGCCAAAAACAAGCCAATGTATTCAATATAATGATGTTGACATCAATTTACCAAAGGGCTTAATGGACCTCACTATAATCTGAACCTGCAACGTACAAGATAAATGTGTTCATCATGGGGGTTTTTTTAACATTACACCAGTCTTTTCACTGTAGTAGCAGAGACTTATGTTGTAGGGTTCTGCAATGATTGTAAAGAATACCTGTTTGCCATGTGTCAAACAACAGAGCAGTCTTCCAGTCTTCTTGACTAGAGCCATAAAAGAGTTGAATTTGAGTCTCCTCATAGTGAATAAGAAATCTTGGGACAGATTCTTGGAAGTGCTGAATCACCATTATTTTAGAGTACTGAAGTGGCCAGATTTTTTAAAATGCCCAGTATCTTTCTTATTTATTAAGATCTTATGTTATTATTAAACTGGTTGAAGAGCACCACTCAGATGCTGAGCTCTGAGAAATCTAGCCCTTTTACATAAGGCCTAACACACATCGAGATCTCTGCAGTTTTAGTTTGTTTCATGTGTGACATAAAAAATATTGATAAGACATTGAACCTTATAGCCCAGTTCAAGGTTGCAAAAGCTAATGCCCCTTAGGTGTCAAGACTTTGGGGCAGTTAGGTCCTCTGATATCTGAAACACAATGTAGAAATCTGTTCACAATGGAGGAGTTTGCAAAAGCTGTTAGTATGTATGTTTCAATTTGACAGTGACCTGGGATGGATCAATGTACTGACAGAAAGTTGTTTGATAAACTGAACTGCCAGTTAAAATAGAGGAATATTCCCTATGGACATACATGAATAAAAATTGAAGAAAAAATCAGCAGTATTAAGTAGTTAAATACATAATGGGCTTGTCTACACATTGATTAATGCACTTTAGATAATGTACATTAAATCTAGTGCCTCCATTGTGAGGTACTAGAAAAAGGTGCATTAGCCTATATTAATGCACATTAGCTAAAGACTACTTTTTGTGATGCTTTAATGTGCATTAAAATAGGCTAATGCACATTAAAGCATACGTGTAGATGCACCCAATGTTTGTATAGTCCTTTCTGAGCCGGGGGGGAAGCAATTATAGTACTGAAATCCTAAGTATTTAATGATTGCATTCTGCTGCCAGTCTGATTTACCATCATACTTCAGCCTCCCTCTTGCCACCATTAGTAGAACCCTTGATAACTGTTAATAGAAAACTGCTGTACTTTTGCCGACTGTGTAACAGTTATTGATTTTAAATGTAACACCGTGAAAATACATTTTTCAGACCAATGTTCTTTCTTTTTTCCACCTCCTTTTTAACATCAATATTTAATTTTTAATATCCCAGGGCTGTGGCAATTAACACTGCTATCATTCTCCCACTGGCAAAATTTATGGACCTGTGGGTAACCTTATGGCAGTGACATAACTAGGGGTGTGATTGGGGCAATTGCTCTAAGCACTGTCTTGGGGGAGGAGGGAGAGGAGTGAGAGAAAGGGGCTGCTACCAGCAGCTCCACATTTGTGTGCCGGAATCAAAGGTCGACACTTCCATTTTGCCCCAGGTGCCTGGCCATGTCCCTACATTGCTGCCTCAGTGGCTGAATGATCTGATCCTGTGGGCAAGTTCCAGCCTGTGGGCCATTCTTTGAGCACCACTAATTAATAGGTATTTGCTGTTGCTTTAAATATCCTCCCAAATCTCTTTTTGTGAGTTACAGAACATTGGAAATGTGTCAAAAGTTACTTTTCTCCCACTTTCTGCATGCCAATGCCACACACAGACAAGAGTCTTGGGTCTGATTCATTACATTATTTCTATCAACAAAATGAAAAAATGCCATATTTTGGTATTTGCTAACTCTTTCAGCAAATACTTTGGAAAAATACAAATCTCACTATTTCAGAATCATGAAATACTATAGTGTCTTTAATAGTTATTGCTAAATTTGATGCTGGTGCTTACATTTCATAATAATTACTTTTAAAATGTAGTAATATATGGAGAATCAAGGCATTGAGGAGCACTACAGGAGCAGAATAATTTAACTAGTACTAGTACTTGATAAACAGCTGTCTACCCTGTAAACACTTTAGAACAATGTCATTAGGTACCTGTCACTTAATACATTATGTAGGAGCCTTTGCAGCTCCCATCTGAATCCAGAGAGTCCCAAGCTTTAGTTGGTAAAGTTCAAAACCCTACAGCAAATGCAGTAAGTATGTAAACGTACAAAGGACTTTCCCCTAACAAGCATTCAGGACTGCCCAATAGAGAGACTGCAGAGAAGTATTTTGAACTGAGGTTGTAAGTACTAACATGACTGAAGTTCTCAGGCCTCACCGGCATGTGGATGTCCATGGGACAACCTATCCCATGTAGGTGTGTATTTGTGCACGGCCATAATTTATTGGGAAGATAGAATGAAGCTAGAAAAAGCAGTTGAATGATATATCCAAAGCCAAATGCTATGGTTTTGCATTTAAACTGAAAGTTACAACTTTACAAAAAGGAAAAAGGAAAAACAGAAACTCACTCAGGTTAAATTAGCAAAATTAGGCTGCTAGAAAAAGAAGGCAGGGCCACTAGTTGGGATGCTTGTTAGGAATTATGGAGGATTGAGTTCTGTTCCCTCATGAAAGAGGAGCCGGGGAACTACAGGTCAGTCAGCCTTACCTCGATCCTGGGCAAGCTGTTCGAGAAAATTATTCTGGCACGCATCCAGGAGGGGCCAGCAGGGAACGGCATGCTCAGGGGCAACCAGCACGGGTTCATCAGCGGCAGGTCCTGTCAGACCAACCTGGTGGCCTTTT
>NW_017729024.1:125489155-125511768 GCF_001723915.1 Gavialis gangeticus
AGGAGGTTGGATGACCACCTTACTGGGGTCATTTGACCCCAGTGCTCTTCCTGCCATGGCAGGGGGTCAGACTAGATGATCTGCTCAGGTCCCTTCCGACCCTAGAAACTATGAAACTATGAAACTATGTGGCCCAGACTTCCTGTGCGAGCTAGGACAAATCACTAGGCCTTGATTTGCTTAGGTACCTTAAGATATTTAGTAGGCCAGTGCGAATAGGGAACTATTCAATTCAGGTTTGGATTTGGCTGATTCGGATACCAGTGATTCGATTCAGAGCTCCAAATCGGTTTCCTGCTTCGATTCAGAGACTCAGCCATAGGGGATAATGGGGAATCAATGAAATATCTATACCTTTGTTATTTTTTATCCAATTTGGATGAAACTTGCAGGGGTGGTAGCCTCTGCTGAAAGCATGAAGCCTGCCAAGTTTCAAGGAGATAGGTGCAGGGATTTGGAGGAAACTGCACCCAAATTCTTGAAAGCAAAACGCATGTCACGTGTACGTTATGCCACAGTAGGGTGAAAACTGTAGGGGTGGTGGCCTTTACTGAGACCACAAAGTCTGCCAAGTTTCAAGGAGATAGGTGCAGGGGTTTGGGGAAAACTGTGCCTCAAGCTGCGGACAAGCAAAACTTGTGACATGGGTGACACTGTGTGTGTTAAGGTGCAGCAGGGTAAAAGCTGCAGGCCTGCTAGCCCCTGCTGAGGCCTTGAAGTCTGCCAGCTTCAAGGAGATCGGTGCAGGGGGTTCTGCAGCCCTGCACCCCTAGCTGCTGACAGGCAAAACTCGTCACATGGGTGCTTGTGCAACTAATTGTCTCTGTCTTGGGGCAGTTGATTATCTGTATGGATTATTTCCTCTCCTTAGTGTGTGGTTTTGTAGGTGTTAATCCTTGCTCTTTAACTCCTTACATTACCTAGCTACTGTGTGTTGAGCTGGTCCCTGAGTGAATCATGATTGATTGGTAACACAGTAGTTTAGCAGCTAGGCCTGCAGTAGCTTCAACCCCCCCCCCAAATCCCCCGTGCCCCAAGACAGACACAGTTTCACAAGCACCCATGACACGAGTTTTGCCTGTCAGCAGCTAGAGGTGCAGGGTCCCAGAACCCAGAACCCCTGCACCTATCTCGTTGACAGCTGGCAGGCGTTGTGGCCTCAGCAGGGGCTAGGAGGCCTGCAGCTTTCACCCTGGTGTGCCTTAACACACAGTGTCACCCATGTCACAAGTTTTGCTTGTCCACAGCTTGAGGTACAATTTTCCCCAAACCCCTGCGCCTATCTCCTTGAAACTTGGCAGACTTTGTGGTCTCAGTAAAGGCCACCACCCCTACAGTTTTCACCCTACTGTGGCATAACATACACACGTGACATAAGTTTTGCTTTCAGAACTTTGAGTGCAGTTTCCCAGAAACCCCTTCACCTATCATCTTGAAACCTGGCACACATCTTGATCACCATTGAGGCTACCATCCCTGCAAGTTCAATCTGAATCAGCCAAAGGACAACAAAGGTATAGATATTTCATTGATTCCCCACTATACCCTATGGCTGAATCTCCGAATCTTTCCTAATCAATTCGGAAGCTCCAAATTGATTCAGAAAGCCTCAAGCTTCCCGCAATTTGATTTGGATTCATAGATTTGGCCTCCAAGTTCTCTGAATCATCTCCGAAGCCAAATCATGATCCAAACCCTTGCACAGCCCTAATATTTAGGCACCTAAAGATGTAAATAGGTACCTAGTCACCTAACTCCCATTAATGTCAGTAGGAATTATGTGCCTAAATATCTTTGGGTATCTGGGTCTAAGTACTTTACATCACCTTTGAAAAAGAGGCAACCTCTTATGTCCTGCATCAGTGAACAGTGCAATATCTATATACCCTTAAAAATCTGGCCCCCATGCCTCAAATCCCCACTTGTAAAATGGAGATAAAAGTATTCCCCTACCTCACTGAGGTGCTGTGAGTATAGATACATTAACAACTATGAAGCACTCAGAAACTCTCATGTTAGGGACCATACAAGTGCTTCATCCAGATAAATAAAGTTGCATGGGGAAAAAAATATATAAATAGTTTTAATTGCAGATCAGTAATGAAATATTGTGTATTGAAAGGGATGTAGATGTCTAAGTTACACCTCCAGAACTGGTACATACAAATCCTTATTGACTTGTGGTCTAGAAATGAGCATGCTCAGTTCACAAACATTCTGTTTGCTGTCTCTGATTTACCAACTTTTTCAAATCTGGCTCTAACTTCACAACTACATCAAACCAAATATTTTAAATCTGTCTCCTCCATCTCACATTTCCTGAATAGGCATCAGAGACTGTCTCCAGAAGCAAGAATTGAAGATTTCACAAGTGATTTCAGCTAAGTTAGGCATGATGGGAAATGTTCTGTGAGGTAGAACACATCTCTGAACTCTGACCTTGACAGGTAAATAGAGGGAGAAGCATGTTTTAGACTAGTTTGGTTTTAAGATGTAATTAAGTTTTAAAGCTTACAAATGTTTGGCCAGATTTTAAAACATAAGCTTTTGATTTCCTTGCACAAGTCATTATAGATGCAATTTGTCAACAAATCTCTAAATTCCCAAATTACATTTTAAATGAGGTATTACATCCAAGTGTCAGATGTTTAAAGATATTTAGGGGTTTAAATATGCACGTAAGTGCCTCCTATTATTTCAAAAGCACACCTATTCCAATGTGCATCCTCTAATGCTTGAGTATTGTTGAAAATCTGACCCTACATGACCAAAACTACACAAGCAAATAATTGCAAGTGCAATGCTTTCAGTCAGCCCAACTATGTTGAAAAACAGGAGACCTAACTGAGACCAAATTAATTCCTCATGAGAAGTTATATCAGGAATCAAGCTGGTTTATAATCGACTAAATATTTTCAATTCTTTTAGTTTTAATGTAGCCCAAAGTTGTCTTAGCTTGAGCGATTTGTTGTCTGGTAGCTCCCTATAAAATGTGTCTCTGTAACTCACAGTAATAAGAATGAGAGGGAAAGTGACTGAAACCAAAAGTAAACAACAAACTGAAAAAGGGTAAGAATTTTTTTTTTATTTACTGGGGTCTACATGGAGAGAGAAGCTTTGTAGTTGTTTCTCTGTTTGATGTGATCATAAAGAAAATGAAGATCAGAGTTCATTGACAGAGAATTTAATCCAGCCAAGAAAGCTTTTAAATGTGTGTGTGTATTTGTATGTATGAATAATTTATATAGTTACTGTTTCATGTGACAAAATGTAAATTGATCTGCTTATCTTAAAGAGTGGTTTAGTGGACAGGATACTAGATCAGGACATAGGAGACATGGCTTCTATTCCTGGCCTGGTGTATGACCTTCAGCAAATCACTATTTCTTCGCTCCCATCTTTTATTTTTTGATTTAGACCATAATTTCTTCAAAACAGCAACTACCTCTAAAACAATAGGACATTATGGAGGTTGGTCTACGTCATACATCCCTAAGGTCCCACCTCCTCCCTTATATTCCAGCATGATCCTTAACACTGGTGTAACTGGAGGGGGAGGAGGGAACAAGTGGGGCATATTTACTTGATGCCAAGATGAAGTGTTTTACCCCATTCATCATGGGGAAAACAAAACCTCATCATAGAACTGAATATCTCAGCTGGGAGCTGTGGGAACAGCTGTGCAGGGAGCCCTACTGGGGCAGGGACAGCATCAGCGGAGTGCAGATTCTTCCTTCTGGTGCCTGCTCCCTGCCTAGTTCCCCATCCCCCATCTCCCTTGCTAGCATGGAGCCAGGCAGGGAGGGGGTTAATCAGCATGCTGCTGCTGCAGTACCCAGCTGACCTGGGCTCTAGGCATTGTCACTCTCCAATGGCTCTTACCTAGAATAGTTTCTTCCTAGCCAGTGGGGGTGACTGGGGAGGGGAGCTGGGCAGGGAAGGAAGAACCTGCAGGGTTCCTTCGCTGTTTCCACTGGAGCCAGGCTCTCTCCACAGCTGCTTCCTATAGCATGGGTCAGGAGTGGGTCTGGAGTTCCCCCAGCAGGGGAAGCACCAGAAGGCATGGCAGGCAGTGCAGGGGGGTAAATTCTAGGGAGGCAGGCAACAGCAGGAGGAAGGGACGAGGGTCAGGCTGCCTGTTCCCTTCACTGCTTGCTTCCCCACCTCCAACCCCCACCTCTGCTTTCTCCATCACTTACCCCCTCTGCTTACCTCATCTCTACTTTCTCCTATGCCTGTCTCCCCCCCAGCTTTTCCCTCACCTTTGCTTTCCTGCTACAGCAGTGGGGGAGTGATACATTTTAAATGATCCTCCAATAATTAGATTCTAAGCATGGAAAATTATAACAAATGTATATCTAATTATTGAGGGGTTGTCTTAAATTCAAAGTTGTATTGGATTCAGGTAAATGCAGTAAATTGTTATAGTAGTGGCACCTTGTGGAGCTACTCTGATATACATAAAAGTTTTAAAAGAGCATAGGTGAATGCAAAAAAAAAAGGCTTAGTTGTCAAGATTCCTATTTAATATAACTGCACTGATTTTAGTGGCATTATGCAGGGGATTGATTAGACCCAGTATTATTTCAGCCTGAATCTGTTACTTTTGATTACTAGGGCCTTTCTCTATGACTAGTTCCACTGAAACCAGTAGGACTTCACTAAGCAAGGTGTCACTTAAGGAGGATGACCCTCCATCTTTTTTAAACCAGAACAGTCATATTTTAAACACATGTCCCAGGCATCTGGCTCTCTTCCATATTTTTACAAACATAACTAAAATAAGGTTGGATAACTGTTGCATTGTTCTTGGTATAGGTATATCATAAAACTTCAAATATGAGGCAAACACTGATTAGATAATCTGTATTGGTATATTTTTTTGCATCTGACATCAACCAGAGGGGATGTCCGACCTCTGGCATAAATGATTAAGTGCATCCCCTTGATTTGTGAGTGCTGGAATGGGGATAACATTGGGGTTTGCAATGGAGTATGCCACACTTCCATCCCATGCTCACTGGGAAGGCAATCGCAGAGGTGCTACATAGCCTCCAGCATCCCACCCTACCACCTCCCCCCTGCCCCTAGCACACTCACTGAGACACTTTGGAGACAGATAAGCATGCTGGAGAGCAGGAGGCAGCAGAGTGTCCCATTTTGAGCATCAGGTGATATGGTCACTTCCACTTGCAGTGATTATGGGAAAAAGAATTGAGACTTGTGGACTACATGCAGAGTAATTTGCCTTAAAAAAACGAAAACAGCAGCAAAGAAACACTCAGGCCAATTATTTCCTGGGCATAATGATATTCCTCTAGGTGAGATTAATGGGAGTACAGCATTAGGGTCCAAGAGCAAATTTTGATACAGTGCTCTTAAAATTAAAATATTTATAAAGTTTATACATATTTTTTAAAACATCACAGGCTTTCTAAAAAGTGTTTTTGGCATCATCTATCTGTGCTGGAGGTAATTATCACATCTCTTTATCAAGCTCCCACAGCTGCAATGAAAGACAGTATGAAGTACTCTCTGGTTTCTTAACAAACATAGAATTAATGTCACATTGGAATTATTCATGGTAAAACTGGGAGCCTGAAGAACAAATTAACAGAGCCCAAAATTTTCATTTTGAATTAATATTTAATAATAATTATTTTTATTAAAGTGTTCTGTGCCCCTCATTAAGATGCTTGGAGCACAGCACAAGACAATACAACTAAAACACACCCTTAGTAGAAGTGAAATGCATAAAGGTAATTGATGGGAATCAAGGTGAAAAGAGATAGTGGAAAAACTAATCTCTAACAAAGCCCTGCATGCCCTGTAGTCAGTTGGACCAAAATCTAGCATACAGATCCATGCTGTACTGGAATTCCTGGGCAGCTTCATCTGAGTTAGCAAATGTGGGATTTTATTAAATTAAAAATGCAGTCAAGTCAGGCAATTAGTACATTTGCCTCATGTTATTTATTTTTATATTTTATTCCATTTGTTTTGTTGTGAATATTTTATTTATGAAAGGTTCTAAAACCCTCAATCAGGGATATAGGCCTCATTGTGCCGGAGGCTGTAGAGACAAAAAGCATACTGTGTCCCAAAGCATTCATTGTCCTTACACTTATTTCTGGTGCATTGCAGATTTTTATGTTGACCAAACATAGCTACCTGGAAGAGATTGTCACAGAACACACTGAACATCTTGGCACCTGAGTAAGGAATAGTTGGGTTTTGGACACTTGGGGAGGCAAAATAAGCAGCCTGTGGGACACAGATACTAGTTGGATATTTAATTCTCAGATGTTCCACCATGTAGAAGTTATTAACAGTATCGACAACTAAATGGTCACCTTCCTGTTTCAAATGTAACAACGATTGCATTAATAGAGCAGTTCACACCCCTCCAGGGTATTGATTTGACTTGTCTGAAGAGTCCAGAAGACTCTGGGCACTGGATGCACCCAGCCCTCCCATAGGGCCTTTCTCCCCAATCCTTTGATTGGGCCTCTTCTGGGAATGGTGTGCTCTCCCACGGTTGTGGGGGTGTGGCAAAGCGGCTGGGCCAGCCTGGCCCCCAGTCTCCCATCTGACTGTGACCTCAGATGAGATGTGGCAACCTGCTGAATTTAACCTTATAAGTCAGCGAAGCAAAAGAAACTAACCAGGATTCCCCATCACTTTGGATGAGATAATGGCTTTCCTAACACATCAGTAATATTTGAGGTCAGATACTCATTGGGAGAAGCCTCCATAAAGAGCTCTTGAATACCGTCAAACCAAGAGGTTGGCTGTGTTTTCAATTTGGAATTCATGCTGCTTGTTATTACATATGGTGTTGTGAAGGAGTAAAAGTGGACGCAGCGAAAAGACCCGGAGAATGCCACTTCCAGAGCCATTACTATATTAAGATGGAGGCTCCGGGATCAGAACAAGGAGCGGAGACAGGAGCTTCAGTGGGGAGGAGAGTGGTGCAAAGAGAGAAAAAGAGGGAGAAAGAGGATTCCCAGGGGGTAAAAAACTTACCTGAAGACTTCTGACAGTGCTGGAGAGAGCGGAGCTCTGAGGTCGAGGGGCAGATCCCTGAGGAGACAAACCGTGGGAGGCGTCTGACTGCCAACCTGTAAAGTAAACAAAAAAGAGAAGAGAGTGAAGTTTGACCCACTCTCTGAGGCTTGGAGACAGCATCTGATTGTCCCCCAAGAGGATTTGAGGCTTCAGTCGCACTCAGGATAAAAGGTAGCAACTGATTAAAGAGGGAGTATACAGTGGAGTTGAAGATAAAAAGCCTGCAACAAGAAAAAAAACAGACAAACAAGAAAGAGACTTTGTTTACTAATACTCAGTTCTGTTCTGCCAACTTGATAGTTGTTGCATTAGAACATTATATAGGGAGAGTTCCAAAGTTGATATTGCTGATAAGGTTAAAGAAAGAAAAGAAAAAGGATACAAAAGGCAGCTTCTGCCTAAAAGTAAAGGAAAATTGTATAGAGTGATAGAAGATAAAAATAAAGACAAGTATTAATCTGAATCAGACTGTGAATATATATATATCAGCGTGTGAGTGTGGATATTCGAGAAGGCGAGCGAGGTATTTCCCCACAGTACTGGAACCCCTAATAGAGGCATAAGAACAACCCCCCCCTTAACTATATATATAATAACCCTCCGACTAGTGACATCATAAATTAGAACATATAATAATAACATCCAAGACGTGGCAGGCGGGAAAGTCGGGGTACCTACAGTTCATTGGGAGATCATAAGAAGGTACAAAGAGGCATCCTAAGCACAACCACCACAGGTGTAAATATCTCTGTACTCACAAGCAGGATCTAGCAAAGCCAGACTCTCAGTAAACTATACTGCATCCTGAAACCTAGCAAGTCTTTCTCCGGAACTAAAGTGAGTGCAAGCTGTCAACGCCAAGCACCATGCAAGAGATGCTCCCCGTCTTGCAGAATAAGACTCTTTAAAAAAATCCAAATGATTGCACCAGTAATAGAATGGTGCGATTGTTTTATTGTCTGGATTTACTCTGAACCAATTACAGGACATCACAACTGTTAGCACAGTCAATAGTTACATTTTTCCAATTTCATCTATCAACTTGTCTATAGAGTACACAGGATCTAAATAATTTGTACTTTAATTTTTCACTTGCATTGGTTTTCTTTGTGAGAAATGGTACAATCTGTACTTCACAGACTGTTCAAAAGATGCTTTGGTTTGTGGCTTTAATGATCCCAGTGATTGCCTTGAAAGCTATGAACTCTTCCAGCCTTGCTCAGAAAGAAAGGCATTTTCACAGGATAATGTTGATGACTGTGCACATTTAGACAAAGTGCTTTCCAAGGTATTGTAGGAAAGAGAAAAGAATGTTTGAGCTTATTCTTGCTGTCATCTCTGAAATGTGACCACTTTAATGTAATAATAAAAAATCAAGAAAATGATCATTACTCCAGCTCATGACTTAGCTTGCTATTCATTTCTCATCCACAGTATTGTTTTGTAGTTGCTTTGCTGTTGATACCACATCTGACTGCAGACACCCTGAGAGAAAGATCTGATCTGTATGACCATGAATAATCCATGTTTGATTTGATGTCTGTGGGATTTTGGCACAGTAATCCTTTCCTGTCTACAAAATAAAATTGTTAAAATATTACACAATTGTGCTTTTATCACCTAAATTTTGAAATCTAATTCTTGTCATGCACAAATAGCAACTGAAACTCTCCTTGCAATGGCCACATGCTGTAGGACATATTTACCACTGCAGAATTTTGACTGTGGGCTCTTGATAGAAAGTACTCCTGGAGGAGGGCTGATAGAGTACGATTAGCCACCTCTGTCCTAGAGGTTCTTAACTAGAGTGCCCCGAGAATCCCTTCAAGGGTACCACAGTGTGCCACACAATGTTAGCATCATTAGTGTGCCACCATGTTTCACAAACTAAACTCAGGAATTTCATAAGGAAATCCAGAGTGTCAATTCCGACATGTTGTGGTCTTTCTGTGCTCTTTTCAACAGAAGATGAGCTCTAGTATTATTCTGTAGTCAAAAAAGAGGGAATACTAAGAGCTGTCATTTCCAAGGGAGGGCTCAATTGCCCTTGGAATTGAGGGGTAATGAGTCTAACGAGGAGTGCCTCAAGTCTAAAAAGTTTAATGGACCCTCTCCACCCTTTTCATAGCCAGAGAAGTGGGGCCAGAATTGGTTGGGCAATTGAATTACCCAGGAGTTTAGCCTGGTGGCACTTGTATGCAGTCCCAGGCTGAGTTTTTAAAGTACCCTCCATATGCAGAATTCATGGGGAGGAGGCAGTCACAGTATTGCTGCTTGTGATCCACCCAGATAAATGTATCCACTGGCACAGCAGCCACTGCAGGCACAAAATAAACATCATATGTTCCCATCACACACTGAGGTGAGCCTAGCTGCTATTGTTAAAACTTTGGTAGCATCAAAATAAGAGCCATTCTTTAATTTTGCAAAACATGCTTTTAGTTATATTATTATTAAAGCTATTGTGACTACTGGACCTGAAATTCAGCAGCACTGGGGCAGTAAGCAAGTGATTTTTTGGATCTCTTTATTAGAGTTGACAGAGAGCCAACTCCCTCTACAGGAATGTTGTAGCTATCTACAAATCCTAGATCACTATATGACTGATCTTCTCAGGCTTTACTACCATACTTTTTCTCCTGTGCAATTTCCCACTTTATTTGACAGTTATATTTTTTTTATAGCTGAATATGCCTATAATTATATGTGAATCCCCTGTTTCGACAAACTCTCTGAAAGTCATTTGTGGTATTTTAGCAGCTGTTACCTGATAACCTTATTGTATCTACTGTCCATCATGTAAAAATATTTATTTCATATGATTACTTTAGTGCTGTATCCAGGCTAAATTCTGGAATGAGATGAGCATTTTCTCCTTTAAATTTGCCTGGATTATAGATTATCCACTCCTTTTTCTGTACCTTTACATACAGAAATACAGACACTAAGGAGGTTGGATAATTGTTACCTTGTTGATGCAGATATATTAGGACAGACTGCTTAAAACATGAGGCAAAGAGGGTGCTAAAGTATTTCTGTAGCTGTATTTTTTGCATTTGGCATCAACTAGTGGAATGGGAATAGAGTTGGAGTTTGCAGCGGAGCAGGTCATTGTGTATGCCAAAGCTTTGGGCTGATTACAATAGTGTTGGCATTGTTCAGGCTGACAGTACTTGGTAACTTCAGTTTTCACATAGAGGACGATTCTTCTGAATTGGCCCAGCCAGGGGACTGTTCTAAGTGGCTATCACTTCCAGTCAGAAGGCTGCATGGACATGAAGTCTTGTAATTAAATCAAAAGCAGATTTAGGTGGCTGCATATTCTCCCAGTTCTCCCCAGGGAAAAGTTTGGCGACTTTAACTTGTGCCAGCTGTTCCAAATTGTTGTCAGAATGGTAGAAGACTTCTAGGGTTTCTGGGGGCCAGATCTAACTGTGGAGCAGCACAAAGCAGATGCAGTGAAGCCCAATGATGGGAGCTATCCTGACATCCAGTCATGCTGGCACAAGTAAGATCAGATGCATGCCCTCATATATTGTGGTTGTATATCACCTAAAACCTGCAGCACAAATCCTCCCATAGTTGCTGAAATATCCTCACCTTTCTTTCACATACCTGTTTTAAGAAAGAGATTCTGACTACAGGGAATACATACTCTTTTTTTTTAATGATAACTGTCGCAGAACACCTCAGTGCTCTGCTCCTATAAAGAGGTACAGGTGCTGGTTGCCGGGGCAACTGCAGTTGGTCAGCTGACCGGAAGGGGGCAGGGCCTGACCTATATATATAATCCAGGCTGAGCCCAGGTAGGCAGTTCCCTGCCAGCAGCCATAGGGGTGGGAACTCTGCCAGAGTAATAAAAAAGAAGAGGCCAGGATATTCGATCAGCTGCTATGGGTGAGAGAGAGAGAAACCCTGTCACGGACTTGAGTCATGTTATAGCTGGATGGTTTGAATTTATGTTGTAGCCAAGAGGCTAGAGTCTCTATTTACCGGTTAAGATCGGAGGACAGGGTGAGGCTATTAGAGGTTGGAGGAGGCCTCATAGGGGCTCCACGGTAGTGTGGGGACCTCGGTGCCAGAGAGAGCACAACATTCAGGGGTGCACTGACCCCAGCCCTGAGAAGGGGAGCAGAGGATTGGAAGGGGGCCAGGTAAGGCCAAGGCCACCTGAGCCCCAATGCGAGAAGCCCCAGAGTGGGCAGTTGCGAGAAGCCCCAGAGCGGGCGCTGCGAGACAAGCCAGAGAGCGCCAGCAGGGGCACAGGCTGCAAGACAAGCCAGAGAGCGCCAGCAGGGGCGCAGGCTGCGAGACAAGCCAGAGAGCACCAGTGGGGGCGCAGACTGTGAGACAAGCCAGAGAGCGACCGTGGGGCGCGGAAAGGGAAATTGACCAAATAATGTCTGGTGCATCTGCGGGGCTTGGGGCGTGGTACAGGGGTGGTTGGAGCCACGCATAGCCCATAGGGCTGGGGTGCACCGAGTCAAACAATACAGAACAGAGGCCAGGATAAACCAGAGCACCGTGTCCAAGGGGACAAAAGGCGGGCGAGAACGAGGGTGCTTTATCTCAAACTCGGCATGGTAGGGGGCGTTAGGAGAGATCACGGCCGCTCCTAGGAACCAGCGCCATGACAACAATGTAATGCTGAATGGTAGGTTATGATAAATGCTTTCCAGGGGACAAACCATGGAGTAAGCTACTACTCAACATGAGTTATACCAGTCCAATGTGTCCTTCTGTGATTCAGTAATATTTTACTGCTTTCAGCATAATTCTGAAACTTTTTGCATTAAAATTCTTCAGGCAATTTTCATCCAGTTCAAGCATATATTCATTGTGTGGGTGTTTAAGACCTTAAAGCTAATGCAACTAATTTGCTCGTATACAAAATTCTCTGTGAACTGTGTAAGAATTTTGTTAATCATGTATTACAAAACTAGAAATTTTTAAAAGAATATTTCCATGGATGTTTGAAAATCTCATCTTGAGAAAGTTTTTCCACATATTTTATGAGGAATTTTATTCAACTGCTATTTGCAGTAATGGACATGTGATAAACTTAAGCAGTTTGTTTCTGCCAATAATGAAAAATAAACCCTTCTTTCTAGCCAGACTGCCTCCCTCTTCATTTAAATACTTCCACCTCAAAGCTACCACCTCAATACTTTACCATAAATTTGATGGACATCTATCATATATCACACTGAAAGGCTCAAACCAACTATAATGACACTATTTGGGTTTTTCTCAAGAGGTGATGAATGCTTTCTTAAGAATATTGCTAGACTTATAGAGGGTACTATGTATTTCCTTGTACTCTCGCAAAACTTGCTTCACTGGGTCCTCCTGACATTTTATGCATGGGTAGTTTTCTATACCCACTCACAGAAAGTTAAGTCTTTATACTTCATGGTAGTTAAAGGACTAGAACAAAAAAAGAAAAGACACGTTCTGTGTCAGGAAGAACAGTTTTAATTGCTGAATCTAGTTCTAATAGGCAATGCTATAGTGCTTTGACTAGCCCTTCCAAATGGCCCTCTAGCTGATGACAGACATTACACATAAACCAGTTTAAATTATCAGAAACTGATTTAAATGTGTAACAGAGCAGATGTTCAGTACACACAAACCAGTTTGAAAATAGCTGAAAACGGTTTGAGATAAACGTGGTTGAATGTAGTATCAGACTTAACCATGAATGACTGGTGCCTCCCAATACTGGGAGGACACTATATGTAGGCGGCAGTGGCAGCAGCAAGCAGGGACCACCTGCAGACATCGGCAGTGGTATTGGTGGCGGGGGGGTTGGCAAGTGGAGACCACCTGCAGATGCCAGCGGCAGTGGTAGTGTCAGTGAGCGGAGACCACTTGCAGACACTGGTGGTGGTGTCTGCAGTGGGGGGGGGAGGTTGGTGAGCAGAGACCATCTGCAGACACCGGTGGCAGCTTTGGTGGTGGTGAGCAGCAAACGGGACCGTCTGCAGATGCCAACAGTGGTGGCGGTGGCGGTGAGCAGGGACCACTTACAGCAGCAGTGTCAGCAGTAGTGAGCAGTGAGCAGGGACTGCCTGCAGATGCCGGCAGCAGTGTCATCATCGGCAAGCGGGGACCACCTGTAGATGCCAGCAGCGGTGTCAGTGGTGGCGAACACGGATCACCTGCAGACACCGGTAGTGGGGCAGTGGTGTCAGGAGTGGGGGGGAAGGGTTGGGGAGTGGGGACCACCCGCAGATGCCGGCGGTGGTGTTGGCAGCGTCCAATCTCAGGGGAGGCACATGTCCCCCCCACACCCCCCCTGCACATTGCCTATGGACTTAACTGATTTGGGTCAAACTGGTTTACGCAATGTCCATCCTAGACCCCTTCCTGGTTTAAGTTAAATTAGAGTCCCCCAACATCCCAGTGTGCTCTCTGGACTGGGTGGGGCTCTCTGCTCCAGAGAGCTGAGCTGGCCAGTCCCCTCTCTTCCCTGTCTGCAGCTCTGGAAGAGACTGTGCATACAATGGGATCTGCCTGGCTTCCCCCTGCTCACCCCCCACCCCCTGCCTTACACAGACACCTCCCTGCCTCCCCTCTGCCTTACACAGAATCCTCTTGGAATTAGTTAGCATACTACGTGTTGCCTACGGTCTGAGCTGTGGGAGACATGACAAAGGCAGATAGCACAATGTTGGCTTAGGGCTTTTAGAGCTAATCAACAGGTAGCTGGTAAGGCCCCTCCATTCTTTCTTTGGAAAAAAAATGTTTAAGTGGGCTTGAACTAATGAGAGAAGCTTTTGTTTTCTTAATGGGCTGATAAACATTGAGTTAGGGGTGATAAACACTGTGTTACCAACTCCCTCCTAGGCTGCTGGTGGGGGACCCCTCCCTAATCAGAGCATCCTACCCACCCCCCCTCAGCTCATCACTGTAGAATGGAAGGGAGGGCTGCTCTAGCATCCTCCCAGCTTCTACCCTAATCCACTGCAGACATGTGCCTGCATATCTAGAATGAAAAGGGAATGTCTATCCACTTCCAAATTGGTTCAAGTTTTGCAGGTTAGACTAACCTACAAAGATCGAATCAATTCAGGATCAGGCTTTTTGAATGTCTGTCCCTAGCTCAAAAGGCCAAGTCCTACAGTCCTTGCACATATGAACAGTCCCACTGACAAAATCAGACAAGTTAGAAAAGCTCAGTTCCAGCAGTGCTATAGTTGTGCACATGCAAAATTTTGGATTAGAATATATGGGAGAAGTATAATGTTTTCCATTCATTGTAGAATTTCTCAGTTGTTTTTGTTCTAACCATAATAAATATTGTCCTGAGACAAATACAGCCCCCAATTAATTTATCTATGGAGATTCTGAAATGGTATTCAGATGGTATGGTGTAAGGCAGTGGTTCTCCACTGTTTTAGAGTCAAGGCACCCTTTGAAGACATACCTAAGAAAATGACATTTCTTAGTTTTCAGTTGTTGTTTGACTCTAGAAAGATTATAGAGCCATTATTCTGTTGCGAAGAACTCAGAAGGGCCATCACAAGTCAGAAAGTTTTTAACAATATGGATTCCTATTTGAAATATCTGTTTCTCTCATGCATCATATTTGCACACCTGAAAATGCTAATGCTGCATGGTATCCTGCAGCACGTTTGAAAGGTTCTAGGGGCACCATGGTTGTGAATCACTGGTCTAATACCTTCTGCACAATATAGAGACCTGACTTTTACATTGATCTGGTGTGCAAGGTAGGGCAAGCCATTGCACTCGTTAGTATCTCAGTATCATTTTTCCATCTTCTCCATTGAGACCACACAATCTGTGACCATGAAATCGTTTCTCACTGCATGTTTATGGAATAGCTGGAAAAATAGGGCCTTGATTCTTGTTTAGCCTTTAAGTATTACCGTAGTCCAAATAAGAATTATAAGGATAGATGATACTGTTAATTTGTTCTATAATACATTTCAGAAATAAATATGCCTCCCAGAAAGCTTTCTGCATGACAGTCAAATATTGTAATGTGTCTATTGTCAAGGTGAAAATCCGTTTTGTTAGTAGCATTGGAGAAAACAATAAAATCTTTGTCCATAGGCAGAGGAAGAAAAAAAATTTGGGGGGGTTGAGTGAATGCACGTGCGCTTACACTGCCCCCCCCAGCAGGTAGTCTGTGTGGGGAGAGGAAAGGGTGTAGGGGGCCTGGGGACAGGGGCTGGGGCAGGGCATTGCCCAGCTGGTGGGGCAGGGCAGGGCACACGATGGAGCGGTGGCTCATCTGGGGGACTTGGGGAGAGCAGAGAGCAGTTCCTGCCACTGCTGGGTGAGGATGGAGGGCTTGTGCCAGATCTGAGTGGAGCAGTGCAGGCTGGGGCCAGGGATACACCAGGCTCTTCCCAGCAGGTGGCAGCAGTGCTGGGAGGGGAGGTCAGTGGGGCTATGGTGAATTTTGGGGCAGCTGCAGCCCACCCCACCATATCCCTCTCCCAGCACCGCTACCGCCTGCCCTGAGCACAGCCCAACCAGGCCTCTCCCCACCGGGAAGAGCCCAGCACTGCCTTGGCCCTAGCTCACAGTGACAGCCTACCCTGCCCCACACAGATCCAGGGGTACACATCCCCCATGCCTCCTGAGGGTGCACGTAGCCCCTCCCTACCACCGCTGCAGCTGCCGGAAGCCCACAGTTAGGCTGCCTTGTGGCCCTACCACTGCCCTGTGTTTGGGGAGGTTAAGCCCCGTTAGCCCCTCCCCCTTCTGCTGCCTATGTCCTTGCCTCAGTGGGTCAGCAGCAAGGAAGAATTTGGCTCATTGTAGCCGTCCACTTCTGCTTCATTTTGGCATCTGAGTTTCTGAAGACATAAATCATAGATTGAGCTTTCTGTGGGCTTATTTGTTCAAGGAGTTCATTTTTTATTCTCTTAACATTTTTAATAAATCTTTGTCTGGGCACCAAGCCAAGAAATGAGTACTAGACAGCACAGCAATGTAATCTAGAATCCAAAGCAGAATTCTGATATTCTACTAGACTAAACTGGTACAGATGTAATGCAATATCACATATATGTATGAAGAGGCACTGTAGTCTAGTCAATTGAGAAGATGGCTAGGAGCCAGGAATTAATACTTAGGAGAAGGAAAGGCATTTATGCCTCTGAGAAGGTAGGCTCTTCACCTGATATTCATCAGACTCAGCTGAAACCCAAGCTGTGAATGTATTTGTATGTGTTCTAGCTGGACTAATCTGTTATTTCTCAATGTAAACGCTATTCGCTGCCCTCTGGAAAGAGATAGCTCTGACTGATTGACCTTTATTTTGTTTACATTTTTTAACCATTTCAACAGAAATTAACTTTCAGGGCTAGGGACAGAAGGTACACATAAACCAGTTTAAGTGATCAGAAACTGGTTTAAACCTGTAAAAGAACAGAAGTTCAGTGCATATAAATGGGTTTCTAAATGGACAAAACCAGTTTAAGATGAACCTGACTGAATGTAGTATATCAGACTTAGCTGATTTAGGTCAAACTGGTTTATGGAACTTCTGTCCCAGACACCTTCCTGGTTCAAGTTAAATCAGAATCCCCCAGAATGGTTTGCCGCCCTTGGCTGGGCTGTGCTGTCTGCTCGAGCAAGGCAGGGTTGGCCCTGCCCCTCTGCTCCCTAGTCAGAGCAGTGAAGGCTGGCTGACAAGAGCATGGGGGTGGGAAATCCAGCTGGCACAGCCCAGTCTGCCTGGCAGGGCCAAAGCAGCCTCTGCCAGACTTTTCCCCACTGGAGTAGGGGGAGTAGGCCAGCAGGCTTAGGGGGAGGGAGGGGGATTAAATCCCCCTGCCTCCCCTCTCCCACTCACATGGGACCCCAGCCCAGGTCTGCACCAATTTTTCTCCCTGCTTGCTGCTCTAGCGGCAGGGGGAATGGCCAGAGTCTGGCCGAGCATCAGCCTCAGGAGAAGAGGGGCAGGGAGAGGGATTAAACTTCCCTGCCTCCCCTCTTGGGCATGAGCATAGGCATGGGAACCTCAGCCAGGATCTGCCCAGCTTTCTGCCCTGCCAGCTTCTTACACACCAGGAGGCATGGTCAGAGCCGACTGAGGCAGCACCTCATTACTGCTCCCTAATCCCCTCTCCTGTCTCTCAGGTGGTTGTTCAAGAGTTACCCATCTGCCAACAATGTGCTATAAGTGAATTGCATTGCCTAGCACTTGCTAGCTCCCTGAGACAGAAGCTTGGAGTGTCTTGTTGGGACACTTGGGCACCTCCGTGCCCTGGGGTTCTGCTCCAGACAGATCCCTCTGCTGCTCAGGCAGCTGCTTGTTTCTGCCAGCTTTGTTTGTGCAGGCAGGAGACTTGGGGCAGGTAGGGGCCAGCACTGCCTTGCTCACAGTGAGCCCCAGCCCCATGACTCCTAGCTGTACAAACAAAGCTGGCACGGACAAGCAGCTCGCCAAGCAGCAGAGGGACCTGTCTGGAGGTGATGCAACGCATTTATAGTACATTGTTGGCAGATGCGTAATTCCTGAACGACCCTCTGTGAGATGGGAGAGGGGATCAAGGAGCAGTAATGAGGTGCTGCCCTAGCTGGCTCTGGCCATGACCCCCGCTGCATGAGCAGCTGATAACATGGAAAGCCAGGCAGACCCCAGCTGGGGTCCCCATGCATGTGGGAAAGAGGGCAGATGCAGGATTTAATCTGCCTCCTTCCCCCACTTTGCCTAAGGCTGCTGCCTGGGTGGGCTCTGGCCATGCCCTTCAACATACAAGTGGCCAGTGGGGTGGAAAGCTGGGCAGACCCTGGCTGGGGGCCCGGCAGGCCAGGGTCAGGGTTTAAGCCCCTCCCTAGTCATACTCAGTGGCCTGCCAGGGCCTGGCTCTGCCCCCCATCAGCTTCCCTTCAGCCTTGCAGCGGCTGCCAAAGCTTAGGGAGGTCTGCTTTAGCACCCCCCGGCTTCTAGTCTGAGCCACTGCAGGCATGTGGCTGCATTTTTGGACTCAAATGTGAATTTCTATTCACTTGCAAATTGGTTCAATCTAGGCAGGTTAGACTAACCTGCAAAGATTGAATCAGTTCAGGCTCTGGCTTTTTGAATGTCTGTACTTAGCCTATGTGTACTGAGGGTTTTTTTAACTACATTTTAGATTTCTTCAAGGTTGAATGCAACTCCAGCTCAAATCTCATTGTTTTGATACTCCCCACCTTCCCTTCAATCTGCGAAAGAGTCCAGGATTGCCATCCCTTTTGTTTCTTATCTTTTGCCCCTATGTATAGAACATATTTTAATCTTTTGCCCCCTCTCTCTCCATTTTCATATCCTTCTGAAAGAACCTTCTTGATCTGTCAATCTCAAAAAACAAAAAAGGCATCTTACTTCACTGTCCTCACTACCAAAATATTTTAGAAGAGAACTGAAAGAATAAAAAGAGAAATTATAACATTTTCCTGTAGGAATCTCAGAGCAACCTAGCCTTTTCATTTGTCTGGCAGAGACTCTGTTCTTGTATTTGTACATCACATAGTGCATTTCCAGTGCTTAGCAAATAAGAAACTATCATTAGCAATATTTGTTAATATTATTTTTATTGTAGGAGATTAAAATGTACAGCTGTTGTACACATATACTTTATAGAAAGAAGTCTGTTAAGAAACCTTTGGCCTGAAGAACATAGTCTGAAGTTCTGTGAGGCTTTAATGTTATTGATGTGTGCACATATCTACAGCCTTAACACTAACCCAAGTTTTTATCTGGAAATTAGGCAAATAATATGTGAATTGACTGATGTGGGTGGGAATTTGTCATGTTAGCCTACTGAGAGCCTACAAAATTCATAATAATTTCTCTTAAAGTCAGCAGATGTCTATCTTTTCACTGAAATAGAGCCTCATTTGGACTCTATTCATCACTGTTCCTTGAACCTATCAAAGAAACTATTGCCAGTGAGCAACACAAGGGCATGTTCTGAATTCACATTGATGTGACATTCTGCCCCTCCCTCTAGTCTGTGGGTAAAACAATGTGATTTCCTTTCCTGCAGTCCCATAAGGTCTATATTGGTTCTGCTGATATTGGGTGAAAGACTTAGAAAAAAATTGTACAGAGAAACTCCATGGCCCATGTTTAGAGCCTGTCTTAGTGTCCCAAGGCCAAATAAAGCTCCACATTTAATTCTTAAAAGACAAACTTGAAAAATATTGAAACTTAATAAAGTTTTTTCCACTATGAAAAGAACAAAATGTTCTTTTCTGGGAGATGACGTTTTCCCCAATGTGTTCTTGTTTGCCTAATGCACTTGCTGAAAGATGGGACATTATCTGCCTACAGAGAAAATGCAGTAGTGATGTTATTTCTCTAATTTGCATTATTCATCCAGCACAACAAAGCTTTTCTTTTCAAAACGAAGCTCATTGGGCTGGCTCACCCTGCCTGTTATCAATAAATAAGTGAAATATCATTTTAAATGTCTAAAAATAGAAGTTGAGGCTTTATTTGTTTAAAAAACAGAGCCAAGTAGATAATTAAAAAACCAAGTTAACTCATGTAAGGAATGACAGTTCAGTTGTGTCAGGGCGGTAAAGCCAACGCTCAGCCTATGGCTATGAAGCTGGTGCATTTGCCCTTGCAAAAGAATAAAGGAGGTTGGAATTGAAGGGGACACACAGGGGTTGTGCAATCTGGCTGGGACACCAGAACAACAACTTTATGTAAGTCCCTGAATGACAGGGTATGGGGGGAAAGAGGCAAGTGAGAAAGCAGCAGGGGCAAACTAGGACAGTAGCAGAAACAGTGCAACCAGACAGTCTGTTACTACAGGGATGCTCTATTTCTAATCATTATTTTCTTTAAAACTAGAATTTACAGGTTACAGGGCTTCTTATGGAACAGAACAGGGTCAAGCAAGCACATATCTTGCAGGACTGTGGTGCTGGTACTTTAATAGTCCTAGGATAGTTATCATTACTTCCATATTTTATAGATCTGGAAATCTGTGACATACTTTGGCATGTCAATTGCAATTAGTCATGTAACAGTTACATTTAGTTTTTGTTATAGTTTAACACTGTAGTTTACTATTCTGCTTTAACTAATTAATATAGATACAGAAGTGTCTATATATGAGGCACAAAGCAAAATTAGCATTTAGCAAAAATATGATTTTTTAACCAGTTTTAATAGGACCTTAGAGCAGAAAGGGGATGCAGAGTCAGATTTCATGTAACAGAATGTTTTTGCATCTGTAAATCATTTACTACTCCCAGGCAAGAACACTGATTTTGATCTGCTGCACAAATCTAGCCCTGTATTCTGCCTTGTGGGCAAAGCACAGAAATGGTCATCAAGAAACCTTGTTTTCTTTTTTCAAACTCTGCCACTAGCTTGCTATGTAACCTTAGACCTATCATTTCACTTCTCTGTGTGTTAGCCTATCTATCAAATTGCATTAGTAGTAGTTATTCTCCTTTGTGCAATGGCTTGATATTTACAGATAAAAGACAAGCATATAAAGAAGATAAGATATAGTTATTATATAGTGCTTAAACATAGAAGCTTGAGCAAACTCTGCTGGCCAAGAATCTTGTTCTTAACATCTGTTTAACATATCCGATGTGGATATATGTGATTATGCACCATAACGGTGTTATGTTATGATGACATTATGCCTGTTAACAAATTGCCTATTGTGTTTGACACACGTGCCAGCAAATGATTGACGTAGATGAGCAGCCTGCCTCAGCTGGCATGTACTATTTTTCCAGCAGGAAATCCTTTCTATTTGATATTATTGACACATACTGCCTTTGATTGTGGTTGTGAATGTTTATATGCTAATACACATTTGCGCAGCTGAAAATGTGCAACTTGTGGACATACAATGATTGCAGAAGACCAGGTTTTATTTCAGTAATTGTCTAGGTAATCTATTACTAATATATAAAATAGCAGCATACGTAGTATTTTCACTGATAGTCTCTGTGAAGCTCAGACTATTTAAAGCAATGGCTTTAGGAAACCAGATCAAGCATGTAGACAGAAGCTAAACACGCAAATTAGACCCTCACCCAGAGGTGCCTTGCATGAAAGCAGATCAGTTTACATCTAGCCTCAAGAAAGCAATGGATAAAATGTACAGTCAAAATATGCTGCAGCCATCATGTTCCAGAACATGATATAGGCTGTTAGCTGTATTGGCTCTTCTGTTTCTGAGACACCCGAACCATTGCCCCACACAGAAAAATAAGAAAATAAATTTAAATAGAGGTATTATCAGAGTCTGATCTATCACACACAGTTCTTAATTTGAGTCTTCAGTTTTCCATCACACCAGATGAAGTACTTGTGCAGAGGCAGTCAATACAGGATTGCAGGCATGTAGTGCACACTCCAGCTGGGGATCCCAAAGTAGCATTAGCCATTCCAGCGTGGGCACCTGTTCTGGGATTGACCTACAGAAGTCACAAAGGAGAACTTTGTGACTTGCAAAACTTTGCATCTGCAGGACAGGAGGGTTATGGTGACCTGTTGTCAATGACTGATACATCCTTGACCAGTGCTTAGTTTAAACCATTGTATTCCTTTACGAAGTATGGGTATATTTTCCCTTTGTCCACTGCCACACTCTGCAGGTCTATAGCATACAGGTATAGAAAACCAGCAACTTAAAAATGGTAAGTGTGATGACTAGGTGTTGCAGGGCTTTCTGCCACTGCTCTGAGCTCGTTTTCCTACAGGTGGTAACAGGGTGGACCTCATCTTCGGATCACCTGGTCTGCCAGGAAGTTGGTTTTATGTTTCTTTCCTGCCACAACTTTGATGATATTATATTGCCAGGAGGCAACACCCAAGGTGATTCTACCCCGTCTCAATCCAGTTTCTTCTGTGAGGCTCCAAACCTCCACTTTACCCCAGCCTAGCCTCTCCAGATGGGACTCGTAGTTCTCTGTAGCCAGGTCTTAATACTGCCTGTTGGTCTATTATTTCGTCCTCAGCCACCAGGGTGACCGTCGGCTTTGGTTAGGAGCACACCCTTCCAGGTCTGGCCTTGTCCTGAGCTCAAATATCCAAAAAAAAAAAAAAAGAGAGAGAAAGCAAAACCCAACTGCTCTCAGTCACTTTCTCAGACTCAGTCCATGTCCCCTTCACCTGTGGTCAGTCTCTCATGTCCCAATCGCAACAAAAGAAAGCAGTTCAGTCACTGCTCAGCACAGGCCTGCCCCGTCTTACTCATGACCATTCACAGTCCCAGTGGGATCTCTTCCATCCACAGCAAGACTCTAACCTGGACCAGCAATTCTTCTGGCCTGTCCCCCAGACCCTCAGCTGCCATTCCATTCCAGGGTGTCACGGGGCAGGGTCCCAGGAGTGGCCGTGATCTCTCCTGGCGCCCCCTACCATGCCAAGTTGGCGTCCATGCACCCTCTGTTCTCGCCCACCACATCTTTGATGACAAAAGTATTAAGGAAGGCTGCCTTTTGCCCCCTTGGACACAGTACCCCTGATATACTCTAGCCTGTGCCCCATCTATGGTGATTCTGTGCACTCCCGCCTCAAGGGCTACGCGTGGCTCCTACCA
>NW_017729024.1:125516768-125519691 GCF_001723915.1 Gavialis gangeticus
TACCACCCCTAATACCACGCCCCAAGCCTCTCAGATGTCCCGGACATTGTCTAGTCACGTACTGTTGCCTGCACCCTAGCGGACACTCCCAGGCCTCTCTAAGCCGAGCCCATACCAGGCCCTCCTCACTCGTGTGCCTTCTCTGGGGCTCCTCGCTCGTGCGCCTGCACTGGGGCCTGTCTCCGCGATTCCCTGCCCACACTGGGGCCTAGCCTCACAATTGGGGCTCAGGTGGCTGCAGCCATGCCTGGCCCCTGAATCCCCTCCCTGGGGCTCCTATTCCTTATGCGCCCCTCCCTGGGGCTCCTATTCCTTGTGCGCCCCTCCCTGGGGCTTCACGCATGCACCCTCTGGGCTTCTCATCGGTGCCCACTCTGGAGCTCCTCACAATTGGGGCTCAGGTGGCCGTAGCCATGCCTGGCCCCTAAATCCCCTCCTCGGGTCTACGATTTCTATACGGCTCAGGCGGCCTTGGCCTTACCTGGCCCTCCAATGCACTGTGCCCCTTCTCAGGGCTCTGGGGTCAGTGCACCCCTAGATGCGGTGCTCTCTCCGGCACCAGGGTCCCCACACCATTGTGGAGCCCCTAATGAGGCCTCCTCCAACCCCTACAGCCTCACCCAGTTCTCCACTCTTATAAAACTCCCAACAGAAAACTCAAGCCCCTGGGCTACAACATAAACTCCAAGCCATCTGGCTAAAACACAATTTCTAAGCCCTCTGGCTAGCCATTGTTCAAAACCCTACCAGGGCTTGCTCCACCCAGTCCTCAACCAAAACTGTTCAGGCCATCAAGCTGCCTACTCCCACAGAGCTCCTTCTCCCTTCAATGTTAGTGGGGAACTGCCTACTTTGCCTCAGCCTAGGCTGTTTATATAGGCCAGGCCCTGCCCCCTTCTGGTCAGCTGACCAAACTGTGGTTGCCCCAGCAACCGGCACCTGTACCATTTCCTAGGAGCAGTCACTTCAGTGCACTGTGACACACCTCCCCCCCTTAAGTTCATAACTCCCTAGGAGCAGGGCACGGGAGTGTCCTGTGACACAGGGATTAGCAGAAGCCTTGTGTGTGCAGGCCTCACCTGCCTCCTTCTCAGGGTCAAACACAGTGTTTCTCCAGCAGGGTTTGCAACACTTGCCTGCCAGGTCGGGTCGCTCAGCCGCTCCTCGCTCTGTGACTTGCAGGGAATTGACCCCCCTCTGCCCCTTTCCGGGGCTGGAAATACCTTTGAGCAGCCTCCCTCCTCCAAGCGAGATGCTGCTCCAGAAGTGTGGCGATTGCTTTTCTTCCCTTCCGGTCTCCAGCTGCAGGCCCTGCCAGCTCTCCATGCTGTAAGTGTTGCTTGGTTTCACTTTCCCTGTCTGTTGCTGCTGGCTGCTTTTCTTCTCCTGACCTTCCCTGACAAGCATGTAAGGCATGTCGCGGCTTTTGTTTACTCTCTCTCACTTCTTCACAATAAGTAAAACAATTTAACTGTCCTTGTCCTTATTTTTCCAAACATACCTTCAGTTTCGGACTGGAGGCAGGTCAAATGGTTACTTTTGCATCCATGTAAGAAGCAGACCACAACAGGCAAGTTATGTGCCATCTATTATACCCAGTTCCCTTCTGTGCACCCCACTTCTTTCTGTAAACATCCAGCTCAAGGTAGTTTGAGAAGCTAGTGGTTGGAGTACCTGAGCTTTTGATGAAAGCATAAGCACTGACAAGCCATGTGTTGTTTGAATAGACAAATTGGTTCAATGCCCATCCTTGGGATTTGATGAGATGCCTTCCATCAACAAAAACCTAGGCACCTTCCTGTTACAGCAACATTATTTCCCATCTCTGGCTCTTTCCTTGTCCATAAAGGAGATTCTGGGTAGGAGAGGCCTAGAGTAAAGAGAAAAAGTTGGTGAAGAAGGCTAATACTAGCAACGGGTGAGCAAGCTGACTTTTACTCTGCTCATGATAAATAACTCTTGCCTTGCTAGAACAGCCTCCAGGAAAAAATTAGGTTCAGTGATCTTTTTGAAAACATCTTTTGTCCTTTCTCTGTTCAGGCAACCTTCTGGCCTATTCATGTTCATGCCTCCCTCTTTCTCCTCAATCAGTTGCTCAGGTCCTTGTCCATTTGGATTGTTATTCTTAGAGCATAAAGCTGGGAGATGGAGATATACCATGCGGTTATCTGTTGACATTTTCCATGATAGCAACTACAACATGGTATACTATGATCTCTTTGGCGAGGTACAGACATTACACTGTTACCAATATACTTGTTCAGAAAATGGTTTATACCCATAACAGAACAGAAGTTCATCACACAAAACTGCTCTATACCCATAGCAGAACAGAAGTTTGGCACACACAGACTAGTTTAAAAATGGTGGAACCAGATCTAAATTTGCGCTTGTACCTAACCATAGTTGCATATGCATGACTTATCCTCATCTGTGAATCAAATTAACAGAGACATTCTGTCTAGAACTTTTTTTTATCAGAATAAGAGGTTTGTTCATTGTGACCTTGGTTTGCCTGGTATCTGCTTGAGCAGAAAGAGATCAAGAATTTAGCAGAATTTCTCTTTCTTTTTGGCATGGAGAAGAGGCTGGAGAATTGCATATGCCTAATATCTTCCAGTGGGAAAGGACTTTGATAAACTCACAGATATCCAAGAATTTCTCAACAGACTCTAGAGAGAAGTGTATTTTCTAAAGTCAAGCTAAACCAAGCAGCACTCACAAGTACAGCCCAGCCTAGACCGACGAGTGGAACATATACACAAGTAAGCAACAGGGGCCTGGGCAATGCTGTGATTAGGGGGCCAGTGCACACATCCACAGGAGGCCTCAAATGCCTCTACACAAACGCTCGTAGTATGGGAAACAAGCAGGAGAAACTTATCCTCCTGCTAACTGACACCAACCCAGACATAGTGGGGCC
>NW_017729024.1:125519702-125545422 GCF_001723915.1 Gavialis gangeticus
CAGGTCCCTTCCAACCCTACTAACTATGAAACTATGAATTTCTTCTTTTCTATGACCATATGCCTGGAAAAAACCGATCATATAAACTCTATCGTATGAACAATCAGATATCTGGGGCTAAAAGACCTAATTGTTGGATCTCTCATTCTGATGACATAAGAATGCCTCTGTAACAGATTGCCCTTCCCGGCGCCATCTTCCTAGTCCTCCACGCCTTGCGGGGGCGCCCTTGGATCCTTCTTTGGGGTTCTTGTGTCCCGCCCTATACTCGCCTGCCACATCTTAAATGGAAATTAGGATGATGTTCTTGTGAGTGGGAGGCTGCCTATTGTATTGGGTGTGTTGGGGCCTTTTCCCTATGTGGGACTGACCCCTGATTTTCTCTAGCTAGGCCTCCCCGTCTAAACCCACTAAAAAGGTTTTTACTCCAATTCTCTAGCCTTTTCCATTGTCTTAAGGCCTGGGGCCCCTTTTCCTGCTCCATCTGGAGCCTGGTCCAGAGGCTCAGGCACCAACCTCACAGCCGGAGGGCCGCAAGCCCAAAACCAGGGTATGACCCCGAGCCTGCAGCCTCCCTGGGGCACAAAAAAAAACCCCAATACCAAAATAAAGCTGCACCACAGGTGCACCAGAGCTCCCCAACTTTTAAGATCGTGCCTCGCTGGTGCCGGGGTTTGCGCCCTCTCTCCGGGGCTGCTTGCTGCCCCCTTCTCAGGGGCTTCTCTCACTGCCCCCTTCTCTGGGGCTTCTCTCACTGCCCCCTTTGCCTGGGGCTTCTCTCACTGCCCTCTGCTCTGCGGCTGGGGTCAATGCACCCCAAAATGCTGCGCACTCTGTGGCGCCGGGTTCCCCACACTACCGTGGATCCCCTATGAGGCCTCCTCCAACCCCTAATAGCCTCACCCAAACCACCGGTCTCTTATACAACAGGAAACAAAACACAAGCCCCTGGGCTGTAACATAAATTCACACTGCTCGGCTATAACATTATTCCCACCACATCAGGAGGGCTCTGTCCTTCGCCCAGTCTCAGAGCTATACCTGCAGTCTGGTCTCTCCCCTCTGCTTGCTCTGGGAGAGCTCCTTCCCCCATCGCTGCTGGCAGGGAACTCCCTGCCTGGCCTTAGCCTGGGAGTTACATAGGAGCCAAGCCCTGCCCCTTCCTGTCAGCTGACTCCGGTTGCTGTGGCAACCTGCACCTGTGCCTCTTCATTACTACTCCACAAGTAGCAGGCACCTCAATGCCCTGTGTCACGGGGCACGAGGTAACAGGAGACACTTACCTGAAGCCCAGGGCAGGAGAAACGCCGAGCCGGAGGGAGAATCTGAACAGCTCATTAGCTGCATCTTCATACAGCTGCGGCCAGCAGCTGACGGCAGCATCGGATGCCAGCCGGGGGATTTAAAAGTGGCGGCCGCCGCTCCGGAGGTGGCGGGGAGCTCAGGAACACAGACGCGGTTGGAGCCAGCGATGGCGGGGAAACTCTGGGACGGATATCAGCGAGCTGGCGTGCCGGAGAGAGCAGCGACCCCTAAGAGACGCACGACGACAGGGACGTCTGAGGATGGCCACAGGAGCAGTGGATCGGGTGAGCTGCTAGAGATCGGGACCACCCAGGAGGATTCTGAGGACCCCGAAGTAAGTGCCAGGACGGTGGGTGTGAGCTACGCCAAAGAGGGGCGAAGGATCGCGGATCACCTAGCTGGAGGGAGATCGGGGCGGGATCGCCGCCAAGAGCAGCAGCCGCCTGTTAAAGGAATAGGAGTGGAGCGGCCTGAGAGCAGCTAAAGGGGAATCCCTTCCCTGCCCCATTCGGCTTAAGTGGGATCTGGTGGAGGGACAGCGAGCCTGTGAGAATATCGGTGACTCCAAGTGTGGAGGGTCTCACAGGGTGAAGGGCTTGTGGTGCAGGGTATTCAGATAGTGCAACTGAGGCACCAATGTAGGTTAAGGTGAAGGGGCAAACATTGAGGTGGGATTGAGTATGAATGACGTGTTGGAAGCTTGCAGAAGTAGCATAGAGCAGGCACGGGAACGTGGAGCCTATAGATGGCATGAGGCCGGGGTGTAGGGGTGGCGGAGCCCCGTGTGCAACCGGCGGGCCAAACCCGGGCCACCGAGGGACCTGTGAACTAGCCCCGCCCACTGGGAAAACAGCAAGTCATGGCAGGCAAGAGCGGGGTTGACGACGAGGGAGAACAAACACCCATGGTGTCAAACAAGTCCAGACGGGGAGTAGCCAGCAACCAGGAGGGCAGAGCTCCCAGGAATGACACAAGAAGGCCTGTCTGGGACAGCATGGTGCATTGGCCAGGAAACCGGAGAAGTACACCAGTTCGGGATGCAACCAGCAGAAATGGGCCCTGCCGACCTGCTAGCTCAGAATTTGCAGGCTCTAACACAGATTGTGGGGTCCCAACAGAGGCTGTTGATGCAACATAATGTGCCAGTGCTGGGGATACAGAAGATGACAGCTGATGACGACCCTGAGGCATATATTGAGGCTTTCGAGCGCCAGGCTATTGTGACGGGTCTCGATAAGAGGTATTGGGCTAGCCAACTTGGGGCCTTGGTGGTGGGCAAGGCCCAAGCAACCTATTGATCTCTCACTAGGGAGGAGGCCCAAGACTATGGGGCAGTGAAGGCAGCCATTCTGTACCGCCTCAAGCTTGATTTAGAACACTACCAGAGGCTTTTTAGAGCCAAGAAAGGGCCAGACGAAAGACGACCCAGAGTGTTGCTACGACTTAGGGATCTCTTTGGTAAATGGGTCAAGCTGGCCACATGCCCAATGGTTGCCCCGGTGGATAAAATTATATTAGAGCAATTCATCAATGACCTAGAGGAGAGAACCCAGCGCTGGGTTCGGCAACATGCTCCGGAAACGTGCGAGGAAGCATTGAAGTTAGCTGAATCTTTGCAGGAGCAGAATGGCATTACCCCAGGGAAAAGCGGGGACCCACAGTGACGACGACAGCACCACGGGAGGTGGAAAGACGTAGACCCGGCTATCGATCCCCAGGCGGGGACATGGTGTGTTACCACTACGGTAGAGTGGGGCACTTTGCCCGGGAGTGCCCTGGACGGGCAGCAGAGAGAAGACGGCCGCCAGATAGCTCGAGGAGCGTGAGGGACTTCCCTGGAGAGCAGACCACCAGGGAGTCGATGGACTGCAGTTTCGGGATGGGGGAAGGCAACCCTGTCTGGGAGCGGCCGGTGGTGAGCGCACAGGTTGAGGATCGCTTGGTCCGAGCTGTGTTAGATTCCAGATGTCCGCAGTCCTTAATAAGGGCAGATCTGTTGTCCGATATTCCAGCCAGCCCGATGGAACCCGTACGGGTGTCATGCCTTCATGGCGAGACACAGACCCTTCAACGGGTTAGAGTACGTCTTAAGGTCATGAATTACCGAGGGGAGTTGGTCGTAGGCCTGGCCCCTCGCTTAGCCTGTGAGATGTTACTGGGGCATGATTGGGCCCCGCTGTATGAGGTTTTAGATAGAGTATGCGACGTTGAGGTCGCACCTAAGGCGATGACACAGAGAGAGGGTTGGTTCGGTGACGCCGAAGGAGGAGAGGACACCAACAGTGAAAGGGACACAGAGGAGGTCGATTGGAGAGACGTCGCCAGTGGGCCCCAATTCTGACAGGCTCAAGAAGAGGACCCAGAGCTACAGGACTGGTGGACCCAGGCCATGGACACAACACAGCCGCCAGCTCCACCTTCCAACTCAAGGTGTCACTTTGAGGTAAGGAATCACCTCTTATATCGGGTGACACCCAAGGAAGGGGAGGGCGGGAGCCAAGTTCAGTTGGCGGTACCCAGATGTTTTCATAAGGCAGTGTGGCAACTGGCCCATGCTACACCCATGGGGGGCCACATGGGGAGGGATCGCATGATAAATAAAATAACTTGATGGTTCTACTGGCCAAGGTTGGGAGACGATATAGCCCGCCACTGCGCTGAGTGTCCGATTTGTCAAAAAAACAGGGAAGACCGACCTCCGCGAGCACCCATGAGACCGATGCCAATTATAGATCTCCCATTCTCTTGCATAGCCATGGATGTCGTGGGGCCCCTGCTGCACAGCAGTAACGGGTACCAGTATATTTTGGTGTTGGTTGATTATGCCACCTGATACCCTGAGGCTGTCCCTCTCTGGTCGGTAACGGCGCCCGGAATTGCTGAAGAGTTGGTAAAATGGATATCTAGAATGGGGGTGCCACAGAAAATATTGACGGATCAGGGACGGAACTTTATGTCAGGGGTCCTACGAGGGGTCTGCCAGATGCTGAGGATTAAACAACTGAGGACGTCAGTCTAGTACCCACAAACTAACAGGTTAGTGGAATGGCTGAATGGAACCTTGAAGAGAATGTTGCGGCGATGTATGCAAGGCGACCCCCGGCATTGGGACCTACTGCTCCTGCTGGTCCTGTTCGTGTTGAGGGACGCCCCATCAGAATCTCTGGGGTATTCCCCTTTTGAGTTAGTGCTGGGTCATCAACCGAGAGGATTGCTACAAATTCTCAGGGAGGATTGAGAGCAGGGCCCCGGGGCTGTCCCGAGCCCCTCGAAATACCAGCAGGACTTCTGGCGCCGTGTTCAACAGGCTAGGGAGTTAGTGATAGGTAACTTAAAATAGGCTCAACAAACTCAGAAAGACCGATACGACCTTTGAATGAAAGAAAGGGAGTTTCAACCAGGGCAGAAGGTATTGGTTTTGTTACCCTCCTCATCAAGTAAAATGTTGATGCAATGGCAGGGGGCATTTGAAATTGTGAGGCAGGTTGGTCCAGTAGACTATGAGGTGTATCGACCGGGGCAGGTGAAGACAAAGCAAATCTATCATATCAACCTACTCCGTGAATGGAGGCAACCTGAAGGATGGGCGGCATTTACAGAAGAGATGGTCAAGGATCAAGAGCCACGGACCGAGGCACAGGAGGTAGGCGGGATGGATCCCTGGCGAGCTATCAAGGTGAGCGACAAGCTTACCCTGCTCCAGAAGCAGGAGGTGACTGACTTACTAAAAGAATTCCAAAGAGTCTTTTCTGAGGATCCAGGGTGGGTCAAGAACACCTTTCACGCGATTCAGACGCTACCGGGAGTAGTCGTAAGAGATCGCTGGCTACCTATACCACATCACCTTAATGAGGAAGTACGTAGGGAGGTAGAAAAGATGCAAGCCATAGGCGTCATTACAACTTCACGGAACCCCTGGCAAAGCTCCCTGGTACTGATCCGGAAACCCGACGGGACCTTAAGACTCTGCGTGGATTATCGGAAGGTGAATGAGGTGGCCACATTTGATGCTTTTCCCATGCCCAGAGTGTTGGAGCTAGTAGAACGCATCGGGGCAGCTCGATATATATCCACTTTGGACCTTGCCAAGGGATATTGGCAAATCCCAGTAAGACTCGAAGACCGCCATAAGACTGCCTTTGGAACCCTATGAGGGCTATACGAATTTGTTAAAATGCCATTCGGATTGCATGGGGCCGCGGCAACATTTCAGCGGTTGATGGATTGACTTCTGGCACCCCACACCGAGTACGCCATGGCATACATAGACGATATAGTAGTGTTCACCTCGTCATGGGGTCAATATCTCCAGGCTCTCCGAAGGGTGCTATCCGAGCTAAAGAAAGCTGGCTTAACCGCGATACCACAGAAATGTGCTGTAGCACATAAGTATACCAAGGACTTAGGGTTTCTGGTAGGTCAGGGGACCATAAGGCCATTAGAAGATAAGGTCCAGGCCATTCGGTCGTTCCAAGCCCCGCACACAACCAAGCAGTTGCGATCCTTCCTCGGCTTGGTAAATTATTATCGCTGATTTGTACCCCGGTTCTCTGAGCTAGCAGCACCTCTCTCAGAAGCCTTAAAGGGATCACGACAAAAAGGGCTTCAATGGAGAAAGGTTATGTTACGCAGCTTCCAAGCATTAAAAGGGGCCTTGTGTGACAACGTGCTAATACACACCCCTGACTTTGGAAAACCATTTTCATTACAGACAGACGCTTCGTCGGTGGCACTGGGGGCCATGTTAACGCAGCGGGATGACAGAGTGGACCGACCCGTAGCTTACGCCAACCGAAAGCTATTACCTGCCGAAACCAGGTATGCGACCATTGAACGGGAATGCCTAGCAATCCAATGGGCGGTGGAGCACTTCCGCTATTACTTATTGGGGCGAGAATTCACACTCATCACCAACCACGCCCCATTAAAATGGCTTAGTACGGCCAAGTCGGATAACGCCCGCATAATGTGATGGGCATTGGCACTGCAACCCTTCAAATTCAATATTGAGTACTATATCCGGGGAAGGATAACGTAACCGCCGATTTTCTCTCTAGATGTGGTGATGATGTGAGTCTTGACGGGGACCACCAAAGCAGACAATTTCCTCAACAAGGAGCAGGTACGGACAAAACGCGATCCCGGGAACCGCCACAAGGCAGCTGGCGGGGGGGTTATGTCATGGGGCACGAGGTAACAGGAGACACTTACCTGAAGCCCAGGGCAGGAGAAATGCCGAGCCGGAGGGAGAATCTGCGCGGCTTGTTAGCCGCATCTTCGTACAGCTGCGGCCAGCAGCTGACGGCAGCGTCGGATGCCAGCCGGGGGATTTAAAAATGGTGGCCGCAGCTCCGGAGGTGGTGGGGAGCTCAGGAACACAGACGCGGTTGGAGCCAGCGATGGCGGGGAAACTCTGGGACGGATATCAACGAGCTGGCATGCTGGAGAGAGCAGCAACCCCTAAGAGACACACGATGACAGGGACGTCTGATGATGGCCACAGGAGCGGTGGATCGGGTGAGCTGCTAGAGATCGGGACCACCCAGGAGGATTCTGAGGACCCCGAAGTAAGTGCCAGGACGGTGGGTGCGAGCCACGCCAAAGAGGGGCGAAGGATCGCGGATCACCTGGCTGGAGGGAGATCGGGGCGGGATCACCGCCAAGAGCAGCAGCCGCCTGTTAAAGGAATAGGAGTGGAGCGGCCTGAGAGCAGCTAAAGGGGAATCCCTTCCCTGCCCCATTCGGCTTAAGTGGGATCTGGTGGAGGGACAGTGAGGCTGTGAGAATATCGGTGACTCCAAGTGTGGAGAGTCTCACAGGGTGAAGGGCTTGTGGCGCAGGGTATTCAGATAGTGCAACTGAGGCACCAGTGTCGGTTAAGGTGAAGGGGCAAACACTGAGGTGGGATCAAGTACGAACGACGTATTGGAAGCTTGCAGAAGTAGCACAGAGCAGGCACAGGAACGCGGAGCCTATAGGTGGCATGAGGCCGGGATGTAGGGGTGGCGGAGCCCCGTGTGCAACCGGCGGGCCAAACCCGGGCCACCGAGGGACCTGTGAACTAGCCCCGCCCACTGGGAAAACAGCAAGTCATGGCAGGCGAGAGCGGGGTTGACGACGAGGGAGAACAAACACCCATGGTGTCAAACAGGTCTGGACAGGGAGTAGCCAACAACCAGGAGGGCAGAGCTCCCAGGAACGACACAAGAAGGCCCATCTGGGACACCCTGCTACAGCCTCCTTTTGTCAATAGTTGGCAAAAGGAGAGGAGAGTCATACTTTTCTTCATCTGATCTTCTGGTGGGAGAGGATTTGATAAGCACACAAGTATCCAGGAGTTTCTGAAGATTGTGTTTGTGGCAACTTCAGGCATTAAAAGAAACAGAAGCTTTGGGAATATTTTGAGATGGCGTTTTTTAAAGTTTTACTCCAAACAGGGCAACTAAGAGCGTGAGGCATGAAGTTTCCAAAAAAGAGCTGAAGATGTGGGTATATGGAACAGCTGAGTGACTGGAAAAGCGAAGGGCAGAGGAGGGGAAACTGCAATAACCAATAAGGCAGTTAGCTGTATTTGTGCATTAGTCAGCCTCTGATAGCTCTTTCTCTCAGAAAGGCAAAGCAGGTTTTGGGGGGGTTGGGTTTTTTTGGGGTGGGGATGGCTCTGGTGCATTAAGCCTAGGCAATTATATAATACTGCTTTAAGGTCTCTTATTCTGTCTCATTTACTTCTTACTCTTACTTTTCAGAAAGGATTTCTACAGATGAATGGCTCATAACTTTCAAATTTTAACTTTTTTTGTAAGTCTCCTTAGCTCTTTTTTATGTTGTCCATAAAACTCATCATGTTAATGCCTCGCCACTTGACCTGTGTAAATTTCTTTAACTCATAAGCAAAGTTAGCAAATAAAAATATTTGGTCTAATATTGCTTTTTCTTGTTTAAAGTAACGATGCTAAGTCATCCTTCTAGCAAACAACTATTAGCCATGGCACTTATCAGATCATTATTATTAACTAGAAAAAAAGCCATGCTCTCAACAGTTGTTGGAATTCTATAACTGGACCTAGAAAATCAGAACTATACCTTTTCTTATGTCACAGAGATGCCATAGTGTTTATGTAATTTTGCCACTACAATTTTATTCCACTTGCCATAGATAAAATTGGGTTTCCAAATGTATATGGAAATTAAGTAGTCAAATTGAAAGTTTCTAAGGCCCCCCTACATGTGCAGGTAAAAGCAGAATGGGATTGTGATAGAAGGTGCCTTAGGTGGGGTTTACATCGGGTGATGTACTATCCGTCTGGCACGGGGCCCCTCCCTTCAACTCTTCTGCCATGACTTGCTGTTATTGAATGAAAGGGAGGGGTTTAGTGGAGATCCTCTTTCTGGGGGACCCTTACTGGGGACAGTAATACTCACTGTCTTGGCGCGGTGTTCCGTGGGGCTCCACCTTCCCTACACCTTGTCCACTTACCAACCAAATGGGTGCCACCTGTGTGGTTCGGCCATGCCCAGTCAACCCCTTTCACCAAGGGGACCAGCATTGGCATGGGTCCTGGTGGGCTAACCTGGTTTTCCTGATGGCTAGCATCTCCCCCTTTGATGCTGACAAACTAGGCTTCTGTAGGCTGGTGTCCTCCTTGCTGCCTCTGGGCAGGACATCTCTAATTGCTCTTCACCAAAAATAGACCACTGGAGAGGAGAGGGGGGTGGGACTGCCTCCTCCCTCCCAGCCTTCTACAGGGGGTCAGCTTCCCTCTGCTCTGGATGCCAGAACCAAGCCAGCTGCACTGCTCCTGCCCACCACAAGAGCCTCAGCACACCTGGTGTGCTCCATGCCAGCATGCTCCCTCTCCTTCTGTTCCAGCCACCATGATTGGCTCTGCTTTTCCCTGCCTGGGGAACAGCTGATTAAACAGCCGGCGTAACACCGGCTCGTGCAGCCGCGGCTCCTGCTCCAGCTGTGCCCCCGGAGGTGAGTTTCCCCAGTGGGGGGCTGCTTGTGTGGCTTGAGGCCCATGGGGACTGCCCCCTCCCCTTCAGGAGCCTGTGGGGGCGTCTTGCCACCACAGGGATCTAATGCATGATTCACACAATTGTGCCTCCTACTATGCCACACATGCATGGCAGGAGGCGCAATTGTGGGACTGTGCATTATATCCCATCATACTGTATTGCACCTGCAAGAAGCAAGCTGTCAGATTTGGGAGATCCCTCTCATGGGAGTCTCCTTGCCTCAGGGGTATGTGTGGGCTGCAGTGATCTCCCTACCCCAGGTGTATCGCACACCCCTGAAGCTGGGAGATCAAAGCCACACCCTGTGGCTGCCAGAACCCAGTTGGGTTTGGGAACCCGGAGGAACACTGCAGGGACCCAGCATCTGCAGCTCTGGAACTCTCGGCCCTGGAAGCTGTGGGGCATTGCCAGGACCCAAAGTCTACAGCTGCTGGAGCTGGGAGGGGCTCCCAGCCTCAGGGGAGACCATGTTACATGTGCAAATTAAAGCTTAATGGCAACCAGCTACAAAGTTAGTACACATTTTTGAGATCTAACATTATAGCTGGTTGTACTTCGTATGTTTAGCTCAAGGTAATTGCACAATTAACCAGTAAATCATGCAAGACTTGTAATTTGTAGAGGGGACCTAAAAGGGTAGTGTTTATGGGCACCTATACACATGATGGACCTCTGCGCCAATGTGTGCTAATTAGCACATGTCAGAACAGATTCAATTAATCAAGTCTGCTGCAAGTCTGCTGGAGCATGCTAATTAGCGTGCTCCAACAGGCTCTGCATCACATGTATTCAGCATCCCCATGTTTCAAAACGGCAGCAGGGGCACCCTACGTCACCAACTATCAGGCTGACAAAATGTTTTCAACAAAGTAGTTGCAATGCTCATCTAAGAAATCACTAAAACATTCATTAATGTTAGTTGAACATGTTATTCCCATTATTATTATAAGAATTATAAAAAATAATATACTACTAGAAAGGCAGTCATTTTTGTAATCATAAGCTCTTTCTCTCTCAATTATAAAAAGACAATTACTTATGTCTCTGACATTATTAAAGCCAGGATTTTTCTTCCTTTTTCTTATAAAACTCTTAAGTGTTGTATTTGTAACCCTTCCTCAAAAATAATTTTAAAAAATGTTAATCTCTGTTGGGTTTGCTACTGCACAGCAATTTTAGAAGCCAGAAAAACATTCTTGCAATTAAGCCAATATGACTGCAGATATATACCTTGAAAAGGGAAGGAGGAGTACTTTTAAACAACACAGAATTGTTCTGACCCTGCTAAAAACTGTTTTTACATGCTCAAACGTCTAAGTTCTAAGCAGAAAAGAAAGTAAATAATCTGACATTAGCTATGATATCCTCCAATCAATGGAATATGACTGCAGAGCCTTACTGAGAATTTAAAAAAAATGTATTTCTGATTTTGTCATCTGAACTTTGTGTACACTTCAATGTGATATTTATTTGTTTCATTAAATCAGTAAAGGCTTACTTTGTACAATATAAAGAAAATGTTATGTATTTTTAATTATTTATAGTGGAGTTTGCCTTTCTAAACATGCTATTAAAAATAACTTCCTGAATGGACAGGAGCACTGAATATAACATGGTGCAATCTGGGTTAAGGGCCATCAGAAGATTATCTGCAGATTATCTGGATTAAATGATTACCACTGTAAAATGTAGGTGTGTAACAAATTAAAAATAAGTCAGACTTTACAAAAATATTATTAAGTCAAGATAGCAGTTGTTGGCCTACAATTTTCTAAAAACTGGGAAACATGTTAATGAGGATGTCATAGTTAATATAGTGAAAGGAATAATATAATTCAACTTAAACTCTGTGTAAAAAAATACATTGAATGCACTAAGCACTGTTGGTATAGGTGGTTTATTGTTACTCAAATGATTTTCAAATGTATTTGAAATATGTCTTTATCTGCAACTACTTTCCCCTCCTCCAACATTCCACCAGCTTCGGCAAAGCTGTCTGCATTTGCATTTGCCAAGAATATTGTTCTTCCAGGGATATATTACAGGAAAAGGGCCATATGCTTTCCTCTACTATACAAGTGGAGGGTAGCAAAATGCAACAAAATTGGTCAAAACCATGGTAGAGGAAAAGTAATAAATCCTTTAGATGAGTGATTCTCAATCAGGATGCCTTGAGATCCTTTCAAGGGTGCTATAATTCACAAGATAAACACAGAGGGTGCATCCAGACGAGCACACATGTGCCTCTTACGGCATCTCAAAGCAGTTTGAGATGCCGCGCAAGGCACGCTGGCAACAAAAAATATTCCCCATGCTGCGGGCTCCAAATTTGATACCTGGAAATCCAGGTATAAAACAAAAACCTGCAGGAAAAAAGTGGGGCAAGGCACAGTCCAGGACCGGGTTGCCCTGAGGCAACCCAGAAGCGGGTCCTCTAGAGAGATGCTCTGCTATCTGGCCAGAGCATCTCTATGGTGCTTCTGCTGCCCCAATATGCGAGACACCTACTCTTAGCATGCTGGGGTAAGCAGAAGCAGGGCAAGGCTATAGCATGAACGGGACCCAGGCTGTCCCAGTAAGTTAGAGACATGGGTGTGGGGGGGTTTATGGGTATGGGGTGTGTGGGTGGGTGTGAAGAGCAGCAGGGGGATGTCGGGCGCATGTGGGATGTGTGGGAGGGATGTGGGAGTAGATGTGGTAGGTGGGGGGCAGGCATGTGGTGGCCTCTGCTCAAACCCCCTCCCCCATAAACCCCACTACCTCCCACACCTCACACACCCAGTGCTAGCAGCCAGCCAGGCTGTGACTGCTACAGTGCTGCCTCACTCACGGCCTGTGCATGGAGAACGGGCCCAACCCACCCTGGCCCAACCCACTAGCATGCCTTTGGACAGGACTGCGACAGCTCCTGCCACCACCCACGGCTCCTGTCCAACGGTGCATGACAGTGGGGTGGGCCAGGCCCATTCTCCATGATGGTGAGGTGGTGATGTTGTTTCTCCTCCTACAAACAATATCCTGTGCAAGGAAGCTAGGGACAGACATTACACATAAACCAGTTTAAGTGATCAGAAATTGATTTAAACCTGTAACAGAACAGATGTTCAGTGCACATAAACCAGTTTGAAAATGCCTGAAACCAATTTGAGGTAAACCTTGTTGAATGCAGTATCAGACTTAACTGATTTGGGTCAAACCGGTTTATGCAACATGTGTCCCGGACCCCTTGCTGGTTTAAGTTAAAACAGACTCTTCCAGCATCCCGGCATGCTCTCTGGACTAAGTGAAGCTCTCTACTCCACAGCAAAGTTGGCCCCTCCCCTCTGCTCCCTAGCTGGAGCTCCAGCAGAGACTGCAGGCTACTCCCTGCTAAACAGGAATTCCTCCCACCCCTCTGCCTTGCTAAGAGGTGTCTGTGTATTAGCTAGCAGACCACATGCTGTCTACGGTCTGTGCTGTGGCAGACAGGACAAAGGCAGAATCAGCAGGTAGCTGGTAATATCCAGGGGTGATAAACACTATGTTATCAATTCCCTGCTAGGCTGGTCAGGAGTGGGGGGAACCTCTCCCTAATCAGAACATCCTGCCAGGGGCTGGCCCTGCCCCCCCCCCATCAGCTCAGCACTATGGAAGGGAAGGGGGGGCTGCTCTAGCACCCCCTGGCTTCTAGCCTGAGCCAGTACAGGCATGTCCCTGCATGTCTAGGATATCTATACAGTTACAAATTGATTTAGCCTAGCCAGGTGAGACTAACCTGCAAAGATTGAATCAATTCCAGCTCAGACTTTTTGAATGTCTGTCCCTAGCTGGAATGGCCCTTCCTGTAGTATTTACTTCTTAGTAAAGGTAACAGTTGTAAGGGAAATGCATATTATGGAATACATGACATCACAAGCTGATGTCATGTTCATCTTAAAATCTATTTGTTTGTCACTTTTAGGTCTACTTGTGCATGCTGTTAATTATTTAGGATTTCAAACAATTTATTTTTAATGCAGTCCAATTTATTTTTAAACATTGGTTTACTGCTGATCCTGTGCTGTTTAAATTTACATACTATCTGGTGATTTTTTTTTGGCAAAATACTTTTAACTTGTAGGCATCCCTTGATGTGAGGTCTGTGAATTATACCATCATGAAACTCAGCCCTCAGAATGTATTTTGGAGTTGCCAGGAGAGATTAGGAATGCTGTGTTGCTGACAGTCACATGATTGATTCAAAATGCATTGCTCCTGCAATAATCTGTGCAGGTAATAGTTGTAGTGAGGATGACAAGAGTGAAGATTACATAGTCTACTGGTCCATCTTCTGGAAAGATGCAATGAATAAGGTGTTTATTATTATCCAGCAAAGGAGCCAATCCTCCAAAATTCAAGGGGCCTTCAACTCTGATTGACTCAGGTCTGTGTAAACTCAGGCTGCAGACATTCCACATTATTTAGCAGAGACTTTCCACTTAAAACTCCTACTCACTTAAAAGGGATTGATGGCCCTATACCTGCAAGGTCCTAAGCATTTTGTTTCAGCTTCCATTTACTCCAGTGGGAGATGAGGGCAGTCAACGTCTTCACTCAACAGCATGCAGGACTATGCCCTATTTGTGTGTAAAGACAGCATATCTAAGTAACCTCAAACCTTAATTAACATATAAGTTATTATATGGTTCAGCTTTTGTCAGAAGAAAAGCAGTCATTTATAATCCATTATTAAATAGAGATGACTGAAAATAAATTAACATTAAAACCTGATCACTTCTGCATACAACTCTGTCTCTTAACTGGTTGCCCCTGATCAGTTATAATTCAAGAATGAAAAATATTACTGGAAGCCACATAGATTTCTTCTGTCACTTTAATTACAACTATGGACAATGCTACTGAGATTATTTCATGGCACTGGCATACATGTTTGTAGGATTTATTACTAAGTTCATGCCTGCTCTTTTATGGATTTCATCCAAGAGACGCTTGAACACAGTGCTCTTGGAATGCCTCCCTTGTGGTGGTTCAGATGCAGTGAGCTGCATCAGCAAATAGCACTGACACTCACCAAGGCAGCAACTGTTACATTCCACATAGTTTGATTTAGTGCAGAATTTTTATAGATGGATTCTACTGTAACCCTTTTATTTCCATTGCCTAACATGGTCCAAATCTAAAAATCTGTTCCACAGAGGTTTAGGAATTGTTGTACAGTCCAGAAATGTTTTTATTGCATATATTTTACACATACAAACGGTGATATAATCCCTTTTGTGCAGGACATATCGACCACTATAGGCGTTAGAAAAAGAGATTAATGTTTAATGGTTACAAGAAAACAAGAAGTCAGATCTGGAGGTGGAAAATATTATTTTATAATGTAAGCATCAGAAGTAGTTTAAATTCAAAGTTCAGATTTCCAGAAAGGTTAGTCTATGATCTGTGCACAACTGTGTATCTATATTTGCATGCCCAGTTACAATGGTAATATGTGCAAATCAGGTAATTGTGCATGCAAATAGCTAGTTAGGCACACAACCAACTGCATGTACAAAGGTAACTGTTTGTGAAAGTGCAGGTGTGGAATCATGCACATTTCACTAAAAGTTGGACCTTAATATTTTTCTCTTGTATATCAATATGAAGCCAATAAAAGTCAGGCTTAGAGAGGGGCTCAGTATGTTGCTAGTTCACTAATCAGCCTTTGGCCTGTAAACCAAACATAGCGGTCAAATCTCATTAAATTGCTTTTTAGCTAGGTCGAGGCAGGAAATGCATATTAACTGCCTTCCCAGAGACAAACTATGTAAAGGCATTACTGTTAATGCCTTCAGTGTTAAAGAGGAAGAATTAACACAAGAAAAAAAAAATCACAAACAATTCCTGGCAGGTGTTTTGGTTTCTAACTGACTGACTAACCAAAGAAATAAAACTGAATGCATTTGTGCTTTTAAGAAAGATCCTCAGTCTTGCAATTAAAACAAGCTATTTGGGTTGTAGTCTGGGTTTGGAATAGAACCCAAATAGCTCCCAGGTAACAGTGAACCAGTCATTTAGACTTAGTTTCAGAAGTCTTGGCTTAGTTGTGCTTGACTTGCTGATTTCCAGAGGTGGGGAACAGCCACAACTCCAGGTAACTTCAGCGGGTGTTGTAGGTTCTCAGTACCTCAGAATAACAGACATTGGGTATCTCGAGAGGGCCCCCAAAAAGCTGGTTCTTCAAACAAATGTGCATCTTTGAAAATATCACCTTCTCTGCCTCTCTTACCAAAGTGTTTTCATACCTGTAAAATGGGAATGATGCTAATGTTAATAAATCCTTATGTTTATTATGAGTCCAAGTAGCCTTTAAATGGCTTTGAGATCAATTAATAAAAGATACTATAGACTGGGGTAGGCAAAATATGGCCTGTGGGCTGGATCCAGCCTGTCAATTGATTGTATCTGGCCTGCAGCTGCCCCCATAGTGCTCCAGTTGGGGCTCAGCACCACCCACTCCCACCTGCACCTGCCTCACACCTACCAACATCACTGAGGTGGTCCCGGCCAGTGCACACAGCTTCCTGGTAGGCCTGCTCCTGCTGCTACAGCTGCCTGGGTACTGCTTGGTAGGGGTGTGCAAAGCAGGCCCTATTCAATTTGGATTTGGCCCAAATCAGGGACAGTGATTCAATTCATTGATTTGGATCAGTGTGCCGGGTTCGATTCAGCTGAATCCGAAGATTTGATACTGATTCAGAGAATCAGCGATTTGGCCATAGACACGGCTTTAAATGTTTTTTCCACATACCTCAAGGTACCAGCATGGCTTGTGAATGTTGTGATGCTAGGGTGGATGGAGCATCCCACAAGAGTGTTGGGGGACCCTCCACGTGCTGGGCAGCAAACCCAGAAGTGGACTGGAAGTAGTTCCAGTCCACTTCCAGGTCTGCCGGGGAGCACACTGGGGGGGGTCCTCCATGCTCTCCCAACTCAGCAATTGGCCACAGGGGGACCCCAGGTGCCCCCCCAACCCAGGAGGCACCAGTCGCTGAGCCAGGGGGATGTGGAGGAGACTCCTGCATGCTCCCTGGCAGACCTGGAAGTGCTTCTGGTCCACTTCTGGGTCTGCTGCCAAGTGTGCTGGGGAGCCCTCCACACTCCTGTGGGACACTCCATGTGCCTTAGCACTGCAGCATTCATGAGCCATCTGTGACAAGGGCAAGCTTTTATGCCTGGTGCAACCACCAGCCTGCCCCATATACAGGTCAGCCACCCGCCTCACATGCCTGCCACATCTTGATGTAATGATATTGATGTAATAATTAGGCAGGAGGCTGCCCATTATAACCCCCCTCCAATATTGGGGTGTATCCACAGTTGCTTTCCACCTCTACATCACAGCCCAAGTCTCTCAGATGGCATCTCAGGCAGCCAACTCAACCATTCCCTTCACCCATTAGCTGTGGCCCCTTCCTTGGGAACTTTGGCTTCCCTTTAAGCTCTGGCCCCACCTCAGGCCAGTTGGGACCCCAAGCTGCTCTGCTCTGCTCTGCTCTGCTCTGCTCTATATGGGCGTCCCTCAGGTTAGGCCTAAGCCACCTGCCTACACTCAGGGATTGGGGTCCCCCATTCCCAGCCCAGGTGCTTCATGAAGCATGGCTGGCCCTGCAGGGGTCACTCACCCCAGCAGGCTGAGGTGCTTCAAAAAGCTTACCTGGCCTGCCCTGGATTAGATGGATCTTATAACCCACCCAAAGGTGAAGGCTGGGGTTAAGGTGCCCCTACCTGCCTTTCACTGGGGTGGTAACTGGCCTGGCATTTCCCTGGAGGCCCCCATGCCACTGGGAGCCCCACCAGGACACCCACTCCCAGCAGGGTGCAGTTTTAGGTCATGCCCAGGACCAGAGCCTCCTGCTCCTGCCTGCAAGATGTTCCCATGCAGCAACTCAGCCAGGCAATATTTCTTGCCTAGCTCCCAGCAGCACACTGCTCTTGTTTATATAGGTGGCCAGAGTTCTAAAATGGTCACCGTAATCAAACGCCTGCTGAGTGCTTGATTTAGCCCTTAAAGTGGCAGGCACCACTGGTGCCCTGCCACACTGCCTGCTGTCTAGAGGTATGTAGAAAAAACATGTGAAGCTGTGTCTTTTTCTGAATCACTGAATACTTCTGAATCTCTCTGAATCAATTCAGAGGGTTCCAATTCAATTCTGAGAGATTAAAGGGTCCTTTGATTCAGATTCGGAGATTCAGCCACCAAATTGGGCCAAATCTCCACCAAATGGAATCAGGGACCAAAGTTTGCACAGCCCTACTGCTTGGCTCCCCCTGCTTCCAGTGGCTCCTCCTCCTCCTAACTCTGCTGCCCCATTCCAGGCTTCTGCTCCAGCTCCCAGTCACCTTTCACCCACTCCACTTGCCCAGGATGATGAAGCAGCCACTTGCAGGCAGCTGAGCAGGTGGAAGGTGGAGCCCCACATGTTGGAGCAGGTGCTGTACTGATTCCCTGTTGCAAAATCCTCTGAAGGCTCCTTGCTCAATAAACCTTAAGCCACAGTGGGGACAAGTCTTTTGGAATTTTTGTTTTAATTTCCCGTGGTTAGAACATGCACCAAGTGCATAGTTTCTGGGAAGAAGGAGCAAATAGTTGAAGAGGTTCACTGGCAGGATTTCAAGCAGATTGTGTAACACAGTGTAGTGGGTCTTGGCTCAACTGGAAAGATGGGAGAGAATCAGGAAAGTGGGGGTACTTTCAAAAACTGGAATCAGCAGTTGCCATCTTGCACACACAAAGGGAGGCTGCACCCTGGAAGGAGGGATTGCAGAACTAGAAAAAGCTATTTGGCTACATCTGCCCATACCAGTTGATCATATCTGGTCATGCAGTAATAGGTTATGCAAAGGAATGCATGCTTACTGTTCTCCTGTTTCTGCTGGATGCCTGACTGTTGTTCGTGGCAGTAATCTGGCTGCTCTGAGGGTCTGGATCCACAGAGTTGTGAAGTCCTAAGTATGGGGCATTTTCTCACGTGATGGTTCCTTCTGCAAAGTAACCACAGTTATCCAGTCTTTCCCCACACTATCTGGCGTAGTGTGAATCAGTCTTGCTATTCCCTACCAAGATCTTGTCTATCTCCTCCTGGGCTGAGCAAGGACCACATGAACTGCACCTCAGCTAAAAAAGGTACTGGTGGTCAGGGAGTGCAGGTTTGCACCCTTACAATATAATATCTGCATAAATGCACAGCAGCATTCAGCCAGAGAGCCTTCATTTCTTTTTCTGTTCTGGGTTTTATAATGTGCCTGTTATCAATAGGGGTGAGTGAATGAGGCATCAGCCATGGGCCTCAGTTTAGATGGGACAATAAAATGGCAGTCTCCAGGAAGCTTGTGACACTGCAGCAACAGCCTGCAGCAACCCTGTGTGAAGAGGTAGGTGGTCAGCCCCCACTACCACTGTCTGGCACTTGGCATCCTCCTCTGGACCAGGACACCAAAATTCCTAGTTATACCTTGACTATTGTCATGGTACAGATTTCCCAAACACAATTTTTATACCACTGCATGGAAATCAAGGAACATTTTCTGCTAAGCTGACAATGTAGTGTGAGTCTTAATGGTCATGCATTCATCGTTCTGTTCAGTGAGATTACTAGATGTACAGTACTGCAACACATTAAAACTTGGTGATTCAGATTAGGGGGATGTTTTAGAAATTAAAATAAGTAAAGCAATTTATTTAGGAATTTAGGATTTAAGTGATGTTTCTCATATTAAAATTCAAAAAATAATAGAGTAGGCCATATTACGGTTGATTTAGGAAGATATTCGTTATTTAATTTTAAAAAATTGGTTTCCCATCACTGCATTGTCAATAAGAATATTATAAACTTCCATTGCTTTTCTTCTTTAATGAACTGTTCCTTTGCAACAAAACTATTCAATCAGCAGTAGTAGTTGTATATTGTATACAGAGAAAGTCACTATAGTAGTGGTCAGCAAATTTTTCAGCGGTGGGCCAGATTAACCCAGCTTAGATTTGAGACAGATTGCTGCTTCTGACCCAGCTGCTGCTCCACTGCCACTTCTCCCAGCTGTGGTGTTTGCTTCTCTACTTGTGTGTTCTCTCCCCCTGCCCCAACCCCTAGCACCCCAGTTTTCCTGCCCAGAGAAGCAAACAACCCTTCCCCTACCTGATGCCAGAGCCATCCGCCAAGGCAGCCCCCAGGTGCTCTGAACCCCCCTCACCCCAGTTTTTCTCCATGGAAGAGCAAACAACCCTTTCCCTATCCCTCCCCAATCTCTTTCCTCCCCCTGTCCCTTTTGCAACCCCTTCTCCACCTCCCCTGGGCTGCTAATTTTTTGCTGCTGGCTGGGGAATGCTTTAAATCACGATTTAAGCCAGGCCCTATTTATTGTGAATAAGGGGGATATTTGTCATGTAGAATGCACACACTTTCTCTCTCAATTGCTGTTTCTTAGTGTCAGAAGTGTACGATATATAGGCAAATAACAAACATCATAAACCAGTTCTTAAGAATTACCCAAATAAACAATATACAATACCTGTTAAAATGTAAAAGAAATACTGCCAAAAATCTACAGAGAAACAGTGTAGGAATACAAAGCAAACACTGGATACCAGGAAAATAATTTTTCTTTCATGGTACTAAGAATTTAGAAAGTCCTTATAGAAATTAGCGGAGAAACAGAAAGGACACTGTGATGAATGTGGCAAAAGGTGATAACTAAAAGGACTGTGGTCTCTCCAAATAGAGTTCCAAGGAAAATAAGGTTACTAATAAACAAGTATTTCATGCAGCGGTAGAGATTCCATGTCATCCTATAGCACCAGCTACTGTCTGTGGTAATGTCAAAGAACTGATGGAGAACCTAAACTCTGTGGTTAGGGACAGAAGTTACACATAAACTAGTTTAAGTGATCAGAAACCAGTTTAAACCTGTAACACAATAGAAGTTCAGTGCACATAAACCAGTTTTAAAATGGCTGAAACTGTTTTAAGATAAACCTGGTTGAATGTAGTATCAGACTTAACTGTTTGAGCTTAAACCGGTTTATACAACTTCTGTCCTAGACCCCTTCCTGGTTCAAGCTTTGCATCCCTGTGCTGGGCTCTGCTCTGCTCTCTGCTCCAGAGAGCAGGAGTGTCTCTGTCCCTCTTCTCCCTAGCCAGAGCAGTGAGTGCTGGCTCACTGGCCTCACTGCCCCTCCCCTGGCAAACCCAAGCTGGGATCTGGGGCCAGGAAGGAAAGTTAAATTCACCTTCCCCCAAGTACAGAGCTGCTCTGCCCTGCTTACTTTAGTGATGGTTGCAACTGTAGACTACAAATCCCAGAGGCACCTGGAAGCAGGAAGAGGAAGAGACGAGCAACCCTGCAGAGTCCTGCTGCTCTGAACCTGGACTGCAAATCCCAGAGACCTTGGGAGCAGCAGAAAGAGTAAGCAAACACACAGCCCATGCTGTGTTTATAGTTCTTCAATTTATAGTTTTTCAGGGAAAGAACTATTCTTGTACACGCTTTTATGAATTCAATGCCACTACCTTCCCCTCTCCTTCCCCCCTCCAGGCAGAGCATGGGCTAGGGCCTGGTCACGCCCTCTCTGCTCCAGCAGGGAGTGGGGAAAAGTCTTGGAGAGCTTCTGTCTTCCCCCACTTTGCCAGTGGCTGACAGGCATGCTCGAGTGCTTTCTTCCCACTCCGGCTTCTGGCTTAACCCACTGCAGGCATGTGGCTTCATTTCCTCAATCAGAAGTAAATGTGTGTTCATTTGCTTATTGGTTTAGTCTCTGCAGCTTAGACTAACCTGCAAAGACTGAATCTATTCAGCCTCAGCTTTTTGGCTGGCTGTACTTAGCCTGCATAATCAGTAACAAGTTCAAAGTAATATGACATCCCTTTGTAATGAGAGAATACAGTAGATACAGTATAAGCTAAATGTAAGGTCTGAATGTGACAGAGTGCTGGGGCACTACTGAACATCTTAACTCCACCCAAGTTTCCCTTTTGCTTTGCACAAGCACACAGAGAAAGACCCTTCCATCTACATTTGAATTGCAGTCTGGAAGGTTTGTTCTTACTTGATTTTTTTTTATAACAGCTACTCTACAGAATACAAATGGAACTGTTTTTTAAGATGGCCAATGAAAGCAAATCCCAGTCTTAATTTAAAATAATGTTAAGTCTGTAGACCTTGTAGCGATAGCCTTGAAAACATAATACAATAAAAGCTTGTTGCTAAGACTGAAAGGAACAAGCAACCAAGCTTAGCTTCATTAGTCAAGTTGCACAATCCTTCCTGAGCCATTGGGGGAACGTGCCTGGCACATCATTTCTTCAGAGGGTGGAGTCTGTTTTCCTTGAAAGAGCCAGTTACGTCCATAAGCCAGTGAAAAAAAAACTGGGCAGATTAATATTCTCCCCACCATTCCAACTTTTGGATCATAAGCATGAGTGGCACTGGGAAGTAGTGGAAATACTGTAACTAAAGTGGGTAGGGGGGATTCAGGACACCAGCTCAGGAACTGACTTGGGGAGGGGCACAAAAATAGCAGCTGCTGCACCGCTGACGTGGCCATTGCCAGAGCCTGGCTACAGCTGCTGCCCTGCGTGCTGCCAACATCTAGTGTACAGAATTTCCCACTTTATGACTATGCTGGAAAGTAATGGCAAGCAATGCACAGGCACATCCAAATGGAATGGGGAGACTCCTTGTGGCCTGCACTCTTCTCTTTCCTCCCACATTGAGAACTGGTCCCAGATTACTAAGGCTACAAGCAGGTAGTGTTTTCGTAGTGGGATCAGTTTTGCCAGGATGTGTCCCAGCAATCTGATTTGATTGACTGGCAGGTACAGACATCATCTAGCCCATTGCCCATGGAATCAAGCCTCTGGTGCTTGTGAGTCTTCAGGAACCTGACCTGGGGAACCTCATGGGGGTTCTCTTCCTTGCAGTGTGAAATGCCCTGGAATCCCTGCAGGAGAAAGCCCAGGGTGTACTTCTCATGCTGCAGGCATGCACCCCAGGAAAGCCTCTGCAAGGGAATCCCTGGGCTGTGGGGATCACGCCATAAGTAAACATTCATCCCTGGGGATAAGGCATAAAAAAACTATGGTGAAGGATTGTCTCAAAAGCATTTTTGGGCACTCGAAGTGTGTCAAGAGGCAAGGATGATTGTTCACTCACAGCTTGTGCTTTCATAAAGCTTTTTATGGTGGCACAAGGGTAATGTCTATTCACAGCCTAAGTGACTAATACATTATGGTTTCAGGCTACAGTAGGAAAACTCACAGGGCACTTTTACACATGCTCTGGGGGTGGGGAGAGAAGCACTTTAATTAGAGAGGCTCTGAAAACTGCTCTAATTCAAGTGTCACCACATCTTGTCTATCAGCATCCCTGCACTTAAAAATGGCAGCAGGGGCACTTGAACTAAAGCTTGTTCCATGAGCTTTAGGTCAAGTGCCCCCACCGCCATTTTTAAGTGCAGGGGTGCTGATACAGAGGACACAGAAGGCTGCTGGAGTACGGGAATTGCCACGCTCCAGCAGATTCTATTAATTGAGTCTATTCCAATGCGCTAGAATTCCAGCACATTGGATCAGCCTTGCTGCTCGAGTTTAGGCACCCTTAGGGATTGTGCAATAAATGCCAATTTGGAGCTTCAAGAGCATTCTGGCTGATGCAGGCAGAATTCCTTGAGGAACCATGAAGGAGTCATGAGCTGCTAAGAGGTGTTACCTTTTTTCAAGTTTCAAAGTAGAGTCCCTCAAATGCCAGATATTTACCCCAGTCTGAGATGATACAGAGGACACAGAAGGCTGAGATGGTATGGATCTGTGGTTTTGTTTCAGGCCCATCTCTTCTTTTATTTTTTAGGATGTTCAAGAAAATGTTTTGGCCAAGAAAGGTCAAAATATCACTCTAAACACGTATCCTTGGTTACAGCCTGCACTAGAACACTTTTCAGGGACGTTTGTCTTTTGATAAATGTCCTATATCTAGGTAAACATACATCCAGTTACTCATTCCTTTAGTGCCAGCCAGGGTGGTTTTTTTCATGCCTAAAATTCTCATCATTCCATGTTTTTTTTTAAATCAGCCTTGAACGGCTTGTGCATATTAACTTATTTTCATAGAGAGGAAGAATAAATGAGTGGTATTTTTTAAATTGTAATGTTTGAAAGGGGAGGATCTATTCTAAATTTTTCCACAGTGCCTATCACTGGTACTTTAAGCATCAGTGTTGCCCTTTAGAGAACCTTTTCTCCACTGAAGCTGACTCCTTTTATTAAAAATTTGACATCATGGTCATGGCTGAGTGAAGACTCCCATAATAAAGAGATGAAGTATTTACTGGTGCCACTCAAGTGCCCTCACTTGGCTGTCTGGTGCGTGTCAGGAGGGGCCTGGGCTCTTCCCGGGGACAACTTCCAATTATTGGCCTTACAGTTGAATCCAAGTGTAATAATTGGTTTTTAGTTTATTTCTTTAAGTTAAATAAATAATCATCTTTTGTTGTAATACTGTTTTATACCATGGGGCAGGCCAAAACAGTGTGTGCCGAAAGGGGGAGCCAGAACTAATTCATGAACAGACCAAAGCAGCACCCTCACAGACTGAAGCGACACACTCACAGACCGAAGGGGCGCGCTCATGGATCACAACACCTTAGAGGGAACATTGCTCCCGAGCACCAGAAGTTCTCAAACATCCTCACCATTGGCCATGCTATGATGTCAGCCAACTCTTTTTGCTTCCCATCTCTTGACTGCATCCTATCAAGGCCAACTGACTTGTGGATGTCCAGCCTCTCAAGCTGTTCCCTCACAAGTTCTTCACCAGTTATAGATGTATGATTGCCCTTACCCTTGCAGTCCTGTGTCCTGTCAGGCAGGGTGGTCCCCTTGCGCTGGTGGAAAACAAACACAAAGTAACAACTGAGGAGATTAGCTTTTTCCTGGATGTCAGTTGTCAGCTGCCACATTTGGTTCAGAAAGGGTCCAATGTTACCCTTGTTTTTTTTCTGACTTCCTACGTATTTGAAGAAGGACTTTTTATTGTTGTTGATTCCTGTAGCCAGTTTGAGTTCAGTTTCAGCCTTGGCTTTTTTGGTTTGCTCCCTATGGGTGTGGGTCAGTGCTGCATAATCCTCCTTAGTGGTAGTTCTTGACTTCCATTTTCCATCCCCCTTTGACCAGTACCAGATCCAGCAGCACCTTACCTCTTGTTGGCCCATAGACTTCTTCAGTCAAATAGAGCTCATCAGTGCAAGTGAAGAAGCTTCATGATCGACCAGATTTGGATGAATGCTCCTTCCATGAGATGTCAGGGTGGTTGAAGTTGCCCATGATGACCATGCACCAAGAGCATGCAGCCTCTGCCAGTTTCCTAGCAAATTCGTGTTCAAGCTCTTCCTCCTGGTTAGGAGGTTTGTGATAGACTCCTACAGTTATATCCCCTTCACCACATTCTTCCCGTATTCTAACCCAGAGGGTCGCAAGTTGCCCTTCTTAGATTCATAGATGCTAAGGTAGGAAGGGACCTCAACAGATCGAGTCCAGCCTCCTGCCTGGGGGTCAGATGACCCCAGCCATATGCCTATCCAGCTTGAATAGAGCATCTTCTTGGGTGCCAATCTCTCCTTGTAGGGAAGTGTACTGATCCTTCACATAGAGCTACACCCCCGCCCTTCCTTGCAACACAATCCCTCATGTACAGGGTATAGCCTTCAATACCTTTGGTCCAGTCATAGGTGAAGTCCCATCAGGACTCCATTATCTCTATGAGGAACAACTACAGGTGGGGCAGCTGCAGCTAGACCCATATCCTGGTGCATGGTGGGATCTGCTGCCAGGAGAGAGAGAGTGGGGGCATGGCAGGGGCTGAGGGTCGGGAGTAAGGGGCATTGGGAGGACTATAGGTTGGGAGTGAGGGGCAAGGGCATGGCAGGGGCAGGGCACTGGCATATCAGTGCTGCTCAGCACCACAAATTAGCTTTGGGCACAGCCACAGCTGGACCCACATCCTGGTGAGCAAAGGGGGCAGTGGGAGCTCTGATTTCCTATGATAAAACTAAAAGCAAATGCTAAAATATATAGGTATTTAGAATGTACTTTATTGTAATGATTGAGGCACTAGTAGTCTTCCAAATTGCATTAAAATTGTGAATATATCAATAAAACATTGTGCTCAACTGATACCTATATATATATAATGGCATTTCATTTTAATCATGGAAAAATGGGACGTGTGCAGTGGTGGGAGCCACCAGAGGTGACCCGAGCAGGGTGCAGGGCCCGGGGGCAAATCAGCCCATGCGGGCCCCTGCTCCCACTCTGATCCCACGGACCCCAGACCTGAAGAAGCTGCTGCCACCATTGGCACCAGTGGTGGTGCCAGCAGGTGGGGG
>NW_017729024.1:125550422-125564036 GCF_001723915.1 Gavialis gangeticus
GGGGGGGGGCAGCGAGCAGCTGGACCCTGAGCCGCCACTCCGCCCAGCTCCTTGCCGCTGCTGCTCTGCTCAGCTCTGTGGGGCCCCCCAAAGTGCGGGGCCTGGGGCAGTCGCCCTGATTCGCCCCACCCTAGGAACAGGCCTGGGAGCCACCCCCCTCCCTGCGCCCCCAGGATGAGTCATGACTTCATCTTGTGCCCCACCCCAAGTTGGGGTGGGGTGGGGTGGGCACAGGGGTCCCAGGAGCTCCGGCCCGGTGGCACAGCTGAGGCTGGCGTCACTCTGGCTCTAGGCCCCCTCTGGGTGGTACAGGGAAGAAGCTGGGGAAGGTACAGGGCTAGGTAGTGGTGAATTCATTGGTGCGAGGGGTGCTAGGCAATAACGCTGGGTGCAGGGGAAGGGGCAGGCACAGTGGGCCCCCAACCTGGCTCCGGCCTTGATCCCGATCCTGGCTTAGCTCTGCTCCTTCCCAATTCCTGCCCAATCCCAGCCTCCCCCATTCCCTCTCCCCACCTTCCCATGGCCCTTTCCCCTCCCCCTGCTTCTTCCCCCGCAGACTTTCCTGTCTGAGGGGTGCACACGCACTCAGCCTCCTCCCCACAAATTTTCTTCCTCTGCCTATGCTCTAGAGTGTGGCACATTGCCCAGGGTGGGGTAGGGGAGGCTGGGGCCAGCAACTGCAGTGGCCCCAGCAGCCTTACCTGGGGTCCTGGGGGCCTCCAGGAGCTGCAGCTGCAGCACTCTTGCAGCACGGAGCCCGGTCAGCAGCCAGAATATGACCCTGGCTGGCCAGGCTCTGGTTTTGGGAGGGTCTCCCAGGGTCAAACACCCACTCCCCCATGTCCCCAAGCTGCAAGGAAGTAGCAAGGGCTTTGACTGGCATCAAAACTGGTACAGGGCAATAATTTACACATAAAGTTTGTGTGGGAATTATCTCAAATTAGCCATGATTGTTGAGGGGGTGGGGAGGAGATGGTGGAGGAGAGTGTTTTCTCAGAGGCACTTAAAATGTGGGACAATAGGCTTGTACCTCTTTAGGATCCCAGAAATAAAACCTTTGTTCTGAGAGAAATCTGATTTCTGTTTTTAGCCTGAGGAGCTCAGCTCCCTGGGCCTTTTGTGTGAAAAAACTTTCCTGACAAATATTCCTCAGTATGCACTGGACAGTGTATGGGAACAAAAAGGAATCAAGTAAAATTATAGCTCATATAAGTCAAGAGAGCTTTGCCACTGATTTCAAGGAGACCAGGGTTTCACCAGGAAAGTTTAAGTCTGACTAAGTCATAATTTAATATAATAGTTTTTTAATAGCAGTTTGTATTTATTGTAATATATTGTACATTGTTTTGTAAGTTGTAATAGTAAACTGCTGCTTTACATTTTTAAGCGCAACAAAAATAGTAACAAAAATTTAAAAACTTAGTCTCTTATAACACTTGAATATTTCATATTACTTTTTTATACTCTGCAATTTACATTTGTCATGTCATCTTTTTGGCTTATCATATTAAGAAGTTATTTACAGATATGACTCACTGAAAAACAAGTTATCAATTTCTCTATTTTTGTATCACAATGGCTGAGTACTTCAGGACTATGTGCCTTAATAGATCAGTAATTGTATTTTTTCCTTATACATATAGTATAAGAGGCCACATTTAAATCCCAGCTTGACCAAAATTACTACATATCTAACTGACCTGATTATGTATGGAGAGAGTTACAGCTCCATATAGGCAAAATGCTCTAGTGAAGGGGTGGCCAATCTATGACATGGTAAGGGCAGCCTCTATGTGTAGCACAAGACAAGTCAGGAAAGGGCAGACAGCACAGAGCAGACAGGGCAGGGAACAAAAAACAGGGCAGCAGATTAGGCAGGAGAAGGGACTGGAGTTGCATTTAGGGAGGGCCCAGGACTTAATCTGTGGAATGCTAGCCATTACCCCAGCTGGGGTAGTTTTGGAGGAACCTGTGAGGTGTGGGGGCCTCTGTTCCACCCTGTCCTCCAACCCCAGCTCTGGCTTCTGCAAAGCCAAGCTGGCAGCTGCAAGCTGCCACTGTCAAGAGGTTTGGGTGTGGGGTGTGGGGTGGGGGAGTTCCCCCACCTTGCAGGCCCCCACAGTTAGCCTGACTGGGGTATTGGCGGGGGCGGGGAGCCAAGCCAGGCCTGTGAGGTGGGGGTGCTCCATTCCTCCAATGCCCTTCCTGAGCCTCTTGACAGCAGCAGCATGCAGCTGCTGGCTGGGTTTCACCAGGGCCAGAGCTAACACGGGGGAGGGGTGGGGGGGGAGAGGAAGGGAGCTCCCTCCAGGACCCCATCAGGGGTACCTTCCCCTTCCCTCCCCTGCAGCACAGGGAGGAGACTCTTGCTTCTCTGTGACAGCCACACAAAGGCACATGTGATGCAGGCAGAATCGCCTGCATTTAACCCTCGCAGGGAACCTGAACAAAAGTTCCCTAAGGCACTCTGTTCTAGAGCACTGTCAGCTAATAGCTGATTTAATGAGAGTTAATTTTTCATGCAAATTGGCCATTTTTAAAGTGCTCCACATCCACAAATGTGTTCTTTGTCATAGCTGTAGAGTGCTTTCAAGGGCCTTATTGCAACTCGTGTAAGTGCCCTTAGTGGCATGATGTTTCCAGATGTTAATTCTTAGTATGGACACTGCTCCCAAAAATGTTCTTTGCACAATGTTTAGCTAAGTGCTTCAACACAAAATGCATTTATATGCATGTAATCAGTTTACGCTGGTGGGGGCAGAGAGAGAGAATACATGAAGTGAAGCCCTACACCAGTATAACTTACTTGAATCCCGTGTAGAATTACCGTGGAAAAATCTGTGTAAACCACACTAGTGTAGGTATTGTGTGTCAGCAGCTTAGTCTAACATAGCTGTTTGCTCAAGGCAAATAAACTACTTCCTGTTTCCTTACCAACTAATAGTGAAAGGTAGTTAGCTGTGTTAGTTTGAAGTCAGGCAGAAGGCAGGGTGTGGTGACACCTTTAACAACTAATGGCAATGCATATGATAGTGCCCACTGTGTGCACCTGGATTAGAATAACTGCTTGTCTGCCATCTCTGGATCTTTGTGTAGTTTACATTGGTGTCTAGGACCAAGTGCAAACAAGCTGTGCGCCCAAGACCTAGTGGTTCCACCTTTTCTTAAATTGATAGCTATTTTCAAAATATATGTAATTATATATTCAAATATGTTAGGATTTCCAACTGAAGATCTGAAATAACACCTCCCTGATATGAGTGGGGCATTTAGCACCTCTTAGATCTGCTGTTTCAGGCTTCAGTATTCAAGCAGACATTATTGTTATACTCCATTCATGATTTCAAGGATTTCTTCACAATCATAACAGCTATAGATTTACTTAAAAAAAATAATGGTTTGATTCCAGAATACAAGGAAGAAGCTTAGAAGATGTGTGGGTACTCTATACTACTATGCACACTTTTCCCCACTCAAATTATGCCTTTGTGTTTAGCAAATCAGACATTCAACTATGTGAGTGTTTGTGAGCTAGAGAAAAAAATTTGCATAACAACTGACTAAGAGAACTGCTTTTGTATCCAGATCACTTGAGTTCCAGTGTAAGATCTTGCCCATGGAAATCAGATATTTAAAAGACAGTTGAGTGAAATTAAATTAGTTATAACAAACAGTGAAACCAACTAGTTACCCTACAGAAGAGGTCTGAAATGACCAAGTGAAATGTGATGATTAGAAAAACTGGGTTTATGTGCACACTGCACACAGGTTCCTACTTCATAAACACATTTCCTTCATACAGTCTCTATAGTATATTCTGAGAAGTTTGATTCCCCATCAAACTATGGGGAACTATGGGGAAGTGTGGTCACACTGGAGGATAGGCTGGCAATCCAGACCAACTTCAACAGGCTTGCAAGGTAGGTGGATCAAAACCTGATGGCATTCAACATGGAAAAATGCAAGGTGTTTCACCCTGGGAGATAAAACTCGCACCATACTTATAGGCTCAGCAGTGCTACACTCACTAGCACCACAACTAAAAGAGACTTGGAGGTCATGATTGACCACCAGATGAACATGAGCCACCAATGCAATGCTGCAGCAGGCAAAGCAAATACAACTCTGGCTTGCATATACTGATGCATCTCAAGCAAGACCCAGGAGGTTATCCTCCTGCTTTACTTGGCCTTGGTGAGGCCGCAGCTGGAGTACTGTGTCCAATTCTGGGCTTCACAGTTCAGAAAGGGTGTGGAAAAGCTTGAGAGAGTCCAGAGGAGAGCCACACGCTTGATCAGAGGACAAGAGAGCAGGTCTTATGAGGAGAGGCTGAGAGCCATGGAACTCTTCAGCCTGGAGAAGCGAAGGCTCAGGGTGACTTGGTGGCAGCCTTTAAGTACGTAAGGGGTATGCATCAGGAACTGGGAGAACATCTGTTCACCAGGGCACCCCAAAAGAAGACAAGGGCTAAAGGTCACAAACTGCTGGAAGACCGTTTTAGACCGGACATAAAGAAAAACTTTACCGTCTGAGTCTCCAGAGTCTGGAACAGACTTCCCCAAGAGGTGGTGCATGACTGGACATTTTCAAGAAACACTTGGATACTTATCTTGCTGGGATCATTTGGCACCAGCTGACTTCCTGCCCTTTGGGCAGGGGGCTGGACCCGATGATCTCACGAGGTCCCTTCCAGCCCTAATATGAAATCTCTGAAATCTAAGTCAATATGATCTAAAGGGATTCATCAAAAATATAAGCTCTTTTGTTCATTATATAGCTATATGTTAAAAATGAAAGCTGTTTTAATAAATGTTGCTGCTGTTTATTGTGATATTACAGGGGAATTACAGCATTTTTAGCATTTGCCTTGATTAGGTTCAGCTGACCATATCTTTCTCAAAGAAAAAAAGTATTAAGGTTGAAAATGTGTTTCAGTGGAGTTCAGCTAACAGTGCCCCAATATGTATACTTGTTTTATAGAAATCATATAATTTTAAAAGTTTTGAGAAATGCTTCTAAAATTAACCTGGAATTTTTCAAGCATTGTGGGGTACAATCTTGAGTCCCACTGAGCTGTGATTTAGCACAGAGGCAAAGATAGGTTTTACTTTTCTTTCCAGCTTGGGTAAAGATGGAAGCCAATAGAGTCCCAGACTTACAAAATTTGCACTTTTTAGAAACAGCCCACAAAAGACCGTTCTGCTAGTATGGGACTGACAAGCCCTAGGGAACTCCGGCCATGCTATTTTCTCAGTCACTGCTTCTACACCTCTTAATAGTTCCCTAGCAGGAATCCATCAGTAGGTGGTTATGTCAGTTTTGCCACTTCTTTCTGATCATAGATTAGTTCAAAACAGAAACAGTAGGAGCCAGGTAGCCCCGTAACTCTAAAACTTCTCTCCGCCACACCACATCACATAAATTTACCAATGCATGATGCATGGAATTTCAGGTGGATATTTTTCTTGTTTTTGTGGAGAAGCTATTCAAAAATGTGAAAATCCTTATAACTCTATTTTATTAAACAGCAAGTGCAATGTTGGTGGCTACTTGGTGGCAATTTTGATGGCTTCTCTCTATCTGTAATTGTTGTGCATTGAGGTGAAAATCAAAATTGGCCAGAGCAATTTAAAACGTGTAACTTTTGTAGCATGCAACTGTATGTTGTACAATATTTTATATTGTAGATATATTATACTATGTTATTGTTTAATCTTTTTTATTATATTTGCTGTCATTTCTTAAAATATCAATAAACAATATTTTAAAAGTGTAAAACTGCTGCAAGAAGGTTTTCCTGTGTGTTTGAGGGGATGAGGTTGGTAGTAAAACTGTGTATATCCTTCTCTCAACATTTTTACCAAGCATTTCTTCTAAGGGGGCTGTTACCAGATTGTAAATGAGCCTGTTTTCTCTCAAGAGGCAACCGTATGTGTGCATATGTGCAATGTGGATCTGTTTCTCAGTGGGCAGATATTTGCGGATGGATACACAACTGTCACAGTATTAACACCCACAAATGTTAAAGAATTATGAGGTTGTCTTAAGAATCATGAGCTTTAAAAAAATGCTGTATATTTTTTATTTGCCTGTTAGGTTTTGAGCCTTTAGGGCACATCCAGACAATCATGCACGTGTGGTTCACAGTGCCTTAAAGCTGTTTGACGCACTGCAAACTGCACACAGTGCATGTGTACTGATTTCTAGCACAGCACCAAAATTTGACACGGGGAGATCCTGGTGTCTAAAAAAACTGCTGCAAGAAAAAGTGGTACAGTACACATGGCAGCAGTGTGCACCACCAGAAATGGAGCCTGGCTGGTCAGAGCCACACTCTGGCTGCCAGCCAGGCTCCAAGTGGCGGACTGGTGCTGCTGCCGCCCTGGAAGGCCCCCAGGACTCCAGTAAGGCTACCCCAGCCTCCCCTACCCAATCTGGGTTGATTTGCCACATGCAGGGGTGTGCCCTTGGACAAAAAGCAGCAGTACAAATATGTGCCACTGCTTTTTGTGCCATGGGAAACATGTCTGGATGTGCCCACAGGGTTCATTTTGGGCCACATTTGAAGTTTTCTTCTGTTATTATGAGAGCTAGAAAGTTTAATTAAAATAAGTATCTCTGCTTTTCATGTAATTACATGAAGCTGGACCTTTAAGCAAAATAAATACCAGAAGATATATTAAAATCGCAAGAGTTGGCAATACTGAAATGTTATAGGACACTCTTGGAACAGTGGCTGTCTGAGAAATGCTTTATGAGGGACATATTCTAAGACAGTGATTCTCAACCCAGGTGCCACAGCATCCTGGGGTGTCTTGAAATCCTTTCAATGGTGCTCCAGGCACCACACAATGTCCATATAATAGCAGCACTGTTAGGTGTGGAAATGTAATTCATAACATAAGCCCAGAGAACCCATAGGGCTAAAAACATTCTGATATGTGGTCTGAGTTCTTTGCAACAAAAATAGTGCTCTGGTTTTTTTCCATAGTCAAAAAAAAGAAAAGAAAACTAAACAGGCATTTTCCAAGGGGTGCCTTGAGTCTAAAAAGGTTGAGAACCACTACTTTGAGGAGTTTCTGGCCTGGGGATTAGGCTTCTCCATATGGCCTGGGGATTAGGCTTCTCTGAGAGGGGATAGTGGTGGGGAGGGGGGACACAGTGGGTCCTCTTAAAGCTCCAGGTCCTGAAAGCAAATGATTAGATGAAAATCTCAGTTTTCATTAGAAAAAGTGTCTAACCTTCATTATCATGGACAAAGCTTGAAACCATGAACATAATGTCAAAAACAGCATGCAAATAAAAATACTTGACACTGAATTTAAAACAGCTTGTAATTCTTAGGTCCTACTTGTGATTTTTGAACATTTGATGTTGGCAAACTGTACCAGCCCTCTCTTCTGAGGGGGACAGTGGCTGGAAGAGAAGAGATTATGTAGTTCTGTCACTCATTGGGCATGCCTACACTAAAAACTTACCATAGCAGGCAGCAGTGCATTCAAACACTGCATGCTGCTCCACAATCACTACCTCCCCAACCAGAAGCAGTGGAGCTGGAGGTGGTAGCATGTGCCAAGCGGTGTAGCATCTTTGAGCACCCACTGCCTGGTATGGTATGTTTGTGTTTTAGAGGTGGCTAAGGAATGAGCAGTAGCTGAAGGTCTGAGAATATGTCTACATCACTGATTCTCAACCAGGGTGCTGCAGCACAAGGTAAGCCCAGGGATTTCAAATAGATTCCCTAGTGTTGAAAGGATTCTGACCTGTTGTGTTCTTTCTGAGTTCTTTGCAACAAACTTCTTTTCTGTAGCCAAAAATCAGGGGAAAACTAAGAGCTGACATTTCTCAGGGGCTGACTTGAGTCTAGAGAGGAGTCCCCAGGTGCAGATCTGGGGGGACTGAGGGGGGGTGCACTTGTACTCCCCTTTGAGTCTTGCTCTGCCTAAAGCAAAACAAACTGCCAGGTAGTGGCATCGGCATTTCTAGTCAGGCAGTGCTGAGGGAGTTAATTAATGGCTGGCTACAATCTACCTGATCATAGAAAATTAGGGTTAGAAGGGACCTCAGGAGATCTTCTAGTCCAGCCCCCTGCTCAAAGCAGGACCAGCCCCAACTAGATTATCCCAGCAAAGGCTTTGTCTACCCAGGTCTTAAAAACTTATAAGGATGGAGATTCCGCAACTTCTCTGGGTAACCTGTTCCAGTGCTTTACTACCCTCCTAGGCCATGTCCAGATGAGCGTGGACATTTGGTTTCCTGGGGACAAGAAGCAGCTGCACACCTTGTGCCATTGCTTCTTGTCCCCAGAGAATGCCTCTAGCACAGGGCAGTTTACGCCGGGTGGGGTAGAACAGGCTGGGTCAGCAATTGTGCTGGCCCCAGCAGCCTTACCTGGGGTCCTGGGGGCCAGGGGAGCTGCAGCCTTACCTGGGGTCCTGCAGCTCAGAGCCAGGCTTGCAGCCATGCTCTGGCAGGCCAGGCTCTGGTTTTGGGTGGCATGCACTGCAGCCACATAATGCTCCCCCACATTTTTTCTACATGGGTTTTTTTGACTGTGGGATCTCCTGAGGTCAACTCCCCCACCCTCCTGCAAGGTAGCAGTGCAGGAAACACCTGAATGTTTTGGTTTTTTTGTCCCCAGCTTCAGCAAGAGACGTACGGGTGGAAGCCTGTCGTGCCCCTGTTGAGCCCAGGGACCACCGGGACCCTTACGCGGACTCCCAGCGCAGCCGGAGGTAGGTGGGGCCCATGGCAGGGGAGGGAGGGACCACAACTCAGTCAGCTGCAGGGCAGTTGAATGGAGCCAAGGAGGGACACTTCCCCCCGTCCCCCCCCTGCCAGCTCCTACTTGGCCCAGCCAAGCTATGCAACTGGAGCCTTGCGAACAGGATGCACAAACAGGCGTGCTTCTGGGCCCAGCACGGGAGTTAGCACGGGAGTTAAAGCAAGAGGGCCTGAGCTGCAGAGTAGGTAGTCACAGAAGGAGCTGGACTACCAGTGGCACAAAGCGGATGGCCACACACTGCACCCCAAGAGTCCCCTCGGAGTCTGAGGCCTCCCCCTGTGGCACTTTTGAGGTCTCCACCCAGACAGAGCCCATGGTTCCAGGCTCCATGTAGACAGAGCCTCTGGCTCTCGGGCTGTGGGGGCTGCCTGGCATGTTTCCAGGCACATAGGACTGGGAGGATGGCCACCTCCCTTTGTGAGGTTTGCTCCACTTTGAAGTCTCTGGGGCACCAGACAGAGGAGCTCCAGGCCGCAGTCCAGAGACTGCATGCCATCAGGGATGGTGAGCAGGAGATAGACTCCTACTGCCAGGCCTTTCACCCCCTGGAGGCTGAGTGTAGACCAAGGTCACCTTCCAGGACAAGGGAGGACTCAAGGATCTCCCATACTGTCCAGCCAGGGGGTTGGACAAAGATAGTCAACGGCACCAAGACCCGCTGCACCAGGTTCCCCTCGCCTCTGGAGCTCTGCAACAGGTATGAACCTCTTGCAGCCATAGTAGCGCCTGCAGAGCTGCCAGCTCCTGCAGACAATGGAGGCTGACTCACAGCTACTGTCCCTACTCTCCCTAAGGCCACATGTAAAGTGCTCGTTGTGGGAGACCCCCTTCCTGACGGGGACTGAGGGTGCAATCTGCCACCCTGACCCCTTAGCCTGGGAGGTCTGCTGCCTCCCAGGAGCCTGTATCTGGGATGTAGCCAAGAAGATCCCTAAGCTCATTCAGCCCACCGACCACTACCCTATGCTCCTTATCCGTGTGGGCATGAATGACATGGCTCGGAGCAATCTCAGCTGGGTCATGAGAGGCTACAGGGCTTTGGAAATGGGGCTTCAGGGGCTGGGAGTGCAGGTGGTGTTTTCCTCGATCTTCCCAGTTTAGGGTTATGGGCTGAGGAGGGAGAGGAGGATCAAGGTAGTTAACCAAAGACTGTGGCACTGGTGTCATTGTAAAGGCATTGGTGCTCTTTGGTGAGAGAGACAGTGGTCTGCTGGGAAGAGATGACCTCCACCTCACTGCACTGGGGAGAAGGTTCTTCTCAGCCGGACTGGCTGACCTGCTCGACCAGGTTTTAAAATTAGCCTGCTGGGGGATGGGGCGACTATTGCCACAGCAAGCCCACTAGGCAACTTTTGCAAATCCAGCAGACTAAGGCACACAGGGGAACCACCCCTACCCCAGCCCCGGAACGATGTGTAGGGAAGACTAGGGCCTCCAATGGGATGCTTACGTGCCTGTACACCAATGCCAGGAGCTTGCGGAATAAACAGGAGGAACTGGTCCTCCTGCTAAACAAGAATGAGTACGATCTCATAGAGATAACGGAGACATGGTGGGAATCCACCTATGACTGGGCCACAGGTATAGATGGCTATACCTTGTACAAGAGAAATCATGTAGACAACAGGGGCGGGGGTGTGGCTTCCCATGTCAAGGAAAGCTACATGTCTTTGCAAGCTGACATTGGCAACCAGGGTGGATGACTAGAGACTCTCTGGGTTAAAATCCGTGGTGAACATGGCACAGGGGACATAATCTGCCCATCTCAGAAGAAAGGCAGCAAGAGGGCAGCCCCCCTGGCTCTCCAGGGATGTAGCAGACCTACTGAGGCTAAAAAGAAAGGCCTACAAAGGATGGAGGATGGGATTCACCTCCAAGGAAGAATACTCTGCACTGGTCCGGTCCTGCAGGGAGCAAACCAGAAAAGCCAAGGCTGCAACCGAATTCCAACTAGTTTCGAGTATCAAGGACAATAAAAAGTCCTTTTTGAGATATGTGGGGAGCCGGAAGAAAAGCAAGGGCAACATTGGACCCCTGCTGAACCTTATGGGACAACTGACAACTGATGCTCAGGAAAAAGCCAGCCTATTAAATGGGTACTTTGCATTGGTCTTTCATCAGTCCCATGCCCACTACGGGACAGGGAGGTCTGGGTGAGGGAGATCCCCTGCTCTCCATTAATGCTGACCTTGTGAAGGAATACCTTAAGAAGCTGGATACCTTTAAGTCAGCCAGACCTGACAATCTACACCCCAGGGTACTCAAGGAACTGGCGAGCATCATAGCCCAGCCTCTGGCACAGATCTTTGAGAACTCCTGGTGCTCTGGTGTAGTGCCTGAAGACTGGAAGAAGGCCAGTGTGGTGTCTATCTTCAAGAAAGAGAGGAAAGTGGATCCGGCAAACTATAGGCCCATCAGCCTGACCTCTATCTTGGGGAAGGTCTTAGAAAAGTTTATTAAAGAGGCCATCCTTAATGGACTGGCCGGTGCTAACATCCTGAGGAATAGCCAGCATGGGTTTGTTGCGGGTAGGTCTTGCAGGTAGGTCATTTCCTTTTACTACCAGGTGACCTATCACCTGGACAAGAAGAGATTGATGTCATATATCTTGACTTCAAAAATGCCTTCGATCTGGTATCCCATCACCTCTTGGCGAAACTGGCCAGTTGTGGCCTTGGGTCCACCATGATCCGCTGGCTGGGAAATTGGGTCCGTGGTCGGACCCAGAGGGTAGTAATTGATGGAAGTCAATTGTCATGGTGCCCTGTGACCAGTGCGGTCCCCCAAGGCTCTGTCCTTGGACCCATATTGTTCAACATCTTCATTAATGATGTGGACGTTGGAGTCAGAAGCAGACTGGCCAAATTCGCCGATGACACCAAACTTTGGGGCAAAGCATCCACACCTGAAGGCAGGAGGGAGATCCAGGCTGACCTGGACAGGCTCAGCAGATGGGCAGACGAGAACCTGATGGTGTTTAACACTGAAAAATGCAAGGTTCTCCACCTTGGGAGGAAAAACCTGCAGCATCCTTATAGGCTTGGCAGTGCTACGCTGGCTGGCACTACGGAAGAAAGAGACTTGGGGGTCATCGTTGACCACAAGATGAACATGAGCCTTCAATATGATGCTGCGGCTAATAAAGTGACCAAAACGCTGGCTTGCATCCATAGATGCTTCTCAAGCAAATCCCGGGACGTTATTCTCTCCTTGTACTCAGCCTTGGGGAGGCCGCAGCTGGAGTATTGCTGGAGTCCATTTTTGGGCCCCACAATTCAAAAAGGATGTGGAGAAGCTTGAGAGAGTCCAGAGAAGAGCCACGCGCATGATCAGAGGTCAGGAAAACAAACCTTACCACGACAGGCTGAGAGCTATGGGGCCCTTTAGCCTGGAAAAGCGCAGGCTCAGGGGTGATCTGATGGCCACCTATAAGTTTATCAGGGGTGACCACCAGGATCTGGGGAAACATTTGTTCACCAGAGCGTCCCAAGGGATGACGAGGTTGAATGGTTATAAATTACTGCAAGACCGTTTCAGGCTGGACATAAGGAAGAATTTCTTTACTGTCCAAGCTCCCATGGTCTGGAATAGCCTGCCATCGGAGGTGGTTCAAGCACATACATTGAACACCTTCAAAAGCAAATTGGATACTTATCTTGCTGGGATCCTATGACCCCAGCTGACTTCCTGCCCTTCAGGCGGGGTGCTGGACTCGATCTGACGAGGTCCCTTCCAGCCCTAATGTCTATGAAATCTATGACATGGTAGGAGTCTACTACAGACCCTGTAATCAGGATCAAGAGCTCGACCAGGAATTTGCCAAGGAACTGGCTGAGGCTGCATTCTCCCAGTGCATGGTTGTCTGGGTGGTTGAAGTCTCCCATGACATCTCACGGGAAGAGCACTCGGCCAAATCTAAATGGTCGCAAAGCTTCCTCACGTATGTGGACAAGCTCTATCTGAAGTCTATGGACCAACAAGAGGCAAAGCACTGCTTGACCTGCTACTGGCAATGGGAGATGATCTTGTCAGTGACCTAATGATCAAATGGAAGCTGGGAGACAGTGACCATAAGCTGATCACATTCGCTATCCACTGTAAAGCTGGCAAGTCAGTCAGCAATGCAGAAGTCCTTGACTTCAGGAAAGCTGACTTTGACAAGCTCAGGAGGTTTGTTGGCAAGGCCCTAAGGGACCACGACCCGAAGGGGAGGAGAGTTCAAGGATGGGTGGTTGGTCCTCAAGGGAGTGATCCTGAAAGAACAAGCAGGATCCTTGAGTACCCTGAACTATCTCTAATTTCTTTTTAACTGGAGAATATGTTATTTTATACGTGATGACACACCTCACCATCTGCATCCCTCTTTTCCAACATCTGCATCCCTGTTTTCCAAGCCTTGGATCCACCCGCGTCTGTCAGTCAGTGCCCACACTGTCTAAAGAGGTGGAGAACCACCAGCCCACACTGTGATGGCAGCCCAGGCAGCTGGACCCACAACACATCAGCTTTAACCCATTAGTATTAAAGAGCATTAGAAGACTAGCAGCTCTGGTGCCAATCGCCTCCAAAGAGCTGGGGCACCAGACGCCAAGGAGTGCCACGGGCCTGGGCGCTGCTGTGAGGACTGCGCTGCCCTGAGGCCCGTTCAACTGCATTTGGGCCTTATTGGGCGGGGACGTTGCGGGGTCCCTTCATGTCCCCACGCAGCGGTGCCCGGCCCGTGCGCTGGCCACCGGGGAGCTGGCACAGGCTGCTCCACGGCAGCGGGGACAAAGCGCCCCGCCCGGCAGGCGGGGCAGGCTCGGGCCCGGGCGGGGCCGCTGGGCGGG
>NW_017729024.1:125564056-125569244 GCF_001723915.1 Gavialis gangeticus
CCCGGGCGGGGCCGCTGGGCGGGGCTCGGCCGCCATTTCCCCGCCGCGTCGCCAGGGTTACGGCCCCGCCCCGCCCCACCCCCGGCCAATCGCGGGGCCAGGCGAGCTCCCTTTGTTCGGCCATTTCGGGGCCGGTGGGAGCTCGGGGATGTGCGGGTACGTGTGCTGCGCGGCGCGGCGCGGCGCGGCGGGGCGAGGCGGGAGGAAGGGGTGTCTGGGACCTGGCTTGCTGTGCCTGTCCCGCAGGGAGGGGGAGCCGGGGCCGCACTGACTCGTTGCTGTCCCTTCCCCGGGGCCGCCCAGCTCCGGGGGAGGGTCGTGCCCGGCTGCCCCGGTGGCTTGCTCTGCAGGTGCCTCCTGAGATGAGAGCTGCTGCCCTCAGTCCGGCGTGTTGAGCCCTACCCCGCGTCCCGCTGCTCCGAGTCGTCCGTGTAATCGCGGATGTTTTGTTTTCGATCTGTTTTGGTTTTTAATGTGGGGCCTCTTGCTGCCTCCTCGGAGCGCTTCAGACCCATGGACCGAGTGCTCACGGTTTCGAGACGGGAGCCCGTGCCTGGTGGTGCTACGGACAGCTGGACTGTGGTGTGGCCACTGGCACGCAAAGAAGCTGTGGGCAGGGTGGAAGATAACCCCAGAAGCCTGGTCTGGCCTCACTTGCAGGGTCTGCTCCTTGCACCTCACTGTGATGCTTTCTGAAACTGCCTTTTTTTCCCCTTTATCCTCCCAAATATCATTCAGAAAGGCGGTTATAATTTTTATAATAAGAGATAAATGTGTCTTATTTTTTAATTCTTGGGAACTCTGAATTGACCGAAGAGAGCGTTCATATTTTCTTTCAAATAATCTGTCATTGGATCAAACTGACAACAAGTTGAGGGCAACAGGTAATTATTTGGAGAATGAAGGCGTGAGAAAATGGGGTTTAGAAAGTAAACTGCCTCATATCTTTAAGTGCAAAAGCTGAGATTGACACGAATAGTGTTACGAACCATATTCTACCATGGGATGTTAATAGAGAGCCTTGGGTGATGTGGGATGCTGATTCTGGGCAGCAGCTGAATTAAGTCAGCATAGCCTGAGGGGGGAAGGGTAAAAGTGGGGACTTTTTACCATCTTTAATTTTCCCTCAGCCTGAGGAAGGGCACGTGTGCCCGAAAGCTTGCAGAAAAAAGGTTTTTTTTGTGACTTCTTAGTTGGTCTAATAAAATATATCATCTCTGAACCAAGAGTTCTAGAGTTATGCATTGATTTTTGTTTCAAACCAACACAGCTACCAAAATTATATCCCTGAAAAAGTGACAAGTGGCATTTTTTTCTCTAGAAAGTTTGGTTTCTGTAGTTATGGATTGTCCAGTGCCCTTTTCTCTCTTCCTCTTTCCACTGCTCTACTCAGGCCACAGTTTGGGAAATCCATATTTGAGAGCACGCAGAAGCATGTTTTAATTTTAAGCTCCAGTCAGAGTAACCTCTAGAACTATACTGGCTTGTCAGCTGCTAAATCTCCTTATGGAGCTGTCCAACAGCCATGAAGAAGAACTGAGTCTGTGATTTGGCTCTGCACTCATTCCCCATATCTGTGACCTCTTAGTCCTGTTCCTGTCACAGTCTGATGCTAAAACTACAAGGAAGAGTAACAAAAGACTATTATACGTACTGGTGCAGCACTAAGCACCTTAACACAGAGCCAACATACAGGGCTGCAGTGGAGGCCAAAATCAGGGCTATTCTGTTTACATAGAGTTCTTAGTTTAAAAATTTAAAGCTCAGTGTTGACAGAATTTTGCTATATTCAGTCTTTTTGCCTTTGTCCCAGTGATTGGAATATTTATAAAGTTAATCCACTCCGTTAAATTCTCCAGGCTGTGCCAAAAATTAAAATGTGCTTCTGAGTAACTGAAGCTATAAGCCTGAATTTCAGATTTCTAGGAGTTAAATCTGACAGAAGGTGCTCAGGCTGAAACCTTTTTATAAGTAAAGGCTTACTGGTGGAAAAAAAAAATCCATTACACATTTTTAATTGCATATAGCATCTTCCATAAAAATTATTATAAAATACTTTATGAAGTTGAAAGTGTGATTAGCGCTGTATGAGGCACAAGGTGCCTGCCTTTGACTCTTTTATTCTTTAAATAATTTAACCAGAGTGTGGCAGTGCACTTTTGGGTGCCTGGCACTTTAAGGACAGAGTCAGGCAGCAGCCAGGTGCCTGATGAGGGCAGCCATTTTGAACATGAGGCTTATAAAGGCTGCAGTTTGCTGCTTCTAGCTCAGGCAAAAACATCGTGTGGCTGAGGTGCATGGAACATCTAGCAGGTAGGAGCAGGAGACTCTTGGTCCTGGGCATGACCTAAAAAAACTGCACCCTGTCAGGGAAGGATGGCCTGGTGAAGCTCCTAGTGGTATGGGGGCCCCCAAGAACTGCCAGGCCAGTTACCTCCCCAGTGAAAGGTGAGATGGGGCACCTTAACTCTAGCCCCCATCTTTGGGTGGGTTTTGGAGGCAGCTGTGGAGCCAGGCATGGCAAGCACAGTGCCGCCTGAGCCTGTGGGGGTGGTTGACCCCCGAGGCTGTGAAGGAGGGTGGAGTTCTGTGGCCCTGCACAGAATAGGGCTGAAGGGGAGTAGGTCTGAAGGACTGCGCATGAAGGGCACGTTAAGTAGGGCCAAATAGTTAGTAGGTCTAAAAGACAGTCCCAGGGGCACGTTGAGTAGGGCCGAACTGGGAGTAGGTGTGAAGGGCAGTGCAAGGGCCAGCCCATTGAGTAGTCAAGTGTAAGGATGTAGTTGAGTGTGAGGAGCATGAGAAGACCCCAGGGTGGGGCGTGGTGTAGAGGCCCTAGACTGGGCACAGTAGGAACCCCAGGAGTGGAGAGTAGGCCAAAATATGTCTTCAGACGCCTGAGGCTGTAGTTGGGCAAGAGGCTGAGTTGAGGGCTCAGTCAGAGAGTTAGGGGTGAGTCCTGACCTCGGTAAGTCCTCTGCTGCAAGGAGGTTGAGTTGTGGGTCAAAAGAAAGACCTAAAGGTTAAGCACAAGGACCTGCTGCTTCAGGGTTTCACAGGGACTCTGCGAAACCCTGGAGCACCAGTCACAGTGTAGGTTATGATTGTATCATGTGGATGCCATCTGCAAGGCATGGGCTGCAATGTGGGCGAGGCTCAGAGCTGCACATAGTACCCCCTGGCATTGGGGCTGGGAAGGGGCAGACTCCTGCATTATAACACCAGTTTATGGGAACAGCGAAGTCGTGGCAGGTGAGACTGGGTGGCCTGCCCCATAGAGACAAGTAGGTGGCCTGGCATGAGACCCAGCCCCAAGCGTGCCCACCGTAACCCACAGTTAAATATATATTTTTTGCCTTTATCCCTCTAGTGTTTAAGTTTTTAGTTAAAATTAGAAGATGGGAGCTGAGTAGGTAGAAAAATGCAAGAAAACAGTATCAGTATCAAAATCTGGAAAGAAGGCCTTTATATAAATGGTGTGGAGAAACAGAGGCTGCGGGAAGATGTGCTGATAGTGACAAGGGGTCTCACTTTCATCAGAGGCTTTACTTACAAACTCGGACATTTTAACTAAAGATATGGGCTCTTCTTAAACCAAGCTATTAGTATATTTGGTGCAAAACAGTGCGTAGGCACACTCACTTCAGTTTAAATAGGCTTATATTGGTTAAGCTGAAGCCAGTTTCTTCCTGATTTTTAAGAGTGACATTGATTTTCATTTAAACTAAACTAAAGAACGTGTGTACCGGTTTAAGCAAATATGATTTGAAAATAGATTTAAATTAAACCAGTGCACCTGTCTTTTGTAGATAGTGGTGGAAGCTATATTGGTTGAAATTGGGAGCAATTCCAATGGTCTCTTTTAGGTTACATGATGTAAGAGAGATCATCATTAAAGATAAATGTGTGATTAACTGAAGGAGATCCATGGGAAGTAGTTAAACCAAAAAAGGAGGAGGTTTGAACTTTGTCTTGGAACAAATGAGAACCCAGTTAAGTAACTTTGGTATAAGGCTGATATATGTATATTTCTTTGTGTGTCAGAAAAGAGTCATCAGTATGCTGGAAATACTGTGATCTGGAGAGCTGGGACTTTGAGACCATGGGGGGAAAAAAGTCATTGAGTAATTAAACTGAGAGAAAACAGTCACTTTGAACGTATTCATGAGGGGTCTGTGAAATTTGAACAATTGTTTTGTTTCAAAGCTGTTTTGACGCGTTTTGAACTTGAAACAGCGAAATCGAAATTAAACAAAAGGCCTTGAAACAGCTTCAAAATGAAATGAGGGCACTCGAAACGTTTCAAGTTTTGAAGCAGCTTGGTGGCAGGAGGTAGGGGAGAGCCAAGCCAATACTCCAAGCAGCTCTGCCAGTCAGTGGAGCCCGGCAAAGCTTTGAGGCAGTCTGGTGGTGGGAGGCAGGGGAGAGCAAGTGACAGAGCTGCTCTGAGCACAGTCCTGGCCAGTGGCTCTCCCCTGCCACCAACTGCTGGGCTGAGCTTTGTGAGGCTAGCAGAGCCGGTCAGCACAACCCTGGCTCCCCCCTGCCTCCCACCACCTGGGTGCACTCTGATTGGCTCCGCCAGCTTTACAAAGCTGAGCCTGGGGGCAGGAGGTGGGGTAGAGTGACTGCCCGGGGCTGTGCTCCAAGCAGCCTTTGCCACTGGCTCTCCTGCTGCCAGGCTGAGCTCCATGGGGCTGGTGGAGCTGCTCGGAATGCAGCCTGGCGGTGGGAAGCAGGGAGAACCTGGGCTGCACTCTGAATGGCTCCACCAGCCCCACAGAGCTCAACCTGCCCTCCCAGTGCTGCCAGACTCCTCCTGGGGATGCAGGCTCCCCAGATTTGTGTGCAGGATGACAGAAGGCGGCTGCTGCTGCTTGGGGCCAGCGGCAGCACCAGTCTTCTCGGCGTTGGGTGCAGGCTGTGCCTAGTGCTGGTCCCAGGTGGCAGCGGCAGCCTCCTGTCATCCTGAGCACAGATCCAGGGGCCCACACTCCTGGGAGGAGTCCAGCACACACCTCCTGGGGGTGTGGGCCACTAGACCTGTGTGCAGAATGACAGGAGGCTGCCTGGGGCCAGTAGCAGCACCAGTCTTCCCAGCACTGGGTTCAGGTTGGGGCCAGTGCTGGTCCCAGGGTGCAGTGGCAACCTGCTGTCATCCATGCGCAGATCCAGGAGCCTGCACCCC
>NW_017729024.1:125574244-125575703 GCF_001723915.1 Gavialis gangeticus
TCCTGGGAGGAGTCCAGCACACACCTCCTGGGGGTGTGGGCCACTAGACCTGTGTGCAGAATGACAGGAGGCTGCCTGGGGCCAGTAGCAGCACCAGTCTTCCCAGCACTGGGTTCAGGTTGGGGCCAGTGCTGGTCCCAGGGTGCAGTGGCAACCTGCTGTCATCCATGCGCAGATCCAGGAGCCTGCACCCCAAGGAGGAGTCTGGCACAGCCTCACAGCCCTCCCGGCCAGATCTGTGCGCAGGATGACAGGAGGCTGCTGCTGCTGGCAAATGACATGAGTTTTGCTTGTCAGCAACTTGAGGTGCAGTTTCCCATAAACCCCTGCACCTATCTCTTTGAAACTTGGTAGGCTGCATGCCCTCAGAAGGGACTACCATCCCTGCAATTTTCATCTGAATCAGGCAAGAAATGACAAACTTATAGGCATTTTCATGATTCCCCATTATAGCCTATGGGCGAAACATCAAAATGCATTGAATCAATGAAAACAGTTTTGACGAAATGAAATGGAACAGTTCTTCGAAATGAAACACTGTCCCTTCGAAATGGCGACACAGAAGTCGGAACGAAATGGTGCTATTTCACACAGCCCTAGTATTCATGATTACCAAATTGATGTGATTGTGTATTTAGTTTTTTGTAGTGCACCAGCAGATATAAATTTATAATAGCTTTTCAAAGTCACATGTGGTATAAGATCCTTAAACCTTTAGTATTTTAAAATACCATTGGCTATTGTTTAGCTACATTACCAAAGAGGCCTCACTGACAGCTTTCTTCCAAAAATGCTGTTCCCTCCCTAGGAGAGGAGAGAGCCTTGTGGCTCCCTCTCTCTATTTGAAGAATGATTTGGGAATGATTAGAAACGATGATAAGGGCTACACAAGGATTTCAGATATATTGTTTACTGTTGGACAATGTTGCTGCTACTTCCCTTTGAACCAACTCATATTTGTAATACATTTCACAATCTATGACAATGGTACACATTTTTAAACCATAAACTTGCGTTATGTTGCATTTGAAGTTATGACTACGTACAATCTGTTCAGTGATTTCATTGGTTTCACAGAAACTAGAATACCTATTGTCATGGAATCTGTGTTGAACAAAAATTTAAAAATAGCATAGACTAGCCTTCATGAAAATATTTCCACAGCCACCTTTGCTCCCAGTATGGATGTTTTAGTTCTTGTTTTGTTTTGACTCCTTATTTACTTTTTGTCTCTTCCCCTCTACTCTTCCAACTGTGGGGTGGACCTGGTAATATGCTACTAATAAGGGAGGGCCTTGTGAGAGAAATGAATCTTTTCCTGTTGTAAAAACACCTTAACAAAAGATAAGGCTTTAACAATTGGAGTCTAAGATACTTGCAAAAAGGTGTCCTGTCCCATTTCTTCCTGCCCCCCCCGAGTGGTGTCGGGCAACACGGAGCTGGGAAGCCAAGCTCGCGG
>NW_017729024.1:125575714-125576219 GCF_001723915.1 Gavialis gangeticus
CTCTGTGTTTTCAGCATTTTTTGCGGAGAAGAACAACATCAAGTGGGAAGAAACTCACAGTAGAGTCTTGGATTCTATAAATGTCCTTGTTTTCCAGGTTTGGAAAAACTTTTTAATGTTTGTTAACTTACACCCATTAATCCTATGCTTGAGTCCTAGGTCAAAATTCAGGGGACTTGAGGTAAAGTCCAGCATAAGATTCCCAGAGCCCTAGTTCTGCCTGAGGAAAATACCTCTACTTCAAGCACTGTGAAAAATGGCTAAGGGTGTCCTCAGAAGGCAGTCCTGCAGATCTGCAAAATGGTGGGGTCCAATAAAGATTGAAGGTCAGAAGGCTGGGGTCCAATAAGGATTGAGGATGAGCTCACAACAATGCAGCAGAAGGGATGCTATAACAGTAATTGCAGCTTGTGTAAATGTAGGTGCCCAAACTACCTTTTCATTAGCTACTTGGTTACTGCTAGTTGTAGCAACCCAGAATTATGTGTGGGCTAAATGCGCTCTG
>NW_017729024.1:125581219-125586795 GCF_001723915.1 Gavialis gangeticus
GTCCTCAGAAGGCAGTCCTGCAGATCTGCAAAATGGTGGGGTCCAATAAAGATTGAAGGTCAGAAGGCTGGGGTCCAATAAGGATTGAGGATGAGCTCACAACAATGCAGCAGAAGGGATGCTATAACAGTAATTGCAGCTTGTGTAAATGTAGGTGCCCAAACTACCTTTTCATTAGCTACTTGGTTACTGCTAGTTGTAGCAACCCAGAATTATGTGTGGGCTAAATGCTCTCTGTTCTTGGGCAAATTTTGCAGCTTAACAAGGTCTGCAGTACTTGAGCTACACTGTTAGCAGTACCTGAGGTAGCTTCAGAGACAGTAATGAGTACAGTGCAGATATAACCATAGACAAGCCCCCAAGGTTATTCAAGTTAAGTTGAGACTTCTCCAAATCTTGTAGGCAGGCATGGCTGGAAGGTCATAAAGGTGATTTTAAGACTACACTATGGCCATAGTGTAGTCTTAAACGCATTTTTTCCCTCTTACCTCTCTTGATTGGGGTATGGAGTTTATGGTTTACCTTTTAGAGATGAAGAATAGTTACACTTATGGTGTTTTTTGTATTGCTGCTGCCTTTGCTGTTGACAGATTAGGCAAATTCAGTTCAACCCTTGTTGCCTATGTAGCTTAATCCATAAAAAGAGTATACTAACTATTGTTATCCTTAGTAAAACCTCTTATTTCCCCCTAAAGGAGTGGAAAACCAGGATCATAGGCCCTCCTCAGCCAGAAGGGATTTAAACCCATATCTCCTACTTTCCAAGAGAGTTTTCTGACCACTAGGCTCTGAAGTAGTTTGGTTAGTAGCATCCTCTGGCTGTCCTGTTGAAGTGGGGGAGCCAAGAATGCAAGTCATGGGGCCAGAAAGGAAACAAGTAAGAGGAAGTGTGATCATATGGCCTGTTGCTGAGGGCATTCAGCTGGGAGAAAGTATTCCTGTGTCCTGCTTCTTGTTCTTGGGTTGGTTTCCAATTTTTCCTCAATTACTGGTTAATGTAAAATGCATGTCCAGCTCTGGCAGCAGGGAATGTTTACAGGGAGCTCCTTGCATCTGAAGGGTAGGTTTAAAGAGAGCACAAGGTTGCTTTTCTGAAAATTTAACCTGTGGATGATGAAGGCTGCCATCCTTGGCAGAGTGGAAGCCACAGCTGCCATTGTGACAACATATGAGAGGACCAGTAGAATGGAAATCGGGTATTGGAAAGATTTGAAAGTTAAGGCAGGTAATTTTGTGTTTGATGTGATACAAAGAAAGCATAGGGCAGAGGAAAAAATGTGCAGTACCACAGCATCATCCCTCACATCACTGGGGGACAAATTGCATATGTTATAACCAGAGGGGTGGGAGATGTTGTAGTGCTCAAACTTGCCTTCAGGCACTGGTTTTTAGTGCTGCAAAGCTTGTAGCCCTACAGAAAAAATAGGGCCTTTTGGGCAGCCACACATTCAAAGCCTCCTGGTGGAAGTGCAGCAAAGCTCAACGCTGTTAAGCAAGGGGGTAGTAGGAGGCTGCTGTATAGCTCCCCCAACCCCCAGGAGTTTGTGTGCTGGACAGGTTCACTGAGAGGGTGGGTAGCAAGTCCAGCTCCTGGGTAGCCTGAGAACTGAGCCATTCTTAGATGGACAGCCCTTTAAAATTTCCAAGGCTTTAATGGGCTGCTGATGTTTAAGCAGCAGCAGTCCTTTAAAGTTCCCAGGTTGCAGGCAGCTCTGCCACCCTTGATGCCAGGTGGCAAGAGTTATGGGACTCCCTGGAAGCTTCTCATGGGAGCAGGGTCTCCACTCTCCACCCCATCAGCCTCTGCTACTGCTGCTTGCATGGGTGAGGGGGCCTCCTGCAAGTAGGGCAGGCTCTTCCCCCTTGTCAGCCCCTGCTGCCATGTGCAGATGTCCCCTCATCCCTGCTGCCCAAATGGGGCTGTTTTGTGTGCCTCCTTGGGTTCTGGAAAGTTTAAAGGGCATCATGCCTGCAGCCTGGGATCCATGTGTACTGTTGGCTGGCACTTGAGAGTCCCAGACTGCAGGTACACTGTTCATGGGCAGCCTGGGAGAGTGGGAAAGGGAGAGCAGAGCTCTGTGGGATTGGTGGTGGTGGGGAAATCTCAGTACCTGACCAGACTTTAAATCTGTCCTGGCATGCCAGAGAAGTCGCTGTTTAAATAGCAACATCATTGTGGAGTTGCTGTTTTTTGTGGCAGACTAAATGAATTTGCCTTGAGGTTAAAAAATGATTAATGTCTAAGATGTTATCATTTGTTGTGGGGTAGCTTGCATGTATCCCACAATAAGTGTAACATATGCCAGGGGCCCAAGATGCAAGATGAGGGCTTGTTTGTATGGCATTTTTTGTGTGGTTTTGTTTCATTTGTTTGTTCTATGTCAATGGAAGGGGAAAGCTGTATTTTAAGGATGTTACAAATATTGTTTTTCCTCATATACAACACATGCCTTTTCCCCTAAAATCAGCTCCCCAAGAATGGTGTGAGTGTGTTAAGTGGGGAAGCTGGCTTTCTGCTTGGGATAGAATTGCCTGCTTTGATTTGTGCTCCACAGTACAGTAGTTGTGATATTACAGGCAGCTCCAGAGTCATTTGACTTAATTTCTCCTTCATTTCAGAGGTATTAATGATCACTTCTCCTTTTTAATGGTCTTGATGTTCTATCAATCAAACTAAGCTTTCTCAGGGAAATGTTGCTGTGTTGTAGCTGCTCACAGTCTCTCTTCTCTTATATCACAGCCTTTTCAAAATCAGATCCACTCATGGAGACCAGTCTTCAGCAAAAGCTAGGGTTTCAGTTTTAGTTAATTAGGAAAGGGAGAGTGAGTCAAATGATGATTAGGTTCTATCTCTGCTCAGTGCAGCAATAACACTGGGGGGAAAAAATCTCTCTCTTTCTTCGTTCTGCTTTCAAAGAAAAGTGCATATTATATTCCAAGGCATATTGTATACAAGAAAATACCATAACACTGCCCTGGAACTGTGGAGGAACCATGATGAGGGTCCTGGGGGTCCTAATATTTCCCTTAATTAGGAATCTTAGGGAGTCGGGAGAAATTTCTTAGTTTATTAAATTAAATATTTTAACTACCTCTGCCTTATTAAAAGATTAATAACATCTTTATGGTCAAAAATGACACTTCTTCCGATCTCATACATGTTCTAGACAGTAGATCCAAGATGTTGAAAAGGGGTATGTGGTGGCAGGGGAGAGCTTGCTGCACATGTGTAATGAGTGTGCTGCACTGATGTCTGGCATCAAAGATGGGAGCTGACAGCAGTGTATGAGAGAGTAATAGAACCACTGTGTACCCCTTTGGATCCATCCCTGATTCCAGAGGAAAGGAGAGGACAATAATTTGACTCTTATATGACTTAAATCTGTGATTTTTAAATAAAGAAAAAAATGTATGTGAATCAAAGGGGTCTCCAATGATTAATTCAAATGCTAGAATCAGATAACTTTTCACTTAATGTTAATATCAATCAGTATGCAACTTGGTAGATAAAAGATTAGCATTCAAACTCCCCATCTTTGGAGATTCTGTATGCCCAAAAAGTGGAGTATGACCATATTTTCTGGCATATAACATACTTCCTGTATGTAGTATGAAACTTGATGTCAAAAGGGAGCCTGAGCAGGGGAGGAGTGTGTGGGGAAGATCTTTTGATTTTGAGACAAGTTGCAGTAGTTAGAGAGCTCAGCCAGGTCCTAAGCCTGCTGCCAGACCTGTGTATCAGATAGGGTCCACAGACTGACCTGGTGCACCAGGTCCAGAGCTGTCTCAGACCTGGCCCAGTGTACTGATTTCAGCGCCTTGTGCTGATTCCAGGACTGTGCACTGACTCTGCAGCCTTGCACTAGGCCTAACCTGGCACGTGACACTTGAGTCAGCACGCAGTCCTGGTCTTGGTGCACCAAATGCTCCTGGCATGTGGCCCAAGAGTCAGAGCACATCCTGGATTTGGCACACCAGGTGCAACTTGGAACATGGCTCTGGAGCCAGTGCACAGGGTCATACCCAGCACACCAGATCTGGGGCCATGTGCCAAGTTAGACTTGGCAAGCTGAGTCCAGATGTGGACTAACTCTGCATTCTGGCCCAGTCCAGTAAGTATATGCTGGCAGGTCCAGAAATTTGGCGATGGTTGGTAGTGTTAAATTATGCAGCTCTGATAGCCAGCCATCAACATTGCCGCTGCTCTGTGTTCCTCCTACCACCCACAGGGATCCTTCTTACTCATAAAATGTGCACCTCAATTTTCCCTAGCTGGTTTTGGAGGAAAGGGTATGGGTTATATGTGGGGAAAATACAGTAGCACAGTGACTGCAGGTCTATGCTTTGCTTTTCATATTGGAGTATTTGCTACTAGAAACCTGATATTACACTTATTTTTTTTTTCTTTCTTCTTTTCTTTCACAGGGGACAGTTAAACACATTTAGTTAAATGTTTTGAAGACTTTAGATGGGTAGGAATCTTAGATGTTGCAGCTCTTTTTGTAGAGTTCTGTTTGTTTCTAAAACGAAGCAGTTTATAGGGAGTTGTATAATTTGCCTTTTCTTTTCAGATTATCTTTCACTTTGTCGTTGCAGTTGAACATGAACTAAGCTCATCGGTTCTAGGCATCTGCTCAGCCCCCTATACTTTCATCTGTTTGTGTGGAAAATGGAACAGACAACTTCCTTTAAAGTTGCTGCCCCTGCCAGTGTATGGATTAATTTTTCCCTTAAAACTCTTTTTACTTGTGCTAGTAACAATTTTCAGACTTCCTTAAACATGTATCTTGCATTTCTGTGGGTGAAAACTTCTCCTAGCCAAACAGTGTTAAACTGAATAACTATATTTGGTTCTTTTTAAAACTACCCTCTTCCACCTAAATACTAGTTTAGATTGGACCATACTGCTTTTATCATTTATTTAAAAAGATGGGATTAGTGCTTAAACAATTTTGTATGATGGTTAAGCTATTAAAACAGGACAGATGTGGCTTCATTGGAAACCAGTTACCTTATTTCATGAAGAGGTAGAGAAGTCTCATGAGATCTGTTATACATGTAACCTTGTCCCGTAACATGAAACTAGATATTTGAACAGCCTGTTTAAAGCAGGTATTAATTTAAGAGTGGTGTTGTTTATGAAATGCTGGCTAACAAGCTTCTGTAGCAGTATTCTGAAAAGTTACTTCTAACAATTGTTTTAAAATCAGATATTGAAACTGTAATTATTAAACTGTCAGTAGACTCTTAATTTGTCACTTCATTGGGGAATGGAAGTAAGTGACCAATTAGTAGGAGTTGATAATGTGGCAGAGGGAGAAGGGTTTGCTGGCAGGGGATTAAAGCAACAGCAAATTGAATCAGAATGGCAAATTGAACCAGAGTTTACTGTAATTAGGGAAGACCAAACTAGTTTAAATTAGAATATCCTATTTATTTGCAAATATTTATTCATCCATTCAGAGAGCCCTGCAGAGCAGGGAAAGAATTACTATTTTAAAAGCCTCTGTATATTTAGTTCCTTTGCTTCATTATTATTAGTTTAATAGATTATTTGGAATAATGTAATGGTTTTT
>NW_017729024.1:125591795-125601253 GCF_001723915.1 Gavialis gangeticus
AGTTTAAATTAGAATATCCTATTTATTTGCAAATATTTATTCATCCATTCAGAGAGCCCTGCAGAGCAGGGAAAGAATTACTATTTTAAAAGCCTCTGTATATTTAGTTCCTTTGCTTCATTATTATTAGTTTAATAGATTATTTGGAATAATGTAATGGTTTTTTTTTACTAAAATGATATGGTAGAACTCACAATCATATTATATAATTCTGCCAAGCCTATATTTTTTATTTTGATGGCCAAAATTGATGTTTGTTTATTTTTAATCATTTATTTTTATTATTATTGATTTCTAAAAATTCAGGACTGAGTAAAATTAGGGCTGTGGGGGGCAGACAACTTAGTAATGACAGTATACTGTTAAAAGCTTTATAAAATCACGTGTCCAAATAGAAAAAGTAAATATCCATAAATCAATAAAGCCTACCTGCTTTAAATCATTTTGTTCATTTGGTAGTACATTTGTCTCATGGAGTGGAGTGTGGGAGCAGGGGCCAGGTTAGGGGCTGCAGGCTGGGGCCACCAGCAGAGGAGGCTTGTCAGGGGACTCCTGGCTGTCAAATGCTGCTTAATTTCCCAGCCCCATGCTGCACTAGGAGACAGCAGCCACCCAGTTTGGGGTGGGAAACAGCTCCCTGTGGCCCCTTAGGGGACAAGCCCCACCTGGCAGGCACTAGTGGAGGGGTGGCTTAACCCCTTGGTGGTCACAGTCTCTTGCCCCTCTGAGCAGCAGAGGGGTAGTGGCTGGGCCCTGGAGGCACCCTGCCCCAGTCCATGCAGGGGACAGGCTGGGCTCAGTGGGAATTTGGTACCCAATCCCCAGCTGGGACCTGGACAGAGCAGATGGCCAGCGGTACTGGGTTCCTGGCTACCAACAGCCCTGCCCCTTGGCTGTGGGACCTGACAGCAGTGTCCCTGTCGCAGTTGCCCGAACCACTTTCAGAGAAGCAGTGTGCCGTCAGTGGAGCCAGAGCTCCCCCCACCCTGCCTGCAGTGGCCACTGTGTGTGCAAGTGGCATGTCCATGCCTGGATTTTCTTTACCCCCATCCCAGATTTTTTTTTTTATGTCCCCTTTCTATTCATTTTGATTATTATGAATGATATTTTTCTGTCATTCTGCAAGTCTGAGGTGAAGTCTGTTTAACGATAAAATTGAATCCTGCCACACCTAATTATATATTATATAAAGATCATGTCACATGACTTGTTGTTATTGGTAAAAGCATCCAATAAAATTATACATTCAACTAATTTAGGCAAAAGTAAAATTTAACATAATATGTTATAATACATAAACAGTAGAATTAAATTTAAAATCAGTGAATTTATTTGATTTTTGGCCCTTGTTTTTTGTGCAAGTAGTGTAAATGCACTTACAGAATATAGACCAGGCTGTAAGTGGTTGGAGAGGAGCCAAATTGTTTTTGCTTGTTTATTTCCTCAGTAGCCCAGTACTTACAATTTTTCAGTAATGGAGAGCTCCATTTTCCTCTTCATTAAAGAATGAACAAGACCACAAATGATTTAGGTTGTCTGTTTCATTATTCCTGCAGGAATATATCTTGTCTGAAATATGGGGTCTGATACCACCTCCCAGTGACGACTGTAGATCTCATTAGAGTTAACTGCAGTTTCATAATGGCCTTGTTGTTTTTGTTTTTGTACTTCAGGTAGATAGGCTTCTAGGCCAAAAGAGTACTTTCCATTATTACTTCCTTCTTACAGGAATTTTCTTACGTCTTTAATTGCTTGAACTAAAAATTAACCAGCAATCTAATGAAATAAATACACAATGGAATACACTTGGAGTGAATAATATTCACATAACCAACAAAAACTATATTAACATATGTAAGATTCTCAAATACTTAAAATTCACCATTCAAAATAAAGATGAAAGTGAATTTCCTAAAATATTACTTCTTCACCAGCGTTGATTCTTAAGTTTGAACAGATACTTTTTCTCTTGGATGATTGCTCCATTCTTTATTTTAATCTGTTATAGAAATGCAGTGAAATAAAGTAAAATAATTCAAATGTAAATATGTATGAAGTACATAATTACTAATAGAGTTCAAACACTGTTGATTTTATTTCGGTTGAAGCTCTCCAGAGAATGTTAACTGATGACTTACCTTTGTAGTGACATTTTCTCCCAGCATCTCAGCTGGTGCAGCCACATTGCTGCGAGCCTATATTAAAGATACACTTCTTGGTGTAAAAATAACTTGCACCACAGTAAGTTATAACTGTATGTTTCTTCTAGCACATCTGCATTTTCATTTGTATAGCTACATTGGTGTGGTCTTAATGGAAGGAGCAGGGGGAGCATAAATAATGCCTGAGTTCCCTTGCTTCCACTTACAAGAACATAGTTTGACTAGCCAATTGCCTGTCAAGAATGATGGGCGGGGGGGGAGAGCTGGGATGGAGTGCTGCCACCTAATGCCCCATGCTGCTGCTGTTCTGTCTTGGCTCCCCCACCCTCTGTCTGGTCCTTGGCTTTGGAATCATGGTGGCATTCCCCCCCCATGCTTGGAGCACTCTGATTGGCTGTTTGTCAGCCAATCAGAGTGCGAATAAAGCATTACGGACAGACGGACTCAGGCTTTTATAATATTAGAATGGTTGTCTTTTGTGTTTTTTTCCAACAAGAGTGTTACTATCATAGGTTAACTTTCTATTACTTCCCCCACAGATTTCTTACCAAGTACCATATGTAAATATATTTCAGTAGAACTATTAAATAGTCTCTAGGGCCTGCTGCTAGATAGGGCTCTGAAAATCTTTGTTAGTAGAATTGCATAGACTGGGGGTGTCAATTTTTGGTGCAGGCCTGGAGCTTCTTGTGGGCTGGACCCAGCCTGGGGCATGGGGAAGTGTTGGTGGCAGTTCCAGCTCCAACGTGGGGCATGCGGCAACAGCTCCAGCCCCTGCTGTGTGCCCTGTGTCAGAATTAGAGTTACTATTCCCTGTCCTTTAGTGGCAGCTCTAGCTCCAGTAGAGGGCATGTGGTGGGGGCTGACTAGGAAGGTAGGACTGGCAGTGGCAACAGGTAAAGTGGCCAGAGGCCAACTGGGCCTGTACCGGCCCTCGCTCGCCCTCCTGCTGGTTCTGTTAGGCCACTCTCCCTGCCGCGCCCCTTAACTTCCAGTGGCCTTCTAGTAGCCCAGTGGGCTGGATAAAGCACCTCCATGGGCTGGATCTGGTCTATGAGCCAGATGTTTGACACCCCTGGTGTAGGTCATCCTCTAAAAGTAATTTGCTCCTAGTATCTGTGACTACTTCTGGCTTTTTACTGTAACAACTTGAACAAGTTGTTTAACTGAAAGTAAAGGATTTCTCTGAATTCTGATCTTCAAATTTTTACTTTCTAGAGTGATTGGGGTGTATGATTGCTTGAATATTCTGAAAGAGAAGAAAGCTAGAGAAGAATGTTTGAAATGCTCCTGGTAAAAATGTGGAAAATGCCAACTTCCTAGTAGATATTTAGTTTACATCGTATTAGCTGAGTAAGTGTTACTATCAAGTTTATACCCTTTCTCCGTAGTAGACAAATAATGCTATTGGATTTTGTTGTCCCTTTCAGTACAGAAATTAGAATTTTTCTAGAGAATTTTTAACACAGTATTTTAATTTCTGGTGATTAACTTCTTCTTTTTCTACATTGTGCCAAAGTATTCATTCTGTCTCCTTGTATGTTCCTTCAGAGTACTATTTTTGTATGAAATGTGTTGATATCACTTTTTATTTTGTTATACAGTTGAGGAGGAAATATGTTTCTTTATTGGGATCCACAGGCATACATATAGATGCCCCCAAGATCAGAACTGTAATCCTCTTTTGAATGACAGTATCCATATAGGGCTCAGGGTTTTTTTTTTGTTTTTTTGTTTTGTTTTGTTTTTTTTTTTTTAACCCTCTTCCCCTCCTTCAGTTAGGCATAAAAGGTAGGGAGCAATTGCAACCAGACCTCATTTCCTTTTGACACCCATGGTGGGGAGACAGAACCAGTGGTATTTGCCTACTGTTCCCTTTGTATTTTTTTTTATTTATTTTATTTTATTTTTTTTACTTAGCCTTGGGTAGATAGATATAGCAAGACTTTATTAGCCAGAAGGACCAGCTATTGTATAAAAGTTGCACTTATTTGCAGTTCAACATGTTTTAATGCTGACAGCCAAAGACAGTAAATATTTCCTTTCTTTATTCTCACGTTTTGTTCTCGCTCCCAGTTCAGACTTTTAACAACATAAAAAATACAAAAAACAAAAAGGGCAAATGACTACTTAATGCATGCTTTGTGCCTGTCCTGTAATGATTTGATTTTTCTTGCAAGTGGCTACAACTGTTTTGACTTGATGAGAGCCGCTTTCAAATCTTTGTCCTTGGACTAGCACACCAAACACTATGTCTATGGACCCGGTCCAAAACTCTACCAAACTGAACAGGCCTTGTGGAAAACTTAAGACTTTAAGATAGAGGATTGAAGTCTGAGATGGATCTGACTCCTGTTATGTCCTCCTCTGGCAATGTCCTTGGCAATTGGCATGTGACTCCCCCAAGAGCAGTACTGCCAAAAGATCACTGGTGTCAAGCAGGGATCTGGAACTTAATTACACCCACATTGACTTCTGACACTGAAACCAGTACTCTTTCTGTGTAGCAAGGAATGCAGAATATAGGGATAGACATGGTTCTTGGCACCAGCCATTCAAGCTCCCATAAGGAAAAGCCTGATATCTGTCCATCAGGAAACAAATCACTAAGAATCCTCCCTTGAAAGTGATTGATGGTGGTCCAGCTCCAGGTACCTGTGTCTGTAAATATCACTGACTGCCAAGCAATGATGTTGATGCTGGTGGCAGCTTCAGCATCAGTACTAGTACAAACTGTGGAATCCCTAACAAGGCCTGCTGGTTCCACCCTAGAGGAGACTGTCTCTTCTTGTGATGCCCTTGATATTGATGCCTTCACAGTAAGCAGTCTTCATGTCAAGTCTATTATTTAGTGCCTTGGTTTAAGTAGTTGCTTTTAATCTTGTTTTGCACTTGAACTTTTTGGCTCTTTTCCTGAAGAGTGTTCATTCTCATGTTGATTGGCAGATGAGCATAATCTTTGTCAAAATTAGTATCTTTTAGTAATGATAACACAATGTATGCATTTAAGCAATTTAGTAGCATAATGTATATATTTCAGATGTTAATTTTTAATTGCTACTATGTTAGGAAAGAATTGTGAAATATTTGATGCACTAGATGATGACTTTTTTTTTTTTTAACTGACTTGTCAAAATGCACTTGGAAACAGGAATTAAAATCACATAAACAGCACTTAAATTTGTTTTAAATACAAACCACATATTGCGTATCCAACATATTTAAGTTAATTACATTTAATTAATAAAAAAAGTGATTCATTAAACAAAGAAAATGCTAATTGTATTTGGTGAACTGCTTTGTTTCTGGTCAGCATAGGGCAGATTTAGTTATCCAGTAGGATCTTCAAAAAGGTTTTTGCTGGGTTTCTTCCCCTTAAAAGGAGTTTGATTTGCATTTAAAAAACCAATTACAACTAAATAAATTCATTTTTATTGTTTTAATATATCTTGCTACATGAACTCACTAAAAGTTGCTCATTTCCCTTGATGAAATCTGCCTCCCATCACTTTTAGTGTCATGCCTTTTCTTCCAGGCCTCTTCCTTCTCTGATCAGGAGAAAGATGCTAAAAAAGCAGTGCCATAGCAAGTGGGGGGAGGGGGGCAACCACTTTAGGTGTTGAAACAAAAGGGTGCCAACAGGTGCTGCCCAACTGGGGCAGGGTGCAGGATGGCGCCACAAGTGGCTTGTCTGGAGGGATGTGGAGCCAGGGGAAGGGTGGCTCCTGCTGCTGCATGCAGTCCTGGGCAAGCATGGGGGAGGCAGGGCATGTGCCCCCCAGGATCTGTGCATGGGGTGAGGGCCAGCTGCTGCTGTGAGCTTTGCCCCAGGCACCAAACATCATTGGTATGGCCCTGCTCAAAAGCTCCTCTTTAGAGCTCTTAAATACTCAGTGTGTGTGTGTATGTATGTATGTGTGTGTGTGTGTGTGTGTGTGTGTATATATATATATATATATATATATATGTGTGTATATATATATATATATATATATATATGTGTGTATATATATATATATATATATATATATGTGTGTATATATATATATATATATATATATATGTGTGTATATATATATATATATATATATATATGTGTGTATATATATATATATATATATATATATGTGTGTATATATATATATATATATATATATATGTGTGTATATATATATATATATATATATATATGTGTGTATATATATATATATATATATATATATGTGTGTATATATATATATATATATATATATATGTGTGTATATATATATATATATATATATATATGTGTGTATATATATATATATATATATATATATGTGTGTATATATATATATATATATATATATATGTGTGTATATATATATATATATATATATATATGTGTGTATATATATATATATATATATATATATGTGTGTATATATATATATATATATATATATATGTGTGTATATATATATATATATATAATATGTATGTATGTTGAAAGGGCCTGGTCAATGCCAGCTGAACCAGACTTATCGGTACAGGTCACTACCATGGCCCAATTGGGCATCCCAAATGTTTTTGTTCTGATCTCCCTCCTATCATGTGAGGAAGCAGAGATATTGAATTTTAATCCGTATCTTTGACCAGATCCCCACCATTGATAATGACTTGAGGCGATGTGGGCCCCAGAAGCTCAGGAGTAATATCCTTGCCCTCTTAAAGACTTATTGTCATTCTCCCTGGATTAATCTTTCTGGCCCTCTTTTCCTGTAGTTTAAAGACTTCAAATTATTGAGGTACTCCTCAAGCATTGCTGAATTTCTGATACTGAGACAGCAGTTAGAGAAGTGTGTCAGGGGTACGGGATAGAAGGTAAAGAGACTCTGATATTCTGCATTCATCTGCTTCTGCTCAGGTAGCCATGCCTCTCTGACTAGGGACAGACATTCAAAAAGCCAGAGCCTGAATTGATTCAATCTTTGCAGGTTAGTCTAACCTAACTTGGTTAAATCACTTTAACTGCACAGACATCCCAGAAACGCAGGCACGTGTGCAGTGGCTCAGGCTAGAAGCTGGGGAGGGGGCGCTAGAGCAGCCCTCCCTTCCATTCTACAGGGCTTAGCTGAGGGGACATGGCCCCTCTGTGATTAGGGAGGGGTTCCTCCCCTTGATAACAGAGCATTTATCAGCTCCGTTATCAGCATTTAACACCCCATCAGAAAACAAAGCCTTGCTCATTACAAGCTGTTCTTAAACAGCTTTTTCCAAAAGAAGGAATGCAGGGACATTACCATCTGAGCTGCTGATTACCTTCAGAAAGCCCTAAGTGGACACTGTCTACTTATCATTACACAGCATTAGCTAGCATACCACATGCTGGCTACAGTTTTTGGTGTGGGGGAGAGGAGGAAGGGATCTCTACTTAAGTGGTATGGGGGGCAAGGGGAAGCCAACAGATCCTGCTGTGCTTGCATGTCTCTGCTGGAGCCCCTGGCTAGGGAGCAGAGGGGAAGGGCCAGCTCTGTGCAGCAGAGAGCCCTGCCCAGCCCAGCCCAGAGACATGCTGGGATGCTAGGAGTGTCTGGTTTAGCTTAAACCAGTAAAGGGTCTGAGACAACTGATTTAGGTCAAACCGGTTTATGCAGTGTAAGTCTGATACTGCATTCAACCAGGCTTATCTCAGACTAGTTTCAGCCATTTTCAAACTGGTTTCTGTGCACTGAATATCTGTTCTGTTACAGGTTTAAACCAGTTTCTGATAACTTAAACTGGTTTATGTGTAACCTCTGTCCCTAGCCTCTGTGGCATCTTAGAGCTGGCTAAGACCTTGTGGCAGACACTAGATTCTCTACCTCTTAACCTTTCTCTACGCTCTTAAAACTTATTAGATGGCCCATAAAGGAATTGATTGGAGAGCTAGTGGAGGTGCATGTGTGATCAGGTGATTATATCTAATCACTTGAAGATATAAATCTGATGCTGTACACCCTGGCTCCTGTATGCACTCCTCCGAGTGTGAAAAAATGTAAGTAAGCAGAAAGCCCGCAAAAGATAAAGACTCTAGGGAACTGGATTTAGTTTGAATAAGTGCCTGTTTGTCTGCACTACTGTAGCTATAAATTACCAATTAGCAGGCCATCTTTGCAAAATTATTTCACATGGGACAGGCTGTATCCTTTCTTATCTCTACAGATCTCAGAGAGAAGCTGAAAGAGATAATTGGGGAAAGCCAAATAGTAACAAGAAAAACAGCCATGAATTCTTGGAACATACCAGCTGGATGCGTGACTGTCACTGTGACCATGCACACAGATTTATAGCTACAAGCCTTGGGAATTTCTAAAGAGCTGCAAAAAACATTAATTAAAGGATTTGCATTTTGAGGAAGTAGAACTGGTCAGTATTCCTTCAAAAGCTCTAGACTGCATTGGGTTTTTTGGGGGGAGGGAGGGCATACTAACACCCCCCTCAACTGCAAGTTCTTCAGATGTAAAGGCTGTTGCAGTCATTCCCTACTTAGATGGCCACCTACCTCCAACCTTCTGGGCGGCATGTATGATGAGAATCAAGAACTTTATTTGAACCTCCTAGATGGTCTTACTTCTCACCTTCACCCTTTCCAGTAGATTTAATTGGTTATTGCCATCATCCATCTGCCTATTGCTATACCCTGGGCTGTTGTTACACATACAAATTCTTCCTATCTAATCCTCTTCCTCAGGGACTGTTCTCCTGAAAGCCAGCTAGAACAAAGAGGCTTTTCTCCATGTCCTTTAAAGATCTCAAAAAAAACATTTTGGAGTACATAGAAGTTTGTTTTCCTCATAATTCTTTCTCTTGAAGGTAAAGAGTGGAGTCCTATTCTAGACCTGAGAGAGTTGAACTGCTATATACTGTCACAGAATCAGAAGGTAACTTTTTTTTTTTTTCCCCTTCCTAAAACTATTCTTTCTAGCTCAAAGTTGGCTTGTAGTTGCCAGCTTCTGGAATGCATATTTCTGTGCTAAAACCCATCTAGCCCACAGGAAGTACTGTATCTGTGATTCACAGTGGGACACAGTCACCATTAGTATAAGATGTTTGGTTTCTCCACAGTATTTAAAGTCATTCCAAGAACACTGAGCTGTAGCAGTATTGTATATGAGGAGATGATGCATGAATTCATATTCATATCTAGATGATTTAGCTGATACAAGATAGATCCAATCAGGAGGTTTTTGAAGCCTTCAGCTGAGGCAGCTGAAGCATTTAGTGAACTACAAGAAAGTCTTTTGTTGTGGGGTTTTTTTGTGTCCCCCCCCCCCC
>NW_017729024.1:125601321-125603694 GCF_001723915.1 Gavialis gangeticus
GTCCCCCCCCCCCCCAATCACAGACAATAGAATTCACAGGAGCCCTCAGCAACTCCAAATTGGTGAAAGTCTCTTTTCCTGAACACACACTTTTTTTCTCTTCAGTTGATACTTCCCAGCATCCAAAATATGAATTTATCTTGGACTTCTAGTTCACCTGTTAACCTGTGCTTATGTGATACTTCTTGTCAGACTTCAGTTGCACCTGTTTTTCAAGCCTAGTTAAAGACTTGGTGTGCAACTTGTAGTCCCCTTGCACTTTCTATCAGCACAGAACTGGTGATTTTTATATTCAACACTGAAGAGAGATCTTTCTCTACTGCTTCTTTTATAAACACCATGAATGCATCAGGATAAGGTTGAGGTATGTACCTTGACCACCTTCATATGTAAAGAACTTGGTCTGAAGAGAATGTGATTGTTTTGCATAAACATATTAGAGTTATGAGCAATTAAATTAGCTTGTATGACATTCCAACCCATTCTACAGAATTTAATGGTGCAGGTATAATTTATTGTATAAACCAGTGTTTTTCAAACTTTCTAAAATCATAGAGACTTTTCATATTACTTCTGCTGCTGGAGCCTCCAACCCTTGGCTCCACAGGCCATGTGAGCTAATGTGAAGCCAGGTGATGTGGCCTGGCAGTGGTGGTACACCACCTTCTGCCTTGCTCCACCATTATCCCCAATCTCTTTGCAGAGCCCCTGATGACCTATTGCAGAACACCTTGGTTGCACAGAGCATAGGTTGAAAACCACTGGAATAAACAAACAAGGAGGTACCCCCTCATGATTCCTGCATCAAGAAGCTGTCATAATGGACTTTGTACCAATAATGAGAGAGAACCCTAAAGGCTCTTCATCATCTTACAGGATTCATCAATGATCTAGAAGACTTTCCAAGCAAACAGTTCAACCTAACCTTAAGTGCTCTCAGAAGAGATTCATCATCAAGCCAGTATGCCTATTGATAATGGAAAATCCCATTTTAGATCTTTGCCATGAAAGAGCATATGAAATGCTCAGCTCTTTGTTCCACAGGAGGCATGAACCCAGCTTCATTTCAAGATGTCTTCCTTGTTGTGGGATCAAGGGCTTATGTATACATTTCCAGGATTACGTGCAACCTTGTATAGGACCAAACTATGCTAATTCTCATAAGCTAGAACTGTCTCAGGCTATGGACAGATGTTACAGTTGTGCTAGGAAAAACACCTTTTCAGCACAAAAAACTAACGCACAAGTGTTCATGTGGATTCTGGCAGAAAAAGCCTAGTATACAAACTGCTAGCTGTTTCAAACAGCAACTTCACTATTTTCCAGTGCCATGCATGTAAAAAGCCTTTTCAGTTATACCTGGCATAATTGAGGTCCCTGTGACCAACCTCCCAGTATTTCCAAAAGAGGAGGGAGGGAGAGTGGCTGGCTCCCTGATAGGCTGCCCAATGAAGAGCTGTTGGAGCCTTGCAAGACCCCTGCCACTGTGGCACCTTTGAACAATGTTGGCTCCCTCCAGCACTGTTCAGATCATAGCACATCCTCCTGCTGCTCCTCGAACAGCACCATCAAGAGAAGAAATTCCATACAGTGGATGTTTCAAGGATGTGTTCAGGCTACTTTGGCAGGAAGAACTTTTATATACTATTCTCCTGTCTTTTCATTGCCTTCTCTAGGGCTTCAAGACATCTCCGTTTTGAGGATATCAAAGTAGATGATTACTCACTATATGTTAGCTGGATGGTAGTGGACTGATTTATCCGTCCTTGCAAACATAATGTGCTGTATTTCCATGCTCTTTACCAGAGCATGGAAATGTGTAACTGAAGCTTGCAAGATGGCTATATGGTATGACTGATTTAAGCATTATGTTCTTGGTCTAACTGCAAGATCAGCTGCTAAAGTCAAGAAGACAGTGTTGCAACTGCTCTTTAGTTAGCATAATTTTGGCTGGGTCTTGGAGCTCTTAACACCTGGATTGTTCTCACATTAACACGTAAAACTAGTTTTAAGCACTCCTCATGCAGCTTAAAGCTATGCCATTCCAGGGCAGGATTATCTCTGATCTGTGCTTCTCAGCCCATGTTGCATTAAGGTGTAGCCACCTTAGTCAACCTGTAGGTCATGACCCAAAAGTGGGTCGCAAGAATATATGAAATAGTCATAATCAAACTTGAAAAATGGATCAACGAACTTCTTAAAAAGAGAGAGAGAAAAACATGGGAAACTGGCTATTTCCGTGCAGGCTCTCAGAGTTCCAGCCTACAAGTGGCTGTTTGGGGGGCCCCCCATTCCCACCACACCCACCCTCTGCCCCACAGAGGGGTGGGTTGTGGGGGAGGCTGGGACCTGGGGGGTGGGGAGGCAACAGGT
>NW_017729024.1:125608694-125612244 GCF_001723915.1 Gavialis gangeticus
TACTGAGCAAAAACATGGGAAACTGGCTATTTCCGTGCAGGCTCTCAGAGTTCCAGCCTACAAGTGGCTGTTTGGGGGGCCCCCCATTCCCACCACACCCACCCTCTGCCCCACAGAGGGGTGGGTTGTGGGGGAGGCTGGGACCTGGGGGGTGGGGAGGCAACAGGTCAGGAGTGAGGGGCACTGGGTCAAGATTGGCCGTCAATTTTTACCAAGACCCATTTGTAAACAAAGGTTGAGAACCACTGCTCTAGGTTACACCTTAATGTTAAACCTTCCCCCCCATGCTCCTCCTCCACTGCTGGCCCCAACTGGGTCTACTTCTCCTCCTCCCAGTAGCTGCCTGACTGGCTGTTCCTTGGGGGAGCAGCCAGGGAAGGGTGGAGAGCAGCAGTGGGGGCTGGGCAAGCAGGTTAACGCTTCCCTACCTGCTTCCCAGGACAGACAGCTGGGCAGCTACAAGTAGGTTGGGGAGGGGGGAACCCTGAGGGGCAGGTCCTAGCAGCGGAGAAACTTGGGGGACTAGAGGGGAAGCCCAGAATGGGAGGGGGATGGGATTTTTACCTTCTGGTTCAGCAGGCACTTGGTGGCCTGACGTGATTGCTTCACACGCAAGTTAGCTCTAATGCTGATTGGCACTTGTGCAGCTCAATGTAAAGCAGTGTTTCCCAAACTTTTCCTTGGTGGAACCCCATTTCCTCAGCATGGCCCCTCATTCCCAACCCACATCCCCTTGTCTTCCTGCCCAGGAGTGCCAGAGCCCCGGCTGCCACCTGCAGGAAGCAGCAGCTGCTATAGCTTCCTCTGCAGGCAGTGTTGCCGGAGCTAAGCCTGTTTGGAGTGGGGGGAAGGATGTGGGCTACCCGCTGTGGGCTTGGGGCTCCCGGCCCTGCTGCTCTCCCCCCATGGGCTCCGTGGTCCAGCAGGTAGGACCTGGAGCAGGAGGGAAGGAGCGCCATGCTGTGTGCCATGCTGCCATGGCTGCCAAACTGAGGCACCCCCTGTTCACCTGGTAGCTGTGTGGGCACAACTCTGCACTACCACCACTGCCATGCCTCACCTTGGTGGCCATGCTGGTATAGTACTCCCTCCTACAATGGGTCCCACCCACTGGGCTGCAGAGGCGTATCCTGATCTGATGGAGCTGGTCTGGCTCGGCTGCAGCCCTGCACCCCGCTGTGGGTGCAGAAATCTCAGGGCATGTTTACTGCAACACCATCTACTGATGTTGTGACCCCATTTGAAGCTGCAACCCATAGTTTGGGAGCTGCTGGTATAAGGTGTAACAAGGCTCTGACAGTACTCCTTTCTCCCACCCCTAGATGGTGCATTACTTGCCAGTCATCACTTCTGTCCTACGACTAAGATCTACAATGAATCATGACATACTCAAAGAAGAAGAATGATTACTTGTCACTATCAATACGGATTCCATGACCCACCATCTATCCACTTGACAGAATCCTGTTATTTGAGATTTGAATTGGTGTGGGAACTGAGGTGGGCTTGTGGCTTCTTTGTCCTTTATGGCTATGGATGTATGACAGGAAAATTATAGTGCAGTAGCAGCTCCTACAGATGCTATTATTCAAGAAGTTCTGATCTTACATATACCAGCTAAAGTGGGGATCTGTGTTGATAATGACATCTTTTTTTAAAAAAAAAACTAACAAAAAATACCCAAAAAAGAACACTTTTTTTTTTCTTCTATCTAGAGAGCAGTACACTCAAACACTCTATTTTGTTAAAGCATTTATCAGAAACATCAAAACTATAGCAAAAATTGCTTTGTATATTTTTATTAAAAATACTTTTTTTTTTTTTTTTAACTGTTTCATGTTATACTTGCAAGGTTTATTTTTAATGCTTCAGTAAGTATGACTGAGGGATTTGGGATTGGTCTTTATTCCTTGGACACAGTTTTTTCCTAAAAATTCTCTTTAATCATTCTATAAATGTCATCTTTATTAGAATACTGGTAGGTAATGTAATTATGTTCCCCCATCTCAAAGGAAAAGTTTGCTTTCTTCATTCTAGATAGTGATTCTTCAACCCCTGTTTCCCAGCATGTTGTCAAATGCTGCATGGTATTGGATCCTTTAAATTGTCCGTTGGTGTAGAAAATTCCAAGATTAGAAGGAAAAATCATATAATGGGACTTGAAATTCAATATAATTGATTGTGGTGTTTGCAAATTGCAACTGCAAACAAGTGTGACTCATAAAAGGTGTATCTTTCAGAAAAAATAATTTTTAGCAGCAAAAAGGGATTTATTTTTCTTTTGACCAGGAAAGCCTAAATTTTAACTTCAACACAACAACATCTCTAACCCTTAAAATATGAACTGATGCAGTATAATAGAGCACCTCCTTGTTGCTCAAAGCTTTTCTTAGAACAGTGAAATAAACAAGAATCTGTTTAACTTTGTCATTGCTGTTTAAAAGGTAGTGAATAATGATGAAACAGGCAATGTTTCTTTTCATCTGTTGCTATCCACAAAACCAGTACCAAAGGTAGACATTAAAATTTGTAACGGAAAATTCAACAGAAATTTCAGTTTCGTAACAGAATTTTCTTCTGCTCAGTCCCCTGACATAGATTAGGCTTAAGGCCTGATTAACTCCTTAATCACGCTTTAAGTAGTGAGCAGGCCACATGTTCATTCAATTAATGGTATGATAAAACCAGGAATAAATGACAGTTATTATGCAAAATTCTAATATAATAAAAGCCTTTGTCTCTGTCTGTCTGTCTGTCTGTCTGTCTCTAATGCTTTATGAGCACTCTGGTTGGTTGTCTTGGCATCCAATCACAATGCTGACTGAAACAACGAGTCTCAGTGCTCTGCACAGACAGACACGCATGGCAGAGTGCCGCCATGACAACAGGGACTGAAGGGCCAGAGTGGGGGGGGAGAGGCCAGTGGTGCTGAGCCCTGCCCCTCCCCTCCCCCAGCCCTGCCCCTTGCAGGCAGAGGGGGGCGGTAGGAATGGACTGGCATGGTGGAGCGCCACCATGACAGAGGGGACAGCAGGGGAGCCTCATCGCCTTCCCAGCCTTGCTCCTCTGGAGGTGGCAGCAGCACGGTGCTGGTGGCACAGTACTGGCCTGTCCTCCCTGGTCCAGCTTCGCGGCTGCATCCAAGGGGTGGCCTCCCCACCACACTTCTTGGAAGCAGTGGCAGTGCTGGCCAACTTCATCCCCATTATCATGGCAGTGCTCTGTCCCCAGAAGAGGGGGATGGCAGGGACAGACTGGCACAACAGAGCACCGCCATGATGGAGGGGATGGAGTGGGGGAATGAGGCCAGCACTGCGCTGCCAGCACCCCATGCTGCCACTGCCTCCAAGGAGCAGGGCTGGGGGAGGCAGGCCACCCCCTGGATGTGGTGGTGTCGCAGGGTGCTGGGGGCAGGGACAGCTAGGCAAGCTGCCCCCAGTGCCCCTGCTCCTGGCAGGTGCTATTGGCGCGGCATAGTGAGTAGTGGTACTCTGTCCTTGCCCTCCCTGCCCAGTGGGGAGAGGAAGGCACCAAGGAAGAGGGGAGGGGG
>NW_017729024.1:125617244-125623654 GCF_001723915.1 Gavialis gangeticus
AATATTCAAGTTTCCAAAATATTAATGAGATTATAGCAACCTGCAGCTATACGTTACAGCTTGTTAATGGCGTGTCAGAGTGGGGGCTGCCAAGCGTTTGTTATGCAAACCTTAACATGGAAATGGGACCGGGGCTCGCTTTCAAAGAAGTGTCTTAAAAAAAAAAACAAGAGGAGAGGAGAGGGGGATGTGTGCGACTGGACTTGGACCGCCAGCAGTGCAGGGCACTGGGTGTTGGCGACTGCCACTGTATGCAAGCTCCTGTCCCCCCACCCACCTTGTTTCTGGGAGCCAGAAGCAGCGTGGTGTGGAACAGCAGGGGGAGAGTGGTTCATGAAGCCTCACTGGGAGTGGGGGGAAGGAGGCTGCCATAGGGCCAGATGCAGCTGAAGCTGGAAGCCTCATCAGCTGATTAGAGATCCTAGCCATAGAGGTATACCATGCTCTCCTGCTGTTGGGAGCACTGTCAGCTGATCAGAGCTCCTAGCTACAGGAGTGAAGTTTGGTACAGAGGGAGCCTGGGATCATGATCTCAAGCTTCCCCTGAACCAGCAATACGGTGTGATGGGATATGATGTCCAATCCCACACCTGCCATGCATGTGTACAGATGTGCCCCTGTTGTAGGGCTCAAACATCAAATCCCACTGCACCTTTTTAATGTTTGTCAGCGGCCTCAATCACATCTCCAATCCAAGTAGACAGAAGTAGATCATTTGCTCCACTGTTAACTTGAAACAGCTGAGTAGGTACCAGTCAAAGAGACTTGAACCACCATGTACACAGAAGCAGAGATGAGCTTCCTCTCAGTTAGCTGGATGACTTCATACAAGGTGACATCACATTTTCAAATGCCTACTGACTAGAGGCTTGTTTTTTAAGTGTCATGCTCATATAGCATCTAGATACAGTGTCCTGACATGCATTCTATTCCCCTTCACCCTTTCCTCTCTGAGCTAGGGAAACTGGAACCTTTCTAGGTTGTTGTAGTAGACTTCATTATTTGAGATGACCTGTATGTCAACTTGTGGATGGTAAGTCATAAGTAAACTTCTCAGGCTGCATGTTTGATGAAAAAAAAATTGGATTTGTAAGGTGGTATTCTTTCGCATATCAGGGTTGTAGACTCAACACACCCCTGGGTAGACTTGATTGAGGCACTCTTGGAAAAGTTTTCACTTTTTTTTTTGCCTACAGAAAAAGAGTCAGTTTTTCTGTTGCAGAGAACTCAGTTGCACAACTATAGATTTCTGTTTGAAATCTCTGAGTTCATCTTGTGAATCATGTACACCTAATAGTACTAATATTGTAGCACCCTGTGGCACCTTTCAGAATTTCAAGGCACCCCAGGGTGCTGTGGCATCCTGGTTGAGATCACTTGTTTATTGGTATACAGGATTCTGAAGATAACTATATTTTATTAAATGCAAGAAATTGAGTTAATTTAAATATACTAACATCCTTTTGTTTGATATTAGCATATTAATAACCTCGCATCGTGAGAGGGGAGCTCTTTTAGTAGTAGCTTGCAATAGTAAATGGTTTTTCTTATGTCATATTCACTTAAAAATTGAATTCCATTTTAATTATGATCAGTGGCTTAAATTTAGAACCTCGTTCCATAGCAGACTTCTTGCTGATGTTACTTGGAAGTTTGCACAAAAACAAAAGTAGAAGACACGGTCTTGAGAAATGGTCGAAGAGCCTTCTGAGCCTACCAGCCCATAGAAGTAGCATGATTAACGGATGTCACTTCTTACAGTCAGTGGCATGCAAGAGAGTGATGTGGCTAGAATTGCATGTGGTGGTTTCAGCTTCCCAGCCTGAATGACCCATTTACAGCTGGACCAGCTGGGATGCCTTCAGCACAAATCTGAAGCAGGACTGAACTTCTGGGGTTGTAGTGAGACTCAACTGCTCTGCCAACACATACCTAATCTATCTTTTAAGCAGCAACTAAACTAATAGTTGTTGTTACTTCCTTTATCATTCATTAGGAAAATATTCTCACATTTTAGCGCCATTGCTATTGTTATTTCTCTCCCATTGCCATCTCCTCTCTTTTTTCCCATCTTTCTTCATCTACTTTTCTCCTGCAACAACCAAGCTTATGTGGTTTAGCTTACCCCACTTTGGAAACAGGATATGCTAAAGCTTAGAAAAAGACATTTGTAGCGCAAAATAGGTAGGTCCACACGGGGAATTAGTAAGGAATAACTGTCTAGCTTATTTCACAAGAGCTTCCTCATGTAAGCAAGCTCTAAGTTTACACTAAAGAAAGTAAGTGTGTGTGTGTGTGTGTGTGTGTGTGTGTGTGTGTGCGCGCGTGCATGCATGCAAGCTTGCCTGTGCTCTGTATGAAAACAGTTGATTAAGCTAAAGACTCCATACATCTCTGGTATAGTAAAACTAGAGCTAGAAAAAATTTTTTTTTTGGACAAATAGTAAATTTGTCAAATGAAGGGGTTTCTGTTGTCCCAATATTATTAGTGAATTTAAATTGAATTTAGGAATTAGCTTGGACTGGAAAAGACTTTTCTGGAGGTAGTCGTAAAACAGCTAGAGTAGGAGGCCAGTGTTGTCGTCCTCTATCCAACAACATTCCTCCATGTGAGGAATCTAGATTTTGGTTCCCTTCTTTGCCTAAGACGATTTGAACCTACATATTTCACCTCCTTGGAGAGTACTCTAATCACCAGGCTAATTGGAATGGTGTAGTAGGAAGTGTGCGCATTACAATGTAGGGCTCTGCCCTTCCTGTTGACATTATTCTACCTTGTATGCATAAATATTCACTGAAGTGGAGACTTAAATCTATGCATCCCATCTCTTACAAGTGTCCTCACTACCAGTCTAATCATTCTTGCCTGCTCTATAAATATTTAAGTAATTTTATACAAAGCACAATAGATCCAATAGGGACAACTGGTGGATGTTTACTCTACAGTGCTATATAATTTGGTGGCAAGGGTGGATCCAGAGGGGCTGCAGTGGTGCAGTCATACCTCTTTCAATTCCTCCAGCCCTAGAAACTAAAAGCATGATACTGGCTCCATCCCCCACTTAAAAAACAAACAAACACCTAGATCTGCTGTTGCTGGATGGGTAGGGAATTAGTCTGAGGCAGGATACCCAAGTTCAAAATCCCTTCTGAGTTAGGGTAGGGAACTAAACTAGAAACTCCCATTTCTCAGGTCTGTAGGCTATTCTGAAGTAGGGCTTTCTCACTTTTATTATTAGAGCTCTTCAATTTGGTATAAAATATTAAATTGAGGGAGTCATTCATATATGTGTTAGGGGACTTCTCAGGTTGGTGGTTAGGACACTTGCATAGGAGCTGGCCCCCCTGGGTTACAGTCCCTGTTACAGTTAACCACTGATCAGTCATACAAAGTAGAACATTTTCAACAGGAGGGATTCAGAGCATGCAGCCCTGGACCTGGGAAATTAAGGCAGTTACTTAGGAGAGTAAAGAAGAGTTCAAATCTCCTTACTAAGAGGGAAGAATTGAACCTAGGTCTTCTACATTCTGAGTGCTTTAACCACTGGGTAAAGGGGAGGCAATGAATGATACCTGTCCAGTTCTGTGAATCTTAGTTATTTCTTTCCTTTGCTTTTTGAAAAGAGGCTCAAGTGAAATATATCAAGTTAAAAAAAGTCTTGGTGTGGGGAGGGGAGAGATGTCAGTGGCTCCCAGAGCTGTGGCAATTAACACTGCCATTCCTTATCCTGCTCTCAAATTTCTGGAGCTGTGGGGAGCCCTGCAAGCCATGGCATAGAGCCATATCATCTGGCTCCGGGTAGCAGGAGCTGTGGTTGCCGTGGCTCTGGGAGTTGCACAAGTTAATGCTGTCAACTGATTCCTGCCCCATGGGTCAGATGACCCTGTTTCATGCTCTGGATCTGGCCTGTGGCCTAGCCCCACACCATTCATTTGGCTTGTAGTGCTGGATGAGTTGGACACTGCTAAATTAGACCATTATATGTGCTGATGAGTACTTTTAGCTTTTCTGACAGAAACTGAATTCTTATTCATTCCCTCTTTTCTAGATGAATCTAGACAGTTAGCATTAGGGCATGATATTTCAATAGCAAGGCAGCAAATAAAAAGAAAAAATAAGATCAGATTCTTTGACTGTTGTTTCCCACCCTAAAGTGTTTGTCTCTTATCTGGAAATATTTTCTCAGCTTGCTCACTGCAACATCTTTCCTGTAGTACGTCCTCACAAAAATAATAACGATTAAAGAATAGACTGAAAAAGGAAAACAAAAAAGAGAATCCCAGCACGGTAAAATAAATGCTTGGTGTCACTACACACATTGAGCAGGTTCCCAGTGCTAAAAAATTGTGGAGAAGTGTTGGAGGAGCCTGAACTGATTGTTCCCACCTCCACTGGAGGAAGATTTGAGAGGTTGTGGGATTACCCTTTGCCAATTGTGAAGACTCCCATTCTTGGGAGAAAAGTGCTTTGCTGCTCAGACCTCTGCTACTATAGATACACTCTTTAGAGCAGTGATTCTAACCAAGGTGCCATAGTGTGCCACACACTATTAGTCCTTTTCACATGCACAAACACTACACTTGATTCACAAGATAAACCCAGATATTTCGAATGGGAATCCAATGTCAAAAAAACATTGCAACTTGTTGTGGTCTTTGAGTTTTTTGCAAAAGAAGAATTGCTTTATTATTTTTCCATAGTCAAAAAATGATTGAAAACTAAGAGCTGGTGTTTTCTGTGCGTCTGGTGTCCAGACTTTAACAGGGCTGAGGAGTATTGCTTTAGAGAATTTAATTCCAACTATGGGTTGCTGCATATACTTCAGTTTTCCTTTGGCTATGGACTTCTGGCCTGTTTCTCTTGCTTTTTTAGTTCCCTTTGCTGCCTTGTTCTGATCTTCCCTCTTGGATGCACACCTTGCTGGGGTTATTGGACCCTAGCAGCCTTTCCTGCCCAGAGCAGGGGGCCTGGACAGAGTCATCTCACAAGGTCCCTTCTAGCCCTAAGCTTCTGTGAATGTCACTGGGAGTCTATCTTTTTGTCCGATGTGCCATAAATTAGCCCTCTGCCCTCCGGTGCCACTGCAATACCTTTCCCCTGCCTGATCCGCTGCTCTGTTTTCTGCTCCCTGCGCTGTCTGCCACCATGTTGCCTTGTCAGTCTGCCACATGCCACACACAGAGGTTGCCTGTGCCACAGGTTGGCCACTTCTGGCATGTGACATACTTATGTTTTTCACATCTAAATATAATACATCTGTCTGGGACTCATTTTTATCCCCTTTCCCTTTCTTTCCCAGGGGAAGAAAAGGCTCACAGCTAGTTACTATCTCAGTGAGTTGTATTTGAAGGCTTTGCATCAGTCGGACAAGCTTTTACTGCTGTGTTTTGGCCAGATCTTGCCAACTCTGAAAATCATTTGTGTGGAAGAAAATAAGACTCTAGAGAACTCAGTGTCTGGTTCTGTTCTCTTTCACTGTCCCTGCAGCATTTCTTATGGGTACCTTTTTGCACCTCCCCGGTCTCCTACTCCTCAGCCCACACACTGTACTTGCTTTCCAGCTTTATGCCATTCTTTCACTACATTTGCCTGGCTTAAATAAGTGGCCTGGCTTCTGTGTCTTCTGCTGCCCATGCTGCTCCCCGGCAGGCTCCCAGCTTTGTTGCTCTTCTGTTTCCCCCTCCTACGCAGTGGCTGAACCTGATCTAGCCAGGTAGGAGTGTAGCAGGCTCTTTACAGCTAAGATCCCGGAGAGTTGTAAACTCGATTACCACTTACATAAGTTACTGAACTGAAAGGGCTGAGAAGGCAGATCAAGATCCATGAGTGCACCGTACGCGGCCAGAGGGCGCGTGCTAGCTCCGGCTCCCCGCGCTGCTGCGAGCGCCCTGCACGTGTCGGCGTTCAACGCGCCGCCAGGGCGGCGCCTGCGTGCATCCGGCAGCCCTTGTCCAGCTTGGGTTTTTGTTTTTAAAGGATTCAAGCTTATAAACGTGGGGGCGGCGGGGAGTGAAAGGCGAGTGGCCGGCAGCGACGTCTGGTTTGCTGAGTGTCTGGTTTGTCGCTCCATGAAACCGGCCCGTGGCTGGACAACGACCCCGGTTGTTCCAGAAATCAGCCATGAGACGTTTCGAGCTGCTCGAGCCGCGCTCCGCTCCCCCCGGCCGTGAGGGGGCAGCGCCCCGCGTGAGGGGGAGGGTCCGGCCATTGCTCCTCTCCCTCTCGCAGCAGCGGCCGGCTGGCGGGCCGGCTTCAGAGCACTTGGCGCCGTCCTTCTTCAGGCCGGGGTCCGCCGCTCGCCTTTCTCCACGGGCCTCATTTCCCGGCCTCCCGCTGCCTGCGTGAGGGGGCGGAGCGCCGCCGGCGCTAGGACCCGGGGCCGCTGGGCCGGATTGCAAATCGGTGCGCG
>NW_017729024.1:125624164-125625615 GCF_001723915.1 Gavialis gangeticus
CGGGGCGGGCACGTGGGGAGGCGGTGGCGCGGAGCAGGCCCGGCCCGGCCCGGCGAGGCCGCCTGCCGAGGGCTGGTGGGGCTCGTCTCCAGTGGGGCTTTGCGGGGCTCTGGTCTCCTTCCCTGTGAGGCTAGGCGAGGGGAGGTGAGACGGGCAGCGGGCCCGGGAACTGGGTGTTCTTCCATGGACTTATCCCGCAGGCCGCGGGCGTGGGGGGGCTGTAGGATAGCCGCGCCACGGCCTTCCCTGAGTTCTCCTCCCCTAGCTCCGTGCCTTCCCCGAGCTCTGCTGTCTGCTCCCTGTCCCGTGCACTGCCTGCTCTCAGCTCTCCTCCTATTTTGCCAGCCATGGTGCAGCCTGCCCATGCCACCCTGTGTGCGATGGGTTGCCCTGGGCCAGCCAGAAAAGATGGCACTCATTTAACTTTGCTTCCCAAAAAATCATCTCTCCTAATGTGGAGAGAAAATATCTCTATGAAAAATAAGAAATGCCTTGGCCTCTTTTTTTTTTTTGTGTTTCTTTCTTTTCTTTTTTTTACACTAGGTTTATCTTTAAGGGTTACTGTGATTTTTTTTTGTGTGTGTGGTCACTAAACTGATTTTTAATTTCAGTTGAAAAATATACTTTCAGATGCTGACTGCATACAATTTTTTGTGGGTTTTCCAAGCATGTTTTCCATTTTAAGATGTTTCTTTGCTGTGTGAAAGTCCAGCACATAGGTAGCTGACTGAGGAGCAAATGTTATTAGGTCCCTAAAATAAAACACAAATTTGAAGTAAATGTCTTTCTAGCATTTTAGGTGCTACAGGGTGTTAGTGGTAACAGTGAGGCTTTAGAAATGGTTGAAATATAGTTTTTAAACCTTCTCTTATTCTTGGAAAAAGCTATAGTTTTTTTCCAAAGGATGTTGTCTGATTAAGCATGTCCAACTTTTCTCTAGAAAAACAAATTTTCTAGACAAAATGAAGTCTAATGGCATTTTTGTAAGTTTTAACATCATTTGTAATATTCTCAAATGTATAGCAAGTAGTAGTATCTTAAAAATGATTAGAAACTGACTTAGAATTGGAACTAGCTGCTTAATGGTTTAAGCTAAGAAACAGTAAGAAGGAAAAAGCAGAATGAAAAAGTAAATTATAATTTTCAGTATTTAATATTCAGACATGTTAATGATAGATAAAGTAACTGGTTATGGGACAGGGGAGAAGATTCAGAATCTTTTTTAATAAGCCCAGATGTTCCTAATCTAAGGAACGTTGTAGTATACCGAATGCTTCAAATACCAAGAGAAAGTCAAGTCAGTCCCAAGGCTGCTGTGACTGTTAGGACACCTTAGATGCTAATTGGTGATTCTTTGGGCAAAGTGACTGGGTGACACCTATCTCCTCTCTAGGTACAGATGGCCGTTGGCTTACAAGGAGCTCATCCATCTTTTGACAGATCTTGTTTAT
>NW_017729024.1:125630615-125637621 GCF_001723915.1 Gavialis gangeticus
ACACCTATCTCCTCTCTAGGTACAGATGGCCGTTGGCTTACAAGGAGCTCATCCATCTTTTGACAGATCTTGTTTATAGTCCTGCTGGGTGTCCACACACCCTCGTCACCCAGGCTAGCCCAGGTGGGGGCACCAGTTTAGTTGCTAGCAGCCAGACCCTGAAACAGACTGTACTTGTTTACAAGGTACCAGATAGCAGACCAAGAGAGACCTGGCCTGACAGGACAAGGGGACAAAGGGATAGGCAAGACACTTATTACATGACCTATTTAATTTTTTTCATTCAGGTTCCTTGAGGTGGCCCTAGTATCTCTCTGTTGTGTGGTGAGATGCCATACGTTGCACCATAGATGCACCTGCTATGGAACTCTGGTGTGGCCCATAAGGGGTTAGGTAAGTGGCAGGTTTTTACTGTTATATAGTACAGTTTTGAAAAACCCTCTAACTTTCAAAAACTGTGCTGTATAATTAAATGCCACTTGATATATTTATAAGCCTATTCCAGCAAGCCTTTATGATAGCTGTCATGTCATATGAGGCTTAGTGGGGTAGATGCTAGCTTCATCACGTTTAAGTCATCTCAAATTTATTTTTGTTTTCTTTTTTTTTAATATACTGCATTCCTCATTGCTTTTGTTTTTGGCACCAAACAGCATGTGTTCATATAACTTCAAAACAAATTTAAATAAAGTAGATTGCAGTGTACATTAAAACCATTTTAAATATTATGGTACTAGGGCCCACTGCCTTTTTGATTCAGGGACATGTTATTAGTTCCAAAATAGAAGCAGTTGTGTGTGGGAGAGACCTAATAATTTGAGGCCCAATTTGGAGCTCCTTTCAAAAAAGAAGGAAGATGATGATCCAGCCTTCCAAGTCTGTGAATCCTGGACCAACAACGTTTAGCACTATTCCTCTAGTTCTTACCCACTATTCCTTCCACCCCCTCTACTTCCCCTTTGGAGAAAATGGTATAAAGCTGATTTTTTTGGCAACTATTAATCAAATGTTGCTCTTTGCACAGTTTTAAGGGGATGTCTCCAAAATGGCCTCTCAACTGATCCAGATACAACTCTTCAGCATCCCAGTCTTGAGTAAAATTTGGTTGTTGGAATGTGCATTCATCATGTCCCAGGGATGTTTTTGTGCACAAGTGACTCATTTTGCTCCAGCCATCTCTTTCCATTCTAGAGACTTGTCTGATAAATGTTGTATTTGCTGTTTTCTGTGTTTCCGAGCTGTTAGTTTTATTTTAGTGCTGTTAGTTTTTTATTTTCAATGAAGTCATTACCTGATACAAATATCTTTAATTTTAAGATTAAGTTAGATAAGTATATGAATGAGATTATATGACATGACAGTCTGATATTCTTTAATTGGACTTGATTTAGGAAGTCTTAGTTCTTTGATCCAAACAATGAAAGACTAGTAAAAAATAATTCTAATTTAGGAACTCTGGCTATCTAAGTCATAATAATTTTAAATGGCAAGAAGCATAGTTGCCTGTTCAGCAAATAATCTAGATTCTTTTTTAATCATATTTTTCTTTACTGTGATTTCTATTAATCATTTAAACACCTAACTTTCCCATTTAAGCTTTTAAAATACTATTGGTGAGTAGAATAAGAATTAATGGCCACAGTGGATGTAAGGGAAATGTAACAGAATGCCAGATGTCTGTTGCTAGGCAAGTGGCAGTAAAATACCTACAGGTTGGAGTCACTGGAAATGACAAACGACTATAGGCCTGTGAACTATAGAACAGTATGACTCATTAGAAATACTATAATATACCCTATTGTTTTCCTCAAGGCACATCAGAACAAGCTGGCAATATGTTCATTCAGAGAGTTGGTACTCTTAAGAAATGGGCATGTATATATGAGGCCAGTTTTGCACTATATAGTCACCATTTCTTAAAAGAAAAACAAGCAATTTTCATGTTGCAGTGTTTGTGGCTGTTCAGCATTGTCAACTCTGGAATCTCAATTTGGCCATGTTTTAATAAGGTACTTTGTCATGTGCCTTAATATTAAGAGACTTATATTGAAGTCCAAGAACAAGGATCATAGTTAATTTTTTGGCTAGTAGACCATACAAAGTCATTATAAACGGTTTTAATATTGAGAGGCATAATTTTACTGAAGTAAAAATAAAAAATGTTAGGTATGTGTCTTGCTGAACAGTGGGTTAGTTAGTAGATTGCTTAAGGTCTGTGCTACTTAAACTTTTTTAAATTTTTAAAATGTGAATATTGCAAAGCATTCTCTTCCTGCGTGGCTAGAAGTTAATTTAAACCTTTTGAGTTTTCATTTTTCTGCACCAGTTGCTCAGAATTTCACTGACGCTGGATATAAGCTTTTGTGCTTTGGAATTAGGACTTTGCGTGTTGCAAGAGATAATTGTTCTTTGAAAGATTTTTCACCGTGGAAGTAGATTCATTATTTAGAAATTACTGTTATCATCAATTGTTGCATATTTTTCCTTAACAAAATTTACTCTTTAGAAACTGGAACAACTCAATCAGTATCCAGATTTTAACAACTATCTGATATTTGTTCTTACAAAATTAAAATCTGAAGGTAAGTCCTTGAGTCTATCCTCCTTGATTTTTTTTTTTCTTTTCTTTGTTTAAATCAGTTGAAAATTCCATGTAGTCAGATTGTTAATTAAAGAAATGGAGAATAGATTTAGTTGTTTCTGTAGCCAGTTCTGCTGGATGACCTCCACACATGAAGCTCAGCTCACTCCATTGGGGCTGTATGGGTGCAGAGGTTTGCAGGAACAGGGCCGTAAACTAGAATTTGGATTTGTACTAACAGAGAGGCCCTGGGACTCTAGATTGCATCCTGATTGCCTATGAAAACCTTCCTAGAATTTTTTTTCCCTTGATGTTGGCATTGGCATTTTACCAGACAACATACTGTTAGACCATGTGATAATCTTGCAAATTGAGGGAATGGGTTTTTAGTTGGTACAGGTGACCCTCGCCATTCATGGGGAATATGTTCTTGTATCCCCAGGAATGGCGAAATTTGTGAATAAGGCACTGCGTTCATGAATGCAGTGCCCCCCTAGCGATGGGGGGCACAGTTCTGGCAGCTCCGGCGGGAGCGTGGCGGTGGCAGCAAGCACGGAGCTCCCGAGGAGTTCCTGTAAGCGTATGAAGTGTATTTAAAATGTGGGCTCGGCATTCGCAAATATTTGATACCGCGAATGCCGAACCCACGAATAGCAAGGGCTTTCTGTATTAGGCCAAAGAGCATGTGCTATTTAAGTTGCCATACAGTTTGACATACTTAATATCTTCTGATGGAGAGAGTCCATAGTATTTAAAAAAAAAAAAAAAAAAAAAAGGCTGATCACAGTCTACTGAGATCCTTTTTGATTCTTTATTTCATAGGGAAATATATTACAATGAATCCATTGGCTAATAAAGATTGCATTACTGTTGTGGGCAGTATAGCATAGCGGAGTCTAAACCATGTCCTCCATGAGTTGTGCTTCCAAATTTACCATTTGTTTCCTCGTTCAAAATAGGGAAAGGGCCCACTGACAGCTTCTTTTTCTTTATCAGATTCCTTCCAGACTATCTAGTTGCCTGATTCATGAAAGTTTTGCTGCAAGTGTTCTGGGGCCTACTTCAGTGTTGTCTTTGGCACATTTTCTGGCATCTACTTTACCATTCTCATATCACATTGGCATGTTTTTGCCTTTTGTTTTTCTGAAATCTTCAGCAGTTTTTCCTTTGTACTTGACTCATGAAGTTGTCTGTCTCAGTGTGCTGACTTGTAGAATTTCAGAACCATGCACTTCTTAAACACTTGCTTCATAGTACCTTGGGTCCTCCATTGTGTCTCATGTCCATTGATACACATTTTGTTCAGCTTTGAACTAGTTTCTTGACTTGCATGTTTCCATAGAGCTTTCTTTTTTGTTTATATCTTCTTCAATAAAAGAGAGAGTTCCATAATGTGCCAGGGTGTCAGGTGAGTAACTTCTGAGTATGACCAAAAGTAGGGAGATCTTCCAGAACTTCATGAAATACCCCAAAGATACCATAGTGCTTTGAATAAACCTGAATAAATCTGAGACAGCCAAGAAGATCCCTGAGTAGATAGTGCTAGCGCCTCTCGGCTAGCACAAACCCAACTTCTCCTGCCCTCTTCTCAAGAAGCTTATCATTATGACTTTGTCATGACATAGAACATCTCTGTTATGAACAGCATACTTGGATGCTCATGATTTGAGGTCTGTGCACAAAAGACAAGTGCAGGACATAACAAGGGCAGATGCTTAATAGATTGTCTGAAACCTCTTGGTATGTATGTTCCATTTCTGATTTTTTTTTTTTCTTCCTTCCGTGTGTGGCTAAAAGGGAAATAAAGATATGAGTGCTGGATAACCTGGTCTAATCACATCTGACAGTAACAATGTATCACTATCTAGTGGTGTCCTTCAGTTTCTTTTTTCTTTACTGATTATATGTATATAATATACATATTATATGCTTCTGTGTTGGGGGAGTGAGGTAGAGATACTGGCTCTTCTAAAATGGCTACCTTAGAGCCACTTGTTCTTTGCCAGTGTGACAGGCCAGACTTGCTCAGGGAAAACATTTCAAGAATCCAATGTTAAACTTGGGGATTGAAGGAGAACAGGGGATTGTGTTAGTAAGGGGCAGAGGAATCATGGAAAGGAGCTGTTCTGCAAAGGAGATGCATTGGTGTGTATATTGGCAGTCATATCACACAGGTTCACTGCAGGAGAGCATTTCTTCTGAGAATTTATTCAGCCCTGTGCTGGCATGTTCTCTTTGTAATTGGTGTTTTTTCCCTTAATCTTTGCCTTAATTGACAGTGCTCCAGATGCAGGAAATTTTTATTTCAATTCTGGCACCTTTGGGTGCAGCCAGTTGTGGGACTTCCTCAACACTTACTACATTCCAAATGCCTCATGCTAGCTTGGAAAAGTTCAAACCCTTGGTTGGAAGGGACCAGCCTAAGGAATTTTATTTGGGTTTATTTGAATCCAGAATTGCTTCCGAGTTTTAAGTATGCATTCACCGGGGAGGAGCTAATTTCTTTTAGTATTCAGTAGTTAACATGCTGCTACATCTGGTTTTGAACCTTCAAGTGAAAGTATGGCAAGCCACTTGCACTTCTGCCTTGTCTTAAAGGCAGTTGAGAAAAAAGTCCCTCTTTAGGATGATCTTGGTAATCTCTTTTAAGAGTTTGGTGGTGACATAGCTGAGAAGGAAGAACCAGCTGTATTGTGAACCACAGATTTGTGAGCTGTCTTACTGAGCACTATTTTATGAATAGTTTTCACTGTATGTTTATTCATATCTTTATAATCCCTACCCTTTGGTTATGGAAGCAGGTTCTCATCTTTGTTGATGCTTTTCTTGAGGAGGAAATGCCAGCTGTTTAAATGCTAAAAAGAGAACATGAACATCAGGTGTGGTTAGCCCTTGATACAGGTGAGGCAGTGGCAAAGGCTGGTGCTTTGAGGCATGTAACTATAGACAAGGGCCAGTCTAGAGGGGGCGCTGTAGCACAGATGCACTTCTCTCTCAGATGATGCTGTGGGAGCAGTGTTCCCAAGGGAAATAAGACTCTCTCTCCTCCTTTCTTTTCCATGGCATGTCCTATCCTGTCCTGCTTCCCCCCACAACCGCTGCTACCGTTCCCACTGTCCCTGCTGACCCAGGGGTGAGGGAGCTCGATAGCCACTCCTGCCGCACTCCAGGTGGGCTCTGTGGTGAGCTGGGTTCAACCAGGAATATCAGCAGGCAGATTTCCCCACCCTTGCTTGGTCCCCCTGTTTCCTGCCAGCCCTGAGCAAGTATGAGAGAGGAACTTTCCAGCACTGCCGCTGTCCCTGGCCATTTTCAACTCTGTGTACAGCCCAGCTGAAGTGGGGCAGGAGAAGCCCTGGAGCTCATTCCCACCCACCTTTACTTTGAAACCTCATGGTAACAGCAGGAGATGGAAAAATGGGAGTGGCAGAAACAACGTTGCAGAACTGCTCAAGAATACAGTGCCATCCCTCCATATGAAAACACTTGTCTGAGCTGCAGTAGTCTGTTGACCCTGGATAAGCCTCATCAGCCATCTTTGGACACACAGATAGGACAATCATGGAAGACAATCACCCTCAGCTACGAAGGACTGCTGAAGAGAGGTTTTTTTCACTTATGGCATTTCTTTGAGTACAGGTACAGATAGGACAATGGCTGGTGCAACTAGTTTGAAGTTATGACTCCTGTCCTCAGTGGTTGGTTGTGGAGATTTTGGAACGCCAGAATTCCTTCTGGGGAGGTTGCTAATATAAAGTAGAAGATTACTTTGTCTTTGACTTGATGTTTGTTTTTGGCAAACTCCATTTACTTTGTATTGCAGTACCTTCTTCCAAGTCTTTGGATAAATTGAATGAGGGCAACCTAGGAAACCTGGCTGGTTCAGTCATGTTCAGATTGGGCCATCAATAGCTTGCATCAGTTTGGAGAACTCCTGTTAGAGCAACAATTTAAAAAAAATAAGTGAGGCCTTGTATACCTGTAAATGTAAACATAAATCTATTTGTACAGACAAGATGACTCCCTAGCCAGATCCAGAGCATAAAACTACTTTTGAGAGAATGTATTCAAGTGAAAAGGTGCCAGTATTTTATAGGATGTTAATTTTTTAAGCTGATTGTAACCATTAGTCACCCAGCATTCATATATAAACCAAAATAAATGTTTGAACTTGTTCTATTAACTCTATTACTTTTTGGAGATTGCAGTACTTTTCTAGTTTGGAACTGGGCTGTAGGTTGAACAGCTTTATCTTCTGGAAGGTATCCCTTTTGACAGAGCAAAGTAACCAGCTTTTTAAATGGGAATTTTATTCTCATAGATTTTAAAAATATATGGAAGTTCTATAGTCTCCTTTGCTATCTTTTTCATTTTTAAACTGAAGACAGGGTGCTGATTTTTTTTTTTTTTTTTTTTTTTTTTTTT
>NW_017729024.1:125637702-125642740 GCF_001723915.1 Gavialis gangeticus
TTTTTTTTTTTTTTTTTTTTTTTTTTGGTTTGGCTATGTTAACAAGAAAATTGTGTTAAAGAATGGATATTGATTGTGTATATTTTTACAGTTTTTTTTACTTCAAAACTAAAAATTTGAGCCAAGTCTGCTTACTTGGATATTACTTGGACACTTTTAAAGCAGGTACATGGTCCTCTCACCACCTGCGGAAAAGGCATAATTGCTTAGAATGATTCTGTCATTCGTTCAGTAATTATTTCTAACGTGGGAGTCAAAAGTCTCTCATCCCTCCTAACCTGTTTTGTTTCAGGATGTCCTTTAGTTAGATTTTTCTTAGCATTTCTACTCTTAATAAGTTTAGCAAATATGTCAAAGCAAGCAACATTCATATGTATTGTTTAAATAAAATTACTGATAATAGAATGGATTGGTTTTGACCTTGTTGCTGCCCATTATAGCTTACCTATTTGAGATGTACCTGGAATTTCCGTCTCAAACAATGAGCATCTTTGGTGGATGCTCTTATTAGAGAGAGGCTAGTTATTCAACACTGTCATCATTTCAACTGCTTTTCACCCACCTGCCACTATTTAGAGTTTTAGAATTCTTTTCTTACGCTGCGTTAACGTTTGCATTGTGGTTTTTTTGGTATGAACCTATTTTTATTTATTGTTTCACTTGATAAATTGGGAAAATTCTCTTCCTGAACAACTAGAAGAACTAACTAGTTTAGAAGGCAGGACAGCTAGTAGAGGTATAATGCCTACTCTACTGCCATTACTGTTGGAATATTGGCAACTGTACATGTCCAGAATTATTTTAAGATAAAAATGAATAGGTTCTATTTTTGAGTCCTGCTTTATGACCTTTCAGACTTAGTTTTATAGCTGTGAAACTTCTATTTCAATGAGTTGTGATGATGTATGCATTTTGATTAGGAGTTGGGGCTTTAGTAAAAACAGTAAATATGATTATATGTTAACTCTTTTCATATTCAATCTCAGTGAAGTTCTTCAGTTCTTGAGGAATGGGGATCTTGTTAGAACAGTACTTTCAGTGGAACAGAAATATAGATAAAAGAATGCTGGTTGTATATCTGTAGGGTTGTCAGCCTATGTAATGTTTAGCGGAATCCATTGTTACATATTTAAAGAGAATAATGTATTTTCTTTAAAGAAAATAACATTTTACCCCATGTACCCCATCCCCTTTTTTAATGGCCTGTTTTAAGTTTCAAGTGCTGGAAGCTATACGGAGTGAAAGAGTTTGAAACTGTTAATGTCTCTGTCCATAAATTATCATGGAAAGCTATGGTTGGTCTTAAATTACCATAATCAATGCATGATTGATTTGTATAACGGGTGAAAAGATTTGCTGCTTTCTAAATATAGGAACATGGGTGTTAAGTTCTTGCTTGACTTAAAGGAAAGGTTCCTTTGATGTTGGAGTGTTTCTGTGTTGCTGTCTGTTGATCTGTGATTCTTAATAAGCTGGAGCAAATACATTTCTAAAGAGAGTACTCTTAAGTAGAACTCTGACCCAGGCAGACTGTAGAGAGACTATATAGCTACTGAGTTATAGTATTTACTGCTCAATTAGTCAGGTCCCTGCAGTCTGTTTAGTAATGGTATTTGGATAATCGAAATGTAGAAATTTGCAAATTCCTCCATTTTCATGAACAGTGCAATGGGGAAAGAACAAATCCCCATAGACTGTTCTGCCTTCAACTTCTGTTTTGTATACTTGTAAACATGGTTGTCTCAGCTTTTGACTCTCTTCTCGCCTAATTCCAGATATTTAATTGAAATGTAATTAATAGATTTCCTAATTCTTCCACTTGAATTTGTGCTGGATATCAGCAGATAAAAGCAAAGAACTCTTACAAAATTGCAGTACACTATAATTTTTGTGTGGTTCTTGTTCACTTGCTCTTATTGGCTAGACTAACAAAACTTTTGGCCTTGATATAGATTTACCCAAGATATTACTGAAGATGTGAGAGCAACCAAAAGTTACCCCTGCTTATTTCAAAGCTCACCTTTGCTTAAGGTCATTCCCCCATCTGCCACCTGTGGACACACTGGGTATCAGTACAGCTCTGTCGAGAAAACTTTGCCCCCACCTTTTTTGTTGGGCTGGACGATCAAACACCTATCTTTTTTAGAGTTTAAGGACTGATAAATTAGTGACAACTCTTATCTCATATTGAAACTAATTTGCTTTTATTATTTTGCTTTATCATCTTCCCATTAAATGCACTAACCTTATTAGACTCGGGGTGCCCCTCATAAAATGTCAGCTTTTAGCTTTCATTTGTTTCTTGACTGGAAAAATAAATAGATAAATAATAATAAGAATAAATTCTTCTGCAAAGAATTCAAATCAAAGCAGATGAAAATATATCTGACACTATATGGATTCTTGTTTGGAATCTCTGGATTTCTCTTGTAAATAGTATGTAGGCATTTCCACACCTAACAATGCTAATATTGTTCAGCGCCATTAAAAAGAACTTGTGGTACCCCAAGGTGCAGCACCCTGGTTGAGAATCATTGAACCATACAAATAAAGAGAGGATAGGAAGGAGAGAGGGTGTTCAGTGGAAGCAACCTAAACAATTTTTGCAAATTTTAAATAGCCTTTGTTTTAGATTTTTATATTAGAAGGTAAAAAGAATTAGGGCTCAGTATGCAGCAGGAGACCAGCCTGCTTAAAGGGGATGGTTTACTTAATGAGTTAAAGCTTAAAAAAGAATCTTACAATAATGGGAACGTGGCATATTATTAGGGATGAACGGAAGAGTATAGCACAAGCATACAGGGAGGAAAATCAGGAAGGCTAGGGTCCCAGTGTAGTCTCAGCTAGCCAGGGACGTAAAAGGCAGCAAAAATATCTTTCTACAAATATGTTAGCAATAAGGAAGACCAAGGATGGTGTAGGCGCCTTACTGAATGGGGAGGGCAATCTCAAAGCTGAAGTATTTAATGTCTTTTTTTATATCAGTCTTCACAAATAAGGGGAGCTATCAGATGATGAGCATAGTTGGCAGCAAGAGTAAGTGAGAAGATAGGCAGCCTAGAGTTAGGGAAGATATCTGCCTTCTCTAACCTCTTCTTTCAAGGCAGAAGGGCCAGATTAACCTGAAGTCCTTCTGCAACAAGTTGACAGGCTTTGTGGATGGAGGGAGAGCAGTGGATATGATATACCTTGATTTTAGCAAGGTTTTTGGCAGTCTCCCACGACGTTTTTCATTAGAAATAGTCTAGATAAAATTACTGTAAGGTAGGTGGATATCTGGTAGGATTGTGCTCAGTAAGTAGTCAGCCATGGCTCAGTGTCTAATTGGGAAGAGGTATCAAGTGAGATTCTGCAGGAGTCTGTCTTGGGTCTAGTACTGATTTAATATCTTCACGAATGATTTGGAGGATATGATGGAGTGCTAGTTGTCACATTTGCAGATGACAGCAACTTGAGTGCAGCTGCAGATAGCTGAAGATGGGATTAGGATTCAGATTTAAATTGGAGAAATAGTCCAAAATTGATTAGATGAAGCTGAGTAAAGACCAAGTGCATATTTCGATACCTGAAAGAACAATTAAATGCATAAATTCAGACTGGGGGAATGACTGGCTAGGTTGCAGTACTGCAGAATAGGACCTGATAATTATAGTAGACTGCAAGCTGAATATTGGTTAACCAAAAAAAAAAGCCAATAGGATATTGGGCTTTTTTAAACAAGGATGTTTCTTGCAGGTCAAGGGAAGTGATTTTTTTTCTTGTACTGTATTGAGCACTGGTGAGGCGGATGTAGACAAATTAGGAAGTATCCAGTGGAGGGCAACCAAAATTGTTAGTGTCTTGGAAATGTATGAGAAAAGGTTGGAAGATTTGGGATGATGCAGTCTGTAGAAAAGAAGACTGAGGGGGGAATTAGATAATAGTCTTCAAATACAAAATGCGGAACATGATGGACTATGTCCTTTGGCGACAGGGGATAGCACAAGGAAAAACAATCTTAAATTGCAACGAGGGAAATTTAGGTTGGATGTTGGGAAGAATTTTCTTATTATGAGGGTGGTTAAGCATTGGACCAGACTGCTTTAAGAGGTGGTGGAATCTGTGTCATTCAACCTATTTAAGAGCAGGTTAGACAAATACTTTGATGAGATGATTTAGACAGCAGTTATCCAGCCTGAACAGGGGGGATTGGGTACTAGGTGACCTTCTGAGGTCCCTTCCAGTCCTATTTTTCTTTTGTTTTATGATTCAGAATTTAATGATCATAATTTGCTTGCCTCAAGAATATCTTAATTTTGTCTCTACTCTTATGAAAGAGTATTACCTTGTTTGTGTTTACCATGTGTGCCTGTTGCATTTAAAAATGGTTATCATATGCCTTGTAAACTAGGTCTTGCAATGCAAATGCACAAATGAAATGATTGGGTAAAATGAGATCTTTCATTCAATTTGATACTATCTATCTGTCATGGGATATCTTGTTGAAAATTGAAATTGGTTAGATTCTACTTTTTAAGGTATATGTTATAGGTATCAGTTGGTACATTCCTATTAATTTTGATGAAAATGAAGATATTGGAAAAGGTAAATCAGGTACCCAGAGAGAAATTTTTGTGCTGTAGACAGAGGAAATTCTCTGTCACCCTTTGCAGTCTACTGACAGCAGTTTACAAAGGGTTTGATCACTTAGTTGCATATATTGCCTGATCTGGACACCCATCAGGGCCCTTCACTTTTTTCTCCCAAGTCTGGTGCAGCTCCTTGCTAGTGAGGCTCCTTTAACTGTCAAATTCTAGCCAGGTTCATGATCTCAGTCTCTATCTACATTGGCAATGAAGTTTGCAACCTTGTAGTTCACTTTATTTGATTGTGTGCGTGCAAGCACACACCCCCTCCCTCCCTACCGTTAGTCTATCTGGGGTGAATGTTAGAGGATAAACAGTGACATTTAGCAAATCTGTACTTTTTTTTTTTTCCTGGCTGTGTGCTGTTCTTGATTTTCTTCCCCCCCCCCCCCCCCCTCCAAAAAAAAAAAAAA
>NW_017729024.1:125642953-125649859 GCF_001723915.1 Gavialis gangeticus
TTTTTTTTTCCTGCTCCCCCCAGTTTTAAAATATATATAATTTTTTTTTTTTGAGAATCTTTATATAAAAAGATTTTTTGCGTGTTTTGTCATAGGAATTCTAAAGTCCTGATTCCATTTTAGTAAACAAAACTCAAATTCAGCATTGCTGGAGTTGCATTGCCATAGCCTGTTTCTTGTTTACTGAAAGATGCAGTGTGAAAATACAAAATCCAAGTAACAGCTGTACTTGAAACTTTTCTGTTGTTTAAAACAATTCTAGGTATTTCTTCTAAATCTTCTGTTATACAACAAAGTAGTAATATTTTTAAATGTGTTGACTGGATTGTAAGTGTTTGAATGCAGGAAGACCAAACCCAACAAGTTTTCCAGCACACTAGTTCTGCTAAACTCATGCATTCTTTTCAAACCACTTAGTATGTCTTCACCATCATACTGCACTTCTTTTAATTTGGAGGCTTCCCTTTCTGTCAAGAGCGCTCTAGGACACAAAGAAATGTAGTAGATCAGATGGCTGTACAGTTAGCAAGCTTGAGGACTGCTCTGACAAGAGTGTTTCTGGCCAGGCTGCAATATTTATGGCCCTTTTCAACCATGGGTTGAGCTTTTTTGCTGTCAACCTCTAGAGTGTTGAGGGGTACAAGCTACTGTACAGGGATCTCACGTTTGAAAAAACAGATTATAGTTCAAGGGTCAACCACTCCTTCTAAAAGTGGCTATGCTGACATTACTGAAAATTTGTACATCAATCTCCCCTTAGAATCTCTATATATTATTGTCACCAACCATTACAATGGGTTCAGTTCCTCTTGAAACAGCCAGCCAGATTACTACATAAATGGTTAAAATAACAGGAAAGGGAACTTTTTGTTCTTTTATCTGTGTTGTCTTGTTGGTCAGACAGCAGATTTGATTAGATTGGAAGTCACGTGCTGTTGGAGTCCATCAGGAGCCAGCACTCATCCCTTGTGTCATCTTGCCCTATTCAGTTTGATTTTGTTATTTATCATCTTGAACAAATGAATGTTAGACATCATCACCTGTGGTTCTTCCGTGTATCTCTACCATTTTCCCTAGCCTACTGTAAAAGTGATCATGTTGCAAAAAGTGATGCACTGGCTTATTCTACAAGCCAGATAAGAGGATGACAAGGAGTTCATGACAAGGCTTCTACTTTTGATATTTCCTTACCTTGGGTTGGGGGGAGGAAAGGTGTTTCTCCTTGAGGAGAGTGAACAAATATACAGGCAGTCTCAAAGTCAGGATGACAATGCTTGGCTCCATCATTCAATACTTCAGGTTTGAGACTTCACGTCAAGAGCCATGAAGCAGAGCTTAAACTCATACATGTAGCAATCCATCTTGTTCAAAGTACTTGTACAGAGTACTTTAGATTCATGGTGCAGCTCAATGGGCAGTTAGTACATACAAAAAAAGCTATGAAATGTATATATTTGCAGGGCAACTGTTTTTGGCTCAGTAATTTTTATAATACAACAAGAAAAGGTAGGCAAGACCCTTAAAAATAAAAGCTGATGCATGAACTCTGTCTCATCTGACTCTTGCCAAATGAATTCAGGGTGCAATCACAGATGACATTTCAAAATGATTTTTAGAAGTGATACAGGTGTGATAACTACCAGAGGATTCATGCCACATGTCTGTTTGTAAGCATTGCAAAACCCATGCCCGTCTATTCAGAAATAACTTCAGAAGTGTAGCAAATGAAGGAGTTGATTAGAATAGTTCCTTGGTCTGTTCAGTAGTAAGTAGTTCCAATACATTGGCTTAGGGTTTAGCTGCACTGTCCCTAATTTATCTCTAGTATCTGGGTTAGTGAGATGAGATGGAAAAAATGAATCCTAATTTCTTTTAGTATTCAGTACTGCAACAAGACTGTAGAGTAGCCAACAAAAAGCATCTGTTCTAATCAGCTTTCATGAGTTCTAATTCTGCAGCCATTGCTACTTATGTATCTAAGATTTGTCCATGTGTATTGATTGCACTTTATAGCCAGTGTTCTGTTTAAAAGCAGCAGTGGAGATACTGAAATTTCAGTGCTACAGTACTATGTATGATTCTTTTCTATAAAGGAATACAGAATTCTAAAATTGTGCTGATGTTACAAACCTGTTGAAATCTGAATGGAAATTTCTGTTTTATTGCAGATGAACCTACACGGTCCCTGAGTGGTCTCATCTTGAAGAATAATGTGAAAGCTCATTTTCACAACTTTCCCAACGGGGTAACTGATTTCATTAAAAGTGAATGTCTAAACAACATTGGTGATTCTTCCCCACTAATTAGAGCCACTGTAGGTGAGTTTCTGGATATATTTCTTCATAATTTGTTTCTCTCTTCAGATTACATGCATTTCTGTCTTATCTCATAGTAGTGGGAACATGAATAGAGTCTGTAGCTTCAGCTTTTCAAGAGAGTGTTCTGATCATGAAAACTAAACCAAAATGATGATATCAAACAGATGAGACAAGTGCACGTTAATAGCATATCTACATGTATATATAATATATTTTTGATTTTTTTTGTACACTTTTGACTTAAAAGCTGAATTGGAAATTCCAAAATGTCTTTTCATTTATAAGTTAGAAGTACTATTTGTTCAGGTATGTTAAAAATGTAAAAACTGCTTCCAGTATTTGTACCTAAAGATGGAATGAGATTAATGACAAGTCATATCAAACTTGCATTTCAGCCTTGTATTTGTAGCAAGAAAACTTTTTATGTAACTGTGTGTCTGTGTCTTTTCTGCTGTAATGAATTGTATTATGATAGAATCCAAATGGCTACGTCATTGCACTATTGCAGTATCTGCTTTTCAAATTAGTGGAAAGTGACAGTTTTCTGTTCTACTTCTAGTCAAAAAGGACAACTGATGAATTGATGAGGATTGGAACATAAACAGTATGGTCAAGTTGTTAAGGATATGATTCCTTTTTTGTAGTTTTAACTTTGTTAGGCTTTAATTTTTAAATATATTCAACTTTTGCTTTTCATCTAATTGTAGTCCAAATAGTTAACCTTTTTGGCTACATGCAACCCTCTTTCCTAGGTTAGATTGTGTAGAGTATCATGGTTTCTGTCAGAACTGGTGGTTTTGTGTTTACCCAAATTTATATAATCTCTTAGCAGACTACCAGTTGGCTAAGATAGTGTGTTTTCCAAACTTTTGATACCTGAGGAACACTTTTTTTGGATTTAAATTGGCAGCATGCTCCACTCTTACACCTGAAAAGGGGCGGGGGGGAGTTTCCAAAACACAATGTATTCCGATCCCCTGCCAGAGGAAATCATCAGTGCTGAGATGTACTGTTAAAAAATTACACCAGGTAAGTATATCCTCTTTAAGCCAAAAAAATTGTCTCTGAACCTATGGTTGTCAACCTTTTTAGCCTCTAGGTAACCCTCCATAGCTCTTCTAAATTTCACAGCACCCCAGTTCAAAATCACTGAAGTTGATGTAAATTCAGAAGAGATATGGAAGGGGGGAACCTTTGAGGCTAATAAAGTTCAAAATTGCTGATCTTTGTGGTACTACTTAAGGGCAGCAGGGGTGGGATCTCTCTCTCTGTTGTGCCCTGCTCTTTGTCCTTTCTCTTCCCCTTCCTGACCCCAGGCAGGGACAGCAGTACCTGGAGGAGCAACTGTATGTGCTGCTGGAGTTGCTGGGGCATGTGCATAGTGATTGGTTGAGAGAAGAGAGCATTTGTCTTCTCACAAGAGGATCTTACAGCACCCTTGTGTGCCCTGGCACACCCTTTGGGAATCTCTAGGCTAAGCAAAACATATTGGGTATACTCAGCCAATGGTCTTATTCTTTGACCCTTCTTGTTCCTTTCTGTATGAATCCTCTTGTCGTATTTGGTGCAAGTTGCCTTCTCATGACTAAAACAGTTGCAAGAGATTCAGGCTGTCAGAAATACTGCAGTGGTGGAACACTTCTTCACCTTTTTGATACTTGTCATGTCTGGCAAATTGATTAGGTAAAGGATAAAATCAGCCAAGGATTAATACCTAACAATAGAGACATCTGGTGTATGTCAGCATTTTTTTCCAGCAGTCTTAAAACCCAGCTGGGATGTATCCTGTTTCAACCAAGATTTTCTCCTTCTTTGCATGAATCTGTCAACAAATTCATCTTGATCTTCTCTACTTTTACTGTTTCCGTTGGTGGGAACTGAATTAGTGTGGATGACTCTGGATAGAAAATCAACTCAAATGGATTTCTTGGCATAAGTTTTCAGTCGCTAAGCTGTGATGGCCTGATGTACTTGTGCTGCCTGCTGCAAACCCTTATAGTATTGTTACTAAATAAATAACACTGCAGAGCAACTAGTCGAAAGGCCTAGTTATAATCGTTGTCCATCAGAACACTCAGACAGTCAAGTTACTATGGATGCTTAAGAGTCTTTACAAGTTATATTGTAGGCAGGTGTTGATATATGGTACGTTATTTACCTGGCTTACAGTAACCCTCCTGGATACGTATGAGACTGTTACAATATTGGTTGGCTCAAGAGCATGTCTCAAAGATGGACAAATTGAAAAGAAGGCTAACCATTTAATACTGTATTCGCTGGTGGGAAATCAAAGGTAGCATACAAAAGGGAATAAGCCTTCCCTTGATGCCCACTGCTGTGATCACAGACGATTTACGCTGGGGAAGGTGTTACTGTTTAGGAGCCAAATCTCTGCACCAGCCATTTGGAATTTAGGACAGTTCGCTAGGCCCAGATTTTTTCCTGTTACTTTGCCAAGTGGACTGGGTCTTGATGGACAACCCTACTGCCATGTATTACATAAATAGGGGAGGGTATATGTCTGATCAAAAGCAGAAATTGACAGTGGTATCAACCATGAGGTCATTATCATACTTGCGTCTTTTGGGGGAGATCTGCTTGCAAGCATATCTGGCAAAACCAACTTGAATGTCACTGAAACATTAATAGTGGACTGTGTTCAAGAGATGAGAAACGTGAATACGTATCTCTTTAACTTTCAGGAGGGGGTAAGAAAACTGAAATACCCCTTGACAAAAACAAGCAGAGAGTCCTTGTTGGATGTATTTTTTTTCTATTTTTTTTTTTGTTCCATACCGGATCTCATGCATCCAATATACCTTCTACCTAGCCATATTTACTGTCAGAGTACCTAGAGAAAACTGAGACACAGTGCAATAAGTCCTTCAGTGATCTCAAAATGGTTGAGAGAGTCCTGGGAAGTGGATTTCTCTTTAGGAGCTTCTTTTCCACCTGCACTGCATTTAGTCTCATCGTTTCAGAGGTGTAGGGAGATCCTTTGTAGACCTAGGCATACTCCACCCATCTTCCTGGATGATCCAAGAGTGGTCCAGGAATAGGAATCTTAGGACAGACCATAATCCATGCATATTGAATGACTATTTTTATTAGGGTTTGTTGCTGTTTTCTCTAAAAAATGTATCTGGCTGGTCTTGGAAAACAGCTGGCAAAATTGGAACTTTTCTTTCCTCCTTGAGTGACTAGATTCTTGAAGGCCTCCCAATTCAGTGGTCACCAACCAGTGGATCTTGATGTACCAGTAGATCTTGGAGGCTCTTGGAGTCTATCCAAAGCTGGGGTGGGGGCCTAAGTGGCCCTGTGCACGCATGCGCATGCCCCAGCCCAGCAGGTGGTCTATGGGGGAGAGAATGGGCGGGTTCTAGATGGAGGCCCCCACAGTGAGGGACAGTGCTGCAGAGGCAGGAGCAGGGGTAAATTGAGTGGGGTCCTGGCTGGGTGGGACTTACCTGCTAAGGAGGCGTGCCCCCAAATAATTTTTTCTCCCTCTCTCTCGATCTGCCCCCCTCTCTTTCACTCCCCACAGACTTACCTGCTGGACTGGGGGTGGGGCATAGCAGAAGCCCATGGTAAATCGTAGGTTGCTTTTAAATGTTTAAATGCCAAAAGTGATTTCCTACCTTAAAAAGGTTGGAGACCACTCTCCTAATCGTTGTTTCATTCCTGACGCCTTTTCTGGGGTCTAAATTTGGTGTTCACCAATTTGGATTCTCCTTAGGACAGCATTCATGGTCAGTGAGAAGAATTTTTTTTTTTTTTGAACATGGGCTCCAATAGCCATTCCTTCTTCCTATACTGCAGTGTAGTAAGCAAACTGGTATTGACATTTCTTAAGCTTCTTGCCTAAATCTGTCAGGTTTTTTGGGCTGTTTTTTTAAGGGTATTTCAACCCAGGCCAACGCATTTCTGATCTATGGGAAGTACATGCTTTGGATGTTTAAAAGAGCCCTATTAATTTTTTCTTATCCAGAAAGTAAAACCTCTTAATCTGGTAGGCTCTTTGAATTCTCCTTGGTATCCTAATCAAGTTGGCATATAGGAAAAGACTTGCATAGAGTTTGAGTGTCCGAAGAGTTAAGGACTCAGTGAACAAGAAGCCATCCAGCTTTTCAGGAATAGTGTTCTATAGATGAGCAGTTTGAAGTTTGGGGCAGACTTTTTCCAATCTCTACTCTGAAGTTAGTATTGCTTTCTTCATTTCACTAAGAACTCTTTGCTCAGGAGGAGGAAGGGCAGTGGAAATATTGGCTGCTGATGAAAGTTTCCGTGAACTGTGCTCTGAGCTGTATTGAAGTTCCCACTAAGGAGAGAGTTTGGCAGAGGTGGGGCAGGGAGAAGCTTTAGAGACTGTAGAAGAAGGTTGTGACATTGCTAAGAAGATGCTTTGGGAGGAGTTGGGGGGGTGGGTGGGGAAGTCAGGAAGAAGGGATGGATCTGAGAAATGAAGTGGGGACAGTTTGAGGCTGTAGCAGTCATTTTGTTGGTTAAGCTCTTGGGTTTGAAGCTCCAAATATATAAGGTAGGGAGTATTCCATATGCATTGGTAGCATAGCTTTACATGCAAGTAATA
>NW_017729024.1:125654859-125664429 GCF_001723915.1 Gavialis gangeticus
CAGTGGAGGGGTGGGTGGGGAAGTCAGGAAGAAGGGATGGATCTGAGAAATGAAGTGGGGACAGTTTGAGGCTGTAGCAGTCATTTTGTTGGTTAAGCTCTTGGGTTTGAAGCTCCAAATATATAAGGTAGGGAGTATTCCATATGCATTGGTAGCATAGCTTTACATGCAAGTAATAGTCTTTATTTCTTGAATGATAAGTAATAATTCTAGGAAAAAAAGATATTCCCGTACACTCCTGACAGATAGTTGATTCAACAAGCAGAATTGGACCAAAGCTTTTTGTTGAGCTTCAGATTTGTGAGAAGAGAAGATTTATAGTTCAGCTGAAATAATAAACTGTCCATGTGAGAGAAGAGACAGCTGTTTAGTGGGGAAACTGAGGCATGGATGGTGTTAGCAGGTGTTGCTTTTTAAAGCCTTTAGTTTCCACTGCATTATTACATCAGAGGGATTCAGTAGTGGTCCAGCTCAAAGGGGAAGTGAGTACTGTGTTCTGGCATTTTTTCTAAATGAATTAAAGGTGGGGGAGTGATCTATCCTTTTATTGTTCAGTAGGTCTAAACTTTCTACATTGGAACAGGGAGGAAAAAACAGCTTTCATACTCACAGACCCTTTAAATAGAGAGAGAGTTTAAGTAACAAGTAAAATTTCCTTCCTTTTATTTTTCTCCATTTTCAACAAAAGTAAATTATTCTTTGAGAAACAGTACTGAAGGGAGAGAACTATTGCTTCTCTAGTGTGTTTTAAGAGATTCTTAATTCCTTCTTTCCTTTCTCTGATACGTTCAAGGTATTTTGATTACAACCATTGCCTCAAAGGGGGAATTGCAAAACTGGCCTGAACTCTTACCAAAGCTTTGCAGCCTGTTGGATTCTGAAGACTACAATACATGTGAGGTGAGGAAGTTTGTTTCAAATAAAAATTGTTCTCAATGCTTATTTTATTAATAAAATACATCCAATTTCTTCTTCAAAGAATAGTAAGTCCTGCTGCTGATTTCTTTCTGTCTTTGCCTTGTTCTCATTCTTTAATAGTGACTTAGCTTTTTGTCTTAATGAGTTACCAATTTTTTTTTGTTACTTTTATTGTAGGAACTTTAAAAATCTCCATGGGCAGAAACATTATGTTAGACTGGTGTCAGAATTTGTTCTTTTTAGATGACTTCCACATCCACTGATTGATGACACTAGTTAAGCCTTGGTTGATGGATTTTAAAATTTAAATTATTTATACAGTTTCTATTTCTGCCATCAAAACAGATGAATAGGTGTCTCCCAGGCATCTCCTATGAGTAGTTTTCTTATACCACTTGATTTTAATTACTCTGTATTGGATCTAGAGAGCTGTTCCTAGACTGTGTGTGTTTGTTTTTATGGAGATGTGATAGCAATAAGAGATGCCCAAGATGAGATCTAACCAGTCATGGCCTAGTTAGGCTATCCAAATCATCTAGGTACACAATTGTCATGTTCATATTTTATGAGTGAGGAGAAACTACCTCAAAATAAAGTTTTAAATTAGCCTTTTAATAATTGTATTACTAGTGATTTAAATACAAGGCAGAGCATACGAACTGCTGTGGTACATATTTGAAATTTAAGTACAGATAAAGAATACATTTGCCACATTCCACATCAGTTTGAGATGGACAAAAGTCAGGGCTGTCTCTGGAGGGGGCAGCTGCCCTGGGCCCTGCCCTTTGAGGGGCCCTGCAGAGCTGGGTGGAGCGGCTGCGGCAACTCCCCCGCTCACCGCCGAATCTGCCACTGGCTTCCTTGAGTCCATGGGCAGGGCCCCACACAGGCTGATTTGCCCTGGGCCCCGCGCTCTGCTTGGATCATCTCTCACAAACATTCTTTATAGTTCGTATATTTTAACAAACATGGCAAGAAAATTACTCAGATGGGTAAACTACAATTGCATGCCAAAGTGAAACCTTCACTACCATCTACCCACTCATGTTGTGATCTTACTGGTAAGAAAAACTAAAATAACCCTTTTTATTATGAAATTAAGCTGAAACTTAACTATCCTTTGAGGTCCTTGCTGCTATTAATACACTGTGTTCCCTAATAAATATCAAATTCAACTGCTTATGGAATTTGGATGATTTTATTTTTTTTGCAGAAAGAAAATACATTTTTCTATCTTTATAGGGTGCTTTTGGTGCTCTTCAGAAGATATGTGAAGATTCTGCTGAAATCTTAGATAGTGATGTTTTAGACAGACCCCTCAATATCATGATCCCTAAATTTTTACAATTCTTCAAGCACAGCAGTCCAAAAATAAGGTAAGATTTTATTTGCAGCACTGCAATCTCAAAATTAAATTTAATGTAGGTAATTTGTAAGAGGCTTTATGGAAAGTGTTTTTTAAAATGCATTCAGTCAACAACAACAAAAATGTAATCCTGCCTGTCTAAGGGGCGGACGAGAGAGAGAGAGCCCTTGGGCTTCATTTTTATATCTGTAACTTTATATATCAGATTTACTCAGTTAATAAGTAAAAATATGGTATTTGCCTTTCAGCCTGCAAACAGCCTACAGGATTTTGAAAGGCTGACAAGGTTTCCTGGCTTGCTTAGCACCAATAATATGATTTAGCAACTGAAACGTAGTTGATACATTTCTTGCTTGTGAAGTATTACCCATAATAGAATCCAACTTTTCTAAAGCTATAGTGACTGTCTTAGGAAGAAGAAGAGTAAAGAAGTAAAATGTTACTTTCCTTAGAACACTTTTTACGAAGGTTGCTTTTCTTTGTTATTTGAGATTTTTAGACTATTTTCTTCATTTTGATTGGGTCAAGTTAAAAGGGGATTCATTTCCCTGTCACACTAAATAACGTAGAACTAGAAATATTTGCAAAGTGATAACTGAATAATACCTATGGCCTGCTGATTAGGCATGAATTAGTGTGCCCATCAGTGCCACATTTTGAAGTGTTTATAGGACCAAAAAAAAATCCATGTTGATTTGTTTTTAGAGGGGCGATGTAATATTTGTCAAGGAAATAACTAGCTGTTAGTACAGTGAATTTATTTTGGTTCCATATTTGGAAGTTATTGTCTAAATGAAAAGATAGAGGGTTGCTGGGGAGACGCTATAAGAGAACATATGCATATGTTAAGTGACGGCTCAAAAGAGATGATCCATAATACCAACACTTGGAGAGGGAAATCCAAGAGATAAGAGATGGTGGTGGGGATGCAGTTGAGACAAAGTTGTGGTGTTGGTTTTCACCACTGAAACATCAAAACCTTGACTAGATAAAGTATGAGGAAATCCACCATAAGGATGAGCCTTTACTCTCTAATAATGGTATGAAGTTGGGGGCCAACATTTTTTATTTTGTGGACTCTATTCTTTTTATCATGCCATCCAGGCTGTTTCATCTGTTTCAGCTCGCTGTAGGGTGTGTTAAATCAGTTTGGAGTTTCTTGCATGGAGGGGATCTGTGAACTGCATCCTACCTTTAATTTATGGTCCTTGGTGGTAGTTTTCTAAGGATAGGAGGTGTTAGTAATACCATTAAATATTTATGCTAAACTTCAGGAGAATTTTTCTTAGAGGCGAGCCTCCAGAAATGATCTAAGCAGAATTCATTTACGATTTATGATTTTTTTTAAGCTTCTGGAGACACCATGCAAATTAATTCTGTTTTCACTTTCAAAAATATGTGAGACAACTTTAAATTTTTCATTGACCACTGTTTTTATGTTCTTGTCAACATTGATGCAGGACAGAGCTAGGAAACCATATTTTTTTTAAGCAGAAAGAGGCTGGTAATTGATAAGATCACAAATCATCTAGTGATCCCATGTAAATGTCTCATAAAACACATCCCTATATCTTTTAAGTGATTTGTCCACTTCTGTAATTGTCTGTCTGTCTATTTATTCTTTGAGACTTGAAGTGGTTGTGGCTTCCTTTATTCCCTGTCCTCCATACAAACCATTCCCATTAAATATAAACAGTACTGTTTTTGCAGACTGTTTGCTTGGCAGTAGGGAGACAGATTCATTAAATATTCATCACTTTGGTGTGTAAGTCCAGCATTCACACTAATACAAAGATGATCGTTTTGAGACATAATATTCAGTTGCATAATATTTCCAGACCTGACACTTCTTCCTAAACTCAAACTGACACTCATTCCATTGCTTTTCATATCTTTTAATCGTGTATTTTCTTAATATTGTGCTTCAGGTTAGCCCATGATATAGTATAAGGTACGTCATAAAAATGCCTCTAGTTTCTTCAAGAGTTTATGGGGAAATCTTGGCATGCCCATTTTCTGGAAAGCAAGGTGAGTTTTTAATCGGGGAGCTGTCCAACCTCAGAGCAGAAGAACCCGATTCTACCCTGGCTATTACTCTGATTTAGTATGGAAAGATAACAGGCTGAGAGGATCTGTATATGGTCTAAGGCATAGCATCAGTATGCGTTCATTCCATCTTACCCCTTATCCTGTAGAAATACTTATTGTATTTATTGGTTTGTATGAATGAAGGCTGAGGACTTCATTGTTCAGTCTTTCTGACTTCCGACAGTATTGGAGCAAACATAATTAAGATGTTGTAGCCTATTATCAGGATTTAGTCATAGCCAGTGTGTTGTCCTGCTGCTCTCACCATTTCTGCAAAGTTCATTAGATATAACAGTATATTTTTTTTGCTTTGCTCCCCTTCCCTGCAGATTTTCTTTTTTCTTCTAGATCATTATATGCAGTTTATATACATGTTCTGAGAACAGTTTCTTTTCCATCTATTTTAAGTAACAGTTTGTTCTGCTTTTAGGTCCCATGCTGTTGCCTGTGTCAATCAGTTTATTATCAGTAGGACTCAAGCTCTTATGTTACACATTGATTCTTTTATTGAGGTAGGTGGCTTTTCTCTTAAATTGCATGTTGTGTGACTATTCTGCAAAATAAAAAAGTGCTTTTACACTTCCCATGCTTCCTCTCCCAAATCATACTAAAGAGTTAAAGTTGTCTCTTGTCCTTTTCCCTTAACCCTCATTGACTGCTATGGATTCTGATCTCTGGCTTGTTGTAAAATGATTTTTACAGTAATATTATTATTCAAGAAAACAAGTAAAACTACTTTGTTAGAAAGACTCGTCAATATTGTGGGTGTGTGTGGGGGATAAGCATGTTCTTCTGTTGTTTTGTTCAGTTAGATTGCATCACAGCCAGATTTTCAAGTTGTGCACAATCAGGAAAATTGTAAATGCTATTGTAATTTGTAAGTGTTGTTTATGGTCTAATTTTTCCATTTGGAGCTTTATTGGAAGTCTATGTTTAGACATTTGCAGTAATTATATAGACAGTTGTCAAAAGCCAATTGTAGAAAAAATGAGATCTTTCAAATAATAGTCTTCAGCAAAGATCTTGATTGATGTCTGTAGGTACAATGATGTAGATTGCAAGTGTCTTCAGGGGGTAACTGTACTCTGAATAGGGATTCACCTTTACATTTTTGTACTTGTGCCATACTGTTTCAGGTGTGGATTCAACAAATTGGTTAGCCTAACAAAGAATCACAGTGAAGATGTGGCAGCATGGATTTTAGTGCGTCTTTGCAATAAGAATGCAAACACTCCAGGGAGCCATACCATGGTTCCTAGTATGAACTAAAGCACATGCTGTCGTAGAGGATGCAGACAGAAGTGACAATTTTTGCCCTGTCTGGTCACGGAAAGCAGTCTGTAGTTGTTACCAAACATGTTCATGGCTATAGACAGCTTAAAAAGGCCAACCAGGTGAAAATCTGACTCCTCATTGCATGAGATATCAAGATGAAAACATTTCAAAATATAGCATTTTTTGTAACTTGTGTTTGTGAAGCTCCTAGGCTGTCACTGTTTTCAGAATGGGTGGGGGGGAAGGGAGCGGAGGGAGTTCAGTCTGGGGGGTTTTCAGCCCCCCTGGATGGTGGAGTAAGTGAATTGGAGCCCCCCTGAGGAGGGGGGTCGGGGCTCCAATTCACCTACTCCACCCTTCAGCGCCAGCTGGGGAGCCCCAAGACCAAGCCTTTTCTATTGCCTTTACCCCATCCCATTCTGAAAACAACAAGCACTGGCAGAGAGCCTGGTTTTTCCTATGGGAACCTGGCTGTAGGCTCCCAGCCCCAGCCAGATTCCCCTCCCCCCTGGAACCAACAGTGAACTTCTGTTTGGTCTGGGGTAATGTTGCAAACTCAGAATGCTTTGCAGAACAGGTTCTGAGTTACAGCTGGGAGTTGCACCTCTCTCTGTACCTGTGCTGTGCTAACTATTTTTAGCTAATGCATATACCGTGTTTATTTGCCTGTGTAGAGACAGCCTTGTGCATGTCTGCTTTTGAAGTTACACTGAGCTTCTAGAGCGTCTATACAGCCTCTAGTTGATCTGCCCATATCTTTAAAAGGCAGTAAGGGTGCCTATTGTTGAATTGTGATGACAAATTCAGATTGTGTTGTACATGTATTCTGACCTTTTTTTCCCCCCAAGTGGACAGTGTGTTCAGCATTCCTGTAGCGTAGCAGGAGCTGTTGTGAATCTGAGATGAACAAAGTTCTAAATATGAGTAACAAGAAATCTGCATATACATGCTCTACTAGATTGTTTTTCATTAAAACATCTCCATGAGTACTGTATTAGAAGTTTGTCTTGAATTTGTCCCCCTCCAGCTGCTACAGTAGGGAAGATAAATTGGAGGGGGGAGGTAGCTAGCCCTTTTGCATTCTGCTTCCCCCCAACTTTTTTCCCTGGCAGCCCCTTCCCCCTGTCCTTACTGTCAGACCCTTGTCTCCCTGAGCGCATGGAAGCAAATTTTGAAAAAATCTGACTTTGAAATAAACATAGCTGTAATAATTTGTGTATAGTACCCATATACTTAGTTCATTCAGAATTGATGCATGTTACCTTGTTTGAAACTGCTGCAAGTTTTAGTACAGGTAATCCTTAAACACACTTTTGAGCAGCACTTTAACTCCTACTTATACATAGTACAAACTGGGTTCAGCTACATGTGCACTTTACTGTGGAGTTGACTAATTAGTTCCTCAGACAGTACTATATTACGGCGGAGTACTTTACTGTATTGAAACACACCTATAGGTGGTGACCAGGGGTATAAATTGTGCTGTCAGCCCAGCCAGCCAGGGGCTTGCTTGGCCCTGGCTCAAATTGCTGCTGTCCCCAGCACATGTATAAACACTGTGCCTGGGAGCAGTTGACTGTGGTATGAACTGCTCCAGAGTTTATTGCATTGCCTTAATTTCATGTGTAGATGTGCCCACTGTGCATGACATTAGTCCAAAGCCAAAGGCTTGTCATTTACCGTATAGTTCATTAGGCTGGCTCCATCAGCGTTGACACTATTTCAAGCCATGTTGCATGGTGACCCCAGAGCTCTGCATTGCTTTAGTATGTGTATGTATTCCAGATACTGCCCCCTACCCCAAATGTTCAGTGTGTTAATTAGCCCACACTCATGAGTGGAATTGGGTGTTCTTGTCATGAATTCTGGAATGCTCCAAAAAAGGTATAAGCAGATGAGGTGCAGGGCAACGTTCCCTGGCTTCACCTTATGGTGGGGCCATACTAATCATGTGCCAGGTTGAGAAGGGACAAGAGAGGGATTCTGGGTGAACTATTTGGGTCCCATGTCGTGATGTTTGCCAGCCATTTAAGGTAAAGAAACAGGAATCATTGGAAAAAGGAAAGAAAAAGGCACAGCTTGGTTGTGGGAGTGAAGAGGAAGTGAAAATGCATGTTTTATAGTGGCCCACCATGACTTTAAAAAGAATCGGCAGTGAGGGGGACTGTGCTTAATGAGCATTACCATGTGTTTTATTCAGATGTGCTGCCTTAACCTGTCCAGCATATTTGCCCGATATGGGCCATGTGTTTTGCAGTCATGTTCAGTGTTGGCTGCATTTAATCAACTTCATAGTTGGTTTCCATTACTGAGCACATGCTGCTTTTGGCAGCAGTTTAATGATAGATAGGGACATACTCAAATTATGTTTTTTTGATTTTTTGCAGAAAACAGTGAAATATGGTGGTGTCCTGGAAACACTGAAAAATGGGAGTTTCCACGATTTTGCTTGAAATTGCCAGAATAAAACCTTACTAAAAAATTAAAATGCTGGCTCCTCAGTGGGAGCCAGCAGCTGCTGTGGCCTGGCCTTGCGGCCCACCAGGGTAAGGGGAGCAGTCAAGATGGTGACTGCTCTCTCACTGGTGATTGGTCAAGAGGGCTGCCCTTCTTGTGGCCCCACCCCTTAGCCAATCAGGAGTGAGGGGCGGGTTGCATGAAGGGCAGCTCTCAGCCAGTCAGCAGCAAGGGACAGGGGGCTTGCTCTGAAAATGGTGCCAGGTGCCATAAGCAGCCTGCAATTTTTCCTTTACCTTGGTGCCTTTTAAGTGGATCCCTAATGGTAGACAGTGAATTTAGCGAGATTTCCTTGTATGTAATTATAAGACAAGGGGCTTTTTTCCCTTGGCCTATTGTGGGGGAACCTCGTCTTGTATTTGAGTAAATATGGTACATGACCATAGAAGGCACTTTCAGTATAACTACTACATGAGTTGCTTATCTTTTTTGTACTGTGATTTGTATTTACTTATAAATAATTTCCTTTTCTATTTGGGGTAGTAAACAGCTGTATTGGGTTTTCAGATCTATCTTAAGGTAATTTGTGGTTTAGGCAAATCATAACCTGGAGATGGAGGAATATGACCCTGATCTCCTTTTAGATTTCATCCTGTGTTGTGGTCCATCTCCATGTTTTTTTTCCCTCCGCTATTGGGCGTGAATAGTAGAACCCACCTGCCTTTTCCCTGGACAGGGAGCAAGACTCAGATGAATAAAGCTTGCTTCAGTCTTACAGGTTCGCCACACTGAGCATTTTGCTTAGAGTTTGCAACTGTAAAGAAACTTTGTATCTTGATCATGTCTTTCAATATTTTCTATATAGTTACTAAGATTCTGGGTCAAGTTTCTGGGCCCTAAGCTTTCAGTGAACAATAAACAGATTTCCAGGAGTCAGTATAATTGTGATACTAATGCCTTAATTCAGTTCTAGTTGATACATATTTAAAATATTACTGAGTCTCTTTGCAGCTGTGTAGAAACTGGGCATGTCTATATGAGATGCTTACTGCACAGTAGCTCATTACTACTGCACAGTAGGGGTGTAGTAGCTCATTACTACTGCACAGTAGGGGTGTGCAAAGCAGGCAGTATTTGATTTGGATTCGGCCTGATTTGGGGGGGACAGTGATCACTGTCCTGATTTTGATTTGGTCAAATCTGGAGATTCAATTCTGATTTAGAAAATCAGCGATTTGGCCATAAGCACAGCTTTATATGTTTTTTTCTGTGTACCTTGAGGTACCAGGCACAGCTCATGAATGCTGAGATGGTGGGGCAGATGGAGTGTCCCACAGGAGTGCAGGGGGTCCACTGCCCGGTGTGTGGGGACTTCCTCCCCGGCTTGGCGATTGGCTGTGGGGGGACCCTGGGTGCCCCCTCCAGACCCAGGAGGCACCAGTTGCTGAGCTGAGGAGTGTGTGTGT
>NW_017729024.1:125664562-125676316 GCF_001723915.1 Gavialis gangeticus
CCCCCCCCGTGCATTCCCATGGGACACTCCATCCACCCCACCATCTCAGCATTCATGAGCCATGCCTGGTACCTCAAGGTACGTAGAAAAAACATAAAGCTGTGTCTACGGCTGAATCATCAAATCAGAAGCCTGCGATTCAATTCAGAGAAATTAATGGGTCTCCTGATTCGATTTGGAGATTCAGCCTGATTTGGCGGCTGAATCTCCTCCACATCTAATCAGTGACTGAAGCTTTGCGCGACCCTACTGCACAGTAGCATTGCAAGGCACAATCCATGATGCAACGCTGCTGCATGGTAGTAACGAGCTGTTGCACAGTTGACGTCACGACAAAGCCTTGCGTTGATGCTACTGGACAGTAATGCCAGTTGCTGCGCAGTCATTTAGTACTTGGGTGTGCAAGTACTAAGTGACTACGCAGTAACAACTGTGAAGTCAGAATTTCATGTAGATAGCCACTGGGGTGTGTAAATGTCTTTTGGTGCATGCCATTGTGTTCTGAGAGAGCGCAAGCATATATTGGTATAATAGCTCTCCTTGCCATCTGTTGTAATTTGAATGATAAGAACTTCCTTATGTACAATATTGTGATTAGAAACATTTTAATTTCTCTTAACAGAATCTCTTTGCATTGGCTGGTGACGAGGAGCCTGAAGTACGGAAAAATGTCTGTCGGGCTCTTGTGATGTTGCTGGAAGTCCGAATGGATCGTCTTCTTCCTCATATGATTAGTATAGTTGAGGTAATTCTCATCTTCCTAAATTGCATGCACAAGTCTCTTTTGGCATAGTAGAAATTTTAACAAAGGGACAAGTGGCTGATGAATGCCAGAATAATGCTAGTTTGATTTTCTTGGAAGATAGGTTGTTTTTGGCAGCTGAAATTACCATTCTGTTTCCCAGGTTATTTGGAGATGTGATGACTAGTTCAAATAAGCATATATTACTGACCCTTAATTAATTCTGAAATAAAGTTGTAAGCTCAGTAAATAGCCAAATAAATAATATTTGTATACAGATGGCAGAATATATTATATGAGCTTGAAAAATGGAAGCTCTATATGGGTATATATGAACATTTTGACAAATACCGGAAGAAATCTATCCCTTAACTTCTGAGGCTAAATCTTGTCCCAGTTGAACACTAAATGATTCAGAAATAAGTTTGTCCCTCTTGTTCTGGCTGTTAAAAATACGTTTTTCATTTTAATAGAGATAATACTTGTACGGCATGCTCCGATTTGAAATGGAGGCATTTTCCTTGTTACAGCCTATAACTTTTTTCTGCATATGATAGTTACTTTGACTGTTTAGAAAATGTAAAGGAAGAGTAATACAAAAATCCCTGCAAGAAAGGAAGGGAAGAGTTCTGAGAGAACTTGTAATGTTGTTCCTTGAAAGGTGCAGTGGTAAAATATGTATTCTAGTTGAGAGTGACAAGTTAAATTGGTACAGACATTAGACAAGTAGTTGCACCTCTAGCATAAGGGTGGTAACAAATAGAAGGTAGTAGCATTTGTAAGTTAAAGGTGGAAGACTATGTGGCATTATGGCAGTTCTGTTGATTTAAAATCTTAAATACTTTTCTTCTCATGCAATACCTCTGTATCTTATAGTAGTGAGTCGTTTGGTGCCATTAAATGCTCAGAAAATACGTGTTTATATTTTTTTCACCACTGGGCACATCCTCCATGATATTTTGCTCCTGGTAGAAATACTGTTCTTTCTGTAGAACTGCAGTGATAAATCTGAATTTTTTTAAATCTTGAAACAAATTCATAGTTTCATAGCTGGTAGGTTCAGAAGGGACCTGAGCAGATCATTAAGTCTGACCCCCTGCCAAAAATTAATGTGCACAGTCATGCCTCAAAGCAGACACCAGAACTTGATGCAGGAGTTAGTGAATGGCCTAAGTGTAAATGCTCCTTTGAGTTGTCATTATAGATTCTATTGTACTGCATTTGACTGGATTGGTGTTTTAACTAGTGATGCATAGGGCCACACATGCACACGATGCCTCTTTATATCCCCATACAGTGGTATACAGGATGGGGTGAGAGAACATGGCAAGCTTCCAGCCTGTTACTTTAGGCTAACTTTTTTTCAAAATCTTTTACAAATATTCAGAACTATTAATGTTCATGGGAGTTGAAACTGAAAATCAGGTAACATCCTTGTGGGCAGAATTTCTTTGGTCAGACTGCCTTCTATAGGTTTTCTCAAATGACAGATTTGGAACCTGTGGGCTTTACAGCCTGTCGGTCCTGTCAGACGCTAATAGATGAAGCGTCTTCTGTCTGGGGGGCATTGCACATTCCAAGCAGAAGCTCAATGTGATTATTCTTTTCCAAGGACTCCACCTTCTGGGATTAGTCCATAAAGTTCTTAATGTACCGGGGGGGGGGCTCAGAATCCTGCTTATGGGGGGAAAATACAGTACCTGTGAGATAAGTACTTGATGTGTGAAATTGCTATGGTGAGGATAATGTAAAGGAAAGAGACGTCACTATTACTAAAGCCAACCCCAGAGTTTATTTTGACACTGACACAAACACCTCTGTGTCTACATTGAATACTAGAAGAGAATGCTCTGAGCGCTAATGCAAAAATTCTTAGGAACTCCAAAAAACTGTCTCCTATATCTTCACAGATGGTGCAGTTCATAGGTTTTTCATGATGTGGAGTAAAACTTTTATCTTCCAGAGAACAGGTTCTGTTCTCTACAATAAACAGTAAACAGTTTTACATTTGAAACTAATAACAATAGGTATGTCTGTGACAGGTCAAGGGTGTATATGTCATGTGTCCTGCCAGACTACCTACAGCATCTGTAACAGACACGTGATATAGTGGGTCACAGCCTTTGTTTCAAATCCTGTAAAAATGTGCTTGGTGTTTAGATCCAGTATATATGAAGAAAGGAGTGTACCACTTAGGGGTGCACCAGTAAAGATTTTCCTGGCTGATACCAATAGCCAATTATTAACCAGCCATATTGGTCGATACCCATTCAATAACTGATATTAACTGCACGTTGAGTTACGCTTTAGGTTAAGTCACGTTGGGCTAGGCCAGGCAGCTCAGCTCCACCATTCGCTGCTCCCTGCTTCAGTCACAACTGCAGCATTCAGCACCTTTTACAGTGCCCGTCCTGGCCCCAGCCCCCAGTCCATGCCATACCAGTGCCTGGGACACTGGCAGCCGCTCTGTTTCAGCCCAGTCTGGCCTGCCAGTGAGGGGATAGGAGTGTATCCAGGGCCACTGCAGCTCGCAGGAGGAAACCCAGGCATCTGGGGGTGCTGGCCCTATGGGCTGGAGGGAACCCAAGTGTCTGAGACCCCTGGCCAGAAGGCATAATTATCAGAGAACATTATCAGCTACAACAGCCAAAAAAAGCCAATAACTGATAATGTAAATTTCCCTTTTTATTGATCTGATAGGTAACTAATATATCAGTGCACCTCTAGTGTCTTTTTTGTCCTCTCCTTTATTACAGTTGCCCCAGCTTGTTCCTGAAGCAGTTGTGTAAAACCGTATTCAGATTCAAGGTGCTTGGTATTTGAAAGAATTGAAATGAAACTTGAATGAATTGGGACTGAGTATCAGTAGACTAGTCTGTATATCATCCCTGCTTATTCTGCAGAACTCTGTAGTGCAAATCTTGACAAATAACACATTATGCTGCCTAAATGAAAAGTTGGTGCTGCTTAAATTCATGGCGTCATGGAGCAAAGAGAATGGTGTCAGCACAGTGGCCCATAGACCTTTCAAAAGATATTAGAACAAATAAATGGTTCTTTTATTTCATAAAGAAAGAACAGTGATTGAAGTGGGACTGCTCATGTAGTGAGGATCGTCTAGAGCAGTTTTTTTTTCCAACCAAGGTACTATGGCATTTTGGGGTGCCTTAAGATTCTTTTAAGGGTGCTGTGGGTTGTCACACTGTAAGTTTGCAAACATGATTTACAAGATAAAACCAGAGATTTCTAATAGAAAGACCATAACTATAGATTTCTGAGTTACTTGTTACAGTTACAGTTACTTCTGAGTAGTTCAAAAAAAGTGCAAAAACTGAGCTGGCATTTTCCAAGGGGTACCTTGAGTCTAAAAAGGTAGAGAACCACTGGTTTAGAGATTTTAGCATTAATCCCAAGTGTGGTCCCAGAACTATATGAAGACTTTTTTGGTGGGGTTTCAATAATGTGATATATTTGGGTAAAGTTAAGATAAATACTGGAAATGACAATATGGAGGTAAATGAAAAACTGGGTAACATGCAACATGAATCCACCAAAGGTTAGAGTGGGTAGATCATGCCAGACTAACCTGGGCATTTTTTTTAAGTGTGGTACATCTACACTGTCTTGCCTCCAGGAAAGCATTTGGCATGGCGCCACATGGAAAACCTAGTGAAGCTGAAAAAATGAGGCTCAGTAGAGAAATGTTAAGGAATTGGCTGAAGGGGAGACTTCTAACAGTTAGTTTTGGAAGAAGTACCATGTTACTAGTGAAGTTTTTTAAGGATCGTTTTGGGGACTAATCGCATTGTTTTCATAAAAGATGTGTGCAGAAAAAATGGAAATATACAGTGGAACTTATCGATGACAAATTTGGGAGGTATAAGAATATCGTGAAGGCTTGGAATATCATACAGGAAGTACTGGATGACCTTGAAACTTGGACTAATAGAAATAGGATGAAATCCACTAGCACCAAATGGAAGGTCATATACTGAAGAACTAATAACAAAAGCAAAACTTAGTCTGGGAGTCGATCAGTTGATAACAAGTGAGAAAAGGATTGTAGTGTATTAGTTTGGCAGATAATGACTATGAGCTAGCAGTATGATAAAGGTGAAGAAAAAATGAATATGATCCTAGGATGGGTTGGGATGGATTGTACTTCCAGCAGAGGTAGAGAAGTATTAATGCCTGTGTCCAAGGCACTGGTGAGACCTCATCTGAAATACTGTATAAGATAATGGTCACCTGTGTTCAAAAGCAAGCGAATGTTCCAACTCCAGACTGGAAGAAGAGCTACTAGGATAATTGGAGAATGAAGGTCCTATCATGAGAGGATATGAGAAGTGTGTGATTGTTTCAGTATAACAAAATGAAAGCTGAGAAGAATATTGTGTACTATCAGTAAATGAATTAGGAGTAAATGCTGGAGCAAGATGATCTGTTTTAGTTCAAGGAAGATGCTGGCCCTAGGAAGATGAATAGTTCTAACAGATTTCACTTAGTCTTATTCACATAGAGCAGGCTTGTCCAACATATGGCCCGTGGGCCACCATGCGGCCCTCCAAACTGTTTTCTGAGGCCTGAGGTGCTGCGATGGGAAACTAAAGTAAACACTGTACTTTTGTTTCTGGGGGGGGGGCTGATGTGATACCACTTCCTGTGAGGTCTTTGAATGTGGTTCGCCAGTCCACAGGGTGATTAAAAAGTTCATGATCCGGCCCCACATTCAAAAAAGTTGGACACCCCTGACGTAGAGCATCCTTATCAAACAGTGAGCATTTCTCAAAGGAAAAAGTGTCACTTTTTGCTAAATGTGGGGTAGAGAGATGATTTGGAAAGGGTAGCTTACTGGTGATGGAAGCCTACAATGTAGATATTGGACTTGAATCTGGATGTAAAGGCTGTGGGACTTGTGAGCATCTGATCCCTTTTGCTAAAGTATTAATAATTGTAGTGTCTCTGCTTTGGAAACACTTGTTCTGAGCTTTATTGCAAACCTTTTTTCTTAGACTGCAGATAGTGGTTATTTGGTCTCATTGCACTGTAGAATGTGCAGAGGCCCAAATCATGGGAAAGACCCCCAAATTCTGCTGTAATAGCTTTGTTTCCCATAAAATAATTTCCCATTCCCCTACACAGCATGCACATTCATAGCTGTAGCACATAATTGAAATTACCTCCTGAGAACCTACCAAATTTTTAAAAGTGTTTTTAGAATGAAATACTTCTGTACTTTCTCAGCTAATTCACTCTTCTGGTCTCTGCTCTTGTAATGATCTGTAGGCTTTATAGCTGGCACGCTAATATTCCTAGTTTCCTAAACTGCAAGTTGGAATTGGCTTGTGAGTCCCCAGGCCATCATGGAACAGTACAGAGGACATACACTATAATTGGGGACGCACCAAAATCACAGTGGGAGTGCGCTGCGTGGCAGCTCCTTTAATCCTGCAGGTTCCCCAATGCATCCCTCCACTCCCTCCCTGCCCCCCACCATTGCTCATTGACTGAGGGGCCCCAGTGGCCCTATTGCTTGTTGCTGACTGTCCATGAGGCAAAAATGATCAGGAGTGTGTGGTGGGGTCCCTCTGCCATTTGGCAGGAAGTGCATGGGGGAACCTGCAAGATTAAAGGAGCGGCCATGCAGCCCACTTCCACTGTGAATTCAGTAGGCCCCAAACTATATAATTAGGGCCTCGTTTAAATTGTGGGTCCAGCTCACTAATACCATGGCCTGATTGTGGTGGAGGCTGCCATTTTTGCACTCAGATGGAGGGGATGTTTACTCCTATGGCTGCTGCAGACCTGGGAAAGCATTCCCCAGTCAGCAGCAAAAGCTTAGAGGCCCAGGGAAGGGGGAAGGGCTCACAAAAGGGACAGGGAGAGGTGAGAGCTTGAGGATAGATAGGGGAGGTGCTATTTGCTCCTCTGCCTGTGTGTTTTCCCCCAACCCCTGGCACCCCAGTTCTGCCTAGAGAAGCAAACACCTCCTCTGTCTGTGCTGGTGTAAGAACTGTCTGCCAAGGCAGCCCCAAGGCACCCTGAACCCCCTGCACACCAGTCTTCCTGGCCAGAGGAGCCAACAGCCCCTCTTCTACTCATCCCCCAACCTGTCTCCTTCCCCTGTCCCTTTTGCAACCCCTTCCCCTCTCCCCTGGGTTGCTAGGCATTTGCTGCTGGTCACCAGCCTGCAGCAGCCAGCTTGTTGCAACGAAATGCTATATGGCCACTTGTTGGTGGCCATATTATGGTTTTTATTGCAAATCACTGCAATTTTCATTTTTTGGTGAAAATCACTTAATTTCATGATTTTCACAAGAAATGTGAACTTGCAATTTAAACTAGGCCTTAACTATAATCCAGCTAATTTATTTCTAGGGGGAGAGCCTGGGGCAGATGATAATAGGGCAGGAGGAGTAAATAAAATATGATGATATTAAGATGCTGGATAATATAACCTTTTGCAGAAAATGTCAGATTATGTAACAAGTTGTAGTATTCACAGAGCCATAACTGAATGGGATAATTCGTACCTGTTTGCAGACGGCCTGAAACTTGAGCTAACAAAGGAAGTGTTTTCTGCCTCTGTCCAGTCAGTTTACATTTTCATGGTTGTTCCAACTATAGGGACTAGAAATAGACTTGCTTTAAGGAAGTTTGGATTTTAGAGCACTATTCTATGGCAAAATGATAAATTCATAGTAAATTGTGTGTGTGTAGATATCCCATGGTGATGGTTATATGCATCCTTCTAGACATTTGGAGGTGAACTCTGGCATTCTGAAGCAGTGAGGAAAAGGATATTTTTAGGAGGTAATCATTCCAGGTATAGTGTAGCATACAAGGATTTTTGTGTGGTTTTTTTTTTTGTCTTTTTTTTTAAGTGACAAAGGGCTCACTTTCTTGCATACAATATGCACCATTTTCCAAAATCAGCTGCTGAATATTGGGGTACACATTTTAAGGAGGAAATGTGGTAAAAACAGCATGTGTGGAAGGAGCCTCTGGTTTGGGGGGGGATGAGAAAGTAATGCAGCAGCGCGTAGTGGGTAGTATAGTGAACTGGTGGGGCTCCTTAGCTGCTGGCTGTCGGCAATAGGAACCTATTCCCACCAGCAGAGACTTGAGCTGCAGAAGCTGTTGCTGGCTCAGCTTTGCTGTATTTCTGAAGTGAAGCTGAGATCATGGTGCTAGGACAGAAGCAGAGGCTCTGGCTGAATCAGCTGGGTGAGCCCTCAACTGACTGAGCTTGTGCTACTGGTTAGGACCAGGCCCTCAGCTGACCTGGCAGGTACTGGCTGCCTGTAGCTCAGTGCAGCTCCAGAAGAGAAGAGGGTCAGGAAGTTTGGATCAGCCAGTAGTACGTGCAGTGTCCTGCAGCTCATAGTTAACAAAAAAGCCGGTGTTTTGCTCTCTTTGCTGCTGCTGCTGTTGCCTGGGTTTTTCCCTAGCAAAATACCATTTATAGCAGTATTTTCAAGGAATTTTTTTCTTCAATTTCTTTAAAAAATAAAAACAAAACTCCAGTGTCTCTCTTATTTGGGGTGTGGTGCTTTGCATAGTTGTTTTTAAGGTGTAAGGGTCATTATGAAAGGAGGGGGGAGGGAGCTATAGTTGAAGAAAGTTTGAATGAAATTGGTAGTTAGGCATTGGAGGTGACACATGCATGATATAACTAACATGCATGAAGTTGGGGTTTGATTTGAAACTGTAATGGGAGTTTTTTAAGGATGTTTATCTATTTACATGGTTGTTGAGTTTTTGCTCTTGCTAGCAATAAGATTTGCTTTGCCACTGATAGTCATTGCTGCTTTTTTTTGTTTTGTTTTGCTACATATCCTTGCTGAAATTAAGATTATGAAAGGAAATATGTTTTTTAGGTATTAAACCATTCTTGTAGTTATATATTTGAAAAATAATGTGGAGCTACTTTTAGCAGTATGTAATGAAAAATGGGAAGAAAAGGGATTTTTTATTGTATGTAAAAGCAAGGAATTTATAGAGATCTCAGAGATGACTAGCAAACTTAATCACTGAATCCCATAGTATCTGAGTCATGTAGTGCTAAGCAGAACAAAGATCTTTGCCAAAGGCTAGTCAGAAAAATAATTCATTGCAGCTATTATATTATACCATTTTTAACCTGACTGACCGTAATTGCAGGCTGCAAAGTTAAATTACTAACACTTGTAGTTTTGATAGGTTCACTTGGATGTGTAGAAGTCTAAAACTAATAAAATGGTTTCTTTCAATATTACGTAGTATATGCTTCAGAGGACCCAGGACCAAGATGAAAATGTGGCTTTGGAGGCTTGTGAATTTTGGCTGACCTTGGCTGAGCAGCCAATTTGTAAAGATGTACTATGTCGCCATCTTACTAAGTAAGTTTACTTTCAAACAAATGTAGAAAAAAAATTAAACTGACAAGCTAACAACTGTAAGCTGAATTATCTTGTGTTTGTGTGCCTTTAAGTCTGTTTCCTAAAATAACTTACCAAGTGTTTTATTTCCGGGGGGGGGGAGAGGAGTTGGATTTTTTCCTTAGTTTTAGAACTAAACATTGGTATCTTTCTTCTACATGAAGAGCGAGAGAGAGATCCTCTATCAAGTTACATCTATACGCTTTTAATTTAGATGTGTTTACAGGGTACTGTTTTTTTCTCCCGCCTTCCCTCTGATTTTATAACCATAAATCAAAAACATGCTTTTTGGCAAGTTGCTACTTTTATTTAAATGTGCTGTTGCGAGAAATAAATTATTGTGTGCAGCCCTTGTTAGTACTGGCTTTTTAAAATCCATAACAAAAACTTACAAAATTCCCTCCCCCCATCAGTTACAATGGTAAAAGATTTCAAGAAATTTAACAAATCCACAACACGTTTTTTTTTTCAGTCAGTGTAATTTAAAATATAGCCAAGATGATTAAAATATATAATATCAATCAACAAAAGGCGTTAATAGAAACCTGTTTTAACTTGCAGCCATGAAGTTAAGCCAACTACATTTATCTTCAAGTAGAAAAAAGATGCCAATATTTATTATTTCATTTAATGATGGGCTTTCTTTACATCATTTCTCCTTTTTTGTATGTGGGCAGTACTGGAACTTACTGTGATGATACTGTTGCACTACGAGGTTAGACTTTGATTATGTCATGATTAGATATAACAATTTGTACATCATGTCAAAGGAAGTTGAATTCATGTTCGGGGAAACCTGGCAGTATTCAGAAGCTCTTAGGAATGTGTACGATTTTAGACTGAGGGAAGCCAAACCATGATTAAGCTGAGTGAAGTTAGATTTTTGTAACTTAAAAATCAACTTTTTAAGCTGGAAGGTTTAGGTCCTTAGCAACTTTTAAAAATGAGGCTGCTTGTATTTAGGAGTCTAGTTTTAGGAACCAGGCTTCAAAGTTGTCACTGCATAATGAAAGTAGCCTGAGAAAACAGAAATTTGGCTATGTTGGACGTTATGTATTTGACTGATTTATGCATTTGTTTTAACAAAATTAACATTTTTCTTTGTAGGTTAATACCTGTGTTAGTAAATGGTATGAAGTACTCCGAAATAGATATTATTCTGCTGAAGGTGAGCAAGTTTTTCAATTTAATGCATTGTTTTGATTTAGTTACCTGTACATCAGTGTCCTAGGAAATATTCCATGTTATATAAACCATTTCTGCTAGCAAGAATCTGTCTAAGGAGACTGCGCTCATCAATTTTTTTCTGCCAAAGAATAGCATTACTTTCATGTTTCTGAACAATTAAAAATATTGCTCCTATGTGAATTCTTGCCTAGTTCTTTCATTCTGTTTCTGGAAGAATCATGACCAGAGTATAGACGTTAGTAATACAGGCAGTTCTTGACTTACAATGTTCCGAGTTATGTTTTGCACTTACAACGTTTGTAAATTGACACCGTGTTCCAACTTTCTGATGTCAGTTTTGACTTTACAACGCTTGATCCGATGTGATGCAACACCAGCGAACAAGTTCGCTGCATTGCCCATGTCCCTGGAGAACATCTGTCCAAACTGCCTTGGACACTTTCTTTAAGAAAGCAGACAAGACTCCTGAGAAGACTCCAGCCAAGAACCCTTCAAAAAGTTCAACCAAGAGCCCTTCAAAAAGTCCAGCAAAGTCACCTCAAAGACACTAATGATGGCTATTTACATTATAAATGCATTAATATATTATTTATCTATAATTGATTGAGTACAAAATTCTGGGTTAATTTAGTGAAAATAGGGTTCCTGGCCTTGATTCAGGAACCAATCTCCGTTTATAACATTGTTTCCTATTGGAAAAACAGTTCCGAGTTGCAACGTTTCGACTTAAGACTCAATTTTCAGAAACCGTTATGTTGTAAGTCCGAGGACTGCCTGTGGTTTTTTTGGTCATCTTGATTTGGCAGTGAGTCTTAAATTAATTCCAGTTTTCACAAATCTATTATCCACTATTTTATATTTAAATGTAAGAAATATGGTTGAATCTGAAACATTAAATGTGCTTGCAAATTAACTAAATGCATTGTTTAACTTGTAGGGGGATGTTGAAGAAGATGAAGCTATTCCAGATAGTGAACAGGACATAAGACCACGTTTTCATCGTTCACGAACAGTGGCCCAGCAGCATGAAGAAGATGGTATTGAGGAAGACGATGATGATGATGATGAGCTTGATGATGATGATACTATTTCTGACTGGAATTTAAGTAAGTTAAAGTACTGTATGAGGTGATTGTATAACATAACTGCTTGCAACTCAGAAATGTGTGGTCGCTCCTTAAGGAGACAATCCTCCAAGCCCAAAGGAAGGTAATCCCAATGAGGATCAAAGGGAGCAGGAGAGCACACGAGCCTCCATGGCTCACCAAAAGCACCCGGGAATATCTCCTTGCTAAAAAGGAGGCTTACACCCAATGGAAAGAAGGGGTCATCACCAGGGAGGGCTATTCTGCAGTTGCTCGGGGATGTAGGGGGGTAGTTAGGAAGGCCAAGGCAGAGATGGAA
>NW_017729024.1:125676743-125689041 GCF_001723915.1 Gavialis gangeticus
GAAAGCCAACCGTACCTTGTCATGCATCCACAGATGCATTTCAAGCAGGTCAAAAGAAGTGATCCTCCCCCTCTATGCGGCACTGGTCAGGCCGCAGTTGGAGTACTGTGTCCAGTTCTGGGTGCTGCACTTCAAGAGGGATGTGGACAACATGGAGAGGGTCCAGAGGAGGGCCACTCGCATGATCAGGGGACAGCAGGGCAGGCCCTATGAGGAGAGGCTACGGGACCTGAACCTGTTCAGCCTCCACAAGAGAAGGCTGAGGGGGGATCTTGTGGCCTGTTATAAACTAGTCAGTGGGGATCAGCAGGCATTGGGGGAGTCACTGTTCCCCCGAGCACCGCCAGGAGTGACCAGGAATAATGGTCACAAGCTGGCAGAGGGTAGGTTTAGGTTAGACATCAGGAGAAGCTATTTCATGGTCAGGGCAGCTAGGGTCTGGAACCAACTTCCAAGAGAAGTGGTGCAGGCTCCTACCCTGGGGGTTTTTAAGAGGAGGTTAGCTGAACACCTTGCTGGGGTCGTTTGACTCCAATACTCTTTCCTGCCATGGCAGGGGGTCAAACTAGATGATCTGCTCAGGTCCCCTCTGACCCTAGAAACTATGAAATCCCTCTCCTTTGGGCTCAGTGTTTGAGTGGAGCGATAAGGAATGCTGAGAAATTATATTTCAAATAGCTCTGTTCATGTTCCTGAATCCATTTATTGTATGGTGCGCCCCTCAGATGAACCACTCGCGGCTCATTTCTGTGCCCTGCCCCGGCCTGGCTGGGCGGCTCCAGCCCCATTCCCCCAAGTCACCAGGGGAACCTTGGCCTGCCCCTCCTCACACGCCTTCCTTTTCCCCACAGTGGACTTGTCAGCTGGGCACTGCTGTCCATGCTGCCATTAAAGAATCCATTAATTGTATGGTAGTCTTTCTGGTGCTTAAAAAAATTCTGTGGTAGAGCTAAAATTTGTAATTACAAGCTAATTAACTATAAACTAGGGGTGCATGGATTAGAGATTTTTTGGGCTGTTACTAATGACTGATTTTTAACGAACCATATCAGCTGATACTGATCTGACTGCCTGTATGTGGCCTGGCAGCATGGAGAGGAGTGTCTGGCTGGTAAGTCTGTTGTGAGCGGAGTGGGGAGGGAAGGGGTGTGCAGTAGAGGCCCCTGCAGCGTGGGAGAGAGTGGGACTGGGGTGGGAGCAGGCACTGCATGGGCAGGGTGAGACGCAGGATGGAGCTGCAACTCGTTTAGGCGGGGGGCAGCTTCTGCTGTTGCGCACATATCCTTTGGGTGCCATGGGGGGTGTGCCCCCCCCCCGAGATCTGTGCACGGGGCCATGGTGGGCAGAGGCAGGCTGGGGCTGGGGACGGTGCCAGGTTCTTCCAAGAAGGAGGGTTGGGCCAGGCAACACTGGGAGGAGGGGTTGGGGGGGGAGGGAGGGGGCCTATGACAAATTTTGGGGTGACTGCAGCCCCTCTGCAACCCCCCTCCCAGTGTTGTTGTCACCCACCCTGAGTGCAGCTTGGCCCAGCCCCCATCCTGGGAAGAGCCTGGGGCTGCCCCTGCCCCTTGCTCCAGCCCACAGCAGCAACCCACTCTCCTCCTGCACACAGATTCAGGGGCACACGCACCTCCCTCTGCACCTCCCGGGGAGTGTGCCCCTCACACGAACCACTCGTGGCTCAGTTCCATGCCCTGCCCCAGCCTGGCTGTGCAGCTCCAGCTCCATTTCCCCCCTCATCAGGGGAGTGTTGTCTGCCCCTTCCTTCCCCCACAGTGGACTTGCCAGCTGGACACTGCTCTCCATGCTGCTGGGCTGCGCTTCTGACCACCTGCATACTGTGCTGTGGCTGTGCACATTCACGCAGCATTTATTGGTGACATTATTTGCCATATTAGCCAAAAGCCGATTGCTGATGATGTCAATTTTCAGTTTATTGGTGCTGATATGATATGGGACTAATGTATTGGTGCACCTCTACTATAAACTAAACTCGCTTGCTGGATATGGTATACAGGACCTGCCTCTCTTTCAGCTCAGATTAATGACAGATTTTGGCTTTACTTCTCTGTTTGTGTTTTTCCTTAAAGAAAAAACAAGTAAAAATTCTAGAAAGTCTCTAATACCACAAATTATGGCTGAGCTACATAGTGTGCTTAAAAGGAAACTTGAGGACTTCTTGTATTACTCCCAAATTTCCTTTTTACACTTGTAGTTGCCTAATAATGGTTCCTCTTGGTCTAATCTTGCTTCATTTGAATTAACTAAGAAAGGCTGGATTTTGCTTAGTTTAGAGTTAGAAACAGAAATTCCTAGGTAAACCATGTGATATAAACCAGTTGTAATATTACTACTTCTATCATCAGAGCTTGCAAGCTCTTAAATTAGAGCTTGCGAGTCAAAAAATTAAACACTAGTTTACAAATAGTTCGGAAGTTGCTTTGTTGAAATATCCAAAAGGTAGGTCTTGGGTTTGCTCATTACCCCATCTTAGTGGTCCAAACTGAAACTGATTTTTGTATAAATTACTGAATTTTCTTACATATAACCAACACCTTAGATCTAGACAAATTACAGAGGTGGGTGTATGAGAATAGGGTGGAATTCAGCATGGACAAGTGCAAGGTAATGCATCTAGGGAGAAGGAATCAGCAACATACCTGTAGACTAGGAAACACCCTTGTCAACACAGTGGCAGAAAGGGATCTTGGAGTCATTGGTGACTCCAGGATGAACATGAGCTGTCAATGTGAGAAAACGATCAGTGAGGCTAACCTCACCTTGTCGTGCATCTACAGATGCATCACAAGTAGGTCCAGGGAGGTGATCCTTTCCCTATATGCGGCATTGGTCAGGCCACAGTTGGATTACTGCATCCAGTTCTGGGCACTGCACTTCAGGCGGGATGTGGTCCAAAGGAGGGCCACTTGCGTGGTCAAGGGGCAGCGGGGCAGGCCCTATGAGGAGAGGCTAAAGGGCCTGAATCTATTCAGCCTCCACAAGAGAAGGCTGAAAGGGGATCTGGTGGCCATTTACAAACTCACCGGGGGGACCAGCTGGAATTGGGGGAAGCTCTGTTCCCCCAGGCACCACCCGGACTTACTAGGAATAATGGCCACAAATAGTTAGAGAGAAGGTTCAGGCTGGACATGAGGGGACATTACTTTCCAGTTAGGGCTGCCAGGCTCTGGAATGGGCTCCCAAGGGAGGTGGTACTCTCCTACCTTGGTCTTCAAGAGGAGGCTGGACAGATAATTGGCTGGGGTGATACGACCCCGGCACGCCTTCCTGCCGGGGGCAGGGGATCGGACCTGATGGTTTGTTTAGGTCCCTTCCAACCCTAAGAATTATGACACCTTCCCCCCCAAACCACCCAGGAACTTGGGGTACCTGTATGTGAGGTAAAGGGCTTCCCAAGGTTCTGGAAATTTGGTGCTGGGATAACAGGTTGAGCAGTGGTAACGTTAATTGTCATAGCTCTGGGAGCCATACCAATTAATGTTGCTGCTGCTTTCCCTCCTTCCATCCCTGCTCCTCAAATTTTTACCCACACTCTAAGGTAAAATCTTTTTCCTTCTTGGGGCCTTCCAAAAATGGGGTGCATGTTATATTTGGGGTGCATGCTATATTTGGCGGGGTGTTATATGCAAGAAAGTCTGTTTTAAAATGGAACTCCGTTATTTTTTTAATAATATAACCCCATATGGACTAAGGTTTCACTTGCAAATTTTTTTGGTCATCTTTAGATTTGAAAGTGGGTTTGTTTTTGTTTTTTGCGAGAGCATGCAAGTGCCACTGCCCACATCCAAATGAATTATATATAAGGTGCACTCTTGTGAAGGTAAGGATTGAATAATGAGTGTTCTCCATAGTGTATAATCATTTAATGGTTAAAATGGGAAAGCTTTCAGACAGTGAAGGAACCTTGGAATCCATTAAAGGACTATTGTTGTCACAACCACGGGTTTGGTGCAAAGACGTTCATTGGAGTTGGAGTCTTATGCAGGAACTAGCCAATTGCTTATCAAGAATGATGGACCGGGGGGGAGGGACGAGGGACAGAGGCCTGTGTCCCTTCCCCACCCTGCCTTGGGCCGGGGCAGTTCCCTGCTGCCCTCCCCCCCCGGTCTGTTTGGGGCAAGGGTCACTCCCCATCTCCCCCCTGCTTCTTTGGGCTGGGGCTAGAGCCTGGGCTGCTCCCAGCCCCTTTCCCCACCCCCCACACACACTTCAGGTTGGGGCTAGGGCCGTTCCCCACCATTCCCCCTGCCATTTTGGGATGGGACTGGGGCTTGCACCCTTCTTCACCTTCTCCCGTCACTTTGGGCTAGGGCCAGAGCCATTCCCCTCCCCTTCCCTCAGGCCCCACTGTCATGGCAATGCTCCCCTGTTTGCACAGGGCACTCTGATTGGCTGCTGGAGCAGCCAATCAGGGCACAAAGTCAGACATACTTAGGCTTTTATAATATTAGAATTTGAAATTTCTTGTGCAGTAGCAATCTTGGGAGTTGTAGCAGTTGTGTAAGATGCTGGAAGTGTGTAAATTCTTCTACTCCTCATGAAGTCTTTAAAAAGAAATTGTCTTATTGTTTTTTAAAACATTATTATCTGTGCACAGAGCCCCAGGGGAAATGAGTTTCATGAGCCAAGCATTTTGTGTGGAAAAATTTTTTAAGATTGCAACCCCCACCTACAGGCCTGTATAAAATAAGCCTTGTTAAACATTTTTTGGCAAGTTACTTTCCTCAGTCATTTTGTAGTGGCTTTAAAAGATACAGGTGCTTCATACTTGGTACTTAGCTCATTTAAACTTTCCTCTGTTGCATCAACCATTCAGACAGTTGGTTCAGAGGTGCAATTTATTGCCTCAGTCTTGAAAAGGATATGGGATTATCCCCTGGACCATTGAAACACAGTCCTAAAAGGATTGCCGTTGTTTACATGGGTCTTTGTATTGGGTTACTCACCTGACAGGGAAAAGCGGTTATCTTTATCAGAGTAATTCTTACTGACTTACACTGTAAGAGTATGTTTAATAAGTGGAACTATCTTGGAATAGGACAACCAAATGCCTTTACGTTTTGGAATAGGAAAGGATCTCTGTTCATGCAAATCTATTGTAGTGGGAACTGTATGCCCTAGTAGCAGATTCTTCTTGAATCTAGAAGGCCTACAGACAAACATGTGCATTAGAATGGAAAATACTACAGCTTACAGGTTTGCAGCAGGAACTTAGTCAAGTTGTGCAGGACTTTTGACATTGCTTCTCTAGCACTTCAAGGCTGTTTACTTTTTTAAGAACTTGATCTTGCTCAGTGTCTCAGTTTAGCCTGCTTCACAAGCATCCCAGCATTCATGACTGACTTTGTTCTTGCAAGGTTTATATGTTGTTTAAACTTTATAGAAATGTGGTGCCTAGGGGAGAAGGAAGGGGGTTTCTCGGATCTTGTAGAAATCTGGTGCAGATACTGGTAGTGAGCATTTGAGTTAAGATTGAACTTTAACACACTACTATTTAAACAGTTTACCAGGATTATTCCTTTTGCTGGCTTCTCTAAGTGGAATAATTCACCTTGTTGTATACACAGCAACTGTTATTCATTAAGTCATTGTGTATTCCAAAACTGAAAGTATAATTATTAATATCTTCCTTTGTTAATTACTTGGTAAGCAGTTCAAAATTATGCAATGTTACATGTAATGTATTTGAAAGCGAATGCTTTGAAAAGGATTGTCAGTGATTTGATTTCATATCTGAACAGGTTTCAGGAACATGCCAGTGCTTATAGGCTTGTTGTGGTTTGAAGTGCTTTTCTTTTTCTCTCTGTCCAAAGAGGAACAATTTCTACCAGAATTTTCTATTTCATAAAAGCATAAAGCTGTTTCATAAGAGGGCTCAAGTGGAGTGTTTCACTACTTAATTTTTCCTGTGAACAGTTCTGTGCTTCCCACTCTGTTAGCATTGTTTCATTTTGATTACTTAATGATAATTATTTTGCAAGATGAAATGCCTTTTTTTTTCTGCATACCTTTACCACAAATGTCTAAAGTCTCTGCTACGCCAGCCCTTATTTCTTTTTGAAGGGAGACCTGACCAAAGTACAGTGTCACTGCTTGCCCCTAATTGTGGCCCTAGGGTAAAATAGATATTTATGCACTACAGTGAAATGGAAATATTGCTGCACTGTTCCCTCAATGTATTGATACTTCAGTAAGAGGGTGAAGTAGCTGGAAAAGGAAAATTTATAATGTGATCCTAGTAACTGGTTGTAAAATAGAATATGTTCAAATTGGTATATTACTTTTCCTCAGGGAAGTGTTCTGCTGCTGCACTCGATGTCCTTGCCAATGTATTCCGTGATGAACTTCTGCCACATATTTTGCCCCTTCTGAAAGAATTGCTCTTCCATCCAGAATGGGTGGTCAAAGAATCCGGTATCCTGGTTCTAGGAGCAATTGCTGAAGGTAAAACAACTTAACATTCAAGTTACAGTAAAATTCTTTTATAAGGGACCTGCTTCTCTGGTGCATCTAGTTCAATAATGTTAAACACTGTCAAAAATATCATTGAAGGTGCAGTCAAAAACTAAGAAATTAGGAGATGGCAAATCTATAACTGTCTGTTTAATCTTAAAAATTAACCAGTTAAATTGTGAGCTTTCTTTTATTCCCCATCCACATTCATTTCCATTGTTTTTAATAGAGAACTCTAGTCCTCTTTCAGAGTTTAATTTCAAAGTGTGTTGATGCATCATATTTCCAACACCAGTGTTTTATGAGATGTCTAAATGGACATTTTTTACCTTCCCTTGCTCCAGACTAACTCTTGGCGCTGGTCTCTAGGGTTTAATGTACTCAGTCCTGGAAATTAGGATCAATCTAAATGTGTGGATAGATGACACACTTGTTCAGTTATTTTTGTTTTTTTTAAAGTAGTGAGCAGTTTATGTAGACCCCCTAAACTGGTGTAATTTAACACAGTCTGAAAGAGAATTTCCCTTAAAGAATAATGGGTAAAATTCCACCCATATAAGTTGCACAATTTTAGGTTTCTTTCTTTATCTGCTTCTGTCTGGAGTTTGTCACTTTCTAAATGCTAGTGATATTATTATTATTATTATTATTATTATTATTATTATTATTATTATTATTATTATTATTATTCTAATACCATCTTGTGGTTAAATGCTATAATAGCATCTGCTTCCCCTGAATACTTGTGCATCTGTCCTTATCCTGGAGTAACGTGGATAAGTATACAAATCTGATGCAACTAGCACTAGGTTATGTGGAAGTCTGTGCAGACCTTAATATGAAGTCAAATGTATAGTCTTGGGGGAGGGACCCCCCAGCACAGGTGCCAGAGCGTGGCGCACACAGGCATTTTGCTTGGCACAGGATAGTGGGGAAGGGGCCAGGGCTATGCTGCCAGTTAGGATTCGGCCCCTCTCAGTTGCCCTGCTGTCTGTCCCTGGCACACCAACATCTTTCAAGTTGAGGTTGTGGGTGTTTTGGGCACTTTGCCCAAAAACGTTTCCAATCCCTGGTATAGTCTATGAATTATGCTCTGATTTTAGAGTTCAGAAAAAAATCAGTAATCTTCAGTAATCATAATTGAACAAAAACTATGACAAGAAAAGGAAAGTAAGGAAGATAACATTTTGAAGTGTCTCCTCTCAACATGTATTCTTTGTCCCCCCTCACTTAAGAAGTCTGTGGTATGAGAAACTGTTGGGGAGCCACAGTCTATTCTTAGATTCCCTTCTCCATCAAGTCTGTTTTCTTTTGCAAGCAAAGGTAGCCACGTTGAGACTTTCAGACTATTTTGTTAAGGAAAAAAACAACAGCTTGATATACAAAAGGTAAGAATTTTCAGAAGCAAAATGAGTGAAAAATATATTTTTTTAATCTTTTTTTTTTATATTGGTTAGGCTAAGCAGCTGTTCTGAAATGTGAAACAAGTTACTGTGCAAGCCTTACTAATAGCATGGCTCTATTTCAATATTTTGTCTTTATAGGCTGCATGCAGGGTATGATTCCATATCTTCCTGAACTAATCCCTCACCTTATTCAGTGCCTCTCTGATAAAAAGGCTCTTGTGCGCTCCATTACATGCTGGACTCTTAGCCGCTATGCACACTGGGTAGTTAGTCAACCCCCAGACACATACTTGAAGCCATTAATGACTGAGTTGCTAAAGCGTATCCTGGATAGCAACAAGAGAGTACAAGAAGCTGCCTGCAGGTAAGTCAAACCCCAAACAAAAAGGTATTGTCCATAGTACTAGCTGTTCTAAGACCAAAAAACTGTTGTGACATTCATGTATTAAAACTTTCTTACTTTGGGGTATTCATGAGCCCCCCTTGGTGATTTTTACAATTTGTTTTTTCCTGTATTTTCTAGTTTCATTTCTTAAATGGAATTTCTTTAGTGAATTAAAGACATTTATTGCACTACAAGGTATCTTGTCTCTGTGGTATTTTCAGTATTTAATGATAATTATGATATCTTAAAATGGAAAGTTAATCTTTTCACTGGATGTCAGTCTTGGCATTCATGTATATGCCAGTAGAAGTGGACAGCTGATTCTGTAACTGAATTATACAAATACATTATATACCTTGGAATTTCCCAAAACCTGTGGGCCATAACTCTTGCAGGCCTTGTGAAAAAATGTTTAACTTATTACCTTTTAAATAATGAATATACAACATAACCTTTTTCTTTTTTTGTTACCTAATAGCATTGATAAATAGCTCATTGTAAGCTTATGCAGGAAATGTGTGCAGAAAACTGCTAGAGCTTCTGTTCATAAAATAATAACTGTGTGTGGCTTTCTTGGATTAATGAATTAATTTTTTTAAGGTACTCTGTTTGAATAATGCATGGAAGACAGTCAGGGGTAGAGTCCCATTCTGCTAGACTATGAACATCTGAAACAGACATGTCCTTGACTAAAGGGCTTGCTACCTGAATAAATAAAATAGATATGCAGCTTATTAGCAAAGTGAACTTAAACATTTTTCTTTTATGTTTAAAAACCTCCTCCAAAACTGTTCACTATTAATTGTGTCCAGCTAATCTACTTTCCTGTTAAGTCAAAAATCCATTTTTCCCTTTAGTGATAGCTGTACAACCCTTTCAAAATAAGCAAGAACTTGCTGATGTAGGAATGCTGATACAAGTTTTCAAATCTATTGTTTCATCCAGAGGAGCAATCAAATTAGACCAGATAGGCCATGACAAAATGTACATTTAATTAAGCTGTGGTACAGGCTGCAGTTGTTGAGGACCCTGGCTACCGGTAGATGTGATGGGAGGGAAAGAACAAATTGACAGTGTTCCAGTGATAGCTTTGAAGAGCAGGTCCCAGCAGTTAGGAGCTGGGTCACAAGGAATTATCTTGTTCCCTTAAACACACAATTACCCTTTATATCTGCAGTTAAAAGGGGAGTGAAGCCTTATTGAACCTCACCTGCTCTGTGGCAACCATCTCTGTGCTTGTAATTACATCAGAGGAAAAAGTACATTTGGGTAACTTCCCCTGAATGGAGCTAGGCTAACTTGCCTCAGCTTACTGTAAATTGGAGTAGACTGCACAACCAGTTACTGCAGAATACCTGAGGTGTGATAAGTATCAGTTCCCTGTTTATTGTAGGCACACAAGCTATTCCTCTGCTTGCAATTACCCATGATGTAAAAGCTGAACTAGTTCAGTTTGGCTCAGCTTCATTCTTTGGCTTTAGCTATAATTGAGGTGTAACTGTGGATGCAGGGACAATTAAGGCTGCTCTAATAAGTCATCCTTCCCTATTAAAGTTAGAAGCCTTGGGGCCTTAATTTACAGGGAGTGGAGACTTACTGAGTCTCAACTGCTTTGTGGCAATTGTCCCTGTTCCTGCCTTGCCCCACCATGAGTGAAAGCTAAACTAAGACAAATCAGGCCTGTTTTGTTCAGGGGTAAGCTACCTTGGCATGACTTTCTTTTATGAAGCAGTAGGAGCAGGTATAGACTTAACCACACCTTGGCTGTTTCATGGTAAAGTTGGAACTGCCTGTTAATTGCAGGCACACAAACAGTTACCAGTGTTCTGGGAAGTCTCTGCCTGCTGCTGAAAGTACAAATCCTGTGCTGTTAATTTGTAGGGGGTAGAGATCTAACACATATTAGCTAACTTTGTAGTAACTATATCTGTGCCTTTTGGTTATTACCCTCAGCAAAATAGCCAAATTTGCATTCTTGCAGCTTTCAGTTACTAGGATAACTGCAGGTATAAACAACTTGTGCTTCCTGCAGTTAGCAGGGGGTGGGGACTTGCTATGGCTCAGGTACTCCGTTAGTAAGCGATCACAAGTCTCTTTTGACCCACTGTCAGTGAGAGCAAAATCAGGACAATTTAGGTCTGCAGGATCAGTTTTTGTAGAACAGCTGAGGCCGAGTAAACCCCAACATCTGTTAATTATGGCATGTAACCAGTGATAACTGCATATGGAATTGCACAAAGTTATCCCTAATACTTTTAATTAGAACTGGATAAAGTTTGGGAACTGCTGATCTAGAATAAAAAATGCTATGTTTGATGTTTATGTGGATCCTGTGCCACAACAACTGGTAATTTTTTTTGAAGTGTTGTCTACAAAGTGTATGAGAATTTTGTAGTTCCTGCAGCCTTTTAGAAATCAAATATCCTTTGAAAAAAAAATAAGGTTACATTTTTGAGAGAACATGAAACTATGGTGAATCAAGACATCTTATTTGCTGTCCTTACAAATTGCATAAAAGTGTAGTGAAGGTCTGCAAAAAATATATTGTACTTCAGTCAGTAGTTGGGTTTTCCAAGGTCTGGAGCAGCTACAATTGTCATAATACTGTCTGTTCTCACCTCTGTGTAACTTCTGCATAACCCCAGACCTAAAACTTCTGTTTTTGCCAGTGAGAATCTTTCTTGAGTATCCCCAACTTGAGGAGCAATTGTACCAGTACACTTATCTCCTGCTGGCTTTTTTTTGCCTCAGGTGGAAAATCTGGGTACCAGGTAACATTGTTACAAGCCACATACAGTGTCCACAGTTCTCTTGCTTTTGTGAAAAATGGCACTTTTGCAACTGGTAGTAGAAAATAAGAGGGGCATGGTCACTTTCTTGTTTGGGAGTCAACTTTTCTGGGACAGACTGATATTTTTATTTACTTCATAGAAACCAGACTAATGCTCTCTGATCACAGTTTTTCTCTTTCCCTAAATGTGCCCATGGAATGGCATGTTCATGCTTCAGGACCCCATTTTGGGAATTGAAGCCCCATTGTGTGCAGTTTTATGTAAACAGCTCATATTTTGATTAAGACTGGAACGTGAAAAGGCCCTTACTTCCACTGACTGACTTTTGCTGCTTCTTTTCTCCATATCTTTGTTTTTATCCATCTGTCTCCTGTCTTAAATTTTGATAGTAAGCTCTTTAGGGCAGGGACTGTCATGTATGTTTTATACAGTGCCTAGTACAATGGTGCTGGGACCTTTTATGGACAGTTTTTCATTACAGTGGTATGTAAGAAGCAATTGTTAATATGAACTGTACATCTTTTGACATAAAGTTCCTGTTTTCTTTAATTAACTCAGATTTTTTTATAATGGTTCTTTGGTTTTTCTGTACATATAGCCTTCAAAAATATTTCTGAATTATGTTCATCAAAACCCTAGAATTGGATTCACTTATTTTGAATTGAAGTAGACTCAGCTGTCAAACTATCAGTGCTGCCCTAAAAACACTTCAAGAATTTGAGGGGCAAATAGCATTTAAGTGGAAATGGTATTATTTTTTTCCTTTATACTCACTACCTTGTTTCATTCCTAGTGCCTTTGCTACTCTAGAAGAGGAGGCTTGTACAGAACTTGTTCCTTACCTTGCTTATATACTTGACACTCTGGTCTTCGCATTTAGTAAATACCAGCATAAGAATCTTCTTATTCTTTATGATGCCATTGGAACTTTGGCAGATTCTGTAGGACATCATCTAAACAAACCAGTGAGTATCATATATAACATCTTGTAGTACAGATTGTATAAAACATTTAAGAAGTGCTAATTTTTTTAGAGGTGCACCAGTACATTGGTCCATATTGTATCAGCACTGATAAAAGGAAAATTGACATTATCAGCAATTGGCTTTTTTTGGTTAATGTGGCCGATAATGTTGCTGAAAAATGCCACGTGTGCGCACATGGCTTCAGCATGCATGTGGCCAGGAGTGCAGCCTGGCACCTTGAAGAGCAGTGTCTGGCTGGTAAGTCTGTGGGGGGGG
>NW_017729024.1:125689051-125694371 GCF_001723915.1 Gavialis gangeticus
GGGGGCGGGTGCCTCCTGCCGCTGCACGCACCCCCGGGAGATTCATGGGTGGCATATGTCCCCTGGATCTGTGTGGGGGGTGAGAGCAGGTTGCTGCTGTGAGCTGGAGCCAGTTCTTCCTAGAGGCTGCTGTGGGCTGGAGCCAGTTCTTCCTAGAGGCTGCGCTCAGGGCAGCTGGAGCCGGTTCTTCCTAGAGGCTGCGCTCAGGGTGGGTGGCAGCAGTGGGAGAGGGGTTATGGCAAATTTTGGGGTGGCTTTAGCCCCCCTGCACCCCCTGCTGGGAGGGAAAAGCCAGGCATAACCTCCAGCCCCAAGCGTGCAATAGCAGCCTGCCTACACCCTGCACACAGATCCAGGGAACATGTGCCCCCCATGCTTGGGTTGTGCACAGTGGTGAGAACTGCCCCCCCAGATGAGCCACCAGCTCTGTCCCACACCCTACATCACCCCACCCTGGCTGTGCAGCACCTGACCCAGCCCCACTCTCTCCCTCTACACAGGGGCCTTGTTCTCCCCCTGCCCTCCCTAACACTTTTCCTTCTCCCCCCCCCTCCCCATTCCTTCCCTGCCCAACAGACTTACCAGCCAAACACTGCTGCCGGGCTGCGTATCAACAATCAAATCGGTATTGGCCAATACAGCTGGTCAATAATCAGCCATTGGTATTGGCTCAAAAAATCTTGATCGGTATACCTCTAAATTATTTTCTATATTAAAACGTGCATTGAATGAAATGGGTAGACCTTTCTTACACTTCCAGAGGCTGTTTTTTAGATTAACCAGTATACTAATATTTGCCATATAAGAAATAAGGAACCTCATCTATGGGGTCCTGCAGGATGAGCAACCACTGCTGCTGTATTGGTGCTTAGCAGTTACTAAAATATTAAATTTGTCCTGTTGGAATTTTTTTAAAATCCTTGGAATAATCTCTCCACACAACTTTTAAACTGAGAGAGCAATTGGTAGGGGAGAGGAAATGGTGGATCTTATTTCACTGATTTTGATAGAAAATATTTGTTTAATTTAATTTATGTACTTCCTAAAATACCGGAGTGGGCCTCTAGCTGAATTCCTCTAGTAGAAAGTTGGGGGGGGGGGTTGTTCTTTTTGGGGTTTTAATAGCTATCATGTCCAAGTCTAAAACTGTTTGTCCAGATTCATGTGCAGAATTGGACTATAAAACCTTTTCTCTAAAGCAATATTTTCTTAGTGCACCATATTGAGCAGGGGTCTTTATGTCCACCTTTTCAAGGTCCATACAACCATTTAACTGCGCTGTGTAGGTTGAGACTGCCAGTGCTTAACTCAGATTATTAAACTATCCTGCTTCAACCTACTTGCCATTTAGCTACATCTTCTAAAAAGGTTATATCTTGTGTTCTGGCTACAGTGCTTTCTTTTTTTATTTCCTTCAAGCTTTATCATAATATGGCATGTTTCTCACTAGTAGGAGTGACCTCATGTGTGTAGAACTATTATTAGAGCCAGGCAAAACATTTTCTGAAGATTTAGTCACTGAAAAATACAGTTTTGGGCTACCTGAAACTCTGAAAATTTGGGTCAAATGCAGCAACATGGTTCTGGTAAAAATGAGGAGGGAATTGTTCAGACTTTTGCTCCCCATCCTAGTGACACTTTCATTTTTGTGAATTATCAAAATTATAAGAAAGCATTACAATGTGGGGGGAAAAAAACAAAACAACCCTGTTTTGTTTGTCTTGAATTTGTTTTATACAGTGCCTAGTACAATGGTGCTGGGGCCTTTAAGAGCAGTTCTGTTCAAGTGCTATGAAATAACCTTTTTCTTGCATCCAAAACATTTTTTCCTTTTTGCTTTCCCAGACTAACAGAAAATTGGTTCAATATTTGGTTCATCCAGAAAAATTTTTCTTTCATTTTAGTTCAGCAAGCAAACCAAAAATAACTTATTAGCACAGCTTGGGTCTTTCATGTTTTTCAAATAGCCTCACATGCGGATGACTTTTACATGGCATCCTGCAGAGCCTTACTGGATACACCCTTCCCATACTTGTATCACACGATAGACATTAGGTGGTTGAGCAAGTAGAGCAATCTCACTGAATTTTTGGAGTCTGGAGGCTAAATTACAGACATCTCTGTAACTATAATTACAGTCATTTTATCAGAAGCATCCTATTCTAGATGAAAGTAATTTTATCCATCTGAGATGTATGCTTTATTTTCTAGTGTACAACACCTTTTCCCCCAAAATCAGCCCTCCAAATTTTAAGCTTAAACTGGCTTAGCTGAGTTAATTGCCATGCATTCCAGGGACAAACTTGTCAGATGAGGAACTGATGCAGTTTGGATGAGCTATGCGTGTAAAGAGCTATCCTGTTACTTTTTTGTTTCAGTTGTTGATTTGGATCAATTACTGGCCATCTCAAATGTGGCATCTGCTTATAGCCTAAGAGTCAATATTATTAATGGGATAAGATTTTTACTTTTATAAGGCATGAGTCTAAATTTGGATCATTGTTAGGAATGGTCAGGTACACAGAATTAACACTAGTCAGTGGCTAAATTGAGACTGCAGCTTGTGGACTTGTAGTTCCAAGCCTACATATCTTCCTATAATGTGAAGCATTGTAATTGAAGCTGACCTTTTTTTTTTAAATTGATGTCCAGAAAAAGCAGTATCCAAAACAAAATAGTTTATGCAAACAGAATGTGATTTTTGTAATGAAAAGAAAATTTAGAAGTCAAGAATTAAGGGAGAAGAAAAGCCATTTTAAGCTTTTACTTTATATTTTTCAAAACATTTTTGACCACTTTTTCCTAGAAACCTTCCCAATTCGTTGTTGGAACTTGAAATTTACTTTGGCTCATCTTAATTTTATGGATTTTTTTTTAAAGTTGCATATTAAATAGGAGCTAAAATGCAATTGTCCTGCCATCTCGACTGTAGAAAGAGGTTGTTTTTATGCCATGTATGTAGTTTGCTTTTCTATTTTATGCACTAGAAATTACTAAAATAGTGGATAAAAATAACCATGTGAAGATTGTTGCTTTATGTAAACAGTATTAGGTTTTAGCATTAGCATTTTGCAGCATATGATTTATCCTGGCACATCTTAAGGGCAAAATTCCTATAGAGTCAAATATCCAAATTTTGTTCTCCTTAAATTTTGGAAATTGTTATACCACGAGCATTGTGTTAGAGAAATGGTTTCCAGGTATAGACGTAAGTATTTTTTTAAATGGCATTGATGATGTGGCTGGCTGCCACTTTGAGGCTGGGAGAGGGAGGAGAGAGAAGTTTGAGAGGTGGTGGAGCTGAAGGGCTTTACTTGCTGGAGACTTTAAACTTTGTGTCCATTGGGGAAGTGAAAGGGCTTCCCCTGCTGCGGACTTTAAACCCCAGGTTTAAACTTGGCCCTGGACCCCGGACAGGCCTCGGTCTCCAACCTGTGACTGTTCAAGCTGGGGCTGACGTTTGCCTGATTTTAAGTGCTGTGCGCGGGGCTGTGGCATCTGACTTTCTACTTGACAGTACAGGGAGAGCTTCAGATGATGATAATGGCAGACTTGGAATCTGATTCCCAATCCCAAAATCACATCTCCTGCCATGAACATGTGGCATGGCAGGAGGCAGAATTGCTGGGATTAGAGATCAGATCCTATTGCACCATTAAATAATGTGCCAGGAGCCTATTTCATCTAACTTACTGTCAGAATGAGATGTTGGTCATTATGTCTTGAGGCACCTAAAATATTAATTGTAAAAACATTGTGCAAGTATTATTATATGATTACTTCCTAAAATCTAATCTCAGAAATGAACTGTGAAGTTATTACTAACCTTTATTAATTGCCATGCGGCGGGGAGAGCTGTTTGCCCAGATTTTACCTACATTTCATGTCTTGTCATAAAGAAGTAAGGCTGGAAGGGTCCTTGAGATCTAGTCCAACTTTATTTGAAGCATTCACAAAAAAGAAAAGGCCTTATGACATGAGAAAATGGGATGCTGTAACTGGTCGCATTTTTTCTAGTTCTTTAGGGTAGAAAAAGTGTATCTATTTAGGATTTTAAAAAAGCTTTCAGGATATAAATATTTTCTACCGTAAATAGGAATACATACAGATGTTGATGCCTCCACTAATCCAGAAATGGAATATGTTGAAGGATGAGGATAAAGATCTCTTCCCTTTACTAGAGGTAAATGTTACAAAGTATTCATTTTTTTTTTTTATAATCTGTTTACTGTTTATTCTGTTTAACAAAACTGTATTATATATTGTTGCGGTATATCCTAAGGATGTTAGTTTTAACTATTTACCCAGAATAATGGAGTCAATAAAAAATACTTTCTTTTATGAAATGTTCACTTGGGGGGGGGGTGAAGGGAAAAGGGTAAAAATCTGTATTGCGGAGATGGGGGGATCATTTCTGGGCAATGCTTCATGCTGGCTGTAAAGAATATTTGTTTTTTTTGTGACCTAAAAATAATTTTTGGGACTGTTTTCTCCCCAGGTAAAGATTTCTAGGTTGGTTTTACTGATGTCTTCAAGGACTCTTTAAATTCAGGGTTTTTTTTGTGCATGTTGTCCCACCCCCTCCCCCCTTTCCATTTTTTTAGTGAACTTTTACTCAAATAACTTCTATTTGTGTAAAGCTTTGTGGAGAGATCCCTATAAGCCAGTGCTTCCCAAACTTTTTTCCTCAGAGTGTCTCCATTTCCTCAGCATGGCCCCTTACTCCTAACCCACTGGACCCAGGGCCAGGGTCCACAACCCAGCCTCCCCTCCCTCCCAGCAGTGCCCGAGCCCCAGCTGCCATCCATGGAAGGCAGCAACTGCTGCGGCCAGGGTGGATTGTGGAGCCTGGCTTCTTCCCTGCCCCGTCTGCACCCCTGTAGGCAGTACTACTGGAGCTGAGCCCATGGTGGGGGAAAGGATGCAGGCTGCCTACTACAGGCTTGGGGCTTGCTGTCCTGCTGTCCTCCCCCTGGGGGCTCCATGGCCCAGTGGGCAGGACCTGGCGCAGGAGGAAGGAGTGCTGCACTGCCATGGCTGCCAAACTGAAGCGCCCCCTACTCGCCCAGCAGCAGCGTGGGCTCAACTCCATGCCACCACCGCCACTGCTGTGCCTCACCTTGGCAGTCATGGTGGTGCAGCAGTCCCACTCACTGGGCTGCAGGGGTGGCTCCTGCCTGGAGCTGATCTGGACCGGCTGCAGTCCTGTGCCCCACTGTGGGTGCAGAAATCTCAGGGAGTACATTTTATCATGACCCCATCTGCTGATGTTGTGTCCCCATTTGGAGTCATGACTCGGTTTAGGAACCACGGATACGAG
>NW_017729024.1:125699371-125713037 GCF_001723915.1 Gavialis gangeticus
TGCCAAACTGAAGCGCCCCCTACTCGCCCAGCAGCAGCGTGGGCTCAACTCCATGCCACCACCGCCACTGCTGTGCCTCACCTTGGCAGTCATGGTGGTGCAGCAGTCCCACTCACTGGGCTGCAGGGGTGGCTCCTGCCTGGAGCTGATCTGGACCGGCTGCAGTCCTGTGCCCCACTGTGGGTGCAGAAATCTCAGGGAGTACATTTTATCATGACCCCATCTGCTGATGTTGTGTCCCCATTTGGAGTCATGACTCGGTTTAGGAACCACGGATATGAGCCATCTTTTGGGAACTAACTTGTATTTCAGAAGTCTGAGGTGTAAAAATTGTTCAGTTGTTCATAACTACTGACTTCCATAACTAATATGTAGAAACATATGAAACAGCATCTACCCAGAATGCTTACTTTTTCCCCTCCTTTCTTCTGTGGTTAAATAAAAAGATGAGTGTAAGATAGTGTAAGAACAGGCATACATTTTTTATTCCTATGTGTTGCTCTTGTATTCTAGTGCCTGTCTTCGGTTGCCACTGCCTTGCAATCTGGCTTCCTTCCATACTGTGAACCTGTATACCAGCGTTGTGTAAACCTGGTACAGAAGACTCTTGCACAAGCCATGGTATTTTCCTATTATTTTTCTCAGGATTTGCAGAGTATCTCCTAAAATCAGTATGTTTAATGTCATAAGCTAGATGAAAATAGGGATTTTTAGTATACCCCTTATATTTAGATGATGTTATCATAACTAAGGCAATCCTTGACCTGTGTGTATCGTATAGAGACCTCATCGTGCTTCATTTAAAATATGTTCTTTAATCAATGTTTTGTTACAGTTGCACAATGCTCAGCCAGATCAATATGAGGCTCCTGATAAAGACTTCATGATAGTGGCTCTTGATTTACTCAGTGGCTTGGCTGAAGGACTTGGAGGCAACATTGAACAGCTAGTGGCTCGCAGCAATATCCTGACATTAATGTACCAGTGCATGCAGGTGAGAGGAGTAATACTGTAAAACTCTGAGATCTAAAACAAACAAACAAACCACTAAAGTTGGCTACTTTTTTTTGTAGGATAAAATGCCTGAGGTACGACAGAGTTCATTTGCCTTGTTAGGTGACCTGACTAAAGCGTGTTTTCAGCATGTTAAGCCTTGCATAGGTATGTTTTTGTGTTCCTTCAGTTTTCTTCTTTCTCATATTTATAATTAAATAAAGTTGGGTGGTCATCTATTGTAGATCACTTTTATATATATTTTTTCTGTGGTTTAAAACAGATGCTTTAATGTGGCCAGTCATTACTACCGCATTAGCTTGTGTTTCTGGGGAGGGAGCAGGCAGATCGAGGGGGTTATCCTGAATCAGAGTATCTTAGAGTCCTGGTTAAAGACTGCTACAGTAGAGACCTTAAAGCTACTTTTCACTGGCAGGAAAATTAATGGTAGACCGTAGGCAGCAATTCTATTCATTCCTATTTCTGTGGGGCTTGTTGGGCAGCTTGATGTGGTATAAAGCAGTTAAATTTTCCTTCCTTTTACTAGCAAGAATGTCTGGCCCTATGTCTTGCTAAACCGTATTTTTTTAAAAAACATTATTTTCCCAATTTCTTAAACTACCTGAAAGTATATTTCATAAGAGTTTTTATACCGTGATGGTTGGCCTGTGTAGCTCAATTGCTGTGATCTGGAATGTTCTGGAACTAATACAGTTTGTTTTTGTTTGGTGTTTTGAGAAATAGCATTCCTGAATTTATGCACTTCAGTGCTTGTTTTAACAGGATCTTAATTATTATATTCAGGTGCCTGAACTAGAAGCACATGTGAAAAGCTTAACTAGAGTTTGTTTCTTTTGCTTCAACCCTTAGTCTTTTAAAACACTAGCCTTTTCCCTTCAGTAGGGACATATACCATAAAGACTCTTAAATCTACTTCAGACAAGTTATTAAATTTGCTAGTAGATTTTTACATTTTAATTCATTATTCTTGATTTAACCCATATCTTTCTAAACTGCCATGAAGGCAATATTATTAGAAAGAGCTGGTTGCAAAGGTGTGACTCATGACATGCCTTCTTACATAATAAGTCTTTTCATCTAACTTTTGGATTTGGGTCAAATGTCTTGTATCTCTTTTCCCAGTGCACGGTGTTAAAATAGTAACTATGTTATGGCCAGGTACAGACATTACACTTATACAGGTATAAGCGATTGGAAACTGTCTATATTTGTAACGGAACAGAAATTCAGCACACTTGAACTGGTTAAAAAATGGCAGAACCCCGTTAAGACTTGCCTCCCACACCAAAGGGTAAGCGTGTGTTCTGTTTGCCACTGATCTGAATTATGCTGCTTATAGAAAGCTGTGTAACTTGGATTGATTCCACCTTGGGCTTTGTAAATGTCTGTACCTAGCCTATGTATCCAATCTTTTTCTGCATAACAAATCAACTGCTTTACATGTGATGCCCATTGCTGATGTTTAGTGGTAAAAGTATCTAGCTTCTTGCGGGGGGTGGGGAAAAACTTTAATATAACTTTATAACTCTTGTCTAATCTACATGAGGCAGTCCATGCATTTAAAACATTTTGCCACCTAAAACTATTTATTTACTGAGAACTTCTACTAGTGGAGCCAGGCAGCTATATTATCTGTGTGGTTGTAAAATTGTTGTTCTTTCTAGCTGATTTCATGCCGATTTTGGGAACCAACCTAAATCCTGAGTTCATTTCTGTGTGCAACAATGCCACATGGGCAATTGGAGAAATCTCCATTCAGATGGGTAAGATTTAGTTTTCTTTGAGTTAAGTTTAAATGCTGTCACATTTCGTGCTTTTATGACTATGGTTTAGTTTAGCATAATACTATCAACAGAAAACTTTTACTTGTCCTGTGCTAGTTTTTGAAAATCAGTCTAACCTTTTCTGATTTCTCTTTTTCTGTTTGGCTGTTTTAGGTATAGAAATGCAGCCTTATATTCCAATGGTGTTGCACCAGCTTGTAGAAATAATTAACAGACCCAACACACCAAAGACGTTGTTAGAGAACACAGGTACCCTAAACTGAACCATTCATGATGAAGGGAATTATGGAGTTCTGTTTTTAAAATAAATAAATAAATGAATAATTTGCTTAGGGAAATCAAAACAGAACTGTTGTGTAGTTTAACTATTTGGCTTTTATAAGCAAAGGCAACTTTATATTGCAGAAGTTTTTACAAGTCTCAGTCTTTGAGTAAACCATCTATCATATCTAGATTCTAATTAATACTCTTGTTAATCTAAATACCTTTCAAATTTGATTTGTATTCAATCTGACAAATGTATACAGTAACACACAAATAATTAGAAGTTTTATTTTACCAGTGGGTTTTGAGATATTCTGTGCAAGTGCATGCTTATATGTGTACTGTGTATATATGTCTAACTTTCAAAAGCTTAAAAAATTGGCATATATAAAAACAAGAAAAAATGAAGATTTAAAAATCAAAAATGAAAGATCAGTGAAAAAATAAAGTAAAATAATTTTACATAAAAATCTAGATCTGTGATGGGTAAATTTACTACGAGAGAATTAAAGTGGAAATGTGTATAGTTGTTACTACGTAATTACTCGATCAGAAATTATGAGAACTACTATAATGATGGCATGCATGTTTTATGTTCTGGCCATTGATTATGGCCTTAAGATTGGGAGCTGTCAGCAAGTGTTGTCTTAATCTTGAGTTTCTGAGGCTTGTTTCTTTTGCATTTTTAGATGGCATGTTCTTTTATAAAGAGCGCCTTCCATACTACAGAAGAGTTAAACAATGTTTTTTCTGTGTCTTTTAGTATATTACTTTTTCCCCTTTTCTTAATAATTGAGCATCTACAGTTACTGCTACTTACTTCCCTCTTGATGAGGGAACCACAGAGTTCAGGCTAACCTCATGACCTCATGTCGCTGACATTGATTTTGAGAAGTACAGAATTACAGCTAAATTCAGTGAGAGAGTAGGATGAGAGACACTGAAAAAGAACACTTTATTTCAGTGCAAGTTTATCCCCAATATTTGGTGAAAATAATAAATGTAAAACTTTTTTAAAAAGTTTAGTATGGAAGGTGAGCTTAATAAGAAAAATGCCTGGTTGTTTGACATATGGGTACTGCTTTTATTTAAAAACACATCATTTTTGAGCAGCTGCACCTTATGTGAAAGGCTGAAGAATATTAATACTAACCAATACTTTCTCCTCATATTTTCTGATGTAGTACCTTTACCTGACAAGCATCCAGTGCTCAAGTGCTTGTTTCTGTTAGTGTTATAGAAATTATAGAAGCATCCAAACATTAATTTTCTGTTTTATTCTTTAATAGTTAAATGTGGATGCATAACTGCAAGTAAATGTTGAATGTGGTATACTTATTAGAAGTTTGTTGTGGGATATCACACTGCATATTACAGTATGCCTGGCACATTATTTTTTCTACTTAGCCTAATATTTAGCAGCGCATGGTAAGATGCCAGCTAAATGCACACAGGTGTTACATATTGTGCTTTTTCTGAATTTGTTTCTCTTGGGATAATTATGAAGAGCCACATTCAGTAAAAATCATCATTGCATAGAAAATGAAAAGGTGTCATAAGCTTCAGCTGCTGCCACCTCCTCTTTGTGTAGATTTTCAAAATATGGTAGATGGATAGAATTTATCAAATATGGCTGGCTGGCTTAAGTGTTTTCTGATGTAAATAACTAACATTGTCTTATGTCAAAATGCCACTAGTATTAAATATATTAAAACTGGCACTGCTGTAAGATTGCCTTTTAAAACTAATCCACAAATTTTACACGCTGTGAATTTATTAAAGATAGAGAGAAATAAAGAAAATATTATCTGACTGATGTGCTTTAACTCAATGTCATATGAACCAGCTTAACTTGAAACTTCTAGTATATCCTGCATCAAACTTTACAGGAGAGAGCATCATCTGCTTTATTGCATGTTTCATGGGATTGTTCACAAATGCCTGTTTTAATTAGAGTGTTGCATAGTATGTCTTTTGAACATAGGTTTCCTTTCTCTGCCTCATATGAATCTGCTGGATTTTAGTATTATTCATGTAGTTTGCTTCAAGTAATCCTTAAACATTAAACCCCCACCCTCTCCTTTTTCTGGAAGATAAATCTTTGGCAAGTTGAGTGAACACCATTAAAACACACGTGTGATAACTTATTTTCAGTCTACGCCTTGCAACAAAAGCAATATACTAAACTATCTGTTCAGTCAGATGAATTAAAAACTGCCTTTTTTCCTAATGCCTTTTTACCAGAAGTAAGTCTCCTTAAAAGAAAAATTGTTGCAAACAGTATATACGTCCAGATTAACTATACCGTGAAAAACTACATAGACATCTTCATCACTGTAAATTAGTTAAGAAAAAACCTTGTTGCTAAAAATAATGAAAAAATTAGTTTTAAAATATTTTTAATTAAAGGAGTTTTTCTGCTAGTACGTTCAGATGGCTCAAAGAACATACTCAAAGTAATTCCTCTCTAGATGTATTTTTACTGTTGACATTTAATGTGACCTTTTAACTTCTGAAATCCAAATAGTGCCAACTGTTTAAAATACTAAGTCAATTATTTTTAAAAAAAATGAAAAGGTGTAAGTGACTTTTTATGAAGAAATTCAGAAATAGTATATTTGAGTGGGTTGTTTTTTTTTCCCTTGACTTCTGAGATGTGTGATTTGAAGGCAGTCAGTAACTAAAATCCAAAGGCTCTTTGATTAGAAATTGTGTTTTTGGTGTTCTCTCATTTACTTTTTTTTAAATTTTTCTTTTGATCTTGGAGAGTATACCATATATGTTGCTGCCTCTTATCTTAGGGGGTGGTAATAAACAGCACTGGTGAAATCTTATGTTTATTATCATACACAGATTCTGTTGGTTTCTGTTTCTGAGTTATTTGTTGTTTTTTCTTTATTTTTTCTCCTTCCCCCTCATTTGCTCATGTCTTGGTTGGCGTTTGGTGGTGTATAACCGTGATTGCGTTACCTTAGCAATAACAATTGGTCGTCTTGGTTACGTTTGTCCTCAAGAGGTGGCCCCCATGCTACAGCAGTTTATAAGACCCTGGTGTGTATTATTCAATCTTTTTTTTTAATTCATTTTTCTTCACTCTTTCTTTCTTTCTTTCTTCTCTCTATCTCACTTTTAGATATATTTTCAGTTGGTTACAAAATCACAATCCTTAATCATTGCCAACCATGTGACTAATCTTGTCCTATCAGGTTTGTGAGTTTTTAGTAGCACCGTCATGTATTCTTTATGTTGTGGCTAACGACTAATTTATGCATGGGATAAGATTGTCACATGCTTGCTGTGTTAAAAAGCTTGACTATGAAAGAGCATTTTAAAATCCACCAGAATGATAATACAATGCATGCGAATACTGTAAAAATTTTAAACCGTGCATTACTTTACTTTAAAATTCAGTCTGAGACTTGAATTGCTGTAAGGAATACATGTTTATAGATTTGTTATGTATAAAGTAGTTTGCTTGCTGCTGTAAAAGTTAAATAACTGTTCTGTAAGTGGTATCTGACATACTTCATACTGTCACAGTATACTACATGTATTTTCTAATACTGATAGCTCTTGTAGTGTGCATAAAAAGTTCAGTAGTATTTAATGGAATACAGGTCACGCTTTTTTTAGTAATTGTACCTGTACATAGAACAGTGTTTTAAGGTTGAGTTGATGTATGAGTTGACTTGTCTATAACATTGGAACTGAGAGCAGATAAGCTATGTATGAAAAAGATGCTAACACTTATGGTAAACATGCCTTCAGTGTGACACTTGCTCCATCAAATACCGTATCTACTTACTTAAATTCAAACAGAGCTCCATTCTATTTTCTAATGTTCTTTTTCCCCCAATTTATCAGGTGTACCTCTCTACGGAACATAAGGGACAATGAGGAAAAAGATTCAGCATTTCGTGGGATTTGTACCATGATCACTGTCAACCCCAGCGGAGTAGTCCAAGTAAGATACTTGCATAAGCCTTGATTTTTCTTGATAGGTTCCTAAAACTAAAACTTAAATAGAAGAATAATAATACACATGTGGATCCAGAGGTGTTATAGACAGTCTAGTTATAGATATAGATCTATATATGTCAGGTTTTGAACTCTATAATTGAAGTATACAGAGTTAAGCTTATTTTACTTTCTTACTTCAAATATACCTGCATTTAAAAACCAGTGCTCCATCCCTGCCTTCTTGTGGTAACTGTTCTTGGAATTGGAATGTGAATACTGAAGACACAAATTTAACTCCAGACGTTTTAGTGTTCCTTGCCCAAAATGCTTTAAAGTGAATTTGCTGTACCATGGGGTTCTATTTTTATGTCCATTCAAGAATTAAATATAAAGAAATAATGTATATGTATAACATTGTCTTCTTTGCAGGACATATTCCCTTTAATAATTGAATGCTGTTCAATTGTTTTTATATTATTCAAATCATCAGCCCTTACAGATGTCTATTAGAAATTACATTTATATTAAGTATTGTAACACATGTCTTATCTAGCTAGTAATATAAATGGTTGTCACTATTCGTTGTATCTTGAAGCTTTATTGCAAAGATTAGAATTGATCTTTTCAAGTTTTTATTTTTACTAAATTTTAATAGAGTTTCAGTATCACGGTCATCAGTTATCACCAGGGATCCAGGTTTTCTGTTTCCCACGGAAAAACAGAGAAAACCACAGATTTCCCATTTTTATCAGAGAAAATGTGGATTTTTCCCTTTTAGAAGAGAAACCTGTGGATTTCCCTGTGCTGTAAAGAGCTCTGCAGGCTGACTGAATTCCAGCCTACAAGACCTGTTTGCAAAAGGTGGGAAACCCTCAACCCTGCCCAGTTGCAAACAGTGCACTCCCTGCCCTGCTGCCCTCCCTCAGGCCCTCTGGAGTGCAGCATGTGCGACTGGCATGGCCGGGCACAGCAGGGCCATGCACGAAAACTGCCTGCGCTGCCCTGGCCACCCTTCCTCTGCATGCACGGGGGCAGTGCACATCTGCCCTGCCTCCACCCCCCACATAGATCTGGGGGAAGTGGGTCCCCCATCCCCTGGGACTGCACACTGCTGCCTGCCTGCTGCAGGCTTGGGCAGGGTCAGCTCCCAGTGGCAGAGGGGGAGCTGGCTCCTGCTCCTGCTGTAGCAGCTGTTGCCTTCCTTTGGGGGCAGGGGGCTGTGAGCCTGGGTCCCTGGCCCCATAGTCCTGGCAGCTGGGGCCCCCTCCAGGAGGGCTGCGGGGCAGGGGCTGTGGATGGCGGGTGAGGGGCATAAGCAGGGCTAGAGGGCCATGGGGGGGGGAAGTGAGGGACATCAGCAGGACTGGGGGGGTGCTGTAGGAAGGCATTGAATTTTAACCCTGGATTTGGGGATTTTTATCAGAATCTGCAGTTTTTATTGCAGAATTTGAGATTTTTTTTTTTTACTCACAAAACCAGGATCCCTGGTTATCACTGTTAGTAATACTGTTGCTGCTTTAAAACAAATGCCTATTTAAGGATTCATTCCTATTTTGACTTAGTAGTGAGAACAGCGTTTCTTTATTGCATGTAGTCCTTTTACTTGTTTTCATCACTACGTAATGTTTGGATCACAGTATGACCTGAATGCTAGGCTGTTGTGACAGATCTGTCTTTTGCCTTTGATCCAGTTGCCCATCAGTTTCCTCAGATGGGGATAATACTTGCTCCAAGACTTTATGTATGAAGTGATCAACCATTCTGATAGATGGTGTTATGTATTGTATCATTTCTTTTTGTGTGTATTTATATGTATACTTAGAAATTTTTATTTGTATAAAATAACAATAAAGATTGTTATTGCCTTGTTCACTGGCTAACCTGACAGCACTGTAGGGATGTGGTCGAGCTGGGGAAAAGCAGAAGCAGTGACTTGCATGCACATCAGCAACTGGATGGCTACCAGCAGTGGACCCCCCCCTTGCTCCCTAGCTCACATGCACCCAAATCACCATCAGGGATGATTGTCCCCCTTACTTCTGCCAATGTAACTTGAGTGAGGTTATTTCAGATCCTCCTAGATCAGTGCCAGTGAAACTCCACTATGTAATGTGTTTATGTTCATATTTTTATAGGAGTAAGTTCTAGAGATGTCTAGGATTTGGAGTTGTTTTTTTAAACATTGGGCTTTCCATTTTCCTCTTGTGTCTAAAGTCAGCCCAGCTGAATACTGAGAGATGCAGATAGCTTTAAAAAAAAAGATTAAATATGTAGTACCTTGATTCGTCCCTTAATGTAATCTAGAAACAAAAGCCACAGTTCTAAATAAAGGATGCCAGAAGTTAAGCTTTTGATCCAATATTTTAAATAATAGTTAATTATTTAAATGCTAAAGTAATAAACTAAAGTTAAATGCACTGAACACTTGGTCAGCAATTTCTTCTAATGCTGTGTGCACCAATATGGCAGTGGTGAGGTTCTTGTTGAAAACCTAGACAGAAACATCAGAGTTCCATTTCCCACCTTCACATCCCCCCATGCTCCTAGGCATAAGGTATATCTGATTTATACTACATAGTTTTGCTGGCAGAATTTAATGATGGCTCAGCTCCCATGTGGCAGCAGAAACCCTCAGTTCTGCTGACAGAGTAGCACCAGCTCTGTGAATGAGAGGAGGCAGGAACTACTGGGGTATGTGCTTTCCCCTGCCAGCTTCCCTGTGAGAGCTGCTGGCACCAGGCTTGTAATGACTAGCAAGAAAGATTGTTAAAAAGATGGTAATAAACTGTTCTGTTTCCCCAAGGCCTGGGACAAGATGTAGTAGGCCTTACTTGTAGCAAGGGAGATCTAAGCTGTATGCTGGAAAGAACTTTCTAATTAGGGAGTTAACAAGAGAGAGGTTGTAAAATCTTCAGTGTTTTAAGTTTTTAAGTTGAGGTTAGAGTAGCTTTTATTGGCGTTCCTTTGGACGGGGATGATCACACCTTGAACTGAACTGGACTCCTGATGTTCCTTCCATCCCATCTTCTCTGATTCTGTATTGTTCTTTAAATACAAATTTGTTGTTCATGTCAGACTTGAGGGCAAAGCATTTTTTTTTCTTGTTTTAGTCCATTATAATCTTTTGCAAGGTGCAGCTACAGTCTGTCTAAAATGTGCTTTCAAGTTTTTGAATTTTGTCTCGATTGATTTGGTTTAGTGGGGAGAAGGCAGGTGTGATAGTCAAAGATGCATTATCTCCATGTAGTAAATGCAGTTTGTCGCAATAATTTTGGTAGAGCTGGTCAAAAAAGCATAACCAAAATGTTCCAGCAAGAATGGCAGAGCAATTATTTTTAATATGCTGGTTAATATAAAATTTAATTTAAAATTAGAAGGGAAAGAATGTTTTGGCATATTTGAGTGGAAATTTAATTTTTTTTTTCATTTCTAAACTGTTTTGTATTAAAACAAGTTTTTTGTAGGTTTTTTGTGTTTTGGTGGGTTGTTTTGAAAAATAGTTTGAATCTAAAAGGTTGAAATAGATTGTTTTAGTTGACCCCTCCTGCCCAACCCCCCAAATTGTTTTTTTTTTTTTTTTTTCTTTTAGTGAAAAACTGAAGAATTTTGGTTTTTCATCCTTCTCCAGAATGGAAATTTATTTTGAAATCTTAGTCACTAAATCCAGTTTCTAACCAACTTCACTATGTGATTCTATATCACTATATTACATAAAAAATATAACTTGTTGTAAAGGTAGTTTAACTCCTCACCAGTCTGTGTCAGTAAAAAATCCTATATTCAGTCTCGTATAACCTTCTAGGATAGTGAAACTTCTTTTGTTGGCCTCTTTCTGGTAATACAAACTGGATTCAATTTACTGTAAAAGTTGGTATGTAGTGTTCTAGAAGAAAGTGTGTCTTTGTTTTTACTTTGTCATTCAGGAATGGTTTATGGCAACTTGAACATTTTACATTTTTGGTCCAATTTATATATAGTGTCCTCTTTTAATCAATGTAGCCTAAGAGAGGGTTGATATAATGAAATGTAAATGTGGAGATTCTGAAATATGGTGTCATCTAATTTTTATAGATGTAGCCTGTTAGCCATATAAGCTGGATTTTTCCAGAGCCGTAGCTGACTTGTGTGACATAGAGTAAGTACTCCTGGAAACTGCGTGTCCCAAAAGTGTGGCATCAGAAACTTCCTGGAGTGGCAGTTGCATGCACAGACAAGTACTTGTGTTGTTTTATACATTTTTAATTTTACTTTTAAATAAAGTAAAAACATGTGAGTTGAAGTTCAGGTTTCTGCACAATTCATAAAATAAATCCATATACTATATTAATTTATTCCTTTTATTAATTAGAATAATACATTTGGAAATTCTAACCTGTGTGATGTTTAATCTTGTAGGACTTTATATTTTTTTGTGATGCTGTTGCATCGTGGATTAGTCCAAAAGATGATCTCAGAGACATGTTCTGTAAGGTAATGTTCACAATTTAATAGACTATTCCAACTGTTTTGGCTCCTTTTGTTTTTTCCTCTGCCTCACTATCTGTTTTTTCCTATATTCCATTGTACTTCATCTGTTATGTTCATGAAGAACCATGTAGGAAAAATAGTGTCCCCAGTATTAATGCTATAAATCTGAATTTTGCTTAAAACTTTGCCAATCAAAAATGTGATTATATTTAATAACATACTGTTTACACTTAGTTTTTTAACTGAAAGGGGAGTCAGCCATGACATTTATGCTTAGTATTGGCACCATGCAGCAAAAAACATTTTTACATGTGTTTTATACAAGTATATTTTTAAACTTCAATTATAATTCCTATTTCTAGAATTTTGTCTTATCAAGTGGCTTGCTTTATATTTGGATAGGTGGAAGGAGTAGCAAGTGGAGAAATCATACAGATAGGAAACTGTAGAAAATATGCTTTTGGCATTCTTTTTTATCATAGTTGATTTTCATAGTTTGTAAAAACTAAAATGCTTTGTGCTGATTATTTGCCATGCTGGTGTTGGGGGAAAAAAGCCTCTCAAATTTAACTTTTATAACGAAGACTGGCTAAACAGAGATTTAAGTACTGTGGTCTGCACTTCGTGCATTATGGTCATAGAGAGTCCTATGGGAATAAACAGTTTTTGCTGGTATTAATGTCATAAATTTGGATTTTGAACAACATCTCTCCAAAGGAAATGTTTGGAAGTGAATCACAAAAGTCACTTTTGTGCCTGGAAATGTTAAAAGAAGAAACATTTGGAATAAATGTGAGAGGACTAAGAAAGATACTTTATGCTGTTTTTGGTCCATTTTACTAAGCTGGCCTTGGGATTCTGGACCATCAGCTGAGACTTTGGAAGCTTGTTATTTATTGAAAATTCAACTTTTGGTAACTTTGGCTAAAATCTGGCAGCAAATAAGAACTCCTGTTTACACCTTTACTTGTTTTCTAGATAGATTTTTATTCTTTCAAAAAAAATTCCAGTTAACTAGGCCAGGTCCGGTTGTGCCAGATCCTCTAAATATAATTACACTGGCCATCTAGTGGGGACCAATGAAGAAGGGGTATGCTTTGATTTGTCATTGTCTTTTCAAAGCATGTTCCTGGTGACAGATGATCTAAAGTTTCCTTTATATAAAATCTGAAGTTTTGAGGTCTGAGAAGGTACCTTTTTTTCCAGGGTTGGATGGAGAATATGTATTCTGATGCAAAGTTGTGAAACGGCAAGAATAAGCCTGTTCTGATTCTTGAGAGTCCTTGGATGAAGTTTCTAAGTCTTTCCTCCTATCCAGTGCCAATACAGAGTGCCATGATGGTTGCTATTTGTTCCTTGAGTTTTACCCCTTACCACATTTAAGAGCCACGTAAAACCTGCTGTTTTGAATCGGTGTTTTCAGGATATGTGTATGTTCCCCAACTTAATGTCTCAGAGTTTCTGAAACAGATTTTTTGCTTAATGTTACTTTTTTTAAAGGGAGGGATCAGGAAATTTATTTTCATTCTTTTGCCCACAACCACATTTCTGGACAATAATATTTGAAAGGGTCTCTTCTGTTTCTTCTGAAGTGGGATTTACCTTCATCAGAAGAAAACTGCTCTTTTCTTCCAATAGTTGGGTTATCCCTGAAGTGTATGGTAGGCTGTAGCATTTTAAATTTTGATTTGGAAAGAATTTTTTGGTAGGTTGAAGCCTTCAGTTTTAACACTGAATTAAATAAAACCTCTAGGCATTGACTAAAGTCTTATTGACTGAAGGACTATTCACTGAAAGTCAAGATTCATTCATTCTTTTCACACTTTTTTTGCTTATGACACACAAGGATGTTTCAGTGAAAGAAATGTGAAGTTTAAATTTTGGCCCTTAGTTCTTAGAATCATAGACAGGGTTGGAAGGGACCTTAGGAGGGGAGTCCAACCCCCTGCTCAAAGCAGGACCCCAACTACATCATCCCAGCCAAGGCTTAGCGTAGCCAGGTCTTAAAAACATCAACAGATTCCATCACCTCTCTGGGTAACCTGTTCCTAGGCTTTACTACCCTTCTAGTGAGAGTCTTTCCTAATATCTAATCAAAACTTACCTTGCTTCCCTTTGGTCTGTCATTTGCCACCACTAAAACAGTCTAGCTCCATCCTCTTTGGAACTACCCTTCA
>NW_017729024.1:125713136-125723235 GCF_001723915.1 Gavialis gangeticus
AAACCCCCCCCCCCCCGGTCGTCTTTTCTCCAGATTCAATAAGTCTAGTTTCCTCAGCCTCCTCTCAGAAGTCATGTGCCCCAGCCCCCTAACCCTTCTTGTTGCCCTCTGCTGGACTCTTCTCCAGTTTGTCCACAGATTTATGGAGGAAGGGTGAGGGATGTGAAACTGAACACAATACTCCAGATGTGGCCTCGTTAGTGCTGAATAGAGGGGAATAATCACTTCTGTTGATAGTTTACTTCTTGCTCCAGACATTCACAGTTGGTAAAATGCTTGCTTTGGTTGTAGTTCCAGTTTTCTTTGTTGTCCTTTTTTTAAAGCAAATACAGGTATACAAATCAAATACATAGAAATTCAGATATTCTCCATCTGCATATATTTATGTAGTTGTATAAGAATGCTCTAAAATGACTCTACCTGATAAGATATTTTGTATTAATACATTTTAGAAATATTTAATAAATATTTACTACGTTTTCCCCTGCTCAAGTGATACTAAATTTCTTTATTTCTCATTGCAATGAAAGTTTTAGCTAGGGAATTTGGGTAACAGATCAAGGTTAACACTTCTTAGCCCAAATATAGGAAAATTTAGTGTGATTTCCTTCAGAATATATTAGTTGATCCAAAGTGTTTCACAGGCTTGAGATTTGAGATTCATTGTTAGAGGTAATATATATATTTTTTACCTTTAGATCCTTCATGGATTTAAAAATCAAGTGGGGGATGAAAATTGGAGGCGTTTCTCTGACCAGTTTCCTCTTCCCTTAAAAGAGCGCCTTGCAGCTTACTATGGAGTTTAACCTCATGCACTCAAGCTGCAGTCCCATAATTAGAGGTAAGCTAAAAAAATTAAATGTAGTTTATAAATCTAATTGTTAAACAAGCATTATTACCTATACTTACTTGTTAGTCACTGCATAGGCTATATTTATATAGTATTAATTTGTATTTGTAGTATTAGTATAACACTAATTCAGTCTGGTACTTTTTTCTTGAGAAGAGTTTCTCTGACTGTGGCAGCTGCAGTAACAGCTATTGCTTGTTGTAAAGTCACTCTTACTAAAGGTTACTTTTAGCCTTTTCACCTTTGTATCTTTTTGAAATTTAATGTGCTTGCTTTTACTGAGGAGGCAAGTGTCAGGCAAATCTCTATTCAGTAATGCAGGCAGTAGAGGAAAATGCCTTTACCTTTTTTGAATAGTAGAAGCTGATGGAAGTTTGACATTTGACAGGTATACTTGATCTAGAGATGCTGTGCTTTTATTGGCTTGGTAAAAACAGGATTGTATTTGACAGAATTAAGGATTTTACAGATCTGTTGTGTAAAACAGAACAAACAATTTCCCAGTATTCCTGTTGAAATCTGCATGTATGTGTGTATACATAAAGCAGCAATTTCTGTTGAATAAGTAACATACAATGATTCAAATGGAAGTGCATGTGCATATATAACAATGTATAACTTAAGGTTTAACAAGCAGACTGTGAAATGTGCCCCATGAAGTAGTGTATTGAAGACATTGAACTTTGAAGGAAGCTTGGTTTTTTTCATCTGATAAGTGGATGTGTGTTGTATATTAAAAGTGGGAACATTTGCCCAGACAGGCACATAAAGAGCATGACCAGTGCACTGTCTGGCCTCGTGAGTTTTTCTCATTGCGCACTAGCTGATCCCTTCATTGAATAAGATTACTTCTCATGTATATGCTGATGCATGATTTCATTCACTGTAGGAATGCGATACCAGATGTTAATAAATTTAACCTTGCAGCATACCACTTTACATATATAGATGCATAAAGGTTGTATACTTGCACAAGGGAGCCTGTCGCAGAATTGGAATTAGAATGAAAGTTTCTCAAGTCCCTGGTGCGGTCCCTTAATCACAGATCTATTTTTCAACTTGCATCAGGGACATGTTTCATTCTCAACTTACAGTATAACTACTGCAAAAAAAAAAAAAAATAACCAGAGTTGATGTATATCCTGGAACATTCACTATGCAGCCCTGCTTCATCTGTTGTCTGAGGTGTACATTGTATGTTCTAAAGGATGTTTTTGGTAATCGAGTTATGAGGCACAGTTCAGCTTGTACATGCAGCCTTTGAAATGATCTTACTGCTTTTAAGGCTAAAATGAGATCATAGGAAAGTAGCACTTGAAGGGACCTTATGAGGTCAAGTCTAGCCCACTCCTTGACAAAACCATCCCAGCCAAGTGTCTGACTAACCAGATGGACTCTGTTCTTTCAGTGTACCTTTTTAAATGGAATCAAGGTAAAAACTGATTTACATAATTTTCTGTGGCAAATAGATGACATTTTGCAAGCCAATCTAAGACTCTTTATAGAGTCAGGTTACTATAAGGCATCTTCTGTTAGTAACTCCTCATGTGCATTTCTGAATGCATTGCTGGGTTCCTGAAAAACCATATCAAAAGTGAATAGATCTGAAGCACTTAAAAATTTGAAATGTGATTATAAAAATGACATTTTTAGTTTCTGTTTTTGTCTCAGTGCCTCCATAATAAATATATCAGTTTACAAGTTATTTTTCTCCTTATTTGCAGACTTGTAAATCCAAGCCAGGCTCTAAAAGTAATATGACAATTTAATACATATTTTGTTTTATCCACCTAACCAAAAAATAGATTTCTCATTAATTTGTTATATATTGGGTAGGGGGTTTTTTAATCCTGAAAATATCAAGACTCATGAAAATTGTTTGTGTTAAGGTCACGCATCACATTGTATGGAATTATTAGTGCAGTTTGCCTTTTAATGGCAAACATTTGATTATTTTTTTCTGAATTTATAATGATAGGTATATATTTTGAGCTTATCCGCAGTCTTATAATGAAAGGCAGTGAGTATCTGAACACCAGATCTAGTTGAAACATTTAAAAAAAACAAAAAAAACAGCAGTTGTTTTTACCATAAAAATTCTTTAATTTTTTTCTGAATATATACAATCTTGTTTCGAAACATGTAACTATACCATGTTTGTTTTTGTTTTTTGTTTTCTTTATAGGTCCTTCAGTCTGGGAGACTATGAGGGAGCCTCTGCACCCAGGGAAAATGTTACCCTTTACTGGGGGGAAGGGTAAACCAGTAGGGAATACAGTACAATCCCAACCCTACTGGGAGGGGCGGGAGGGAGGTGTTGCCGTCACTGTATTAAGTCGATGTTGGGAAATGTTTTAACATCTGGAGCTTTTGTGGGTGGAAATCTGTCTCCTATTACAACTCTGCACTGGATGTGAAGAAGCAAAAAAGAGAATCTATTCACAAAACAGCACATTCTGGAATATGGGGAATTGTACCAAAACAAGAACCATATATAATTGAACCATAGGGATACGTAAAGAGGAAAACTATTTTGCGCACAATAAAGGAAACCTAAGAATGGGAGTTAAAAACAGTAAATGGCTTTTAAGTAAGGTTTTTCTACATTATTTCATCCTGCTTGATGGGATTCCTAGGTATTTGCATGTTAATGAAGAACTACACAAATGAAGTTAGTACAGTTAAAATGCAGCTTGCTGCCTGTATTAGGAACAGGCACTTGCAGTGTACAATATAAAACCCCATAATAAAGAATAAAGGTTAACTTTAACAAAATGAAGCAACCTGCAAGATGCCAAATGAGTCACTCCTGTCATTTTTTGGGTGGGGGGAGGGACATTTCAAAGGAAAGATTGACATCTTCATTTTTACATTAAAAACTTTAAAGTAGTGGATATGATTTGATGGTTGTACTTCATTAGATTTAATTTCTAGAGTAAGACATTATTCTTAACGTGCAGTTTAAGGTTCAGGCATGCATTCTGGCTCATAGTGATCAGAAGTAATTTAAATAGTGGGAAAGTAGCATGTTTTGCATCACATAGAGTGAGGATTGGTATACATTTACCTATGTTGCGCCAGTTTTGTGTTGCAGTTTACCAATTCAATATAGCCCTGCATTTAAATTTCCTTTTAAAGATTCTGTGGATTTTATTTTTATTAAGAATATAGATATAAACTACTGTAGTTTACAATTAGGCCTTGAAATACCTTTTTAGAATCTGTTAAGAATAAGATTGATATTGTATTGTGTGTAACCTGCACAATGTGGAAAGCTGATATAGCTGTGCAAAATATTTGCCTCTGTGCTGTCAGTGTGATGTGCTTTCTGCATGGTTATATACTACTAGTGATTTTATCAGAACTTCTAAAAATGAGTTATATGGTAAGACCTGTTAAAGGCTGCATAAATGTTAGTTGGCACGTAAAGACAATTGTAGAAATTGATGACATGATTGCTATATTTGTTTATTCCCACTCAACATAGTACCTTCTATGCTTTCTTTTTTTTGTTCAAAGCATGATCTTAGAGATGTTTAAGTTAATGGATGTAATGCAGGGTATCTACACTGTATTGGCGCATGTTGGTGGCCCTTTGTGTCGTAGTTAAATGCACAAGGGTGCAAGTTAAAAGCTACAGAGTGAAAGTTGGTTTGGATCCTCTTCATTTCATTTGTTTAGCTTTTCTGTTGTGTTTTTTCTCTACTTACATGTATTCCTGTGAATAAATCCTTGTTAAGTTAAGCCTTTACTTTTCCTTCCATGTGTATTTTCTTATGTACTGTGAATGTGAAACCTAACTGGTGCACTTGATCTTGTGTCCATCTGAAAGTGGCAAGTCTTTTATTAATTTAGATTGCCTAAAGAGTATCCCATGATGATAAAGGAAAATGGAGAGATTTTAACTCTGCTGGTCAGAGGTGAAGCCACACCTTTCCATTTTTCAAGTGCTGCATAATTAATCTGCAAAACAAAATTAAGCCATAACAGCCTTTTTATAGATTTAGTTTTCTCACCTTTGCATTGCAGAATGAATACTGGATAACAGTTTTTGTAAGAACTTACTCTCCTTTGCATGATTCTATTCTTTTAAAGGTGTTGAATGATTTAGCCATTGCACTGAAGTTTGAGCTGTGTGAGTGTGAAATTTATAAGTGCTGTTTGAAGAGGCTTTTTTGTTGCTGTTGTTTTTCTTTAATGCATGGTAGCATGCACAAGTTCTACATATTTCCCCTTGACCTGCCTCCTCCCTCCCCTTTTTTTTGGCTTCGCAAACTTGAGTGAAATATATATGCTTGAAAAATAGTATTTGGGCATAAACTAAATAAAGTGAATAAGTATCATGTATTAGCATTACTCAGTTGAATTTGTTTAATCAAAACTGCATGTTATTTGCTTTTAAAATCAATTTTTTGGTTAGAAATTACAAAACTTCCCTCCAAATTATTAAATTTAAATTGAAAACATATTTTTCTTTTCATGTAAAGAACCCATTTAAAACCCAAATCCAACAGTTATGCTACTAAAAATAACAAGGTAGAATCTTGCCTTAGACCAAAACTTATTTTAATTTCTGTTTAAATTAAACATCAGGGAATAATTTCTGATGTTAACATTTTGTAGACTAGAAGATCTACCTTAAATATACCACAGTGGTTTTAAGAATGAAATTGTTTAGTTTTAAATAAATTACAGCAAACCCTTCTAGCTGAAAAAATTGCCTGTCAGATTAGCATGTGTTACACATTTATGCATATATTTAAAAAAACAGGTATTTGTACAGATGTGAAGTGATCTGGTATAACAGTAAGGAAGACCAAACCAATGCAAAAAAAAGCAGTACTATCAAATTATATTTTTTAGTTTACTAGGTTCTCCGATGGTATATCTTTAAAAACAAAGATACCATATTCCTAACATGTAGTATAGTACAGAGATTTGCAGAAGCCATTTAGGTTATAACATGAGGTAAGGAAAGTTCTGATTCATCATTAACAGTTGTAATTCAATTTATTGCATCATGGGATATATAAAAATTATCTTAATTCTTGTGGTGTAGTCTTGACAGTTTTTGAATGTTGACTGAATGTTTATACTGGTAGAATTGTGTCTTTGTTACATTCCAGTGTTTCTGCCTCTTGGCATGCTAAAAGAGCACGGCTTACTTCATTTGCTCCTTACACACTGAATAAAGTGCTGTTAGTGTGCTGAACTACAGAAATAGCCGCTGCTAAGTGATGATGTAGATTTTCTACTTGAATATTTTTGTTGTAGGAACCTCAGGAGGTCAGTGTTTACTGTTTTTATATATGCCTTCTTTCTCCTGTTTGTTTCCCTTTTTGAAGGATTCTAACAGTGAACAAAAGCTACTGATCAACCTAAGTTGGTAACAGAAAGTGTATTTAAAATCTCTTTTTGGCAGTTCTAAATTGCAGTTAAATTGAATATTGATGTGGAGTTCAATACTACAGTCTTTCATTACGCATTCAGGAAATGAGTCTTTTCATTAAAATAAAATTTTAGACCATTTCATGATTTTAGCCAATGTAAGCAAAAATATCAGTTTTGTAAATTTTCTGGAGCTTGATTATTTTCTGAACAGGTATGTAGATATTAAAATTGTAATAAGCTAGTTCTTATCCATTGACTTATTGCAATGAAGAGGTTGTACTCAATAGATCACTTTTAAAAGAATGGGTTTAAAATCTATAGCCATTATGATTTTTAAAGTTATGAAGTAGCATAAATTTTTATAATAAACTGTTGATATTCACTGTGACTTTTGTTAAGACTTTTACTTTAGCATTGATTTTAATGACTTAAATTGCATATACTGTATAATATAATCAAATGTATATTTTAAAATGGCTTTCCTCAAGCAAAATTCATTGCTACTTAGATATGAAATATTAATGTACTAGCTTTATCTCAGGTGAATGCTCTTGTACCCTTTTGTTCAGAATACGTGCTTACAAAATGTCTTAATTAAATCAGCTTCTGTGCTTCATATTAGACAGTTTTGTCTTATTCTTAATTTAAATTAACCACCTACTGTGGGACAACAATGGTTTAGCTTCACTTAAATCACCTATTTATTCATATTGAATATATTAACAGGTAAAGGTGCAGAAACATTCTTCCTTAGAGGAGAATGCATCCATGTGTAACAGCAACTAAAACACTTTATAGATAGTACTCATATGCAGTATTGCATAGGAAATATTTTCAAATATTATAAAGAACCAGTTATAAAGAACCAGCATTGGTTGCTCTCACAGCTATTTTTGTCATGTAGGCTGATAGATTTTTTTTTAAATACTACATAAGATCTAGATTATCTAATGTTTTTTATTGTAATCTTAGGTGAAGCAAGGTTCATTTCTTTAGCAAAACTGCTGCTGTGATCTTTAAAAAGCCATGCAGTAATGTTAGACACTGTAATTTTACATGCTCATTAAATATGAGTTATTGGCAATATCAAACTATTCACCATTAGGTACACTAGTTAAAGGCTGCAGACAGACCTGGTAAGATGCATCTACCAGGCTCTAAATATCATTTTCTTCTCTTTTTTTTTTTTGGCTACAGCCAGTTTTTGTTTTTTGCACTTAATTGATGGAGCAAATCAATTTTAGATTATCCTGTATGAAAATTGTAATATGGTCAATTGTTGCAGCTTGCCTTCCAGAGTAGATTGTGCTAAAATAATGAAGATGCTTGTAAATCTGAATGTATTTACATGAAGGTAATAATGGCTGTTAAAAGTGAATTGTATGATTTATTAGAACAAATGTTTAAACAAAAATCTTCATGTAAAGTAGTTTCATTATAGTACACTATAGTACTATATACACTATACTACTATAGCTTACATTGTAGTACACTATTTTTTCTGCAAGTCAGTTCTGTTAAACTATTTTTCACCTTAGATGCATATCTACTGTGGGTGAACTGCAAAACTAAGAAAGCCTGTGTGACTTGTGGTACCAGTGATTGGGCAGCCATTATTACAAAGCTTTATCTGATTATGAAAACTGTCAGTAATAGTATGTTATCCCTCAGAAAGAAAGGGGAGAGGGGGAGGGGCCTGTCATGTTGTAAATGACCTAATTTATTATTAAGCAGTTTCTAAAATTTAAAGTAGTTCAGAATAAAATGACTGGACCTTTCTGCTGACAACTTAGGTTGTATGAGTTTTGCTTAAAAGCTTTAAATCCAATGTTTCCTTTACCTGCCACAATGTTAGAATGTTTCCTTCAAACGTATCCTCCTGCAACCTCTCAAGCTGTACTAAATTGAGTGATATTTCTTGAAGTCTGCCTCTGTGCTAACAAAACTTCATTTTAAATAGAATATGGTTTTAATTTTTGATAAGCTGCTGAATTTTAAAGAGTTTTTGGGGCCACCAAATATTTTGGATCATGCAGAGAATATATATTGTACTGTAGTAATTTTGTATTTACATTTGTATGATGTGACATAATAGATGTGAATGTTATAATCACTGCTTGACTATGTTAATAAAGTTGTTTAAATATAGATGTTGCATTCTGATTCTTAATGAAAAGTGAAAATTTAATCTGGACTTACCCATGACTCTTGTTACTTAATAGTGCTCTCTTGTGGCTCAGCTATGTCAGTTCTGAAGGCTGTGATTCTTGCGGCTTTGGAATGAGCAAGACTTTTCCCACATTATCTGAAAATAAACAGTTGGACCAAGTAACTGTTTGGTTTAGATGCCTAGTTTTCACATTCTAGTGGTATGTTGTAAAACTTTGTTTCGGGCAAAAGGATGTACCTAAACTGAATAATGTGTACCATCTAAGAAATGAGTTTTTTCTGATGTTGACTGCACGTGTGTGTTTTTTTAACATAACTTTCTAAATGGCGGATGTTTTTGTTTCATTTTGTTTCTGACTGAACATATAATTCACCAATATGATTACAAATAAGACTGTTGAGCAGGCACCATTTTAAAATCATAAGATCTGTCAGAGCCTCAAGACTTCAGACCAGAATCTCAGTACGTGTTCGTCTATTGGTCCCTCTCTGTCTTAGTGAACCTACTTAATATACACAAATGGAAGATCTGTTCTTCAGTATTTTACACAATTTGCAGCTGCAAAATATTGTTGAATAAAAGTATAAAACCATAGTAACAATTGGGACAAAAATATATGTGACTTAGTCTGAATATCCAGAAGGGATACGAGCTGTTGTTCAAGAGGAATTGTGTATATATAGAATATATATATATAGTATAATTTCTGTCTAGTTTTACTGAAATATTGAAATGTATATTGCTCCAATGTGAAATAATCATTGTTTCCCCTATTTTTAAATAATATGCTAAAAGACTAATGATTGTATGACCAATTGAAAGATGGCTTTAAAGAGAAGGACTTGGGATGCCCGGCTCTAAAGAGACAATTCTACAGAATAGCTGTGGACAGCAGTTTGGGGGAATAGTCTTAGTGAATGCTCTGTCAGTTCACTGCCGGTCATAAAATCACTGTACATCTTAAAACAAACGAGGCACCAACAAAAATCCTTTTTATCACCTCAGCACTCTTCCATTTATGTTCATGATTTAAAATTATTCCAAACCATCTAAATCTTCATTGACCTAGGGCCAGATCTTTTGAGACATGTTAATGGACATTAAGTACGTAGGTGTGATGCTGTTTCCCCTTGAGTCCCTGAAAATCCATTCATGTATTAGTTATTGGAACATGCTGTCATCTTGATCTTAGAGCTAAGTCTCAAAAAAACAGGAGAAGACTCACCTTTTTGTAATAATGGTTTTTCAGGGATGTGATTAGGGTGGAATAAAATCGCACACTAATTACCACAGTCATTTTACTTGCCTAATAGGTAGGTTGAGGAAGGGTTGTACGTCTGTTTGCAAAATGTGGAACTGAGCTAAGATTGAGATTCATTCTGCTTCAAAATCCATGACTAATAGGTAGAGGGAGGGTGCTTGATGTGTAGAATCTGAAACCAAGCTGAAACTGAGGGCTTTGTTGCATGCTAACTTCAGGTGGCTTCTGGAGCTCTTAACCCCTGGACTGTTTAGCACCTTTTAAGTGGCTCACAGCACTCGTTATTCAGCTAATGTGCCACTCCGGGGCAGGATTATCTCTAATCCACCTAAATTTGCTCCTGTTCTATTAATTTGTGACCACTCCACAGTTTTTCTGTCCAAGTGAAAGTCCTCCAGCATCCCAGGAGGCAGTGGGCCCTCCTGAG
>NW_017729024.1:125723875-125725448 GCF_001723915.1 Gavialis gangeticus
AATATTAGTAAAGCTTAATTTCTTTCTTATTTTTTAGATTAAAAAAAATATAAATAGAAGTTCAAATATTTTCTTTCTGCAACCCAGTGGATCGTCTTGTGCACCCCCTGGAGTGCACGCACCCTACTTTGGAGACCACTGCTCTAGTGGGAAGTTACAGCTGTGCAGGTGAGTGGCAGCCAGAGCAGGTTTTCTGCTTTAACGTGTGAATGCTCCACTAATCTGAACAACACTAAGCCTATTAACACTTGTGTCGCTTTCAGCATAAGGTGCAACAAGGCCCTGAGAATTACTCTGCTTCAACCTACTATGCAGAAGCAACCCTAATTTTTTCCACCAGGAAATAGTTTTCATTGTTTCTTACTAATTTTTGGCTAATTTGAGGAGACCTTACTTTTATAATTGTGCTTTTAAATTGACTTCTAGAATTATTTGTGTATGTGATGTTAATTATATAGGCCATGGACAGGTGGTCACTTCTAGTGGTAAGTCTGTGAAATTCTTACCACTAGAAAAGAGCTTGAGAGTTGGAGCATACATGCGTTCTAGCCAGGGGGTGCTAGAGGGCTGCTCCTTGGGCTATCCTTACCCTTAGAGGAGTTAGTTAATTCACAACCTGTCCTATCCCCTTTCTTGGAAAGGGAGCAGGTTGTCAATAGATTTCATAGACATTAGGGCTGGAAGGGACCTTGGAAGATCTTCGACTCCAGCCCCCTGCCCCAGGGGCAGGAAGTCAGCAGGGATCATAGGATCCCAGCAAGATAAACATCCAAACGTCTCTTGAAGGTGTTCAAAGTAGGTGCTTAAACCACCTCCGGTGGCAGTCTATTCCAGACTTTGGGGGCTTGGACAGTAAAGAAATTCTTCCTTATGCCCAGTCTGAAATGGTTACGGAGGAGTTTTTGACTGTTTGATCTTGTCATCTCTTGGGGCGGTCTGGTGGACAGACATTCCTCCAGATCCTGGTGAGCACCCCTTATAAACTTATAGACAGGCACTAGATCACCCCTGAGCCTGTGCTTTTCCAGGCTGAAGAGTCCCATGGCTCTCAGCCTGTTGTCATAAGGCCTGTTTTCCTGCCCCCTGATCATGCACGTGGCTCTCTGCACTCTCTCAAGCTTCTCCACATCCTTTTTGAATTGTGGAGCCCAGAACTGGACACAGTACTCCAGCTGTGGCCTCACTAAGGCAGAGTACAATAGGAGAATGATGTCCTGGGATTTGCTTGAGAAGCATCTGTGGATACAAGCCAGCGTTTTGCTTGCTTTACTAGCTGCAGCATCACGTTGATTTCTAGTGTTCATCTTGTGGTTGATCATGACCCCTAAGTCCCTTTCCATCCATAGTGCTAGCCAGCATAGCATTGCCAAGCACATAAACATGCTGCAGATTTTTCTCCCCGAGCTGGAGAACCTTGCATTTTTTCGGTATTAAACACCATCAGGTTCTTGTCCACCCATTTCCTGAGCCTGTCAGTCAGCTTGGATCGCCCTCCTGCCCTCAGGCATGTATGCTTTACACCAAAGTTTGGTGTCATTGGTGAACTTGACAAGTCCGCTTCTTATACCAATGT
>NW_017729024.1:125730448-125733895 GCF_001723915.1 Gavialis gangeticus
CAGTCAGCTTGGATCGCCCTCCTGCCCTCAGGCATGTATGCTTTACACCAAAGTTTGGTGTCATTGGTGAACTTGACAAGTCCGCTTCTTATACCAATGTCCACATCATTAATGATGTTGAATAGTATAAGCCCAAGGACAGAGCCTTGAAGGGACCCTACTGGTCACAGCACATCAGTAGACAACCCCCAGATTATTTTGCAGTCCAGATGGGCTCCAAATGATGATTTTAAGGAAAGCTGAGTAATAGGGCTGTGTGAAGCTTTGGCCGCTGATTCGATTTGGAGGAGATTTAACCCAATCCGGCAGCCAAATCTCCAAATCGAATCAGGACACCCGTTAATCTCCCCAAGTAGAATCGGAAGCCTCCAATTCCATTTTGAGAGATTCAATGTTTTGGCCATAGACACAGCTCTGTATGTTTTCTATATACCTCAAGGTACCAGATGCCGCTTGTTGAACACTGAGATGGTGGAGCAGATGCAGTGTCCCACAGGAGTGCGGGAGGGTACTTCTGTCCATTTCCAGGTCCGCAACGGAGTGTGTGGGGGACCCACCCCTGGCTTGACAACTGGTGTCTCCTGGGTCTGGGGGGCACTTGGGGTCCCCCCACAGCTGATCACTGAACTGGGGGCGGTGCAGGGGGGGCCCTGTGCACTCCTGTGGAATGCTCCATCTGCCCCACCATCTCGACATTCATGAACCATGCCTGGTACTTCGAGGTACATAGAAAAAACATAAAGCTGTGTCCATGGCAGTATTGCTGATTCTCTGAATCGGAATAGAATCTTCAGTTTCAGATTTGGCCAAATCAAATCGGGACAGTGATCCAAATGAGCAAATTGAATCGCTGTCCCCCAAATCAGGCTGAAGTTGAATTGAATATGGCACGGTTCACACACCCCTGCTGGGTAGAGATGATTTGCTGATTTGTGAAGGGGGAGGAGGAAGTTTTCCCTGCAGGGACCCCACACTGCTCCCTGACAGCTCATCTTTGTGTAGAACCACTTCTTTTCTGCAAGATATCTCTTAAATGTTGTATGCTCTTTTTGTGCCAGAAGAAAGACTTTTCTCTTGGCCCAAATGTGATACTTGTTCACAATATTGCCATAATATTAACAGGATTGAGAGGACAAATTCTATGATCTCCCTGTCTTCTGTGTCTCATAATGGAACGTTACTTATAAAATACTATCGGATCCAACGCACAGTACATTGTACATTTTGACAGCCACAAACTTAGTTATGCTAATGATATCCTATGTCAAAAGATAGTTGCTGATACTAAATCTACTCCACTATAATCTATATTGAAATTAAGATTTACTAAATGACACTTCACTTTTGACAAAAATGGGGAAAGGCTAACAAAGTTGCTGCAGGGTAAGTCATACATAGATTCTTAATTTCATTTTGAAAATTATAGCATGCAAGTGAAGAAAACATTTCCCTTTTTAAACTGTTTCTGGATTTGTAATTTCTTGTATGCAATGTTTGCGTATAAATTATATTTTTCCCTCTGGTTTTCAAGTGTCCAATATCAATGGTTTCAATGCTATTTTTTTTCTGCATTTCCATTGAATTTAAAAGATAAAATGAGTGCCCTAAAAGTCTCTTATTTTGTAATAGCAGGTATAAATTTACTCCCTTTGTCAAATATTAATTTTGGATAGATAACTAGAAGTGGCAACTTATACAAGTTTTCTTGATCTTCCCTTCCTTGTCCTCCTGAGAAATTGTTTCTGGAAGAACACAAGAGTCTACCAATGTAGTCTACCCTTTAAATAAATATTATGGGATCCCTGCATATGCTGTGCATTGGTCTCAATTTATTTCAGATTATTTCATTTGTATTGCATGCATTTTTGATATGTACAAAATTAAAACAATATCAGTGTCAGTTTGATGTCTTTAGGGTCTCAAATATCAAAAGTAGGGGAGCCAGTTTCACATCTCTTGTGAAAAGTACTGTTTTACAGCTAAAGAGCTCCAAATTAGAAAGGTCAGGAGCAAAAACAAAATAGTACTGCAAGTAAAAGGGAAATTTAGAAGAAAAAGAATTGGAAACAAAACTTCATATAGGAGACTCTTAGTCATAACATTTAATTTTGAGGCAGAATGTTTTTGTCAGAAATTGCACCTTGAATGAATGGCTGAACACTTGCTGCTCTGCCTTTCTTGATAATTGAACCTGAAAATAGTTTGTTACTAAATCGGGATGTTTAGCAACTCAACTTCTTGTGTGTGCATGCACATACACGTGTATGTATATATAATATGCATACATACAAATGCATGTGTGTGTTTTCTTTACAGCCACCAGTCTTTTGGTAGGATCATAGTTGGAACAGCTAAATTTGACTTAAAAAACTAATCAGTTATGAAATACCACATAAATGGATTCTCTGCATTAGCCTATCGATTTTTATTAGTTTAATTGGAGGCAAGATAGGAACTTATTTGTGTAGGTTTATTATTGGCAACATACATGCTTTGAAATGGCAGTAAGATGAACATTACGTGGAGACTAATGTGTTTACTTCCCTTTCTTTTTAGTGGTATGCTTCCCACTGCCATACTACAGTGTAGAGGGACCCGACCTAGCTCAGGTACTCAAAGTAGTTTAGCTACTGTAGCATGGATATCTGCAGAGGTTAATTTGCCCTAAGGAAGTATGCTGTGTGCAGCAATCTAGCCAAACCCTTTGATTATAGGAGAGGAAGACTTGTTAGATAATTGTCTGAGTTTTCCTACATGTAGGGGAAAAAATATATGAGTAGTATTAAGAAACCTTCTTGCCTCACAAACATTTTGCATTCAACTGTTTGGTACGTTTTAGTATTGTCCCCTTGACATCAGTGTACTTGGTCTAGCAGAGTTTCAGCTTGTGTAGAAGTCTATTTCCCACATAGCTAGAAAATTCCCATCTGCTGCAATCACCTCATCATTTAAACTCTTCTAAATTTAAGTTCCTTCAACTTGCAGAACTTCTGGAAGTCTGCAGCAGCCAAACCTGGTGAACAGACTGAATGGGGAAGTGTTTCAAAGCTATGCTTGGTCAATTATGGGCACCCCTTTACAGTTCTAAAATAATTGATCTACTTACTCAGAGGCTTGTTTGAATGGTCCATTTCTTAGTTGTAATGACTCATATTGGATGAAAGACCTCAGATTTTTCCAGGAAATGAAATTACATTTGGGCCAGTGAAATGTGCAAAATCCTTAGAGAAAGCTATAGCCTTCATAAGGATGTAAGTTGTAGATGTGTCAGTCTAAGGACATAGGTAGACACGGTTCTTTGGGTGAATCTGATGTATTTTATTAGACCAACTTAAAAAGTTGGGGGAAAAAAAATTTAAGCAAGCTTTTGGAATTAAAAACCCGTCATCAGGGTGAGGAAGCTTCTGCAGTTGGTGTGCGCTCTTCCTGGGTGGAATGAAAAGTAAA
>NW_017729024.1:125734111-125734349 GCF_001723915.1 Gavialis gangeticus
AGTGGAGTTCATAGGCTCGTCTCTGAGAAGTGTTTTGTACATTTCCTTTGAGGATTAGAACCGAGAGATTGGAGAGTGGTTTTCTTGTGAGAAATGTCCCATTTCTTGGAGATGTGGAACTCGATCAGTTCCATCAGAAATTCAACACTCACCATTCCTCCAGCTATCTCTTGAGTGCACCAACATCTCCTTTTTAGACATGATGATCAATATCCAGAATGGTAAAATACAGACCACG
>NW_017729024.1:125739349-125745889 GCF_001723915.1 Gavialis gangeticus
AAAATACAGACCACGTTATACAAGAAACCCACAGACCAACTTCTGCACAGAACCAGCAATCACCCTAAACACACCAAAAAGAAGTTGTGATATATACAGCCAAGGCCTCAGATACCACCCAATTTGCACTGAGGAGAACACCTGGGATTGCCACCTCACCAATGTTAAAAAGGCTTTCACCTGACAAAGATGCTCCTGGAGAGACATCACACATTTGAAAGAGCCACCCTGATACCATGTGAAGAATTGCTGCAGTACAGAAGTAACCCTGCCATGAATCACACACTGCTGGTTATGACATTGCCGTTCCCTCAAACCCATACGGAAAATTCTCAAACAATTGCTACCCCTACTAGAAACAGGCCTTCAAGCAACGAACCTTGCTAACCACATCACCAGAAGTAAACCCTCAGGCCTAGAACACACCGAATGGATCCAGTCCATGCTATGACAAGAAATGCAAAACCTGACAACACATCACTACCCCCACAATTACTTCACCCCACAACGGAGGCATCAGCATTCCTGGATCTTACAGCTGCACCTCCAGAAATGTATTACATCTCATGCAATACACCAAATGCCCTGATGGGAAGTACGTAGGAGAGACCAAGCAACAATGCACCAGAATGAACTCACACCGGAAATCTACCAAACACAATCAACTGTGGGGACACATTTCTCACAAGAAAACCACACTCTCCAATCTCTCAGGTCTAATCCTCAAAGGAAACTTACAAAACACTTATCAGAGACGAGCCTAACTGTAGAGGCTTCCTCAGCCTGACGAAGGGTTTTTAAAACTGAAAGCTTGCTAAGAAAAAATTTCCAACTATTTAGTTGGTCTAATAAAAGATATCAGATTTACCCAAAGAAACTTGTCTGCCTATGTCCTTAGATCAACACTGCTACAACCTATACCCCTAAGTACTTATAAAGTTACTTGCTCCCAAAGAGTATACCTATCTGTGATTTTTATTTACTGATCTATGCTATGTGAAAAAGCAACTTGATCACATTTTCTAGCTTGATAGAAACATGTATTAAATCCTGCGTTAGTTAATTGGATGCATTCTGTTAGATTGTATCAACTGAAAAGTTAGGCCAAGGATGTAGAAATCAATACTGTTTTTAAGATTTGTAAGAGTAAGTGGTGATTGTGTCTAGAATAGTGGTTCTAAACCTTTTTGGACTTGAGACACCCCACCATAACGTTTGGGATTTGAGTGGCACTTGAGTTCAAAATAATTTATTTTACAGTGCCTATCTCCCTACACTAGGGCTGAGTGGGGGTGAGGGGGCAGAAGACAAGTACATACTACCAGGAAAATATTTAGTAGTAGCCAGAGGGATCACAAAACCCAGTGGTTGAAATCTGTCTAGGCCAGACAATATCAGACTAAAAATAAAGTTTAGACGTTTAACAGTGAGCGTTATTATTCCAAAACTCTGATCATTCTTCTAGGTCTTCTCTAAACTTTTTGAGGTGTTGTCCTGTTGGCTGGATGCAGTCAGTATTCCAGTTGTTAGATATTACTGAGGAACAGCGATATCCCTCTACTCCTTCCTGATCCTGTGGAACCAAGGATCCATGTAATCTCTTAACTACTGCATCACAAGAGTAAGCACTCTTGTTATTCTGGTTATGAACATGACTGTATGGATGCAATTCACCAATGGTCTTTGTTTGTGGATGTATGACACGTCTTTAAAGTTGTCAAATGTTTATTTAAATGAATCCACCTTATCAAGGCATCCAAACTGACCTCTGAAACCAGGTTCATCTTTATCACTTACTGCTCTACCAAAGGCATATTCCTACAAATTTTGCTAGCAAGTATTTTAATATAATTGTCACAAACATCCATGCATTTAATTTCTCCATTAAAGGATGATTCCTTATTTACAGTGACTTTTTAGGATATAGGAGGCAACCTATTTTAAAATGATTAACAAGGACTATGTTGACATTGCACACTCCTGATTTTTTTTCCTCCTGAAAATGCAGTGCCTTATTGAAGTTTGTCAGTGTCATAATTAGCCAAACTTGTGTTTACATTGTAAAGAGTTAATTTGAGAAGATTTGATTTATTTCTATGAAATACGGTTGCTTGGCTATAATCATAGATTTCATAGATATTAGGGCTGGAAGGGACCTCAGAAGATCATGGAGTCCAGCCCCCTGCCAAAAGGGCAGGAAGTCAGCTGGGGTCATGGGATCCCAGCAAAATAAGCATCCAATTTGTTCTTGAAGGTGTTCGTTGTAGGTGCGTGAACCAGCTCCGATGGCAGGCTGTTCCAGACTTTGGGGGCTTGGGCAGTAAAGAAATTCTTCCTTATGTCCAGCTTGAAACAGTCTTGCAGTAGTTTATGACCGTTTGATCTCATCATCCCTTGGGGCGCTCTGGTGAACAAACGCTCCCCCAGATCCTGGTGGTCACCCCTGATTAAACTTATAGGTGGCCATCAGATCACCCCTGAGCCTGCGCTTTTCCAGACTAAAGAGCCCCATGGCTCTCAGCCTGTCATCATAAGGTCTGTTTTCTTGACCTCTGATCATGCACGTGGTTCTTTGGACTCTCTTAAGCTTCTCCATATCCTTTTTGAATTGTGGAGCCCAAAACTGGATGCAGTACTCCAGCTGTGGCCTCACCAAGGCAGAGTACAAGGGGAGAATGATGTCCCGGCATTTGCTTGAGAAGCATCTATGGATGCAAGCCAGCGTTTTGGTTGCTCTACTAGTCGCAGTATCGCATTGCAGGCTCATGTTGATCTTGTGGTCAATGATGACCCCCAAGTCTCTTTCTTCCGTAGTGCTAGCCAGCGTAGCACTGCCGAGCCTATAAGGATGCTGCAGGCTTTGGGTTTTTTTTTTTCCCCCCCAAGGTGGAGAACCTTGCATTTTTCAGTGTTAAACACCATCAGGTTCTCGTCCGCCCATTTGCTGAGCCTGTCCAGGTCAGCCTGGATCACCCGCCTGTCTTCTGGTGTGGATGCTTTGCCCCAAAGTTTGGTGTCATCAGCTAACTTGGCAAGTCTGCTTCTGACTCCAATGTTCACATCATTAATGAAGATGTTGAACAATATGGGTCCAAGGACAGAGCCTTGAGGGACCCCACTGGTCACAGGGCACCATGATGATTGACTTCCATCAGTTACTACACTCTGGGTCCAACCATGGAGCCAATTTCCCAGCCAGCAGATTGTGGTGGACCCAAGGCCACAATTGGCCAGTTTCACCAAGAGGTGATCATGGGATACCAGATCACAGGCTTTTTTGAAGTCAAGATATATGACATCAATCTCTTGTCAGGGCCGGCTGACTTGAAGGTATCCAGCTTCTCAAGGTGTTCCTTCACAAGGTCAGCATTAATGGAGGGCATGGGATATCCCTCCCCCGGACCTCCCTGTCCTGTAGCGGACATTGGTGTCCCATGGGACTGATGAAAGACCGACCCAAAATACCCATTTGGCTTTTCCTGGGCGTCAGTTGCCTCATCTGGTTCAGCAGGGGTCCAGTGTTGCCCTTGCTTTTTCCTCCAGCTGCCCACATATCTGAAAAAGGACTTTTTATTGTCTTTGATGCTCCTAGCTAGTTGGAGTTCAGTTGCAGCCTTGGCTTTCCTGGTTTGCTCCCTGCAGGACCAGACCAATGCAAAATAGTCCTCCTTGGAGGTGAATCCCATCCTTTCTAGGCCTTTCTTTTTAGCCTCAGTAGGTCTGCTAGATCCTTGGAGAGCCAGGGGGGCTGCTGTGCCCTCTTGCTGCCTTTCCTCCAAGATGGAATCAAATTAGCTTGTGCACTGAGGATCGCTCCCTTGAGGAGCAAGCACTGTCCCTGAACTCCCCTCTCCCTGGGGTCGTGGTCCCTTAGGGGCTCACTGACAAGCCTACTGAGCTTGTCAAAGTCGGCTTTCCTGAAGTCAAGGATTTCCATGTTGCTGACTGACTTGTCAGCTTTACGGCGGATGGTGAAAGTGATCAGCTCATGGTCGCTGTCACCCAACTTCCCATCATGCTTCTATTTTTTTAAATTCTTAACTGATTGTCTACGTTGTCCTTTTTTTCTTTTTTTTTTCTTTTTCTTTTTTTTTTGCTTGGGGTAACTTAAATTAGGGGCGGGCAATTATTTTGGGCAGAGGGCTGCTTACTGAGTTTTGGCAAGCCATCGAGGGCCTCATGACAGGCAGCCCAGGGCAGATAAATATTAATTTTCTAAATTTTTTAGGGACCCCATGGGCTGGATAGAATGTCCTGGCAGGCCACATCCGGCCCCCGGGCTGCATTTTGCCCACCCACCCCTGCATTAAATGAACGGGTCCAGGTTGTTTTATTTACCCCATATTGAAATCCCCCTACCATATTTTTTTTTCTCAAGAGTAAATGCTAAGGCTATAGGATAATCAGTTCTATAACTTGATTTGGACCACCAATATCCCATTTTGTGGCTTATCAGTTAAAACACTGATCCTTAAGTATTAAAGGATAGTATATGGATTGAAAGTATGGAATATTATCTATGATGATACTTGTCTTCTATGTCCACTTTTTTCCTAAATACTCAGTATCTGGTGTCTTGAACAGTCTAGTCATGTGAATCATCTCACCTGTAACACCACTTCCATCAGATTAATTTTAAAAATCCACTTTCTAATTCCTCTTATTTCCTTGGATTCTGGCATAGACACTTGCAGCATTTTTTTTATCCTTACATGACTTGATTCTTTATATTGATGGTCTTCTGAATCTGTTAAGAAGAAGTGCAAAGTCCTGCACTTGGGACAGAATATTTGCACATGCTGTAGAATGATTCACTGGACCTTAGTACTGCAGAGAAGAACACAGTTACAGCTGAAGCTGAATATGAGCCAACAGCATGCTCTTGTTGCAGAAAAGCCAATAGGGCAATTATAAAGCGGATGGAGATGGACATTCTTATGTGGCTGTAGGTGATAGAACTAGGAGCAATGGCCTCAAGCTGCAACAAAGGAGATCTAGGTTGGATACTAGCAAACTGCCTGTTAAGAATCATTGGGCAGGGGGGAGACTGAGTACTGTGCCACCACCCTATGCTGCCGCCTCCCAGAAGGGGGTGGGGGGGAAGGGGGTGGAAGCTTGCATGCGGCAGCAGCTGCCACTGGCCTGTGCTGCCACTGCTCTGTATCTGGCTACATATCACTGCCTTCCTTCCCCCCACCCCTGCTCTGCGTCTGGCCCCGTAACACCCCCCAACATCCGGCCGTTTGTCTGTGCAGAGCACTCTGGTTGTTTCAGTAAGCATTGTGATTAGCTGCCGAGACAACCAATCAGAGTGCTCCAAGAGTGTGACAGACAGACAGACAGACTAAGCCGCACGCACGCGTGTGTGTGTATAATTATATTTCTGACTAAGTATGATTAAGCATTGAAACAGGCTACCTAGACAAGTTGTGTAATCTTCACCCCTGGAAATTTTTAGACACTTGACCTGGGTGGTTTAGTTGGGGATGATCCTGTCTTGAGCTGGAGGCTAGATTAGATGGCATCATGAGGTCTCTTCTAGCTCTATGTTCCAATGATCCTTCCTATGATGCATTTCACAGCTACAGGATTGTCTTTTTGTTATCGTGAACTCAGGCCTTGAATAGTAGGAAAGAGATCTTGAATCTGGTGTTAACTTTTATGGGAAGCTAGCATAGAGAGCAGAGGTCAGGGCTGACGTGCTTGCTTGGTTAGTCTGCATTACTGAAAAGAAATGTCTCAAGTTCTATACTTGCTTGAATATGGCATCAGAGGCTTTACTTCCTGGTGTATTGCATTTCTGTGTTCCAGGTAAAATCACAGGAAAGCAGGGATGAAAGTGACCTCACAAGGTCATTTTAATCCAGCCCTCTGTTCAAGGCAGGATTATCCCTGACTAAACCATCCCAGCCAAATGTTTGTCCAACCTGTTCTTGAAAACTTCCAGTGGTAAGAGATTCCATAGCTTCTATAGGTAGCCTGTTCCAGTGTTTGACCCATCCTCATAGACAGTGCCTCCTAATCAACATACATTTCAACATATTTCCACATTAATCAAGCTGCTGCTGCTTGTGGCCATTGCTACTAGTCCTGTCTCCTTCCACCACAGAGAAAAGCCCAGCTCCATCATCTCTGTGAATGCCCTTCAGGTATTTGAAAGTGGTTATCAAATCCCCTTCAGCCTTCTCTTCCCCAGACTAAATATAACCCTAGTTGTTTCATCCCTTCCTCAAGTTTTGCCTCCAAGGCCCCTAATTATTTTTATTGCTCTCTGTCCACGTTTTTTTTTTTTTTTAAAGCACTGGGCCCAAAACTGGACTCAGTACTCCAGGTTAGAGGCCTCGCTAGTCTTGAATAGTGGAAGAATCCTGCTAATCCTGCTAACAGTGACACTCCTGCTACTACAACCCACTATGCTGCTGCTGTTCTGTTTTTTTTTGGCAACCAGAGCAAACTATTGGGTCACATTCAGTTTATGGTCAACTGTAACCCCAAGTCCTCTGCAGTATTGCAGCCTAGCCACTCATTCCCCAATCTGTA
>NW_017729024.1:125750889-125752684 GCF_001723915.1 Gavialis gangeticus
CTAATCCTGGTAACAGTGACACTCCTGCTACTACAACCCACTATGCTGCTGCTGTTCTGTTTTTTTTTGGCAACCAGAGCAAACTATTGGGTCACATTCAGTTTATGGTCAACTGTAACCCCAAGTCCTCTGCAGTATTGCAGCCTAGCCACTCATTCCCCAATCTGTATTTGTGCATGTAATTATCTCTTAAGTGCAGGACTTCATACTGGTTCTTGCTGAATCTCATCTGGTTTGATTACAGACCACTTTTCCAGTCTATTCAGGTCATTCTGGGTTCTAGCCCTCCTTGGGTACCTGCAATCCACTGCACTTGGTGTTGTCCACAAATTTTGCTAAGCATGCACTCAATCCCATCATCCAAATCATGAATTAAGATGTTGAACAATACTGGACCCAGGACAGACTCCTGGGGAATCTTACTTGGTCTCTCCAACTAGATATTGAGCCACTGATTACTACTTGAGTACTAGCCAACCAGTTATGTATCCACTTTACAGTACTTCCATCTAGCCTGTATCTCTTTGCTAGTTGATGAGAATGTCATGGGAGATGATGTCAAAAGGCTTGCCAAAGTCAAGGTATGGCACATATGCTGTCCTCTGCATCCACAGAACCTATTTATTGCCTTATCATAGAAGGAGATCAAGTTAGGCATGACTGTGACCTGCTCCTGATGAATCCATGCTGGCTGTTCCTGATCACCTTGTTCTCCGCTAGGTGTTTTGCAATAGATTCCTTGAAGACTTGCTCCATATATGACTTTCCAAGTATGGCGATCTGACTGACTGGTCTGTAATTCCCTGGGATCTTTTTCTTCTCCATCTTAAAGACTAGCACTATTTGCCTTTCTCAAATCATCTGAGCCTCAACTGATCTCCACAAATTTTCAAAGAGAATAGCTAATGGTTCTAAAATTATCTGAGCCAATTCTTTCAGTATTCTAGAGTGCATCCCGTCCGGCCTTGCTGGTTTGAAAACATTTTAGCTTCTCCAAGTACCGTCTTGGATGGCAGAAGGGGAAGAATGGAACTCATACTTTGCCACAAGTCAGGAAAGCAAAGGGAGAGGTAGAAAGGGTGAAAAAAGGAGAATGGAGACTGTGTGGAAGGCCAGGAGGAGGTACTGAATACTGGCAGACTTCTATGAGGATTTGTACAGAAAGAGGAAAATTGATAGCAAGGAGAAGAGGGTTTTTTGGCGGACGTAAAAGAGAAGATGGAGGATGAGTTGGGAGAGGGGAAAGGGGGCAGGAATAACGGTAACAGGTAGAAAATATTTGAGAACTTTTAAAAGAAACAAGTCACCAGGAAAGGATAGACTGCCAGATGAATTTTATATCAAATTCTGGCCATGGGTGGGAAAAGATTTGGTGGAAGTCTTCAGAGAGATAATGGGGAGGGTTTTGCAGGCAGAGTAGTGGTGCTACTGTACAGCCTAAGAAGGGAGATTGAGTATACCTCAAGAACTGGAGGCTGATTATGCTATTGAATACAGATGATAAAATCCTGGAGAAAGTCATAGCAATATGAATGAAAAGTGTCTTGGATCAGTCATACAAGAGGACCAAATGTGCAGTGGAAGGGAGAAAAGTCATGCAAGCACACTGGATATTGAGACACGCTGGTGTACATGAAAGATAGAAAATGAAATACAGTGCTAGCAAATGTTGATCTTGAAAGCGTATGATAGGGTAATCCATAAATTTGAGGTGTTGCTGAAAATAGGATTCCTGGAAAAGTTGGTAGGCTGAGTGAACTTGTCTGGTACAGCACAGAGTCAGGTCCTGGTGATG
>NW_017729024.1:125757684-125762018 GCF_001723915.1 Gavialis gangeticus
GGTCATACAAGAGGACCAAATGTGCAGTGGAAGGGAGAAAAGTCATGCAAGCACACTGGATATTGAGACACGCTGGTGTACATGAAAGATAGAAAATGAAATACAGTGCTAGCAAATGTTGATCTTGAAAGCGTATGATAGGGTAATCCATAAATTTGAGGTGTTGCTGAAAATAGGATTCCTGGAAAAGTTGGTAGGCTGAGTGAACTTGTCTGGTACAGCACAGAGTCAGGTCCTGGTGATGGGGAAACTTGAGTCGAGGCTTTCAGATGCAAATGGGTGAAGCAAGTGTTCCCTTTGTCACCTGGGATCCTTATATGTGCCATGGAACCTTTGGCACAGAGGATAAGGGGACAAAATAATCAGTGGAGTTAATATTCCTGTGGGCAGGGGCGAGATGGGGTGGAGGAAGGGGAGTGAAATGCTCACTGTATATGGACAACATTAACGTAATGGTGTGAGAGTCTCATTAGAGAGAATCCTGAAACATGGAAGACTATGGGGAAGCTTCAGGGGCAAAAGTAAAAAAGGCTAAGAGTTGGGGATTGGAAATTGTGGAGATCTAAGGAAGTTTGGCATGAGGGTGGCTAAGAATCAGATACAACTCTTAGGGATGGTTCTTGATATAGAAGGGAAAGGCACAAAAGTATGGGAAGAGAGAAGGTCACAGATTAGGAAAATTTTAGGGTTTTGGAGCACAAGAATTTTGTCATATGCAGGGAAGGTGAAGCTGGTGAAACGTGTTGCTACCCATCATGTTGTGTGTGGGTGTAGTGTATCCTCTGTCATGGATTCAAAGCAGGAAAATCCAGAGACTGCTTTGTATGTTCTTCTGGGGCTCTAAAATGGAACGGATTGTAAGGAAGGGATTATATAAGGGATGAGAGTGCAGAGGGTGGGAACTACTGGACATAGAGACATTTTTCTATGCGCATTGTGTTAGAATGGTGATGAGGGAAGCATTTGAAGGAAGTGGGACATTTTTGTAGATTTTGGGCAGGCAAATGGCTGCAGAGGATGGGCCTAAATGGGACAGGGTGGAAAGGGAAGCAGGGTTGGAAATTTGTCAATATATTATGGAAGAGCAGAAAAATTTATTAAAGTATGAGGCTTGGAAGGGCTAGGGATACAAGGTTTGAAAGAAAAGGGGAAGGATTTTGAAAGAGGAGCAAGAAAGACGAAGTAACTAAGCTGGGTGATTTTTTTTTTGTCCGAGCAACAAGCAAGGCGAGAATGGAGTGGGGTAATGTGAAGTCTTAAAAGGGGAACATGCAGACCTGATGTGGAGAATGGTGAGGAGGGTTTTAACAATAAGAGAGGTGCAATATAGGTGGAGTTTGGGAAGAAGAGCAAAATGCCCAGGGGGAAAGTGTGGAGGGCGAAGAATCAGTGGTACATGTATTTTGGGAATGCAGCTTTGCATGGGAAGTTTGGAGGAGGGCACAGAGATTTTTACACATTTTAGAAGTGAATGATAAGATAAATTTTGAGACAATAATGTATGGGATGGTTAAGAAAGAAGAGGAAGAAGGGAAGCTATGAGCCTCAGCAATCTGTTAATGCAACACTGTGGAAAGTGTGGAACTTGCTGATCATGAAGGGAATTAATTTTACTATGAAGGAATGTTTACAGCTAGCCCTGTTTGAGCTCAAATATTACATGCAGAAGGATGATGAAGAGGGAGATGTGGAGGAAAGATGAATGAAAATATGTATTCACTTGGGGAGTACCTGAGACAGTGGGGTGAGAGAGGGGGGAGGGTAGAAAGGGGGATAATTGTGGGATGAGATAATGTTTCTGTAAACTGTTAAGAGATGAGGAGTTAATGTTATGAGGCTTTGTTGGATGGTATATTCACTAATACCAAGCATTATAAGAGATTTGGGGTTTTTTTTGATAAAATGTTGAGTTTAGTAATAAAAAAGGTTCCCATTAATATATATGCCCAGTGTGGTCCATGTATTTTATAGTCATGCTCATTGTTGGCTGCACTGAATCAGCTTCATAGCTGGTTTCCATTATTGAGCACATGGTGCTTTTGCAGCAGTCAGTTTTGTACTAGACTGTATATTTAATGAGGTTTCCTTGTATACAAATGTAAGCTGAGGAGCTTTTTGGCTCATGCTAATGTGGGGGACACTTAGTCTTCTGTTCAAGTAAATATAGCAATCCCTAATCTGTACTACTTCTACTCTAGGCTGTTTCTCTCCTTCTCTATCTTTGTTGCCAATTGCACTCATTTGGTAGTTGCCCCTATTTGTGAAGACTGAAGTAGAAAAGGTCTTAAATACTTTAGCCTTCTCTGCATCAACTGTAACTAGGTTGTATTCCATAAGGGGCCTGTGGATTTTTTTGGTTTTGCTCTTTCGACTTATTTGTAGAATCTTTTTATTGCCTTTTACATCCCTTACCAGTGGCATCTCAAAACCATGCCTTGGCCTTCCTAACTCTCTCTCCTTGCACACTGAAGACATGAATAACTGAGTTTATATCACTGTCTTCTAGAACAGAATGGGGATAATGTGTTTCTTGCTCCTGCTGTATAAGTGAGGAATCTAAGATGAACACTAAAATACAGTCTGCAGTGTACCTCTGCCTCTGCTCTGTATGGCAGCATCATGTTTTGCTCAGTTTTAACTTCAGCTAGCTTTTCTTCTGTGAGCTGATGTAATTCAGTACTCTGTAGTGATGGTGCTTGCTTGTATGTGGGGAAAGATGGACAGTGGTGTGTGATGTCTCTGGATTGCTATCAGATTGAGTCCCTGTTATCAGTCTGAGTCCTGATTTTGTACCTTCTCTAGAATGTGCCTTCACTTAAATGAACTTGTAATTGCTTTTTGGCTCTGGGATTGCTCAGAAATGAGAGATTTGATATCAAGTAATAGTTGGCTGGTGCTGAGGTTTCCAGGATGTGTCTTCAGTATTGACTGGCTAATTGAATGTCTGAAAAAAGATGGGGACAATTTCTTCTCTCAGTGATATATGTGTTGGTTACTTTGGTTGGGTGTGACATCAGTTATTTATAACTCATTTACAAACCTGGAAATAATACAGGTTGAGACTCCTTTGAATGCCCACAGGTGTTTGTGCGTACACACTGAACTCTGGAAATGCAGGTGAACTACTTGAGAAGGCTTCCTAAAGGCTTCATTCTTTCAGATGATGATTGGGCCTAGTACTTGATGCTCTGTTCATTTGCAGCTGGTACATGTTCAGGATAAATAAAATGGTGGGTTACCACTTTTCAGTGGGTGATTAACTTGATTTGACACCTTGGAGTTGCAGTCAATTATGGTGGTTCCCTGGAATTACACCTCCTGGGACTGACCACCCCTTGCCTTTACCACTATGGATGAACATTTTCTTCCCTTCTCTTTGTGCCCCAAGTCAGACACTGTGCTCTCCAAGAGGTGGTGATGCTGATGGAAGGTGCAGGAACAGTTGGATAACTTGCCATCAGCTTGAGGCAAGTGCTCTCAGGGGGGAGGAATCATTTTTCTGACAAAATTACAGGTACCCTTACTCAGTGACAATGCATAGAGGGTGCACGGGGTGCATGTGCACCCCCTGAGAATGCTGGTGCACCCCCTGACAGGCTGTGTTCCCCACTTAGGTGATGGACAGGGGGCAGTGGGAGCACTAGTGCGTCCCTGCAAGTGCTGGCCCAGGGAGTGGGAGTGCTATAGTTGCTTCCTGGTCAGTGTGATCAGCTGTGGGGGATACCTCCCCCCCCCCCCCGTTGGGGTTGCTGGGGGCACACGGCCCCCTTGACTAAGGTGGCACTAGTTGCCCATGCCCTCACTTGTTACAATTACCTAGTGCAGTGGTTCCCAAGCTCTGACAGATTGCAGATCACAAATTTAAAGTGATATAACCTTAAGCACAACCTGCAAATTTTTGTCATTACAGATTTATTATAATTACTTTGTAACACCTACCACTGGTGGTACAGTACCACAGACTGGCAACTGCTGCCCTCGTGCCACGGACAAGACAGGTCATCTACAGCAGAGGGAGCTAGCTTGCAGCACGGGTGACAAAAGTGCCATGGTAGCCTCTGAGTGTGGCACAGGGCAGACAGGGGAGGAGATGGGGCCAGGAACCGAAACCAGAGCAGCAGATCAAGCAGGGACTATAAAGCAGGGAGAAGAGCAGCAGCTGAGGCAGGGGAAGGGGTTAATGTTGCAGGCAGGTAGGCAGCGCGCAGGGCTGACGTGTGGACGGGGCTGTGGCCGCTGCATGAGCCCAGAAGCCGACCGGGCTCCCGCGCTGCCCCAGGAAGCCTTTCCCCACCTCGGCGCTCCGAGCTGCGCGCGCCGGCGCAGAGCCGCGC
>NW_017729024.1:125762152-125763198 GCF_001723915.1 Gavialis gangeticus
CACCAAGGGCTGGCTCGCTCGGGCCCGGCCCATCTTTTCCCGGCTCCGCGGGGCCGGGACTCGGCGCTGCCCGATGCCGACCCCCGCTTTGTGCCGATGTTTTTGTCCGTGCGGGGGGTGGGGGCGGGCACCGCGCTGCTGCCTTTGTGCTGCGGCCGCGTGGGGAGCCCGCAGGTGGCTGTCTGTCACGGGGAGGCTCTTCGCCAGGAGCCCGGGCCGCTTAAATATTTGCAAGAGGGCCGGCGAGGAGCAGCGAAGAGCCGCCGCTTCCAGAAGCACCCGCTTCTGTCGTGCAAGGGGCGTCCGAGCGCCGTCCGTCTTCCAGGTGGCAGTGTTGTGTGCCCCTGTCCTGCTCCGCTGGCAGCTTGACTTCACGTCACGCAGCGCTCATACTGTGATGTAGGAGTTCAGTTTGACCAGACAGGGCTGCAGTCCTTGGAAGTGACCAGGGTGGTGCAAAAGCCTCTATATCTAGGAACCTACCGAATTCGTGGTGGGAGTGCGCTGTGCAGCAGCTCGTTCATCTTGCAGGTTCCTCTGCCTACTGACTGGCGGAGGGCCCCACTGCTCGCCCTTGCTCCTTCTCAGCAGGGAGGCAAAAACTGCACTTTTAAAATAGGGCCCCATTTTTGCCTCCCGCTGCTGATTGGCCGAGGGGCCCTGGCAGCCGGACTGCTTGGTGCTGACCAAATGGCACCATGTTTAAAACAGCAGGTTTCACTTCCCTGCCAATCTGGAGTGAGCAGCAGGGGCCCTCTGCCAATTAGCAGGCACAGGCAGTGCATGAATGTCTGTGGGGTGCAGATTGCAGCCCCCACATTGAGGGAGGGAGTGGGACAGGGGTAGGTGCTGCCCAGATCGGGTGGGAAGGGGCGCATGGCAGAGCTGCACGTGACTTTTCCAGGGGGGGGCAGGGAGGGGGGTGACTCCCACCACTGTGCACACCCCTGTGCGCTGTGTCCCATACCCCGCCCTGGCTGGGCAGCATCTGCCTCAGCCCCACTCCTTCTGTGGGGGCCTCAGTCTGTGTCATTCCCCCCCCCCCC
>NW_017729024.1:125763511-125768942 GCF_001723915.1 Gavialis gangeticus
CCCCCCTCCTTTTTGGGGGGCCCCCTTCTGTGTACTTCCCCCCCCCCCCACCCCTGACTTAGTGGCTGGACCATGGGTGACTGGTACCACCTTTGCTGGGGGGGCACCTGCCCCCTGCAACTACCAGTCAGTGGGGGGTCCCCTATGGCCAGTCTTGACAATTGCAGTGACTGGGAGGTGGTCACAGCGCTCCCAGAAGTGGTGCCTGTGCTTCGTTCGGTGCTCCCACTCCCCAGCCAGCACTCGCAGGGGCGGCACTGGGGCTCCTACATGCTCCCCCTTCCCATCGCCTAAGCGGGGAGTGCGGCCTGTCAGGGGATGCACTAGCACTCTTAAGGGGTGCACATGCACCCCTGTGCACTCCCTGTGTGTCGCCACTGGGCCGGAAAGCTGCCGGATTGCGTATCGGCAATCAGATTGGTATTGGCCAATATGGCTGGTTAATAAGTGGCTTCTGGTATCCGCCAAAAATATTTTATCGGTTCACACCTGCCTGCAAAATTAAAGTCGCTGCCTAACTGAATCAGAGATGTGTATACATAAACATATGATTCAGTCTGTAAGATGCATCTCTACCCTTCTGTCTAGATAAATAACAGGTTTCCTTTTTAGTTTGTATGCCTCTAGTAAGAGACTGTTCTGTTGTACTAGAACAGCATTGGAGGGGAATAACCTTTATCTTTTGGAAAATAGCATTTGAAGGAGTGCTGCTGATGTTCTCAGTTGAGAATACTTAACAGTAGGTAGCAGCAAGTAACAACAGCATTACTGTACTTTTGATTAGGGTTTTTTCATCTTATTTACGTAATGTATTTGACTCATTTTATGCATAAGGTAAAGGATTTTGCTGGCCAGTTGTAATTACCACCTGACCAACAAGTTAATATTGCTCGTGTTTTACGCTAAGAGAGTCCATGTGTACAAAGTGTACTCCAGTTGCAGCAGTATCATGAGACAGCAGAGTGGGTGTGTGACAGTGGGTGCACTTGAGTATATCTAGAGTTGCTTTTAGGTATTATCAGCATTAGTAGGGGAGAGAGCTGCGTGACGCCCTATCCTCTTTAAAATAAATAAACCTATCCAGAGTATTCAAAGAGTTCTCTGTCAAAAAGTTAAGAATCTGAATAATTAACAGTTCAATAACATTGATAATGTGCAGCTATGAGTGAGAGTACCTATAGTTTTATGTCAGAAAATATTATGGTTCTATAAACTTAACCTAGGTATCTGTTGCTTATTACAGTAAAATGAAAACATAGCCATGTAAGATTTTAATGTCTAGTCTATCCACAGCAACAGTTCAAAGCGCTGTTATTGTTCGGAATCATTACTGTTAATTCAGATAGTTTAGCAAAACCCCTGCAAATTCTAAATATTTTGAAGTTCAGAAAAATTATCCAGTGCCTGTTATGAAGAAAACAAGAGGAAGAAGCATTCAAGTGCACTTTGTAAAGCATACATCCAACAAAGAGATGCATTAAAGACAGAACGATGAAGCATTCTTTAAAGCGAGGCAGTACAGACTAGAATGGAAATACTGGACTTAAGCCTGAGAGAACTGGGGTCTTCTCCTGGCTTGATCACTGGCTTGCTGGATGATCCTAGACTTTCCAGGGTTCAGTTTCCTGCTCTGTAAAATGATTGATGATACTTGTAAAGTGCTTTGAGATACGTTGATGAAAAGTACTATAAAAGAGCTTCATGGTTTTAGTAACTGGGAAGAAGTTTAGCTGTAATGTAAGAAAAGCTTTTACATGTCAAACAGTCTGAACAGGGATGGGCAGGAAAGCAGGAGGAGGGGCGAAGTGAACAGGATTTTCATAGTTATGTTTGCTAGAGTCTGAATGGATTTTTTTAATTAAGAGTAGGTATATAAATGCCTAAAACTGTATCCTGTTCCTTTTAAAAAGAGTGCATTGCTTCCAAGAATAACAGCACAATGACAATGCATAGATGATACTCTTGATAGTTATATGAGCACAGATATTAAAGGTAGACTAATTGACTGTATTTTTAAAGGTCACTTACCTGCTGTTTCCTCTTTAGAGTTAGTCCAAGATCTTAGAATACATACTTCTTTATATAGGAAAGATATCGAGATTCAGTTTACAAAGCACTTATGTTCATAATGCTGCAATAAACCATGTATGTCCTTAATGAGGTATGTGTTTGAATACAAAGTCTGAAAAATAGCCTCTTAATTTACATAGTTTGATACTTTTGGAAGTTAAAAGGGGTTGATCCTTTTAGAGGAAGGAATGCTTGTCAGTTGAAAAAGCGGTGTTGTAACGAATCTGTATCATTGCATAAACATGTTATCATCAGTCTCCAGGTAAAACTTCACATACATGGGGTATTAAGTTCTGGATCCTTTGCTTTATATAGGTTTTTATTGATTTGTACAGTTATTCTTTTGTGAACAGTTGAAAAGGCATTAGAAACTTGAGGGAACTAATATGATTCTAGTTTCATACAACATCCTGTTTATACATTCTGTTGTCAACACTGTTTGGGCTGCTACACTGAAAGACTTTTGGTGGGGTAAGGGTCATTTGTTAATATACTTATATAAGAAAAACACACCATCACTATACTTTTAGAGAATAGGTTTTTACGTTTCACCACTTCTAAAAGTATTTGAAAAGAAGGCAGTTTATTTTCAAGGGGGAAAGAAGAAATAGATCTTTCTCCTTAGTGTTAGTGTTCTAAGACAGTATTTTAAAAAGAGGATAGGAGGAAGTATTGATTTAAATAAAAATCTCAGGAAGTTTTTTTTTTTTTTTTAGAGGAAAGTAGAAGCCAAGTAATGCAGAGTATACATTTTTTTTTAATTCATCATGAGGTAGAGTTCCAAGCATTCGAAATATATAAGCAAACATTTCCAATGCTCCTAATTAGGATATTGTCACAGAACAATGGGTGCATGCTGCTAGATGTAACATGGAATTAAAACAGAGATGCCTCTGGAATAGAACGCTTTCCCTAAGAATTTCCATTGTACGGGGAGTGATGTAACATATAATATTTTGCTATTAACGTAGTAGAGTGATCATTGCTTCTTACTAAAATTGATCATATGCCGTCCTTCTAGATAAAGCCTGTAGAAAACTTCCAGTTTTTTAAAAATAGTTTCTGAAGAAGCCATATATTGACAGGCTGAAGTTCAGGCTTTAAGACAAAGAAGCGGAATGAGTTCAGGGAATAACAGCTAACTAGCTAGAACTTTGACCATTGGTTCATATTCGTTGTGGTATAAGGCTGATGAAAATAGCAGGTTGGCTAATTTTTTTTAGAGTGCTGGGCCTGGTGCTTGCAACCACTATATTGCAAACTGCTGATTTGCTCCCTGCTCCATGCCCCCCTCTGCTTACTGGGTGCCATTGAAAACTATGGGAAACACCAGTGAGGAATGTCAGATTTGGTGATAAGGCAGGGGTGGGCAATATTTTGGGCAGAGGGCCGCTTACTGAGTTTCGGCAAGCCGTTGAGGACCACATGACAGGCAGCCCAGGGCAGATTAATATTAATTTTCTAAATTTTTTAGGGGCCCCATGGGCCGGATAGAATGGCTTGGCGGGCCGCATTTTGCCCACCTCTGTGATAAGGGCAGAGCAGAAGGCTTTGCTCCTAGATTAAAACAGCCCTTTAATCAGTGCTTTAACTTGGCTTCTTTATATTAGATGTATGCAACTGAAGTGATTATTGCTTCTCCTTTGAACACGGCCTGATATTCTCTAGCACCTGTTCATTTGTCTGTTCCTATTGCTAAACTTTGTTTTTATTTCATTGGTTTGACTTGTGATTTTAAAATGATTCTAACTAAATAGGTGAAAACAAGCTAATAGGAAAGCTTTTTATCCCCATTTATTGTATTTTTCTGGTTATAGGTTGATTCTTTTTCCCCTCAAAGCCATAAAAATCACCCTTAACATACATATGGATGGACTTATAATTGGAACAATATGGCACTATTGTATTGAGCACATGACCCTGCACAGTACCCTTAAGCCATTTCACTGCCTCTGCCATTATCATGAGAGAGCATCTTATAAGGGCCACAATAACGGTTCACAGTAGCAGGAGAGTAAATGATCCTGCAACCCACCCTTAAGGTGATTGTACAGAGTTGTCTGCTCCATTATAGGGGATGACTTAGCTTCTTCCATGGGGAAGGTGTGATCTAGATTCAAGGCTGGATAGTTCTAGGGATCTCCCTAGTTTGCTCCCCTAAAGTGAGAGGCAGGAAATCTAAGCGCTCAGGGTCTGTAAGAGCTTAGTGTCAAGTTGAAGCTTGCAGACCCTTGTCTCCACTGCAGGAGGTAGGAACCTGGGAAGTGCTAGGTTCCCCGCTCTGGCTGAGTCTACACTATAGTTCATCATTGGAGCTGCAGAGTCAGGAAACAGCTTGTAAGGTGAGCTGGCAGAAAATCATGCAGCATTCTTTTGGAACCCTGCTTGTGTTTCATTGGAAGTTGTTTCATTATTGTTTTTGTTTTTGACCACTTTGGATCCAACATACTAGCATTTTTCAAAACAGAACAAAAATATCAGAACATTCTCACAAAACCATTACTTGCTCCTCAGGATTTCTGAAAAATTTAGGAGAATTTTTGGATTTTTAACTTCTAAAACCAATACTGTTTGCAACCAGATTTTGACTCTACATATCAATGGAGTCTGAATCCAGAAATGCAGTTCAGTAGAGGTACACTGATATATTGATGCCAAATCGGATTGGTACCGATGCAAGGAAAACGAACGTTATCAGCTGTTGGCTTTATTTTGGTTGGTGTAACCAATAATGCCACTGATAAATACAATATGCTTTCGGCCTGGGGTCCCTGGACACCATGTGCATTCACACAGCGTGCATATGGCCAGGAATGGAGCTTGGCAGGATAGAGATCAGCTCCCTGCAGGTATGTCTGTGTGGGGGAAGGGGCATGGGGGGTGGGGAAGATTGAGGCCCCCATGGTGAGGGAGGGAGTGGGGCTTGGGGTGCTGCCCAGCCCAGGCAGTGAGTGGGACCCGTGGCCAGGGCAGGGAGCAGGACGGAGCCATGGGCAGCTTGTCCAGGGGGCTGTGGGGATGAGAGGCGGCTCCCCAGTGCTGTGTGCGCCCCCTAGGTAAGGTATGGAGGGATGTGCCCCCACCAGATTGGTGGGGGGTGCTGCCTGCTGTGGTCTTGGGGCTCCCCTGTCTGTTGCCTTTTCCCCAGGGGCTCCTCATTGGCTGCTCATCCACTGCTTGCCCGGCAGCAGGAGGCACAACTTGCTGACCCCACTGCTGCTGGGTGGGCAGGGGATGCACGGCTGATGTCGAGCCCCAGGGCAAAGGCAGCAGAGTGGAGAGCCCCAAGCCCACATCTGCCCTTGCCCTGCTCAGCTCTACTCTGGTTAAAAGCATCCTTGCACTTAAAAATGGTGGCAGT
>NW_017729024.1:125773942-125774819 GCF_001723915.1 Gavialis gangeticus
CCCAGGCAGTGAGTGGGACCCGTGGCCAGGGCAGGGAGCAGGACGGAGCCATGGGCAGCTTGTCCAGGGGGCTGTGGGGATGAGAGGCGGCTCCCCAGTGCTGTGTGCGCCCCCTAGGTAAGGTATGGAGGGATGTGCCCCCACCAGATTGGTGGGGGGTGCTGCCTGCTGTGGTCTTGGGGCTCCCCTGTCTGTTGCCTTTTCCCCAGGGGCTCCTCATTGGCTGCTCATCCACTGCTTGCCCGGCAGCAGGAGGCACAACTTGCTGACCCCACTGCTGCTGGGTGGGCAGGGGATGCACGGCTGATGTCGAGCCCCAGGGCAAAGGCAGCAGAGTGGAGAGCCCCAAGCCCACATCTGCCCTTGCCCTGCTCAGCTCTACTCTGGTTAAAAGCATCCTTGCACTTAAAAATGGTGGCAGTGACACTTAGTTCAAGCTCACTTGATGAGCTTTACTCAGGGGTGCACCAATAGAGATTTTTTGGGCTGATACTGATGGCCAATTTTTAACAAGTCATGTTGGCTGATAGGCAGCTGGGGCAGCTTGGAGAACAGCCTTCAGCTGGTAAGTCTATTGTGGGGAAAAGGGGAAGGGGGGAGAGGGCAGCTTGAAGCCCCTGCAGGGAGGGAGGGAGGGAGTGGAGCTGGGGCAGGGGCTGGTGCTGTACAGCCGGGGCAGAGCATGGGACGGAGCCGTGAGTGGCTTGTCTGGGGGGAGCAGCAGCTCCAGCCTGCTGCACGCACACTGGGTTGGCGTAGGGGCATGTGCCCCTGGATCTGTGCATGGCAAGGGCGGGCTGGGGGCAGTGCTGGGCTCTTTCCAGTAGTGGGGCTGGACCAGGTTGCACTTGGGGTGGGTGGCAGCAGCACTGGGAGG
>NW_017729024.1:125775197-125785801 GCF_001723915.1 Gavialis gangeticus
TATGTGCTGCGCTGTGGCTGTACGCATGCACAGGGCATTTATTGGCTACGTTACTGGCCACATCAGCCAAAAAAAGCCAATTGCCAATACAGTCAATTTTCCTTATATAGGTGCTGATCTGATATGGGACCGATGTATCAGTGCACCTCTAGCTTTAGTTCAAGTGCCCCTCCTACCATTTTTAAGCACCAGGACACTGATCCCCTGGATGAGCTGCCCGTGGCTCTGTCCCACTCCCTGCCCTGGCCTCCAAGTCCCATTCATTGCCCTGGCTGGGCAGCGCCCCCCAGCACCTGCGCCACTTCCTCCCTGTCCATGGGGGTCTCAATCTGCCCCCCAACCCCAGCCCCACACGCCCCTTCTCCCCAGACTTCTCTGCAGGGTGCTGCTCTCCATGCTGCCTGGCTGCATTCCTATAAATCGGTTATTGGATTGGTATCAGCCAATATGGCTGGTTAATAAATTGACTATCAGTATTGGCCAAGAAGACCTTTATCAGTGTATCCCTACAGTTCAAATCTAGCTTTTTAATAATCTGCACTGTCTCTGTTTAACTCAAATACTTGTTTGATATGTATTCACAGAGAATTTTAGGCTGAAGACAATATGATGTCTTGAACAAAATTAATTTTGGTACAAAGGGCTTTTTTATTTTTAGTGCATCAGTAACTACAGATAAAGTTTTTGAACCATTTCCCTTACAAAATCCCACCAGAGAATCAATTAAAATTAAAGGACCCGAAAGTTAAACTTAAACTTAAAGTTATTGATTTATTTTCAGGGAAAAAACACTTTTTCCTAAATTTGACCTTGTAAATTTCATGTTCAGTGGGCTTTCACTTCTTTAAATAAGAGCTTTTCTAAAAATATATTGCTTAAGTTACTTAGTTTTTGAGTGTATGTCCAAGAGAGGAAGACTTTCTTTTCACAGCCTTTCCTACTGTGTAAAACAATTCTGTTTATAAAGTTAATAGTCTGGCTGACTTTTATTTTTTGAAGAGACTCCTTCCTAATGTAAGGCAGATTCCACTGTGTGTTTTATGTAATATACTTAACACAGAGATTTTGTAAAGATGCCTTCTGGAGTTCCATTCATCTGTTTATGCAATACTGCTTTCACTTTGGCATCTAGGTTGTATATTCATTTTCAAGACAATGGTTGTGCAATATTTGTTCAGTCTCAACTCCCTTTCAAGGTGCGGTTATTGTTTTCCCATGAGTTGGTAATCTGTTGAGAAACTTCAGAAAGGGCCAACACATTACTTGTTCTCTGCATATATTTTGTAATATGCAGATCCACATGATCTTCACTCTCCTTCCTTGCATTTGTGGAGTCTATGATTGTTGGAATGGGAAAGAAGGAAATTGGGGTTTGGGATCCCTTTGATGTAACTTTGCTTCAGACTTTCCAGTCCATAAAAGAGACTGCGTGGCCCTAAGTAACATTTCTAGATGCTCTGAAATCCTTGTGGCTTTGCAGAGATGATGTGCTTGAACAAAAGCTACTGAAGACTAACCCAGAGCTCTGCCCTGGCTTGGGACCAGGCTGTCACTACTGCAAGGAGCTGGGACAGAGCTGCAATCTACTGCCTGCGTGCCCCTGCCTGGAGTGTGCAGGCTGCAGTTCATGGTTCTGCCCTGGCCCCAGACCAAACTATCCCCGCCGCGAGATCCCAGCGGCTCTGGAGCAGTGCCCTGCCCTGCCCTGCTGCGCGCCCTGCCAGCATGGTTGGGGATCACAGCGCAGTTGCGGCTGGGGTTTCTATGGAGACCGGCCCCAGCCATGTGGGCAGGGGCTTCTGGGAAATGGAGTCCGGCTCCTGGCTGGATCTGCCATTTTGTCCACCCCTGAACTAACCTATTTCAGATAATATAGCATCATACAAGAGCATCATTCAAAGGACCCAAATATTTCTGGAAGTACAGAAATTGTATGGCACTACAATGAGAAGTAATCACTTGCTTAGGTTGAATGTGATATCTTTAACTGTGTACTGCACCCCCACTCAGATGTTCAGAACAAAGGGGTGAAATTCTGGTAACCTTTGCTTTTTGAAGGAAGAAAGAAAAGATTGGTTTTAAAACGAATTTTTATATCAATGACTATCAAGGGAGTTCCATAAGTTTCTATTCACAGTGCTAGTTACCAACATTGCTAAAAGTAAAGTACTCCTATTTTTTTTGCCTCAGTCTGCCACTAATGAGTACTTTCCAAAAACCTGAAGGCCTTTTACCTTTGTGTGCACATATTTTTTGCTTGCAAGAATGTTGAGAGGTTATCAAAAGTCATGGTCTATTACATCTATTACTCTTCCCGCATCCGCAGAGCCAGCCATCTCATCATAGAAGGCAATCAGGTTGGTCAGGCATGACTTGCTTTTGGTGAATCCATGCTGACTATTCCTAATCACATTATCCTCACTGCTTAGAAATGGATTCCTTGAGGACCTGCTCCATGATTTTTCCAGGGACTAAGGTGAGGCTGACCGGCACATAGTTTCCCGGTTCCTCCTCCTTCCCTTTCTTCAAGATGGGCACTATATTTGCCCTTTTCCAATAGTCTGGGGCCTCTCTTGATTGCCACAAATTTTCAGAGATGATGGGCAGTGGCTCTGCAATCACATTGGCTAACTCCCTCAGCACCTTTGGGTGCATCACATATGGCCCCATTCACTTGTACATGCCCAGCTTTTCTAAATAGTCCCTTCTCTTTTCTTTTGTGCTGCCAGGTGCTGCAGTAATCTGGGAGCTGACCTTGCCTGTAAAAACTGAGTTGAAAAAGACATTGAGTACTTCAGCCTTTTCTGCATCCTCTGTCACTAAGTTGCCTCCCCCATTCAGTAAGGGACCCATACTTTCCTTCATCTTCCTCTTGTTGATGACATGCTTGTAGAAACTCTTCTTGCTACCCTTCATGTCCCTTGCTAGCTGGAACTCCAGTTGCACTTTGGCCTTCCTGATTTCATCTCTGCATGTCCAAGGTATGCTCTTATGCTCCTCCTGAGTTGTTGGTCCAAGTTTCCACTTCTTATAAACTTGCTTTTTGTGTTTTAGCTCATTGAAGAGTTCCCTGGTCCCTGACAAACTCATTAGTCTTCCTGTGCATCCAGATGTTTCATTCCTATATCCTCAGTAAGGCTTCTTTAAAGTACATCCAGCTCTTCTGGACTCCTTTCCCCCTCAAATTGGCAGTGATTTTTTTATTCCAAATATTTTCTGATGAACAAACAAAGGGACACTGTTTAATCTCAGGTCTCAGCGAACTGAACCTATTTTGGATCACATTGAAGTGAAAACAAAAGTTTTAGAACAGGAGCGTCAAACTCATCTGGGCCTGTGGTCTACAGGCTGGATGAGCCTTCCTCCCCTTCCTACGCCCCCTAGTGTAGGTCCCAGCACTCATAGTGCCCACTCTGGAATCTGTGCTGCATGCACTGCTTGCCTGCTCTGGTGAGGACCCATGTCATACCTGGCCTGGTCCACAACCTGTACTGCATGCAGCCCTTCCACTGCTGGTCCAGGACTGTGCTGCATGTGGTACCTGCAGGCTCCACACACAGTGTGGGGTGTGGATTGGCTGGAGCAGGCACTGTGTGCATTATGGATCCTGGATTGGCTGGAGTGGGTGTTGTTTGTGGCCTGGTTCTTGGTCTGGCTTGATCAGGTTCTGCATGCAGGTGCTGTCTGTGGGGCTGGTCTGGCACACGCTGTATGGGTCAACTCAGACCTGGGGGCTAGGTGATTGGGCTGCATGCACCATATATTTGACACCCCTGTGTCAAATAAATACTTAAATACTGATACATTGCTAGGACTGGATGGCATTCATTTGCAAGTTTAAAAGAACTCAAAGGTGGAATTGCAGAACTGTTGGCAATAGTATGTAACTTACTGTTACAAGTAGCCACTGTGCCAGAGCCACCAGTCAATTGCCACATGGCACCAGTCTTCAAAAAGGGGTCCAGAGGTGATCCTGGGAACTGCAAAACAGTGAGTCTCAGTTCCATCTCTGGCAAGTTGGTATTATCTATAATAAAAAGTAAAATCAGCAGTCATATGGACAAATGTGATCTGCTGGGGAAGTCAGCATAGCTTTTGTAAAGGGAAGTCCTGCCTCACCAATCTGCTGGAGTTCACTGAGGGCATTAACAGGCATGTGGACAAGGAGGATCCAGTTAACATAATGTATTTGGATTTACAAAAAGTTTTTGACAAGGTCCCTCACTTATGGCTTCAAAAAGCCTGTATTGCCACAGGATTGGAGGGAAGGTTCTTTTGTAGAGCAAGAGAAGGTTAAAAGATAAGAAGCAAAGGGTAGGGATAAAATGGTCTCTTTCCAAGATGGAGGGAGGTCAAAAGTGATCTCCTGCAGGGACCTGGGCTGGCCCTGGTTTTGTTCAACATTTTTATCAGACCTGGAAATGGGGGTGCCCAGTGAAATCTCCAAGTTTATAGAGGATGCTAAATTATTCTGGGTAGCCAAATCCCATGCTGATGGAGAGGAGCTGTAGAAAGATCTCATCAAGCTAAGTGAGTGGGTAGAAGGAAATGGCAAGTCAGGAAAGAGACCTTGGAGTCATCGTATATAGGTCTCGAAAAAAGTCATATCATTGTGCAGCATTGAGCAATAAACGAATAAAATGTTCGGCATCATTAAGAAAGATTGGTTTTCTTATTTGTGTGTGTGAAACTATTTTTCAGAATTTGGACACGGTTATATTCCTAGATCCAATAAGGATGTTTAGATAACTACTATCCCAAAATGTTTTGTGATTGAAATGTGCAAATAGGCCATTGAGAGCAATACAACAAAAAGTTACTGGGCCTTTTCTGTGCGTGAACGTCTTGCATGTGGGAGATGGCCTTATTGTGTAGAAAATTTCTTATTTTGAACATTTCAGGGTAAAAACATGATCGCAAGTTGATGGAGTCAAAACATTACATGGCTGTCTGGGCAGTCTGAGAATTAGATCAGTTCTTCTAGCAAAGGTTCCAAAACAGGAAGCTACTTTTCTGTTCTTAGCACCTAGAAAAGACTGCCCTAGCAAGAACCATTTTTAGAAGGTTTTTATATTCCTTTTCTTTTTAGCAGCAAGTGTTGTTGAGCTCAGAAGTTTCTTACTGGTCCAGTTCAGAGTTCCAAACTCAGGTGCAGATGGCCAAATCCATTCTTAACAAATGCAGACTCTAACTTAGTGCTCCTTGCTCTGACTAAGACATCTCTCTCAATCTTATTCTGGTCCATCTTTAACAGGTCAGCTTTTCTCAGGTTAAGGAGTTTGTAGTCGTCAGCAGTCCCTTGGAGTTGAGGATGATGTCCATCAGGCTTGATGGATCCTCAGGTGGCTGAGGACCCCAACTCTGGATAGACATATTCTTCGGCAATGGGGGCATGTTGTGTCGGGGGAGTGGGATTCGCAGCCCCAGGTTGGTCTCCTTCTCCTTCCTCTGCCGTCACCATTCTGCCTCAGTATTGAGTCGTTGGGCCTCGAAGTGGTGCGTGCCTTGTTGGACCAGGTGGTGCCACACCGAATGGTCAGCAGCTTGCTCCTCCCAGCTGTTGGTGTTGATGTCTCCATGCTTGAGGGCCACCCTGAGTGTGTCTTTCTACCGTTTCCTTTGGCTGCCCAATGGAGAGCTGGGAAAAGAGGATCTGGTGAGGGAGGTGGTTCTCAGACACCTGGATGCAGTGGCCCATCCATTGGAGTTGATTTCTCAAGAGCAAGGCATGAAGCTGCATCCACCAGCATTGAAGGAGGATGCTCACACTGGTCCAGCTCGCCTTCCATTTGATCCCCAGGATTCGATGCAGCACTGCTGGTGAAAGCTGTCAAGGGTCTTAACATGGCGTTGGTAGATGGTCCAGGTTTCACTGCAGTAGAGAAGGGTGATCAGAATGACAGCCTTGTAAACCAGGACCTTCGTCGACTTCTGAAGGACTCTATTTTCGAAGACACGTTGTCGCAGCTTGAAGAGGGCAGCACTGGAGCAGTTGACCCAGTGCTAGAATTTTTCATCGATGGCAGCCCATTAAGAGAGGTGGCTGCCAAGATGCAGAAAGTGCTCTACGTACTCCAGCTCCTCCCTGTCTATATAGATAGTGTGAGGGATGTTCAGCTGGCCTAGGGGCGGGTTGATGGAGACCCTTCATCTTGGCAATGTTCAAGGACAGGCCAAGTCTCTTATATGAAGTGTTGAAGAGATCTAAGGTTGCTTGAACATCCTGTGCAGAGTGAGCCATCATGAAGCAGTTGTCCGCAAACTGAAGGATGTCCTCGGTGGTGAGTTTCGTTTTCGCCCGGAAGCGCCCAGGATTGAAAAGCTTCCCATCCAGGCAATACTGGATACTGACGCCAGATGGTAGATCATCTCGGATGAAGTGGATGATGATGGCCAGATACATGGTGAACAGGGTGGGGGTAATCACTCAACCTTGTTTGACCCCGGTCTAGATCTTCCACTCAGGACAGTGGTAGTCATATCATCATGCAGAGACCTCCATTTTTCTCAGGGTAAGGAGTTCATAGACCTGGTGTATACAAGCAGCCACTTTTTTTTCTGGAATGGGAGAGAGGGAGGCAGGAACAGGCATGGATTATGTTTACCACAGATGGGGTGTTTTCTGTTTCACTCCTACTTAGTAAATGAAAACATTAGTTTATAATGGTGATATGTTCCATGCTGTCTTCTCAAAAGCACAGTGGCAGAAAGAGATCTTGGAGTCATTATCAATTCTAAGGTGAACATGAGCCCCCAATGTAAGGACACGGTCAGTAGGGCTAACCGCACTTTTTCATGCATCCACAGATGCATCACAAGCAGGGCCAAGGAGGTGATCCTCCTGCTGTATGCGACACTGGTCAGGCCACAGTTGGAGTATTGCATCCAGTTCTGGGTGCTGCACTTCAGGAGGGATGTGGACGGCATCGAGAGGGTCCAAAGGAGGGCCACACGCATGATCCGGGGACAGCAGGACAAACTCTAAGGGGAGAGGCTACGGGACCTTAACCTGTTCAGCCTGCACAAGAGAAGGCTGAGGGGACCTGGTGGCCATCTATAAACTTACTAGGGGGAACCAGCGGGGAATGGGAGAGACCATGTTCCCCTGAGCGCCTCCTTGAGTAACAAGGAATAACGGCCATAAGTTGTTAGAGAGTGGGTTCAGACTAGACATTAGAAAGCACTACTTCACAGTCAGGATGGCTAGGATCTGGAGCCAACTTCCAAGGGAAGTAGTACTGGCTCCTGCCTTGGGGGTCTTTAAGAGGAGGCTTGATGATTACCTAGCTGGGGTCATTTGAGCCCAGTTTTCTCTCCTGCCCAGGGCAGGGAGTTGGAGTAGAAGATCTGCAAGGTCCCTTTTGACCCTACATCTGTGAATCTATGAAATAGTGTTGCAATATGGGACAAATAGCATTATCAGAGAAATTTAAAGTTCCCCCATTTTATTTTTGAAGGTTTTGATAATCTAACCTCATAATTCTACATTTTTGCATTTTTTTTCAGTGCTCAGGACTTGTCTACAGTTAAGAATTTGAAGGTATAGCTATACTGGTACACCTGTGTTGGCAAACTCCTGTAGTGGAGACGGCTTCTATTTGTCTTAATGACTTTTATCTCTTTTTTTCTTACATAGCTGTAAAGTTAGAAGCAAGGATGATAAGTTAATCTTGATCTATTGGGTCAAGTGGTAACTTTTTACTTGTGGAATTCTACACATTTCACTTGGCTTGAAAAGTTTTTCAAAGTCAACCTCTGGCTTATTTTTTTTAATACTAGCTGGTGGAATAGATTTGGCTGCAACATTCAAGAATGAATTCTTGGCAGACGGTAGCATAAGTTCAATGTGTTTATGTGCATTCTATGGTGAGGTATCAGGGAATAATTATAAAAGAAAATTAAACTCTGTGACAAAAGAGGAGACCAAAACCATTTTATGATTTTAGCTTTTTAATAAACGGGGGGTTGATAGGAAGAAAACCAACACGTTAATGAAAATGTGTTTGCCTTCCAAATGAATATCTTATTTAAAGCAGTTCTGCAGGGGTTGGGGGGGTTTTTTGTGCTTAAAAAGAGCCTAAAGGCAACATAATTAGTACTAGGTAGGATTTGAACACTAATTTTGGAAATTATCCAGGTTTCATTATTTAAGAATTCAAAGTAAATAAAAGATGTTTTATGGCTTAAAAAATCCAATAATTAAATCTAGGAACTGTTTTCAAATAGAGCTGTTAAATAAGTATTTGATTGCCTGTTTCCTAGAGAATAAGGTGACGTTTTCCCAGGATTAAATAAATCAAGATTTACACTGTGTATAATAAAGTGAATGGGATTGTTGGGGAGAGTTGGCTGTTAAATTCCTTTAATCAGGCTACTCCATTCCTTCATTTTGACTTGGTATAGTTGGGTGGATGGTGCTTGGCTCAGTATCCATGTACACAAACTCAGTTAAGTACCTGTTTAGCCTGTAAAACTTTGGTCAACTTGAGAATTGTATTGTTGTTTACATTGTACAGCCTAGATAGGAAAAAAGAATCCTCTTTCTAAATTTGTATAACCAAATACATGTAGTTTAATCCTAGACAAAAAGAAATTTTGCAGCTGCCCATATTTGATCTTTGTTAATATTCTTATTTGCTTAAGTTTTGGTGACTGGACAATATTAATAGCTGTCCTTTTTCTGCTTGTCTGCCATTGATTGTAAAATATATAATAAAAAGTGATACCTGGCTTGTTAAGCACAGAAAAATACTAAGCTATATACCTAGGTTGTATTTTTATTTTATTATGATAAACACTAGCATTGAAAAATGTTAGTCCAAATTAAGCAGTACCTGTACGTTGGACCACTTGACTGGAAATCTGCTATAGGTTTCCAAAGATAATTCAGGCTGTTAAACACAGCATAAGTTTTAAATACCACTTGTCGCATGGAACAAGTGAAAAAAATTTGTCTTGAAGAATTAAAGGTTTATTAGTGTAGTTCAACAAAACAGGGAGTTCCTGTAATCTGTTTCCTGTTATGTACAAGTTGTGGAAAAATTGAATTCTGCCTTAATTGCTGACAAGGCTACTTTCATTTCCATTAGAATATAACACTTTTAGTTGCTGAGGTAGGGAAAAGGAAATGTCAACCAAAAAGTTGGCTGCCTCCACTTTTCTTTCTTTCTTTTTTTTAAATTGTCAGGGTTAGTAGTATCCCAGTATAGGCATTCTTCTTAAGAGTATGCTCTGTCCTCTTTGACATGAGCAGAAAAAAGGAGTGCCTTTATGGCAGTGTCAGAAACCTTAAGTTAAAGGTTCACTTGTTGAAGAACATTGTCATTACCTCTAGGATATGTCAGAATACTTTGGACACCCCTCATATGCACACCATTCTACGCTTGTTGAATTGAAGGAAATATAAAATCAGCATCTGGTTTTTATTGCTTGTTCACATCATGTCAGAGGCGCGGTGATTCTTGCTGAAAGGGAGCTGGAGTCCCTAAAGCCATATACATTTAATTTACATATATTTTAATTGACCTTCATTGGACTTCAATCTCAATCCTTATTTATTTTTTTTTACAAGAAATAAGGGGGGGAATAGCAAAATTTTAATGAATGACAGAGGTTGAGCTTCATTTACATAATGCTCATTACTTGCAACATTTTATGTTTTTCCAGTTGTCATTGATGTGCTACACAAAGAAATGAACAGTAGTTCATCACCACTTCAGCCTTCTGGTTATATGTTCTTCTTAACATCAAATTTATCTTTCTTCCCCTAATCACATTGTGAATCTGTTTCCATCCTGTGTCACCAGTGTGCACTCTTAACTCTGATGACTGTATCAATACATACGTATTGTAATTCTTTTTAATTTCCGCGTAAAAATTATTGTTAAATTGCTAAGTTGCTGACTAATCACATAACTCCTTCCTAAATGTTCTAGAAAAACACCTCATGGCCACTTTTTTGCAATTTGGCATCATGTGTCATTGAATTTACATGCATCATTACATGTAATTTCATGTGCCTTATGAAAAGGGCAGCTGTTCTAGCTTAACCATCAAAACTTTATCTTATAATCAGCATGTGTGTTCAGACAGCTCACATACAACTAACTCTAGCTCATGTGCATTTGAGGTGAAAAGGTAGTGCTACTTACTGTTCAGGTTGCCTGATACCTTTCTTAATTATCAAAAAAAAGAGATTTCTATAGGTGAATGTGAAAGTTACTTTTTCTTTCTCTATTTTATTCCATACTGCACTTACAGCTGCAGTACCAAAGCACTACCAGTCATGCAGTAAACAGCAGGACTAATAGCTGTCATATTTTTGTTCTCTCAACCTTTCTCCAGGGGGGAGAACTATGTGCAGTGGAATGTTTTGTTTTCATAGATTTTGTAGACATTAGGGCTGGAAGGGACCTCGGAAGATCATCGAGTCCAGCCCCCTGCCCAAAGGGCAGGAAGTCAGCTGGGGTCATAGGATCCCAGCAAGATAAGCATCCAATTTGCTCTTGAAGGTGTTCAATGTAGGTGCTTGAACCACCTCTGATGGCAGGCTGTTCCAGACCTTGGGGGCTCGGACAGTAAAGAAATTCTTCCTTATGTCCAGC
>NW_017729024.1:125786325-125787794 GCF_001723915.1 Gavialis gangeticus
TGGCTTTTTCCTGGGCGTCAGTTGTCAGTTGCCCCAGCTGGTTCAGCAGGGGTCCAATGTTGCTCTTGCTTTTCCTCCGCCTCCCCACATATCTGAAAAAGGACTTTTTATTGTCCTTGATGCTTGAAACTAGTTGGAGTTCAGTTGCAGCCTTGGCTTTCCTGGTTTGCTCCCTACAGGACCGGACCTGTGCAGAATAATCCTCCTTGGAGGTGAATCCCATCCTCCATCCTTTCTAGGCCTTTCTTTTTTAGCCTCAGGAGGTCTGTTAGATCCTTGGAGAGCCAGGGGGGCTGCTGTGCCCTCTTGCTGCCTTTCCTCCAAGATGGAATCGAATTAGCTTGTGCATTGAGTCTCACTCCCTTGAGGAGCAACCACTCTTCTTGAACTCCCCTCTCCCTAGGGTCGTGGTCCATTAGGGCCTGACTGGCAAGCCTCCTGAGCTTGTCAAAGTCTGCTTTCCTGAAGTCCAGGACTTCCATGTTTCTGACTGACTTACTAGTTTTACGGCGGATGGTGAAGTGATCAGCTCATGGTCGCTGTCACCGAGCTTCCCATCAATCACCATGTTGCCAATTAGGTCATCCCCGGTAGCCAGTACCAGGTTGAGCAGCACTTTACCTCTCATTGGCCCATAGACTTCTTGAGTCAGGTAGAGGTCATCCACACACGAGAGGAAGCTTCGCGACTGCTTGGATTTTGCTGAGTGATCCTTCCGCGAGATGTCTGGGTAATTGAAGTCACCCATGACAACCATGATCCTGGACCATGTGGCCTCAGCCAGTTCCCGGGTGAACTCCTGGTCAAGCTCTTGACTTTGGGTGGGAGGTCTGTAGTAGACTCCCACTGTTGTGTCCCCTGTGCCATGTTCCCCACGGATTTTAACCCAGAGGGTCTCCAGTCGTTCACCCTGGTCACCAATATCAGCTTGCAGGGACGCGTAGCTTTCCTTAACATAGAGAGCTACACCCCTGCCTCTTTTATGTACATGATCCCTCCTGTACAAGGTATAGCCATCTATACCCATGGTCCAGTCATGGGTGGAGTCCCACCAGGTCTCCGTTATCCCTATGACATCATAATTATTTGCGTTAAGCAGGAGGATGAGCTCCTCCTGCTTATTCCCCAAGCTCCTGGCATTTGTGTACAGGCAGGCAAGTGTCCCCTTGGGGGCTCTTGCCTTTCCCACAGACTGTACCAGAGCTGAGGCGGGGTGGGCTTCCTTAAGTGCCTTGGCCTGCTGGCTTTGCAAGGGTTGCTCAGCGGGCCATCAGTGGTGGTAGTCCCCCTGTATCCCAGCGGGCTTAGTTTAAAGCCCGGTGGAACAGGTAGCCAGTCTGGCTGAGAAGAGCCGCCTCCCCAGGGGAGAGAGGCAGAGGCCATCTCTTCCCAGCAGCTTCCTGCCTCTCTCGCCAAAGAGATGGCTGTGGTCATGGAAGCCAAAGCCTTCCGGATGGCACCAGCACTGC
>NW_017729024.1:125787879-125791549 GCF_001723915.1 Gavialis gangeticus
GCTCCTTTTATCTACATGATCCCTCCTGTACAGGGTATAGCCATCTATAGCTGTGGTCCAGTCATGGGTGGAGTCCCACCAGGTCTCCGTTATCCCTATGACATCATAATTATTTGCGTTAAGCAGGAGGATGAGCTCCTCCTGCTTATTCCCCAAGCTCCTGGCATTTGTGTACAGGCAGGCAAGTGTCCCCTTGGGGGCTCTTGCCTTTCCCACAGACTGTACCAGAGCTGAGGCGGGGTGGGCTTCCTTAAGTGCCTTGGCCTGCTGGCTTTGCAAGGGTTGCTCAGCGGGCCATCAGTGGTGGTAGTCCCCCTGTATCCCAGCGGGCTTAGTTTAAAGCCCGGTGGAACAGGTAGCCAGTCTGGCTGAGAAGAGCCGCCTCCCCAGGGGAGAGAGGCAGAGGCCATCTCTTCCCAGCAGCTTCCTGCCTCTCTCGCCAAAGAGATGGCTGTGGTCATGGAAGCCAAAGCCTTCCGGATGGCACCAGCACTGCAGTCTTTGGTTCACTATGTGGATCCTCCTCTCCTCAGCCTGTACCTCGAGACTAGGAGGATCGACAAGAACACCACCTGTGCCCCCAGACCCTTTAGCCCCACTCCTAAATCCCTGTAGTGCCTCATGACCCGGCTGGGAGTGGTCCGAGCTGTGTCATTGGTGCCCACATGAATAAGGAGCATGGGATAGTTGTCTGTGGGCTGGAGGAGCTTGGCGATCCTCTCTGCAATGTCCCGGATGCGGGCCCCCAGGAAGCAGCAGACTTCCCGGGCTAAGGGGTCGGGGTGGCAGATTACCCGTTCAGTCCCTGTCAAGATGGAGTCTCCCACAACAAACACTGTTTCATTATAAAACTCTGTTTTAAGTTGCCTATAACTTGCTTATACATAAATTGTTAGGACTCAAGTGTCCCTTTGTGCTATTTTTAATGTTTCACAAAATGATTCAGCAGCTTCAGAGAAAAAAGTTGGGGTTATTTCTTGTTTACATGGAATTACAATAGAATGGCATTTTCCCAAGCCAGTGTCAACTGTAGTAGAGCCTGCTTTTTCATATTGGATGGTTGGTCACCTGCTTAAGTTGCAACAAGTTGTTGAATTAAGGATGAACTACTCAGCTGATTGAAGCTTTTCCTTCAAAAGGTGTCTCTTCTCATCTCTGCTCTAGTTCATCAGCAGTCCTGTGTAACTGATTGGAAAAAAATGGCACCTTTTGAAATAAAAGCCACAGCAAACAGCTGGAGCAACTCAGGAATCCCTTATGTGCTGTGGCTATATATACCCCTAGGTAGTTTGCAAACCCTCATCTTCGCTGGGGGCTAAGAAACGTACCCTACAAAAAATCTAGGTTCCTCCTGTATGCCTAAATGAGGTGCTTAACCTGTAGAACAATTTTTATTCAGCAGGAATTTGGCAGTGGGAGAGCAGTGGCAGCTAACTGCTGCTTCCCTGCTGTCAAATTTCCAGACCCTGGGAGAGGGGGAGCCTTGCAGGCCAGATAATGTGGCCCTGTACACTAGCTTGAGCACATGGGACCAGCTGGGTGATGGAGAGTCAAGCCAGATGGTGTGGGGCCTGAGTCTGGGGTGCAGGGCCTAGTCTTGGGGCACAGGACCTGACTTTTCCCACAAACCAGCCTAGCACCACTTATCCAGCCTGCACAGCTAAAGGATTGAGCAACAGTGGCCTAAACCAATCCTGGTAGAAATTTGTATAATCTGTTCTTAAAATTCTCCAATAATAGATGGGTCACAGCTTTTTAAAACAATCTGTTCTGGTGTTTAACTATCTTTATAGGTAATGTGACGGGGGCACACTCAGGGCTGAGTCTCAACCATCCCACCCACCTGTCTGTGGGGCAGTCTCCCTGGTATCACCTGCCACAACTTTGCTATTACAGTATACTGGTGGTAAATGTGGGGGGCTGCCCGTTACATGCCCCGATACCAAGGGCTATCTACAGCTCTGTACCTTCCCTATACTGTGGCCCATACCCTGCAGATGGCATCCAAGATGTTCTCATACTCCTGGCCTGAAGCCAGACCAAACCTAGTCCTCCACCAGACCACACACACACCCAGCACACACCCATCCACCGCCCCCCCCCGCGGCCTCTTGTACTGTACCTCCTTTCACATGGTCTCTTGCTTGACACACCGTACTGTGCCCCCTCCACTCTGCCCTGCTCTCGCCTCTGAGCTATCCCTCTGGCCATCAGGCTTATCCAAATCATGCCTTGGCTGGCAACATGCAGTCTCTTGCGCCTCTCTTGCAACCCTCGCCTGGGGTAGTGCCAACCAATTCACCAAACAGAGGGCCAAATTTGCCTTAGCCCCTCACCGGACTTCTTATACACCACACCATGATCTTGTGGGGGTTGGCCCGTGTGCTGCCCTTCTGGCCATCCTTCAGCCCTACTCATCATACCCCCCGGGGCTGCTCTTCAGACTGTCCCTTCAGCCCTACTCAACCCTGAATTATGCCCAGTCTTTTAGGTCATGAAGATGCACCCTACTCTGGGCGGGCCCACCTACACCCCTGCTCTCAGGGTCTCACAGCTGCCTCCTCTCTGGGGCCAGACAACTGGCCCCTCCTTGGGGCCTCCGGGGTCTTGTGCCCCTGTGGACTCAGGTGGCCACAGCCGTGCCTGGCTGAGGGGGGAAGGTGGGTGTAGGGCATGGGGGGCACCAATCAGCCCCTTGCAGGCTGGAACTCTGATAGCCTGCAAGAGATAAGCCACAGTTTCTCATGTTTTTCTCCTTTAAAGGAGAATCCTTTTTTAAAGTTTGTTGATCCGTTTTTAAAGTTTGTTCGCAACCCTTTCATATATTCTTGCAACCCACTTTTGGGTCACGACCCATAGTTTGAGAAATGCTAATCTAGGTCCCGAGGGACAGCAGTGGTTGGTGAAATTGTACACCAAAACTGTGGAATCTAGATGCATACCAAAACCATGACAGGAGGCGCAATGGTCACTGCAGTACTCAAACTGGTTAAGCTGATTGATGACCCGGGTGTCTACAGACCAATATCACTCTTGTATGATGTACAAGGAATTGGCTGAGGTCATTGCGGGACCCCTGGCATGGCTTTATGAGCGCTCGTGGTGCTCTGGAGCGGTGCCGGAGGACTGGAAGAGGGCCAATGTGGTTCCCATCTTTAAAAAAGGGAGGGAGGAGGACCTGGGAAACTATAGGCCAGTTAGTCTTACCTCGATCCTAGGAAAGCTGTTCGAGAAAATTATTCTGGCACACATCCATGAGGGGCCAGCAGGGGACTGCATGCTTAGGGGCAACCAACACGGGCAGGTCCTGTCAGACCAACCTGGTGGTATTTTACGATCAGATCACCAGATCATTAGATGCAGGGGTAGCAGTGGACATAGTCTTCCTGGACTTCCAGAAGGCTTTTGACACTGTCTCTCACCCCATTCTCATTAAGAAACTGGGGGGCTGTGGTGTCAACACCCACACAGTCAAATGGGTCGCCAGCTGGCTGGAGGGCCGCACCCAGAGGGTGGTAGTGGATGGGTCCTTCTCAACCTGGAGGGATGTGGGCAGTGGGGTTCTGCAGGGCTTGGTCCTCGGGCCCGCACTGTTCAACATCATCAGTGATTTGGACGAGGTGGTAAAAAGCACCCTGTTCAAATTTGCTGGTGATGCTAAGATGTGGGG
>NW_017729024.1:125796549-125804305 GCF_001723915.1 Gavialis gangeticus
GAACCTGTTCAGCCTCCAAAAGAGAAGGCTGAGGGGGGATCTTGTGGCCTGTTATAAACTAGTCAGGGGGGATCAGCAGGCATTGGGGGAGTCACTGTTCCCCCGAGCACTGCCAGGAGTGACCAGGAATAATGGTCACAAGCTGGCAGAGGGTAGGTTTAGGCTAGATATCAGGAGGTGCTACGTCATGGTCAGGGCACCTAGGGTCTGGAACCAACTTCCAAGAGAAGTGGTGCAGGCTCCTATCCTGCGGGGTTTTAAGAGGAGGTTAGCTGAACACCTTGCTGGGGTTGTTTGACCCCAGTACTATTTCCTGCCATGGCAGGGGGTCGGACTAGATGATCTGCTCAGGTCCTTTCTGACCCTAGAAACTATGAAACAGACTCTTGGAATGTATGATCCTCAGGAGAATCAGCCCTTGTATTGAGCCAGTGATCGCCAGTGAACAAGTGGGATTCCAACCTAAGCGAAATTGCTGTGTCTAAATTTTGGCCTTTGCAATGCATATTGAAGCTGGTTTTCAGAAAAAAAATCTGAGACCGGTGTAGGCTTTGTAGACCTGTCATCAGCCTATGACATGGTCTGGAGTAAAAGTGTGATACTGAAGCTTGAAAAGATTATACCCTGCCACCAAATACTATGCCTGATATGGACAATGCTAAGTAATAGGTTTGTGCACCTGGATGACTGAGTCAGCTTGCCCTGCTTCTTCAGCAGTGGACTACCACAAGGCTCAGTACTCGCATCAGTACTCTTTAATGGATACACAAGTGATATGCCATCAGCAGAGTTGCTCAAATTTGTATATGCATCTGACCTTGCTTTGGCAACACAATGACATTGAGTGCACTTTGACTGAGGACCTGAACATTATGGAGGAATATTTTTGGAAATGGAGATTCAAGCCAAATCCCTACAAAACAACAGTAACTGCATTCTATCTTGATAACAAGAATGCTAAGTATACCCTGAAGGTAACTTTCTGTGGCAACACTGTGCTGCACAACCCCTCTCTGTCTTATCTTGGAATGGGGCTGGATTGCATGTTAACTTTCCCCGGCCACCTGAAGAAGGTGGCTGCTGAGATGAAGGTAAGGGTCAATTTGACGCAGAAATTGGCAAGCACAAGCTGGGGAACATCAGTATTATGGACTTCAGCGCTGGCCCTTGCATACTGTGTAGCTGAGTACCTTGAAGTATGGACCAGAAGCAGTCACACTCAGCTTATTGACATCCATCTAAAACTCTGCAGTGTGGTGCATCACTGGAACCTTCAAGTCAGCCTCGACACCTTGGCTGCCCTCGCTGTTGCACATTGCTTCTCTACCCATTTGTCATGAGGCAGCAACTCTACAGGAAGTCCAGTGAATTAAGGAAAACAAACGTCTCCCCATCCACCAGGACCTCAACAGTCTCCCTCACCATTGAATAAGTAGGGCTGGGCAAAATGTGGCCTGCGGGCCAGTTGCAGCCCGCCAAGCCATTCTATCTGGCCTGCGGGTCCCTTCAAAAATTTAGAAAATTAATATTTAACTGCCCCTGGCTGCTTGTCATGCAGTCCTCGATGGTTTGCCAAAACTTAGTAAGTGGCCCTCTGCCCAAAATAATTGCCCACCCCTGAGCTAAAGTCATGCAAACCCTTCTGGATCCATGCGCTTAACCTTCAACAATGTGACTTCAACCCTGATGATGCTTGGAAAACCGAACAGTGTTTACAGGAAGTCCAAATAAACATCTGATAGATCCAACATTAAAGGTCCTTGGCTTTGATCTCCTGCAGCACTCAAGGGCAACTCTAAGTCGTATCTGTACAAGCCATGGCACATGTGGATACTTGATGAACAAATGTGAAATTAAAAACTCTCCACTGTGTGACTCTAGTCACCCAGAACAGACCATGGAACATATAACAACTCAGTGCCCGATCCGCAGATATGAAGGAGGTATCACAGCAATGCACTCCGTTGCTCCTGATGCAGTTGTCTGGTTTAGCCACCTAAATATGTTAAATTATAGTTGGTGTTCTGTATCTATATCAGCCATGTGAAATAAGAAGGCCAAGCAACTGAAGTATGAAGACTAGCTAACATTTCCCTGTTTTGCTATCCCTCCTGTCTAACCTATGATTTCAAGAACATTTTTTCCCCAGCACTCTTTAGATGTTAAATTTATAAAAACATGCTCTATCATTGTATTTAATGGTGCATAAGTTATTCCATGGACATATTTGGTCAGGTTTACATTAGATATAGCTCTACAGCTCTTCTAAATCAGTCTGCTACTCATTGAACTTCATATTCATATTTTTTTGAATCTATGATAAATTGTTACCTGAAAAGTACATTGTAAAATTAATGCTGTTAATTTTGTTTGGAATGAGCATGGCAATTTATGGATACATGGTAATTCCTTCTCAAAAAGTTTGGTACATTAGGAAGATAAGCAAGCTAGTGCTCTAATTTGCATCTTGTAAATAATAACAGACAAAAAGAGTGGATAGGGAAGGGTTGGTAGATACCTGTGTTGTTATTAGTTTTGCCCAATGCTAAATATTAGGGCTGTGCGAGGCTTCAGGCAGAGCTTTGGATCCGAAGAAGCTTCGGACACTTCGGGGTCCAAAGCAGCACATCCAGGTTGAAGTGCTGGCCTCGTTCGGCTTCCTGAAGCAGTTCGGAGCTCCCAAAGAGCTTTGGAGCCACCTTGGATATCCAGCCATAGGGTATAATGGGGAAACAATAAAATATCTAGTAACTTTGTTGTTTTTTGTCTGATGTGGATGAAATTTTCAGGGGTTGTAGACTCTGCAGAGAGGATAAAGCCTGCCCAGTTTCAAGAAAATAGATACAGGGGTTTGGGGGCAACTGTACCTCAAATTCTTGAAAGCAAAACTCCTGTCACATCTATGTGTTACAACACAGGGGAGCCAAAACTGCAGGGCTGGTAGCTCTTACTGAGGCCACAACGCCTGCCAAGTTTCAAGAAGATCGGTGCAGGGGTTTGGGGGAAACTGCCACTCAAGCTGCAGACAAGCAGAACTGGTGCTGTGGGACTGTCTGTCTGTCCTGGGGTGGGGAGGGGAGACACTGCTGCAGGTCTGGCTGCTAAGCTGCTGTGTTCCCAGTTACCAGTTAATCAATCATGATTCGCTCAGGGTCCAGCTCAGTACACAGAACCTAGCTACTACATAACAACTTACCGAGCATCAATTAGCACCTACAAAACCAGGCTAAGGAGAGGAAAGAATCAATACAGACAATCAACTTCCCCAAGACTGACACAGTCTTGGCACAGTTTTGCCTGTCAGCACCTTGGGGTGCAGGGCCCCAGAACCCCCTGCACCGATCTCGTCGACAGCTGGCAGGCATCACAGCAGGGGCCACCATCCCTGCAGCTGTCACCCCACAACGCCTTAACACATGCAGGGTCATCCATCGTACGAGTTTTGCTTGTCCTGCAGCTTGAGGTGCAGTTCCCCCCAAACCCCTGCACTGATCTCCTTGAAACTTGGCAGGCTTTGTGTCCTCAGTAAGAGCTACCACCCCTGCAGTTTTGACCCCCCTGTGTTGTAACACGTAGGCATGACAGGAGTTTTGCTTTCAAGAATTTGGGGTACAGTTCCTCCCAAAGACCTGCACCGATCTTCTTGAAACTTGGCAGCTTTCATGCTTTCAGCAGAGGCTACGATCCCTGCAAGTTGCATCAAAATAGGACAAAAAAATAACAAAGTTATAGATATTTCATTGAGTCCTCATTATACCCTATGGCCAGATCTGCGAGGTGGCTCCAAAGCTTCAGAGCCACTTCAGCCGGATCAAGGTGGAAACCGAGTCCAGAGCTCCGGATCGGATCACGGCCATCCGAAGCAGCCGGATCCAAAGCCAAATTGGATCGCTGCCGACTCGCACAGGCCTACTAAATATGTATGTGAAAAGAGTCTGGATATAAGGATAAAAGGAATAGGAAGAGTCGGATAAGCCTAAAGTTTGTGTCTGAGTGACTTATGAGGATAACAAAGCTGTGTCAGTGTTGATGGAGATGAGGGTACAGATAAATAGTGTAGAAGGAAATCTTAGTGTTTTGAGCTTTGTGTTTTTGATGTAGACACGAGGTAACATTGGAAAGGCTGAAGGAGAGATGAGCCTGAACAAAACGGAAGACATTGGATTGGGGAGAGAGACTTGTCATCTCTCTAAAACAGTGGGGATATATTAAGTAGGGGTGCCACAGGTGGCATGGTCAGCATCTGTGTAGTATGCCATAGATTGGGGAGGAAAAGGGGGAGCACAGTGGCAGATAGGGCAAGGAGCAAAAAGTAGAACTGTGGGTCAAGTAGGGAGCAGAAAGCAGAACAGCAGATAAGGTAGGGGGACAGGGATTGGAATGGGCACTCAGGGAGGTTGAGTGGCTAATTTGTGGCACACCTGCCAAAAATGTTGGCTTGTGTTGGGTTACATCATTTAGGGAATAAGCATGGAGAAAAGAGGAGGGGAGTAAGGACACGCACGTTTTTGGGACATCTTCAGAGGTGGAGAGATGGGGAAAGAAAGCACTAAAGGAACAGCCATGTGACCATTAAGGGAAGGCAGTGATGCAGAAGCCCATGGAAGAGAATATAGATGTGTCGAAAAGCATTATTAGAATAACTTTTAATTGGCTCAGATAAAAGGGCATTTATAGTGGCATTGGGGAAGGGGTAGTTAAGGTACCAGGAATGACTACTTTGTTCAGTGAGAATGACATTTGATCTATTGTTAAAATGCATAGGAAAATACTTGGCTTTACACCACTTTAACAAGTTGTACTTCTCATTTTTTTTAATGAAGCCTTTTTATTTATCTCAGGGGGAAAGAAACAATGGCTTTGATGTCCTCTATCACAACATGAAGCATGGACATACATCAACAAAAGAGCTAGCAGATTTTATAAGAGAAAGGTAAGTGTTTATCTTTGCTAGTCCTGAATCTTAGCACACTCATGCATTTGTTTTTGAAAGTTTCAGATTGTACATTGTAGGTATGTATTTTTTTTCTGCAGTTCATAAGCATTACTATGTTTTTTACTCTTTCAAGGATATCTAGAGTTCCAGTGTTCCCTTGAAAATAAACAGTGCCTTGAGCATTAAGTATTTAGATGATTTCTATTTTTGAAGTTTGAATTGGCTGGTACAGTTTTACTTCAGTGAGTTAAAAAGACCAAAATTAATAAATATTTGGCAACTGAAGTTGACCCTATTTTTTACTTTGTTCATAGAAGAGTAGGCATTTCTTTTCTTAGACAGTAGAAATAGTGCTGCTTCTAGAAAAATTATGATGACTGTTGCCTATAACAAGGGTATCAAATTCCTTTAGGTCCTGGGCCAGATCAGGGCTGCAAGAATCCTTGTAAGCCAGATCTGGGTTGCAGGGGTCCTTGCAGACCACATCTGGATATATCCCTAGAGGTGAGGCAAGCAGAAGTATTGACTGTTGCAAGGATTAATGCACACATTGCTTGCCCCTCTGTCACCAGCATGCATCCCCAGTGGGATTCTGTAAACTAGAATTTGGCAGTGGTCTCACCCCTCTCATCCTGCTCCCTCCAGGAGCCCCATGGACCAGGTGCATATCCAAAAGATGAATTATAGCAGAAACTACTCTGAAAACCTGTAGGACCTAAGGGAGTATTAGTGGTCTAATGTCAACTGACATTAGGGTTAAGATAAAGATATGTCAGCTGAGGAGTATGTCTTCTGTTAATTCAGTTCAGATTGCAGTTTGTAACTATGTATGTGTATACCTTGTCCTGAATGTGTATGATTTTATCTGAAGAATTCTGGGAAAATACTTAAGTGTTCTTAAAATCCTATCAAACTCTGGAGAGAGAACATTTTAAAGTGGGGCTTACAAAGTGTTGGTCAAATGACTGAATGACAGGGTAGAAGACACATTTTTACATTGACTAGTTACAGATTTGACCTTAACCAACTCACTTAATCATTCAGTAACAGAATATCTATATATAAAATGGATATAATAAAATAGGGCTGTTCTCAATCATTAAAGCGCAGTGGTCATATGTTTGGCTCTTATCCACCCTTCAATTAGTAGTTTTTAAACCTTCTTTGTAACATTTAAATGAAAAGTTCTGCAGTGTTTTTCAAAGCCCAGTTACTGGGCTCAGTTACAAATAGTGTATGCAACTGTGCTTGTTGTGTTCATAGCTGTATGTATGATAGAATCTTGCTGATATTTCACTGATGCCACTTTTACAAACTGTCAAATAAATTTGTAATTGATGTTTTAAATAAGTGTAAAATATCTAGCAAATTGGTTGGTCATTCATTCTTCAGGTGAGAATTAGGCAATTATTTTGGTAGAAAAAAGTATATTGTATCTGTTCCATTCTTAATTCTCTTGACAAAATTATCTGTTTATCTTGTATCTTCCCTGCGGTACGTATCAATTAATTGTGCAGTAAAGGCATTTTATCCTTTTGACCTCAGTTCAATAAAGGCTTATACATTTGTTTAACTTCAAACACTTTGAATAGTCCTATAGACTTTATGATCATTTCTAGAGACCTACCAAATTCACGGTGGAAGTGAGCTGTGTGATGGCTCTTTTAATCTTTCAGGGTCCCCCCGTGTGCCTCATTGGAGGGGCTTCTCCATTTGCCCCTTTATTTGCTGGGATTCGAAAACTACAGCTTTAAATATGGCACTGTTTTTGCCTCCCAGCAGGTCAGCAACAATTAACAGAGCTGTCGGGACCCCTCAGCCAATTAGGAATGGTGGGTAGGGTGTGTGGGGGAACCTATAAGATTAAAGGAGCTGCCGTGCAGTCCAGTTCTGCCATAAATTCGGTAGGTCCCTATATTATATCACAATGGGGTTACTTATGTGTTGAAATTTAAATTGAAGCAAAATTTTAAATTTAACAGAAGGGCAAACTGAATTTCCTTGACTGAGTCTGTTTAGAATATACATTTACCTAACCTAATAACCTTATTGATTGTGAACCGGTTGCTGAACATTAGAAACTGTCTGAGCATGTTTGTTTTTAACAGGTCTACAATAGAGGAGACGTATTCAAGGTCAATGACAAAACTAGCCAAATCAGCAAGCAATTATACACAACTTGGGTAAGTTAATATAGGTATAAAAGCAAAATTATGAATATCTTGGCTTCATATAGATTAAATTTCAGCCTAACTCTTTCATTAACGGAGTTGAAGTTCCAGTGAAAGTCAATGACTCCAGCTACCTTTTAAAATGTAGTATATTGCAGTAGGGGATATAGGTTGTAGCCATGTTAGTCTAAGGACATAGGCGGACAAGGTTCTTTAGGTAAACGCGTTATCTTTTATTAAACCAACTAAAATAGTTGGGAAAATTCTTCTTTGGAAGCTTTTGGGCACAACACCATTCTTTAGGCTAAGGGAGTATCTGCAGTAGTTCTGTGCTCTTCCTGGATGGAACAGAATAGAAGCCAGAGGCCAGTATGCAAGCATGCCCTGAAGTGAAAAAGCAAATTGAGGCAGTCAGTGGGTAAGAAACAGGTTGGGGAAGGGAAGGGAATGGTTACCTGATGATAAGATGTAGCTGGTAAATAGTAGAGAGGTTACCTGGGGTATCAGATGTTAGGCAGGTTATAAAGTGCCATAAATCAGATGTCTATATTTAGTCTATAATTTTCTGTATCCAGGACGTTTCATAGTTTCATAGTAGTTTGGAGTCTGAAGGGACCTGAACAGATGATCTAGTCCGACACCCCCCCCC
>NW_017729024.1:125804315-125834192 GCF_001723915.1 Gavialis gangeticus
CCCCCCCCCCCCCGCCACTGGCGGGAGCACATGCTGGGATCTCACAAACCCAGACAGGTGTTCGTCCAACCTCTTTTTGAATTTGCCCAGGGTAGGAGCGAGTGCCACTTCCCTAGGAAGTTGGTTCCAGATCCTAGCCAGCCTAACAGTGAAATAGTGCCTCCTAATCTCTAACCTGAACCTGTTCTCCAGCAGCTTCTGGCCACTGTCACTCATCACCCCAGGTGCTGCTGGGGGGATTAGGGCCATTCCTGTTTGCTGCTGATCTCCCCTGACGAGTTTGTAGGCAGCCACCAAATCCCCCCTCAGCCTCTGCTTGCTGAGGCTGAATAGCTTCAGCTCCCTCAGCCTCTCCTCATAGGGCCTGCCCTGTTGCCCTCCAACCAAGCGGATGGCCCTCTGAATCCTCTGAAGGCAGGTTGATGAAATAAAGTTTGTAGGCGCATTTGCAAAAGGTGTTTTGTAAATTCCCTTTTGAGAATTAGTACTGAAAGATTGGAGAGAGAGTGGTTTTCTTGTGAGAAATATGCCCCCACCGGTAATAAGGTATTCCTGTCTTTGTTATATTTTCAGTGCGAGTTCCTTACGGTGTGCAATTGTTGTTTGGTTTCTCCTACATATTTTCCATCATGGCATTTAGTGGATGAGATAATATTACATTTCTGGAGGTGCAGCTGTAAGATCCAGGAATGTTGATGACTCTGTTGTGGGGTGTAGTTATTGTGGGGGTGGTGGAGATATGTTTTACATTTCTGGTCATGGGATGGTCTGGATCCATTCAGTGTATTTTAGGCCACAGGAAGTTTGCTTCCGGTGATGAGGTTGGCGAGATTCAGTGCTTGTTTAAAGGCTAGGATTAGTGGCTCTGGGAAGATCTTATTAAGAATTGGGTCGTCTTTTAGTATGGGTTGCAATTTTTTGAGGTTTTTTCATATAGGTTCCAGGGAAGAATGGTATGTCATAACTAGTGGTGTGTGATTCGTGGGGGGGGGGTTCTTTCTGTAGTGCAGCAATTCTTCACATGGTATCCAGGTGACTCTTTCAAAACTGCTATCTATCTCTCTGGAGGAGTGTCCTTGTTGCGTGAAAGCCCTTTTGAGATTTTTGCGGTGATGATCATGGGTGTTCCCCTCAGTGCAAATTTGTGGTATTGGAGGGCTTAGCTGTGTATTACAGCTTTCTTGATGTGTTTAAGGTAATTGCTGATTATCTACAGATATGTATGTTTGTCTATGGGTTTCTTTTATATGGTGGTCTGTATTTTACCATCACTATGCAGAATGGTAAAATACAGACCACCGCAATCTATCAAAGACAAGAATACCCAATTACCTGTGGGGGCACATTTCTCACAAGAAAACCACTATTAGTATTCATTTTTAAATTTAAATCTTAGCACCTCTTCTTTATCCTGGCTGACCCTAGAAGATGATAAAACTCTTCAACCTTTCCATACTGTTAAAATTCATTGAAATGTTATGCTTAGGGTAAGAAATTAGGTCATACTTATTATCTGAGAATAATTATGTACCTAATTCCTGTGTGACAAAAGAGTGAGTGGGTCAACCATTCTGATAAATCTTAGGTGTAGGGATGATTTGAAGTGGGGAAAATAGCTCAACCACCCACTATTTATCTTTTTCCAGCTATTTTGCCTGCAACTATTTGCTTGATTGTAATGAGTTAGTTATGTGAGGGGAAAACTGGACATGTATCAAGAGCTTTCAGTGCTGAATAATTTGATCTCAACAGCTACTGCTCTTTAAAGGATCTGTGATTGCATTGATACCTGAAAGGCTCTCCACACCATTGTTTTCCTAGCAATACTGCCAAGGGAACTGAAGACAGAAACCAAATGAGGGGTCCCTTAAAGTACAGAGGGGGCTCAAGCTTTGGTCTATGTTTTCTTCTGTTTTCACATAAAACAGGACCCTTTAATACAATACTCTTTAAGATCATTTTAAATTAAGGCCATATTCACAAATAGGTGTTTGGCTTTTTATGCTGATCTGGCATATCTTTGATTTTGTTTTTAAAAAAAATTACATCATATTAAGGCACCCTGGGTTTCCTTGAGATCCTTTCAAGGGTGCTGTGGAGTGCGCGATTGTGTTTGCACTGTTAGGTTTATAAATGTATTTCACAAGATAAACCTAGAGATATCAAATAAAAATCCATACTTATGATCTTTGAGTTCTTTGAAACAGAAAAACTGCTCTATTATTTGTCTGTAGGCAAAAACAGAATGAAACTAAGAGCTGGCAATTTTCAAGGGGTGCCTCGAGGCTAAAAAGGTTGAGAACCACTATCTTAAGGATTATTACATGGTATTCTTTTGAGGCATCACATCTAGTTTTTAAGCATGATCTTTTTTAGTGCAATATTTTAACAAAAAAATTCCAAGACCCCTTTCCGAAAAAGAAAGAACAAAAGAACCCCCTATCCTACTTAAAAGACAAAACCTTAAAGTTAATTATTAACATGTCCATCAGTAAAATATGGGTAAAAACATTAGACATGCAGTAAGTATCCCAAGACAGAGATCCATGGACTGAATCTGGTCATTGGAGCTATTGGATCCAGCCTGGAGCTGGATTCGGTTCGATTCGGATTCGGAGATTTAGTCCCTGAATCGGGCCAAATCTCCTCCGAATTGAATCAGCCACCTAAGCTTCGCACAGCCCTACTGTTCATCCCAAATAGGTTTCATATTTCATAGGCTTCTATTGCAGCTACCCAATAGGAGCAGATTTAGTCTGAGTCAGGAATTAAAATGTAAGGCGATATAAAAAAAACTCTGTAATCCTCTGAATACCTTCTTCAAGCCCACTCCTTTGCCATGGAAAGAGAAGACTCTCTAAATTAATCTCTTCAGAATGTGATAGACCACTTTATATTGAAACATGTTATTGTCATGTGCATACATAGATACTTGACTCAAGCATTCTGATTCTCCAACTTTATATTGACATTTATCATCCTAATGTAGTGTTTGTACTTATTTCCTTAATGCCCAAGATTTGTGCTTTTTCCTGTTTAATTGATTTATTTATGCCATGCCTACTTAGATATCACGGTGTAATCACCATTAGAGCCTTAATATAGACCATGTCTCTCTTTTATACATGCCCCTCCCACCCCCAAGTATTAGTCATAGAACAAACACAAAAAACTGTCAGAAAGGTTATTTTGGAAGATTAAGTCATTGGATATAGGTATTAAATAATTTTAACCAAATATGGTTAAAGAGAGGATTTTTGGTCGTCTTATACAATCAGTTTATTTGAAAATCTTTAAAATGTTACTAGAGGCATAAGTCTAAAAGACCCAGCATGAGATTTCAGTTTAAACAGGTAGCTCCTTAGAGGTACAAGCAACTGCAAGTTACATTCCATCTTTCAAGTGTGGTTCTGCTTTGAAAGCTGCCAACTTCTTGACTTTTTAGAATTCAAGTAGTTTTTTTAATTGCACTGAGATTAATGACATCTGTACAACCCATCAATCCACCTTAGATGGATTTACAAAACTATACTGACTATACTGCTTGCTAACTTCCCACCTTGTACTTAACATGGACAGATCAAAGATTCCATATGCAACTTTTAAAGCTACCTTTAAGAGGGGAAGTCAAGATTTGCTGCTCAAGAATGTATGTTAGCTGTTCTCCTTTAACTGTTACAGTTGTTCAATCCTGTACTGGGGTAAATTGAATTCAGCTGCCGTAATTTTGTACTTATTTTGTTCAGGCTGATATTACAGTGGGTTAACTGCACTTGCACTGCATTTTTAAGCTTATCATAAATACCTCATCCCTGTCAAAAAAAAAAAAAAAAAAAGAAAGAAAAAGAATTCAGTGGTCAGAAATAAAATAATTTTAGATCAATATTTAAATAATGTTTCTCCTCATTCCCAATCTTTGCTTCTAGGACATTTGCACCAGTTTGGGATGTTTTCAAAACATCAACAGAAAAATTAGCAAGCTGTCACTTGGAACATGTCCGGAAATTACAAGAGCTCATAAAAGAAGTGCATAAATATGGAGATGAGCAGATCAAAGCTCATAAAAAGGTTACTCATTTTCCATATGTATTTTCAATCATTTTTTACAATTAAAATATTAAACTGATTTGTTTTTGGTAAATGTATGATATTTGGCAGACTAAAGAAGAAGTTTCAGGAACATTGGAAGCAGTGCAAAACATTTTGAGTATTACTCAGGCCCTACAGAAGTCAAAGGAAAGCTACAATGCCAAGTGTGTAGAACAAGAACGTTTAAAAAAGGAAGGAGCAACACAGAGGGAAATTGAGAAGGTAAAATTCGGTGTTTTGTCAAATTGTTCTGTATTTTATGATGAAGCATTTTTGGGAAGTTTTCTGCCTTTTAATATGAAACCTATTTTGTCCTTGCTTTGCCTATTGCTCAGCCCTTCATCATTACATGTTCTTTGCAAACAATATTGCAGATTGAATTATTGAATTTGTAGCATAACCATGTCATGCAAAATTATTTTTTTTTCTGTTTTGTGGCATTTATGGAAATGGGGCATGCCTTTTTCAGCATTTTCTGTCCTCTTGGGAAATCCAAGTGCAGTTAAATATGTAAAGCCTCAGTCTGTGTATTTTAAAGAAAATAAGTTGAGGATACACTCCTGTTCTAGGTAGCTGAATAAACTTTCTGGGTCAGACCCATATGTGTCTGCTGTAGTTCTCAGGATTTGTTTATTAAAAGGAAAGTTAATGAGAACAGTTAAGATTGCTATAGTTCCATTTCTAGATGTGTTGCCTAAAGAGTCAGTAATAGCCTAAAATGTATTCTTATAACTTTTTTTTTTCCTGGAGAATATAACTATAGATTGAAAATAGCTTTTTAATTGTGTTCTAGATGGGAAAAACTGACCTAGTCAGCACTTCAGTTTAAACTGAAATGGCTTGAAGAGATACTTAGCTATTCGGTTTCTATTTATGTAATCATTTGCTGACTAGAAACCTTAGATAACTGGAATAAAGAGATGTTACTGGTTAACTCCTCCAGCTGCTTAAAACCTGAGTAGAAGAGACTTGGGGGTCCTCAAAGAGACTTGGGAGTCATGGTTGACCACAAGATGACCATGAGACTGCAATGTGATGCTGCAGCTAGTAAAGCGACCAAAACCCTGGCTTGCATCCATAGATGCTTCTCAGGCAAATCCCAGGATGTCCTTCTCCCCCTGTACTCGGCCCTGGTCAGGCCACAGCTGGAGTACTGCATCCAGGTTTGGGCTCCACAATTCAAAAAGAATGTGGAGACGCTTGAGAGAGTCCAGAGAAGAGCCACGCATATGATCCGAGGTCAGGAAAGCAGACCTTATGACGATAGGCTGACAGCCATAGGGCTCTTTAGCCTGGAAAAGCGCGGGCTCAGGGGTGATCTGATGGCCACCTATAAGTTTATCAGGGGTGACCACCAGTATCTGGGGAAACATTTGTTCACCAGAGTGCCCCAAGGGATGATGAGGTCGAACGGTCATAAACTACTACAAGACCGTTTCAGGCTGGTCATAAGGAAGACTTTCTTTACTGTCCAAGCCCCCAAGGTCTGGAACAGCCTGCCATCGGAGGTGGTTCAAGCACCTACATCGAACACCTTCAAGAGCAAATTGGATGCTTGTCTTGCTGGGATCCTATGACCCCAGCTGACTTTCTGCCCTTTTGGGTGGGGGGCTGGACTCGATGATCTTCCGAGGTCCCTTCCAGCCCTAATGTCCATGAAATCTATGAAGATGAATGTTAGATTATCTTATATTTAAAGACCATGCAAAACAAGGAGAAAATCTTCCCCTTCTAAGGTCTATCTAGTGTTCACTTCCCCACAGATGCGAAACTGGATGATATGAGCCCATTTTTCACTTAGCTGGGTCAGAAAGCTTCATACAATGTCTTTTGAAATTTGGTTGTCAGGTTAACTCTGATAACATTTCCTTAACAAAGGAGATGTGGTCTGACAATACAGATCAGTACAAGGGTATCTGTAAGAGCCTGCAACTTATTGAGGGGAAAGTCTGTCTACCTTCTTTCAATAAAAAAAAAACCTTCTTTTAGTAAAATTTTTTTTTTTACATTTCCATAAACTTGAACTATTCAGTATTTTCAGTACATCAGAAAATACTGTTAGATGTGGAGCTGAAAATTTACTGGCATGGGGAAAGCTTGGTCATGAACCAGTTAGCAATAAAGTGCCTAGTATTTTTCCCTGGTGGCTTTCAAAGAATGTGTTTGTCATTCCATTGGGTATACTCGTTTTGTCTTCCTTTCTCTTTTCCTCTGGATAATTTAGGGATAGTCTGCAGTATGTAGAACCCCTCTAGTACTAATTGGTCCAAAGTGACAAAGAAATTGTTGCTTTATGCAGAAGTCTTGATACTGTCCCAGATGGGCAAGGGCACTTTTGCTCTGCCTAACCACTTCCTTGTCTAGAGCAGTGGTTCTCAACCTTTTTTATACCAGGACCCCTTTATAAACTTCAGTGGCCAGTCCTGAGCCAGTGCCCCTCGCTCCTGACTCACTATCCCCCTCCTGCTCCAGTGTGTGGGGTGGGAGGGACGGAATGGGGGGTCCCAAGCAGCCCTTTGCAGGTTTCCCATGATTTCTCATTTAAAGGAGAATCCATTTTTAAACTCTGTTGATCCATTTTTAAAGTTTGTCCGCAACCCTTTCGTATATTCTTGTGACCCACTTTTGGGTCACGACCCATGGATTGAGAAACCATGGTCTAGAGCAGTGGTCTCCAAAGTGGGGTGCATGCACCCCAGGGGTGCGCAAGAAAATATTGGGGTACAGGAAGAAAATATGAGAACTTCTGTTTATATTTATATAAATATACATATATTGGGGGTGCGTGCTCAAAAATTTTTTACTGATAGGGGTACGCAATCAAAAAAGTTTGGAGACCACTGGTACATGAGGAACCAGGATTCTTAAGTCCCTTGGAGTCTTTCTTTTTTCCCGGACAGGTAGCATTGACTGCTTTATTCATGCAAAAAAGACCTACTTTCTTCACTTTATTGGGTGTGGACAGTTTTCTTTTAGTTATATTTTTGATAAGGAATTAGTTCATGCTTATGCATAGAAATCCAGTCTTCACATTTGTCATCCCTAATCAGGGGCAGTGGATTCGGAGTTAATCTACTGTTTCTGTTTCCTGAAAGTGGCAATTTTTTCCCTGCTTCAGTTCATATATTTTCTTGCAGCCTCTGCCTACATCTATTTGTATTATGAAAAACTGTTTGAGGTCCTCCTCTTGTAGGACTTTCATTTTATCATTTTTGAAGTAATTTTCTTGCTGGCTGACATCTTGTTTCAGTAAACAGAAGACCAAGGTATCCTATTATCTTAAGTTTTCATTAATTTTGTTTAAGGTTGAATTTTTTCCCCCAAAGTCTCATCTTTTCACTTAGACAGGAACATTTTCTTCCCTGTCTTTTCCAAAATTAAGAAGCTAAGAGAAAAAAGCCCAAGTGCTCCTTTTGAGTTTATCTGGATACCTGAAACCATTCAAAAGAGCAGACTCAAATTACCTCATCATCAAAGGCCTGTGGAAAGGCATAGAGATATAGCATAAAATAAAATGTCCTATAGCCAGGAGGCTTAACAGGCCACAGGACATGCTCAACCTGGGTTAGTGTCTGTCAAGGCTAAGTGCTAAGCAAAGATCTGGGTCATTGTCACAAGTTTGTGGTCTTAGGTTGATTGTCGAGCAAGAGACTAGATCAGAAGTCATACTTATGCCGTCAAAGATGGGCAGTATTGATCAGGCTTCAGCTGCTCCTATGCAAGTCTCTGAAATGGCTGAATTGCAACCTGCTTCCTGTGTAACATGGACCAATAGGAACATGTGTCAACCAGGCCACAGGCATGTGGTGATGACTTACTTTTTTTGCATGTAAGCACATCCCTAAATGGTGAGTCTACACCTACATGATGTCCACCTGGTGAGTATCACTAGGTGACTTGCACAAATGACATCACCAGTTTTATCTTCGAACACTCAGGGTGATGTGGTGGATGATGGGCTGCGTGAAACTTAGTGATGCATCTGTTAGCTATGTTAGTTGTGTTCTTGTCACTTGGAGTCATTTACTTACTGTTTCAGAGACCTATTAGACAAGAATCAACTGTGGACACAGTGATTCTTGAACTTAATAGGACAAAAAGGTGGCTGGAATCATAAACATAGGGAAACTCTTCTTATCACAAGACAAACAGTTTATGCTAGAGTTGCACAACAGTAGATATTCACTGAAAGTTCATCACATAGTCAAATATTGAACAGACTGAGGCATCTGAAAATAAATTCTTCAAAAGTTCTCATTGCTAAATTTCCTTGTTAAGGAAACATCCATCTGAAGCTAAAAGCTTGTGTAATGATTTCCTGTTACTTGCTGACATGTTCACATGAAAACTTTAACTTCTCCATTTAAGATGACCGTATAAAAATTGCTTTTATTTATGCTTTCAATTATATTCTAAAGTTCTAACTGGGGTTCCAGTAATTGTGTGTGTGTGTGTGTGTGTGTGTGTGTGTGTGCGCGCACATGCACATACACATCCTATTTGCAGAACAGATATTTGCTAATCATTTACTAATCAGATATTTAATTCTTCTCCTTGTGTCTTTTTTGCTGAGAAATGATGTGCCATAGTTCCTTTTGATGCAAGCTGCTGTTTCTGCCCATAGTTGCAGCAGCCTCTTGTTGTTGTTGTTGTTGGTATTGTAAATCCTGGGTACAACATTTAGACTCACAAAATGTGGGCACTGATTGCATTAACAAATTAATCCAGTTTTTTAATTCAATAACAAATCTTCATTTCAAAGTCCGTTAACATAACAATCCTTGCTTTATAAGAGTTTGTAAAAGGGACATCATACTTCAACATTCTTAATTTCTTTTAAATTATGTTGTTTAGTGAATATCTTCAGCTTTCAGTACAACAAGTATAGAATAGTATTTTGAAAGTCATGGGGCAGGGATATATGTTATATGCATTTCCCTATGGTGTTTGGAGCAGCAGCAAAAATATTGATGTGGAGCACATGGAGAATAGGTCCATTCAGGGGCTTGTAAATGCATCAGTTGAGGAAATAACCATATGCTCAGGATATCCCTAAACCTAGGACTGCTTGGAACTGGGAAGATATAATTGAATAGATCATTCTGCACATTCCCTCTTTATGATACTCTTCTTCTAAAGCAGGGGTCTGCAACCTTTTCACAACAGCAGACCAAATGAATGCAGTTCAGCTGCTGAATGTGCCTTGGACTGAATAAAATCCTACAGGCGGGATATACCCCACAAAGATGCTGCATCTGGCTCACAGGTCACAGGTTGTCAGTCCATTCTCTAGAATAGCCATTACTTGTCACTTTCTGAGACAAGCTGCCGAACTAAATGCTCTGCTCTTACTACATGCAAGTCAGGAGGGTGGAAAGGAAAGAAGAGGGGCTGGAGGGTCCCATTGGTGTCCTGCGTAATTCCAGCAAAATAGTGTTCATGAGGTGCACAGTAATATTTGTGAGGTGTACAAGAAGCTACGTGAAGCTTTTTCTGATGTGCCAGACCAGCCACGGTTACGCAGAGTGGCAAAATCGGTGGCAGTACCAGTTTCAGTAGACACTTTGAGAGATCCTTTCCTTAACTTGGACTTGTAGAAATCTGCATTCTGGCACAGCAGAGAACTTAATTATCAATTGGTTTTAAATAATGACATTTTTCAGTACATCATAATGTCAGACAGGACCCTTATGAACTAGTCTGATCTGTATAGCTCACCATAGGAATACCCTGAATTAATTCCTGTTTGAACTAGAGTATATTTCTTAAAAAAAAAAAATCCAGTCGTGATTTTTTTAATGATGGACAATGGGTGCATTCTCCAAGATTTGAAATTAAATCACTCTTTTTCTGCACTTTCTATTTTCTTATATTCTATTTCGTGATTGATTCACTTTCCTTTAAAAACAGTTTTTTTTAATCTCTTGAACTAACTTTTTTCTCTCTCTCTTGAACTTCCAAAGTTTTTGGAAAATGTCATTTGAAACTCCTTAACTTTATTTGCTGTGTATGCCAACCTGCTTCTACTTACAGGTTTTCCTCATTTTTGAACTAAATATTTTTTACTTCTAAAATAAGCTAATCAGTTAACTGCATAGCGATTTTTAAATTTATTTCAACACCAGTATTTTGCAAATTGGCACAGGTTCTAACCCTCCCTGTGCTCTCTTTCCTCCACACTGCATGTAGAAGCAGGCATTCTACTACGTATCCTTCTTCCTAGCTCTTCTACCCACCACATTATTTATTTTTGTATTACAGTTGATGTTATCTGGAAAAAACGCTGTAAAAACAAAGCTAACATACCTGAAATGTGGCACTTCAATTTAAATAAGGGTGATTGATTTAAGTTACTGTTGTATTGGCTAGTGGTACAGGGTTTCAGCAGAAATAGTGTAATTAATAAACATCTAAATTACCAGTTAATGTAATTTTAGGAAGACATTTTACTATCTCCTGCTTTAAGTAGTAATTTTTAGTGAAAATCATTTCTGCCTTCCTTTATTCAGAAAGACCATGGATCAAAATTATATTTTCCTATAAGTGTATTATCTTTTAATGGGTTTTGAATAAATGCTTTGATTCTGATCTTTGTATAATTATTCTGTTATACAGGCCTCAGTAAAATCAAAGAAAGCTACAGAAACCTATAAACTCTATGTGGAAAAATATGCTGCAGCCAAATCTGATTTTGAACAGAAAATGACAGAAACTGCACAGGTAATTGTTATGCTAAAACATCTTCAGTATATTTGCATGAATTCTACATTGACTCTAGATTTCTTCAAAGGGACAGAAATGGTGAAAAGTAATTCTATGCAGAATTATTTAAAGTAGATCTTCAGGAAGGTAATTGAGATTGCATATTTTGAAATTAATAAGGTACAAGACAAATGTGGAATGCCTGCCATCACTGAAGCAATGACCAGGTCTCCTTATAAGTGTTTAAATTCTTGGAAATGTTTTTGAGGAGGGTATTAAAAAGGAAAAAGTTATCCTCTGGGTAAAGACTTAGGGTAAGACTTAATAATACTGATCCAAAAGTAGATGCTTTTAGAGAATAATTAAAACTTGGATCTTTAATAGAAGAAATAGAAGAGTTAAGGTGACTGGATTTTAGGGGCAGGTGAGAGAGTATTAGCATGTGGAGAGGCAGTTAGTGTGTAGAAGAGAAACATTTGCATAAAGGGGAAAATAAATTGGTCATTAGTCTTGGTTTTGGGAAGACAAAAATTCTACAAGCTTTTTTCTCAAGTTTATGCAAGCAGCTACTCCATTTTAATAGTGTTAGTTTTTAGTACATTGCATTATAGGAAAAAGTAAGGAGGAAGAATGTAAAGCTTTATAGTGCAAAATTAACAGTTTAGTGCTCAACCCTGGCCTGCATTTGTTTTTGGTTTTGTTTGATTTCCGTGCAAGTTAAGCATATTCCCATAATTAATGTGAGTAAAGTTTTGGCTTTCCATCTTCAGTTCTGCCAGCAAAACTGTGACTATGTCTATACCTGCAGCTCTTCTATGGTGGCAGGACCCTTGCTTTCTGCTGACAGATCAGTGCTTGTCTTGTGAGCCACAGAAGGCTTTGAGGTTGTTTTAGGAAACAGTCAGAAACCTTGTACAGGCATGTTTGCTTTCTGCCAACAGCCAGGGCCATTTAGCAGCAAGTGCCTCCCAGATGCAATTCACAACCTGCTAGCACAACTATTGTAGTGGTGCTGTGTGAGTGAGAATGTACTCTGGCATCTTCCCTCTGGCCCAGCTGAGCAGACTTTCTTTTTTTGTTACCATTTCTAGGTGCTTTCCAAGGTTTTTTTTTTTTTTTAAACAAAATCTTGAGCTGAAACTTCTTACGTGTATTCTCAAGTGCAAAGGTGAATTTGTAGATTTGGTGGGGATCAGGAAAAGTTAAGTAATACTTGAGTTATTAAAGCAGGGATTATGGAGAGGTTTTATTTAATAATTTCTGAATGAAGAGTAAATATGCCTTTTTAAGGCAGTGGTTCTCAACCCACGGGCTGCATGTGGCCCAGTCAGCACACTGCTGCAGCATATGTGAAATCCTGTTAAAACATTTTTTTAATAGATACACAGGAAGTAAGTTGTGTGGGTGCAGCCCACATAACACATTGAGAGCTGCAAGTGTGGCCTGCTATGGTGAATAGGTCGAGAACTGCTGCTTTAAGGTAATATGTAGAAAGCCCTATTGCTGTAGGTCAGAGGTGCTCAACTTCTGGCGCACAGGCCAAATCTGACCTACAGGGCTCCCCAAAAGTGGGGAAATTTGGTGGCAGGTGAGCAGTGGCAGCGAATACTGCCACCCTTCCTTGCTACCAAATTCCCAAACCCTGCATGGTGGATTGGAGCCAGGCTATGCATTTTTTTTTATCCACACATCCAGACTGGGGTTGAGCCATACCCTGTTCCCTCCATGTGCCCATGCTGGAGCTGGACCATGCTCTCTTCTTCCCCCCCATTGGGTCAGTTGGGATGGGCTAAGCACTCTTCCACCATGCAGCTGGCTCGGGAATTGGGCCAGGCCTCCCACCATGCAGCTGAATCAAGGCTGGGCCATGCCCCCTCCCCCATAGGCCTGGCTCAGAGCTGGCCATGACCTGTTTTCCCATGCAGCCAGATCGGGGCCAGGCCATGTCCCCTCCCCCCTTGGGGCTAGGTCGGGGTTAGGCCAAGCCCCCTTCCACTGTGCAGCTGGAGTAGGGCTGGGATGCCCACTGTTCCTCTCCATGTGGCCAGGTGGGGCCCTGCCATACGTGACCTGGATGTTGAATTGGGACCTCCAGATCCGGCATGTGGACAGACTGGATATTGCTCATCTGGCCTTAACAGGCAGAGATTGAGCACCACTGCTACAGGTTGCAGGCTTTGTATTTTATAACAGACCTGGATTAATCTTTTTGGGGGTTTTGAATGGGAGACATTTATACCCAGTTCCTGAATTTCATTGGAGCCCCTTTGAATATTGTACTGGTTAGGGCTTTTCACCACTGGGGGCTATTTCCAAGTCCTGAGAGACCTAATCCTGAATTTCAAAAGGGTTTTTTTGACTTCTGTATCTGTATATGTTTCCCCACTTCATCACATGCCTGTGCCTGTTTTTGTAATGCCACATACCAGACTTTTGAGAGGCCTGTGGACCTAGTTGCTCCTAGAAAGGCAGTCCCTAAGAAGGTGACAGTTCTTGTATCCATGTTCTCTTGATTCTTTGGTATGGCAGACAGATTCAAATATTGTTTGTAAAGGAATTCCTTTACAGCCTCTTTCTTCCTCACCTTCTGTGGTGGCATGTCTCTTGCATCAGTTGAGGAAGGCACTAAAAATTACTTTTAGTCATGAGGCATTAGGTCTCCTGAGGAGGTGAATTTTCACATAAAGATTCCTGAGCTGATTCCAACATGTATACAAGGCTTTTTTCAGGTACAGTTGAAACTATCATGTCCAAGTTAGATGATAGACATCAGCACCCTGTTTAACATCAACAAGCAGGGAAGTACCAGTTCCTCCCTCTCAACATGGAGGGTCCTCATTTGTGGCATTGATATATCTGCTGCTAAGTTCACTGGTCTGGCACATCTTCCAGGCCTTTATGGTGCTAAAGAAGATCGCCTCAGCATGCTCATCATGAATGGGCAATCGTAGAATTCAATCCTGTTCTGACTTTTTTCATGGAATGGGGTCACAGGGCTTGCCAGAAATTACATCAGCAGCAAGGAGATTGTTATTCTGGGGTTCTTTGCAGCACAATATCCACCCGGTTCAAGGTGGGATATCTGCCATATTGCATGGTGGAACGTTTGGAGGAAGATACCCAAAAATTGCTATGGGTCAGATGTGAAAAATTCCCAAGATTCACCTGGCAGATTTTCTGAGAGGGCAACCACACTGTTTTCAAGCTATAAAAGCAACAGAATGGGCACACACAATCTTGAACTTGACATGCTACATGCCAGCCATTCTAGATTATGCTGATGTATGATGTGCATCACTGCTGTGTGTCACTGCTGGGCATAATCTTCATCTTGGGCCCTCAGTTGTATCACCAAGCAGCTGCAAATCTTGCTTTGGCAGGAACAGTATCAAGGGACTGAGATGGACAGTGCTGTTACATAACACTTGACAGACCTGTGTATCCTGATCTGGAATGAATGGCAGTGACCTGACAGATGATGAGGCTAGCTAGGCAATGAACTGGGATCATTTTCAGTGCAGGACTGCTGGTTCTAGGTATGGGAAACAGCCATGGAGTGGTAGGTGAGGATTGTGCTTCAAATGTAGGACTTGCAGTGCTTGACTTTTCAGAGCTCAAAGACACTTTACCACTTAAGAAATGCCTGCCCAGAAGAGCATTCCATCCTTTTACTCTTCTGTGAAATATGAAACACCATAACCAGAAGGTGTTAGATGTACACCTTGCTGGGGTCGTTTGACCCCAGTACTCTTTCCTGCCATGGCAAGGGGTCGGACTAGATGATCTACTCAGGTCCCTTCCGACCCTAGAAACTATGAAACTATGAAGGAAATATGACTATGTCCTGCTTACCACCAAACAACTTTGAGATAAACAGACTCTTCCAACTTTTCTCTGAGCCTAATCTGTATATAAAATGAACTGTTCCAAACAGGAGATTTTACCACACTTTCTTCTATGAAATATGAAGTTTCATGTCTACCCAGGATAACTTTTACAATCTTTTCTTCTATGCCTGAAAAAGAGTGTTTGTGCCTGAAAGCTTGCAGTTAAAGCAGGGTTTTTTTTAAAAATCTAGCTGGTCCAATAAAAGATATCACCTCTACCTTGAGTCCTGATTCCTTTTGCCTCTAGACCAATATGGCTACAACCTGGATACCTTACAGGATGAGGAGAACCACTTTCCTGTTAATCTGTATACAACAGCCCCAGCTACAGACTGCCAGTATGAATGCTTTGACTGGAGAAGGCAGCATCAGTAGCTATAAGGCAACTGGTAGTCTCTGACCGCTACTTGTGAACCAGTTCTGAATCATGTTGGTGGATGTGCGTTTTGTTCCTACTATGTTAGGATCATTATAGGTGCTATCCCTGTTTGCCAAGGCTTGCGTAATCCTCAGTTACTGATGGCTTCAAATGCATGTGGCTGTACAGTTTCACTGATGCAACTGATTCCTGTCTCCCATCCCTTCTCCAGCTTCAGAGTTCATAATGAGGAGGGCTTTTATTATTCTACAGGACTTGTTAAACTAGTGGTGGAAAAATTAGCCACATTAATGCATGGTGATTGGGCAACATTATGGTGCCTACAGATGTGCTCTTTTACATTCTAATTAGAATGTATCAGAGCAGACTGGATTAATGGAGTCTCCTCTGTGTTCTAACTAGAAAGTTCGAACCTTGCCTCACTGTCCAGTGTATTAAGCTCCCACACATTTCAAAATGGCCGTAGGGGCGCTTCATCTAAACCTCATCGAATGAGCTTTAGATAAAGTATCCTGTGGCCTTTATGAAACATGCAGGGGCTTAATGCACGTGGCAGTGAGCCTTTTTAATTAGAATGACTGTCTGGGACCTGCTCTAAATAAAATGCCCCCCAGCTCTTCTCCTCCTCTCCCCTTCCCCTCTCCCCTCCCCCAGCACATGTGTAGGCAGCCTAGGATTTTCAACTCTGTATAGAATTGTAGAATGATAGAAAGTTAGAGTTGGAAGGGAACTCAGGAAGTCATCTAGTCCAACCCCCTGCTCAAAGTAGGACCATCCCCACTTACCATCCCAGCTAAGGCTTTGTCTAGCTGGGTCTTAAAACCTCTAAGGATGGAGATTCCACCACCTGCTTGGGTAACCTGTTTCAGTGCTTTACAATAATCCTAGTGAGAGAGATTTTCCTAATATCTAACCTAAACTTCCCTTGCTGAAACTTGAGACCATTGCTCCTTGTTCTGTCATCTGTCACCACTTAGAACAGTCCAGCTCCATTCGCTTTGGAACCACCCTTCAGGTAGTTGAAGGCTGCTTTAAATCCTCTCTGTCTTCTCTTCTCTAGACTAAATAAGCCAAGTTCCCTGAGCCTCTCTTGAGAAGTCATGAGCCCAAGCCCCCTAATAATTTTTATTGTCCTCTGCTGGACTGTCTCCAACTTGTACACATCCTTTCTGTAGTGGGGGGCCCAAAACTGGACACAGTATTTTAGATGTGGTCTCACCAGTACTGAATAGAGGGAAATGATCACTTCCCTCAATCTGCTGGCAACACTTCTACTAATGCAGACCAGTAGCCCAATGCTACAAGGGCACACTGTTGCCACAGATTCATCTTATTGTCCACTGTAACCCCCAGGTTCTGCAGAGCTGCTGCTTAGTCAGTCAGTCTGCAGCCTCTACCCCTGCATGGGATTCTTCTGTCTTAAGTGCATGACTTTGCATTTGTCCTTATTGAACCTTATGAGATTTCTTTTGCTCAAATTCTCCAATTTGTTGAGCTCTCTGTGAATCCTAGCTCTGCCGTCCAGTGTCTCCACTATTCCCCCCAGCTTGGTGTCATCTGCAGATTTGCTGAGGGTATACTCCATCCCATCTTCCAGGTCATAGATGAAGATATTGAACAAAACCGGCCCCAGAACAAACCCCTCAAGCACTCCACTTGATACCAGTTCCCAACTGTATATAAAGCCATTGAATACTGCCCTTCAAATCTGATGAACCAGCCAGTTTTCTATCTACCCTACAGTCCATTCATCCAGCCCATATGTCCTTTTCTTAGCTTGCTTGCGAGAATGGTTGTACAAGACGGTAACAAAAGCCTTGGTAAAGTCAAGGTATATCATGTCCGCTGCTCTCCCTGCATCTGCAGAGCCAGGCATCTTATCATACAAGGCAATCAGGCTGATCAGGCATGAATTGCCCTTGGTAAATCCATGCGGACTGTTCCTAATCATCTTCTTGCCCTCCAAGTGCTTAGAAATGGATTTCTCGATGACCTGCTCCATTTTTTTTTCCCCAGGGACTGAGGGGAAGCTGATTACTTTGTAGCTCCCTGGATTCTCTTTCTTCCTTTTTGTTTTCAAAATGGACACTATATTTGCCCTTTTCCAATAATCTGGAACCTCTCCTGATTGCCACAAGTTTTCAAAGGTATTGGTCAGTGGCGCTGCAGTTGCATGAGCCAACTCCATCTGTACCCTTGCATGCATCACGTCTGGCCCCATGGACTTGTACACATCCAGCCTTTCTAAATAGTACCTGACCTGTTCTTTTGCCACTGTTGGCTGCTCATCTCCTCCCCGAATTGTGCTGCCAGGTGCTGCAGTAGTCTGGGAGGTGACTTTGTCTGTGAAAAAAGTACTTCAGTTTTTTCTCATTATCTGTTACGAGGTTACCTCCCTCATTCAGTAAGAGACCCACACTTTCCCTGATCTTCTTGTTGCTGACATACTTGTAGAAACCTTTCTTGTTACCCTTCACATCCCTTGCTAGCTACAACTCAAATTGCACTTTAGGCTTCCTGATTTCATCTCTGCATGCCTGAAGTATGATTTTACACGCCTCCTGAGTTTTGTCCAAGTTTCCACATCTTGTAAGCTTCCTTTTTGTGTGTTAGCTCACTGAAGAGTTCCCTGCTAAGCCCAGGCTGGTCTTCTGCCATATTTGCTAGTCTTCCTGTGCGTTGGAATGGTTTGTTCCTGTGCTCTCGGTAAGATGTCTTTTAAAATACAGTCAGCTCTCCTGGACTCCTTTCCCTCTCAGTCTTGCCTCCCAGGAGTTCCTGCCCATCATTTCCCTAAGTGAGTTCATGCCAGTTTTTCTGAAGTCCAGGGTCCTTACTTTGCTGCTTGCCTTCCTTTCTTTCCTCAGAATCCTGAACTAAGTCATCTCATAGTCGCTACTGCCTAAGTTGCCATCTGCTAGTACATTCCCCAACAATTCTTCCCTCTTTGCGAGTATCAGGTCAAGAAGAGCACGGCCCCTAGTTGGCTGCTCCAACACTTACACCTGGAAGTTGTCCTCACCACTCTCCAAAACTTCCTGAACCACCTGCACACTGCTGTATTACCCTCCCAACAGATGTCAGGGTGATTGAAGTCCCCCATGAGAACCAGCACCTGTTATCAGGAAACTTCTGTTAGCTGTTTGAAGAAAGTCTCATCCACCTCCACCTCCTGGTCTGGTGATCTGTAGCACACACCCACTACAATATCACCCTTGTTGCTTCTCCTTCTAACTCTAACCCCAAGACTTTCAACAGGCCTATCTCCAGTTTCATACTAGAGCTCTGAGCAATCATACAGCTCTTTTACATAAAGTGCAACTCCTTTTCTCTGCTGCCTGTCCTTCCTGAACAGCTTATCCCATCCATGACAGTTCTCTAGTCATGCGAGTTATCCCATGTCTCTGTTATTACACTCACTTTATAGTTCTGTGACTGTGCAGGGACTTCCAGTTCTTCTTGCATGTTTCCCAGGCTCTGTGCATTCATGTACAGACACTTGAGGTAACTGTCCAATTGCCCTATTTTCTCAGGAAGAATGAGAAGGCTTCCCCAGTTGCCACCTCTTGGGCTGACCAGTTTTCTTCTCCACTTTGATCAGGAGGTCAAATGAAACCAGAAGCAATCTACTTCAGAGTGCTTTGGAGTTCTTTCAGTTTCATCTGGGGTTTTTTATACAATATAGGCTGATTTCTAGTGCTGTAATGCTGTGCATCATCTGTTTGTTGTCTTTTTATTACACTTTGAAACTTCTTATAGTGCTTGTTCCTTACCTAAAGTGATATGTTATAGATGAAAAAGAGAGGAGAACCCGGAGACGCACCTCTCTGGGATCCCCACATCAAGTTAAAGGTGATTGAGAGACTATTCAGTAGGACTGGTTTAAAGAAGCAGAGGGAGGATGGGCCAGGACAGGGCAGTCACAGAAACCAAGGAGAAGGAAGTTTTGTGAAAATCATTTTGAGTGTTGAAGGCAGCTGACAGGTCAGAGGATGAGGATAAGGATGAAGTACTTGTTTTGGCTTTGGCTAAGACAGGGGCAGGCAAAATACAGCCCACAGGCTGAATGCAGCCTGCCAGGCCATTCTGTGCAGCCCATGGAGCACCTACAAAGTCTAGAAGATTAATATTTATCTGCTCCAGGTTCCCTGTCAAAGCTGACAGGAGCTTGGGATACTAGGATCCAGGGAAAGCTGGCAGGAGTCAGGAGAAAGGCGGGGCTGGGCTGGCCTGTTTCCCCCACCCCCACCTGGAAGTCTCTACCTGCTGGAGCTCTCCCTGCACATGGCTTCTCCAGCACCACGTGGCCCCAGCTGCATCACTGGACCCCTGGGAGCAGGGGCACACTGGTACCATGGAGTCAGGAGAGATAGGAGGGGTTGTGTGTGTGTATCCGTACCATGAGGGAGGGGGAGACAGAGACAGAGAGCAATGAGGGAAGGACGGGGAGAGAAAGAAGAGAGAGAGATTGTGTGAGTGTGTGTGTGTGTGTGCGCGCGCGGTGAGCAAAGCACTGTGTGTGTGCGTGTGGTGAGCAAAGCACAGTGTGTGTGTGTGCGCGTGTGTGTAGTGAGCAAAGCACAGTGTGTGTGTGTGTGCACGCGTGCGTGTAGTGAGCAAAGTGCACTCTCTGTGTGTGTGTGTAGTGAGCAAAGCGCACAGCATGTGTGTAATGACCACACCCACATCCCACACACTTATCCAGCCCCACAACCACCCCCCACAGCCCCCCACAAACCTTATACCCATCTCCTCATGCCCTCCACAGTATGCATGGTGACCAGGGGGCGGGGCACCTGTCAAGGGCTGGGGCTACCCATGCGGTGCTTGACAGCTTACCAAAACTCCATAAGCATCCCTCCATCCAAAATAATTGCCCACCCCTGGGCTAAGAACATCAGAGACTTTTTCAAGAGTTATTTCAGTGGTGTTTAAAAGGTAGAAGCTGGATTGAAGATCTTCCAAGATGGAATTGGAAGAAAGAAATTCCAGCGAGAAGTCAAGATAGGAAAAGGCAAGCATTTGAGAAGTAGTCAAAGATGGTGAAAATACAGTTGAGATATTGCAATGGGGATTTAGCAGGCTATATAGCTAATTATTTTGTTAGGAAGATGGCAGAATTTAAAGAAAAGTAAATGCATAGGGCAAATCAGCCTAGTCACAGTATTTCTGCTAGAGGTACTCCACAACACAAGAGCAAGAGTTCAGGAAGCAATGGCTAGGAATGAGCCAAGGATGGGAATTGGCAGGGTTAACTTGTCATAGGAAAAGAGACAAAATAATCGTAGGTGGAAGAGAGTAAAGCATGGAGAATCAATGACCACATTGATGGAAGAAAGAGGGAACAGAGGAGAAAGTAAACCTCTGGTCAATTGGAAGTCTTGGATAGGCCAAGTGACTGAGTGAAGGGGACATAGATGAGTGATGCTGAAACAGCCCAGGTGGAAAAGAATAACTCAGAATTAGATCTAAGAGTGTAGTGCCTTGTAAAGATCAAGTAAAGTAAACAACCCCTTAGTTGAATGGCATTTTTTTTCAAACATGGGTAGAGTAATTGTGTTTATAAACCAAATGTCATGTTGTATAGAGCCCTAAAGACCTGAGCCTTTCAGAACTGCACTCTAAAGAGAGCCATTAAAATACTGGGATTTTAGCACTATGTTAATTACTTAATATTTGTTATCTTCAAGCATAATATATTATTATGTTTTTAATTATGACAGTTACGCGATTAGGATAGAATATCATTGTAAATAACTACCTTGATATCTTTGTATAGGCAAAAAAAACTAGACTAGCACCTTCCTTCTTAATGTGTTTGAGTTTTTCTTGCTTGATGTCCAATTCAGTTTTAAAATGCAGTAATTCCATAACTAGCTTGAAGCTAGCTGTATTCATCACACTTCTAATTGCTTATATTTGCTATGCAGAAATTTCAAGACATTGAAGAGGCGCATCTCCTTCACATGAAAGAGATTATAGAATCATTGTCAAACACTATGAAAGAAATTCACTTACAAATAGGGCAGGTGAGTTTATTTTATATTGATCGTCGTATTAATCCAACTATGAACTATAATTTATATTTAAGTTATCAGAAGTAATGTTGTTTACTGCCTTTGCAGCAATGGCATGGTCTGGTCTGTGATACTAACATGAAATGATCACAGTTAGTATTAAAAAAAAAAAGATGAGCCCAAAAAAAATATATAACAATTCACATTTTGTTAATAAAAGCTAGGAAAGTCAAATGCATAGTTGTCACAACTACTATAATATATCATTCTTTTGCCTTTATATAATCTACAGCAATAAAGTTTTACAAACATGAATGCCATAAAATGGAAGAACTACTTAGCTTAGGGACTTTGAATTTTCTGTCTTTTCAGCATATAAAATCTCAGTTGTAATGTTGTATTGATGTGTTTTGCAAATGATTGTGGCTTTATTGACTGATTACACATTAAACCTATGGGATTGAATTCAAGAGTAATGAGTGGCATTGGGAAGCTCTATATACCAGCAAACAAGTGTAAAATTAGCTTTTTTGTGGGGTGATGCAAGAGGTAAGAAAGACAAACAGGAAGAAAAGTGGGAAGAAAAACAAATAGTACTATAATAAGGTATATGTGTGGCTGATAAATCCTTTTCTGTCATTATATAACCTTCTGTGCATTTTCTCTACTGTAGCCTCGTGGGCTAGAATGTAGTTTATACCAATATTTAGATCTCTCCTAGCTTTGTGCCACTATTTTCACATATTTATTATTACATGTATTATATATACTTTGAATTAGACTCCTTATATACTTACATTTAAATGTGAATACTAAAGTAAGTATACATATGATGAGTAGCTACACTCTTGTACTGGAAACTCTAATGAAAGGAATGGATTGATCAGGAAAATTCAGGAGTAGATGTACATGAGTTGAGATTGCTCAGCACATGCTGCTTCTGGCAGCAGTTTAATGATAGACATTGTAGTTAGTAAGATTTCCTTCTATGCGATTATAAGACAAATGGCTTTTTTTCCCCAGACCGGTTGGGGGAAAAACCTCATTTTGTATTTGAATAAATACAGTATTGCGGCTCTCAATATTTTTCACTTTATCCCTATAATTATTGATATCCAAGATGTAGTGTTTGCAGTCATTTGTATTTTTTCATTTGTTGTATGCTCTGCTCACTATTATAATCCCAAACATCTTTACAATTGATGAGAGTTAAGGTTTCCTCATCTGTGATTAGAATACTGTCAGCCATTCACAAAGAAACTGATCTTTTTGTATTCAGTGTGGCATTTATTTGTGATGCTGTAACCCACATTTTGAAAGTGGAGGATATCAAGAAATACTGCAAAAGTGTTCTCTCAGTGAACATCATCTGTCTTGCATACTAACAGGGACAGGAGTTTTGTGGAGAAAAAATAATATGTGATTATGTAATTAAATGCTGTATTATAATGTCTAAATGAGCCAAATTTCAGGGTTGCATAGGGAAATTCATTCTTATCTTTGCTAATTAGAGTGCTTGACTTCGCAATCTTAATGTTCCTGTATTGGTTTTTGTTGTTGTTATTATTGTGAAACTTCTGGTACTCTCTCCCCTTTAGTACTTTGCAGGCCACCATTTTAAGCTAGAGGGGTAGTGGTAAGGTAAAAATAGAACAAAACGGTCCATAGGCCTTGCAGTAGAGAATGTTTCTGTAGGATGTGTGTGAAGCCCCATTGAATTACATTCAATATAGGGCATTTGGAAATTACCACAAATCAAATAATAATAAAATATTTTGTCTGATGTTTAAATAGAATTCAGGCCATTAAAAAAAGCCAGAAAAGCATTATCCATAGATGTTGATACATCTGACATGCGTAACATTCGTGTCTGGAATTTATATGCCAGCCCTCTCTGGAAAAGCTTACAAATACTAACCCCAGTGGTGGGTCATATTTCTTAGGGCAGAGACAGCCAAAGTACCAGCCAAAATTCTGGTGGTGCCCATCTGCATCCTCTGTTGCTATATTGCCCTGTAAATAAGGAAGTAAGATTTGATGAGAATATTGAGAGAGATGTCGGATCTGGTGTGGAGCTAGTAGCCATCTTTGAAAAACACTTTATCTCGTTTGAGTGGGTGTGGTCCAGTGTAATCTGGGACAAATGGGCGATGGATTCCTATGCATCCAACCATTATCCTGTTCATTTCAGACACTTGCTCCATTCCTCTTCACGAGCCTTAAATCTTATTATTAAAAAGAGTCACTACAACATCAAGGGTCCTCAGAAAATGCTTAGTGGTGGTGCATACGATAAGGCAGAACATTCCTATCTATTCCAGTTTGTCCAGTTGAATAAGTGAGAGAAAGCACAGATCCTAGAAAATGTTCTATCCCCTATTCATCCAGCTGGGCCTCTTAGCGAACTACAAAAAAGTATCACTAACAAAGACTCGGACAGAAATACTGTTCTTAGAATATCCTGGTGCCTCCAAAATTTGCAGTGCAAATCTTAGTCAATACAGTGGCCATATACAATATTAACGAGAGATTGTCCGTTCATCAGTTCACTGTCTGGAATCCATCAAATCCTGGATGCAATACCATAAGAATGAGATGACACTCATGGCTTTTCACTTCTTGCAGGTCAGAAACAGTCTAGATTTCCAGGCAGGCAAGCAGTGATCAGTAGCAAATTATCCTTTCACAGATCTGCCAAAGGACCATCTGTAACTGGCTGCCTGTTTTCAGAGGCTGTAGCCAGCTGCAGCTGGTAAGAGACTGTTTGCAGGCTAGCTACAAGGACTAGGCTAGCTGCAGGGAGCTGGCAGCTAAAAGGGCTCCCTGGGGAACAGACCCAGGATCAGTCAGGAAGACGGCTGCAGGCTGGAAGTTAGATAGCTACAAGTGAGAGTGGAGTGGGAGAGAGACAGTGGATCAGCTCACGGAAGAGCCTGGGGACCACGTTAAGAGTGTCTCTCTCCCACAAGTGCAGCAGAAGGACTGTAAGTGAGCCCTTCCTCTGGCTGAAGGAACCAAACGGATAAGGGAGAGAGCGGGCAAGTGGCAGTAGAGCCACATCTGAGGACTCTTTGGATCTGGGACAAAACCTTGTATAACGTAAGCCAAGGGTTTTCAACCTTTTTTAATAAGCATACCTCCGACGGCTGGACACAGAGCACAGGGTGGGGGTGGTGTGTGGACAGACGTGGAGCGGCAGCAGAGCCCGGTGGTGGTGGTGAAGGCAAAGTCCATCTTTGCTAAGAAGAGGGAACCTGCTAGGACACCTCTTGGAGGAAGTGTGGGTTTGAGGGATGAGGAATAAACCTCAAGAGGCCTAGCAAAGGTATAAGGCCCCTACCCAAGCACAGAGAGAGTCTATGCCTGTGTCTACTAGCAAGGACTTGGAATGAAAGAAAACGGGGACCTACCAGAAAGTGGACAATCCAACTCCAGTAGGGCAGAGGTGTGGACAGAGGCGGCCCTGGCTGCAGTTGAGAGGGAGGTGAGCTCTGGGAATGACCCACCTCAGAGGTTCCCCAGAGAGGAGCTGCAGCCAGAAAGGAAAATGGCAACAGCACCAGTAACAGGCATGAATAGGATTCTGAAGATCCAACCCCAGGATAAGCCAAACCAGAGGGTGAATAGTGATGGGTTATTTGTAAATAACCTTTGTTTCAGTGTAAGATGTAAAAGACTGAAACAAGTGTTCCAGCAGGCAGGAACTGTGAGAGATGCCAAGGTGTGGAGAAACAATAAGGGGTCAGCCGAGGCATGGGGACTGTGAGGTCGGAACACTCCCGGGAAGCCTTTCAGGTGGTAGCCCTATTAAATGGACATTTGCTATGTGGCTGTCCCATGAGGGTAAGAACGGGTAAAGAAACAGTCCCCTGTAGCGGCTGATGAGTGGAGACTTGTGTGGATATAGTCACCCTGGAACTTGGGGAACTTTGAAGTGAAATACGGACCCGGTAGAGGATTGGCCCTAATCCTCCCTGGAAGGAGTGACCCAAGATTGTGGGTAATCTGATGGGGAGACTGAAAAGACTGTGTTTTGGTGTAATGGGCATGGGTGAGAGGCTCTCCCAGAAATAAGTAGAAGGGAGGAGATCCTCAGGTGGTAGAAACACTGCCCATCATGGGCTGGCTACATGGAGTAGGCAGCCAGGGATCAGAAGTGTTGAGTGAATATTGGAAACCCTGATGGGTGGGTTGGGAGGAGCCGCTCGACTGGAAGGGGAGTTGCTGGCAAAACATGTGAACTGAGGCCTGATCCAGAGCAGGCAGTCTAGACCTGCAGGGAGCAGGAAGAGGAGCTCTGCCCAGGGGCCTGCAGAGAGTGACTGTCAGAGGTCTGAGTGGTTCTGGGTCAGACGGGAGTACGCGGTACTCTGGGCTTACATTCTGGTTATGGGATATTAAGCTAGCCAGTGGGCTTATGTTTTGTTGATGTCTGATAAGGTAGATATTATATGAGGATGTAAACTCTACAACAGTTGGTGGTTTGAACAGAACTCTAGGGGTGATGGAGGATGCATAGCGCCTTGGGGGGCATGTTGAGAGAGGGCCTGGGAGGGGCAATTCCATAGCACCCAGTGGGGTGATCTGATGGTGCCTCAGGGGTCACATCAAGAGAAGGCCCCATACTTGGGGGGGAACCAGGAGGATCTGGTGCCCAGGAGGCAATAGGATGCATCACGAGAAGATCTGGTGCTGGTGGGAGGAAGGGGCAGGAGGGTCCAGTGCATAAGAGGTACTAAGGCAAATCAAGAAGGTTGTTCAGTGCCCACAGGGACCTGGAGGGTCTAGGACAGAATTGGAGGTTGAGGAAAAACAGCTTTGCCCTGGATAAGAAAACACAGGGGAGCTGTGGCCCAGTAGCCGTTGAAGCTCAGGCCAAAGCCAGGAATGCCAAAAGGGAGAAATCGGGCCCAGGGGACTGAAATCCAGAGTGAGATTCAGAGAGAGCACCACTTCAGCCCAGTCATGGATATGCCAGGGGAGCTGTGGCCCAGTAGCCTTTGAAGCTTGGGCCAAAGCCCAGAAGAGGCAAAATCAGGGCCAGGGGCCCCAGACCCAGAATAATATTTGGAGATAGGACAGCTTTGCCCTGGGCAAGGGAGCACAAGGGAGCCGTGTCCCTGTAGTTCCCTAAGTTTGTGCCTAACCAAAGAGAGAGAGAAAGATCAGGAGAAAACATTTAGGAGTATGATCGGTGAGGTATGGGTGTGGGTACAGAGGCAGTTGGAACCCATGGAATAAGTCCTTAAGGTGACTTGGGTGTGGATGGAACAGGAGGGTCCTACCTAGTGCCTGAGTGGGGGTAGAGACTTAGAAGAGGGATCCCTTCTTGTGATGGAGGATATGTAACAGGCTGTGTGTTTTCAGGGTGCTGGTAATGGCCTGTATGCTTTCAGGGGCTGCAGCTGGTAAGAGACTGATTGCAGGCTAGCTAGGAGGACTAGGCCAGCTGCAGGGGGTAATTAGCTGACAGCCAGGCAGGTAAAAGGGCTCCCAGGAAACAGAGCCAGGGTCAGTCAGGGAGACGGATAGAGCTGCCGGCTGGAAGTTCAAGAGCTGCAAGTGAGAGTGGTATGTCAGGTGGGAGACAGATGACAGGTCAATTCATAGAGGAGCCCGTGGACCATGCCAGGAGGGACTGTGTCTGAGTACCATGAATGCAGCAGAGAAGACTGTAAGTGAACCCTTCCCATGACTGAAGGGACCAGAGGGATAAGGAAGAGTGCTGGTAAGTGGCGGCAGAACCATGCCTGAGGACTCTCTTCGGGTCTGGGACAAGACCCTGTCTAATGTAAGCATTTGGTTTACAGACCGAGTTGTTTATATGGATTCCTGCCAGGAGGGAGTTTGTCCTGGGAGAGTAAAGATACTGGGCAACATGGTGAATGAACCCAAAAGACTGTGCGAGTGAGCAAATTCCCAAACCTGCTACACCAGGGGCAGGCAAAATATAGCCCGTGGGCTGCATCTGGCCCACCAGGCCATTCTGTCTGGCCCACAGGGTCCCTAAACATTTAGAAAATTAATATTTATCTGTTCCTGGCAGCCTGTCAAAGATGACAGGAGCCAGGGGCAGTAGGACCCAGGGGAAGCCTTGAGCAGGATCAAGGCTGCAGAAGCAAGTCTGGCCCGATTTTATTCATTTATTTTCCCCCCCACACCCTTCCAGTCCCCCCTGCCCCAAGCCCCAGCCAGACGCCTCTGCAGAGGCTTCTGGCTTGGGACTGTTTGTGCCTCCCTGCACCAAGGGAAATACAGATAAGGAGAAGTGGAGGAGGATCAGGGACAATCACCCCAGTCCTTCCGGCTGGCAGGGCCAGATCCCGCGTTCCCAGCACTGGAGCTGGAACCCATCTGGTGCTGACAGGCAAGCAGGGGGGAGTGGGGGAATGGCTGTGGCTGGCAGGGGGAAGGGGTAGCGAGCAGGCGTGTGGAGTGCAGCAACAGCCGGGTGGGAATGCAGGGCCCAAGCTGGTGCACTAGGGCCAGCACCAGCAGGGCCCAGAGTGGGGTGGCAGGAGCGCGGGGCCAGGCTCCAAGGGGTCTGTGGAGCTGGCCTGCACTGCACCAGGGGGAGCTGGGCTTGGGTCAAGGTGGGAGGGTTTGCCTACAGCCTCCCCCCTCTGCACAAGACAGAGGCCCTGCTAGTGCTCCTCCAGGCCTGGGCGCTGCGCTTCTGCTACTCCTGGCCCCAAGGCACCAGTGCAGCCCCATGCTCCTGTTCGCTGCCACTTCTCTGCATCTGCCGCTGCTGCCCTGTCTCGTCCCTGTTCCTCTGCTCGCCACTCCAGCACCATGTCCCAGCTGCTCCTGCCATCCCTAGCACTGGAGCTGGAACCCACTGGTGCCACAAGAGTAAGATTTCATTTTAAGCTATGATACTATTACCTCCTATGTGCACTGCACATGCGCATGTAAATCAGGACCGAAATATTTTTTTTAATGAAATTAATTAATGTTGTAGTACACGTTTGATTTTTAGAATATAATTTGTTGTTTTTCTGGTTCCGAGATGGCAAAATCCCTTGCTGAAAGGAGTACTTCCGGGGGGGCAACAGGAGGGACTTCTAGTAGCAAAGGTCAGGGGTTAGGGGCAGAACTTCTGGTCCCAAGATGGTGACCAGGGGGACGGGGCATCTATCAAGGGGTGGGGCTACCCATGTCGCCCTCGATGGCTTGCCAAAACTGTGTAGGCAGCCCTCTGCCTGAAATAATTGCCCGCCCCTGTGCTACACCATTATTCTGTTATTTCGTCTTGCTTATAATAGGCTGTAACCAGAGATTGTGCTAGGTGTCAGAACTACTGTACCAATGGAAGCTTGGGCCCAAAATGTTACTAGTAGAGGCACACCAATACATCGGTCCATATTGTATCAGCACCAATAAAAGAAAAATTGACATTACCAGCAATCAGCCTTTTTTCGCTGATGTAGCCAATAATGTCACTGATAAATGCCACATGCATGCGCAGCTGTAGTGCAGCATGCAGGTAGCCAGAAGCGCAGCCTGACTGCGTGGAGAGTTGTGTCCAGCTGGTAAGTCTGTTGTGAGGGAATGGGGGAGGAAAGGGGTGTGGGGGTGGGGCAGGCACTGCCCAACCGAGGCATGGTGCAGGACAGAGCCATGGTTTGTCTGTGGGGCATGGGGAGAGAGCTGTTCCCACTGCTGCATGCACCCCAGGGGAGCCATGGGGGGGTATACGTGCACCCCCCCAGATCTATGCATGCGGCGAAAGCGGGCTGGGGCCAGGGGCAGCACTGGGCTCTTCCCAGCAGGGGGCTAGACCAAATTGCACTTGGGGTGAGCGGTGGTGGGTCTGCAATGGGGGCTATGGGGAATTTTGGGGTGGCTGCAGCCCACCCTATAGTCCCCATCCCTACACCGCCACTGCCTGCCCCAAGTGCAGCCGGGCCCAGCCCCCCTGCCAGGAAGAGCCTGGCCCCAGCCAGCAGCAGCAGCCTGCCCTCACCATGTGCACAGATATGGGAGCATATAACTTATAAATGCATCAATGTTTACTGTCTTTTTTTGTACAGCAGTATGTGAATATCTATCTAAAACACGAGTTACTGTTCACTCAAAAATATTATGAGCAATTTATGTTTCCTTGTTGACTTTTTGAGGTATTATGACAGTACTGCTTTGAGCCAAATAGAGTTGTTATGGTACAAGATTATGTATTCATACTTATTATTTTGCTGGATATGTCTTGTCATCTCACTTTTTGAATAAGACCTGCTGTCATGCTGCTGGGTAAGAGATTAAACACAACAATAGCTAGAAAGAAGAAAAGGCAAAGATTCCTAAATCCACTATCACTAATACTCACTTTATGCATACTGTGTCTCCCTTTGCATCCTGCTTAGTGCATACACTTGCATATTGTTAAAGAAATAGAGAAATTTCCTTGATAAGCTATCTGGCAGTGCCTTCAACTTTTCAGTAATGTATACTGGAAGACGGCCTTTAAATGTTAGCTTAAATTGTTTGGTTAATTAGATTCTTTTCAGGTGTTGTTTATTACCTTTACTTTAATTTGTTTTCTTACAGGTTCATGAAGAATTTATTAATAACATGGCAAATATTACAGTTGAGAGCTTGATACAAAAATTTGCTGAGTTAAAAGGCACTGGCAAAGAGAGACCTGGTAAGAGATTAAAAATGCAAGAAGAATTGAAAATTTCAGAATGTTTGCTAAGCTTGCATTTCTAGTATAGATAATTTGTATAGTGTACAGCATTGTGTGTTTCTTTCCCTGCAGTGACTTTCTAGAAATATGGCAACTTACTTCAGTACATGTATT
>NW_017729024.1:125834372-125852402 GCF_001723915.1 Gavialis gangeticus
GTAAAAAAGTTACGTCTTTTTTGTGTATTTTTTTGTTGTTGTGTGGGGGGGGGGGGGGGGGTCTTAGCTATTTGAGCATTATATATCAAACAGTATATCTTAAATTGTCCTGTGTTATGATTGGTTGCTATAAACGTCAGTAAATTCCACTTTTTGATCCCTTGCACATTTGTACCTCTGTCCTTCACGTTTTATGCAAAATATATGGTTAGGTAATCAAACTATTATAATTACACTTACATTAATACTGTAGCTACATATAGTTTCTGTTTCTACTGATTTAACCATCTCTGTATTGAAATGTAGTGTTGCTAACTGGAAATGCAGAACTTCAGGACTCTTGGTTCAGAGATGATCCTTTTTATTAGACCAACTAAGAAATCGCAAAAAAAAATCTTTTTCTGCAAGCTTTTGGGCACATGCCCTTCCTTTGGCTTAGGGAAAATTCAAGATGGTAAAAAGTCCCCATAGGAAGAAAATAAACTTCATTTTTGCACAGAGGAAGCTGAAGGTGGAAATCTGTTCCTCTGGGTCCGTGAGAGTGTCTTTGTGAGTTGTTCTTTGATGTGCAGATAAGGCAGGATTTCCTTCCCTGGTGGTGTCAGATGGCAGAAAGGCAGGGAGGTGTAGAACTCTTTCTTGTTGTTCAGCAATGAAGTTTAAATCCAATTTAGTTACTTTTAGTTTAGTGAACTTAGTTACTTTTAGTTTACATTTAATAATTTTGCCAGTAGCTATTTCTTACGTATTTTCTTTTTAATCAGCAACATAACTTTCCTTAGGTGCAAACATTAAGTATATTCTGTAAGTACTGCTTACTGTTTATACTTCATAATATTACTGGACTCTGACACAAGTGGAATGTGTGTGGAGCATCTTATTCTATTATGTACCCAAGACCTGAAGAAAAAATGTGACTTACTGGACTATTTGAGAAATACCATGTGGTCATATTTTTAGATTCTGTGTAGGGGACAAGAGTTGCGTAGTATCACTTTAACAATGTGAACACTATCTAGCAGGCCTTCCTATCATCTGTTGCAGGAGCTAACAGAATCCTGACAGAGCAGTATTGCACATAGCTAGCTGAGTCATGTGTGTGTCCAGTTAATAAACAGTTATTTAGAAACTAACTGTGCCTATACGATTTCCCCACATTCATAATATTGTATAGAGAGCAAGAACACAACACTACATTATAATGAACATGTAAAGGTGGGTAGATTTAAAAATGTATATTAGGCCAAAACTTGCTATTTGCTGAATTTATTTTCCTGTAAATTTGTCTTTAAAAATAAAGATGAGGAATAAAGATTAAAGGGGGGGAGAGATTTTTTTTAAGTACCTTTTAGGTGGCACATTCCTATTCCACCCTGCCACAAAGCGGCTTAGGTGCCTAGGTTCATTATACACCGGAGATCTGTAGGCAGCTAGACTTTTATACATGTGCTTAGAAGCAAGCTAGAACAGCCATATAAATGTCTGCCTCCCCCTTAAGTTCTGTTGTGATCTAATTCCATCTAGGAAGCCTATAAACTCTGCAATTCCTGAGTCCTCAGGCAAAGGGAAAGAAATCAGACCAGGCAGCTGTTTCAAGACAAGATTGTGCATACAGCTCAATGAAGGACTCAGCCAACTTTTGCTCAGTAGCCTAGTTTTAGAGCACTTGGCCAAAAAGTGAGAGGGCATGGGTTTTAGGATCTACTCAGATCAAGAACATTACAACCTCCATCTGCTGCTTCCCAGGACAGTGTCCCAGTTACCACACTAAACCATAACTAAATTAGTCATCAGATAAACAGCACTGGGAGTGTGGGGCTGCAACTTAGTACTCTTTCCCTCCCAGGGAAAGTGCCCTTCTTACTGTGTTACAGTCTCCTTGCTTCTGTTCCCAGGACTTTTGCCTTCATTTCTATCTGGTCAACTAGCTTCAGCAGGCAGGTGGGAGGCTGTCAGCTCTGCCTAGCCCATGGTTTGGTGGTTAGGGCATGGTCCTGGGAGGTGAGAGATGTGAGCTCCAACCTCCTGAGGGTGAATGGATCCTCTAGCCCAAGTCTTCCACTTCCTGGTCAAGGTGCCTAACCATTATGCTGTTGGATAGAAGGTGAATAAGTCCTTATTCCCCTTCCCACCATCCTTATTCTTCTCTGCTGTGGTTTGCTTTACCTTTCTAGATGCAAGACACCCCTTGTTATCCTCAGGCAATCCCTTGGAAAATGCCAGCTCTTAATTTTACTTGTTTTATTTGACTGCAGAAAAAGAAAGCAAGTCTTTTGTTGCAAAGAACTCCAAAAGACCGCAACAGGTTCCAGAAGGTTTTGACAGTTTGGTTTCCTATTTAAAATGTCTAGGTTTATCTTGTGAATCACATGCAAGTGTTTGTGTACCTGATGTTGCTAGTATTGAGCAGCACATGACATCCTTAAAGGTATTTCTTGATACCCCCAACACTCTTGATACCTCAGCACTGGTTGAGAATCACTGCTTTACAGTAAAGTTAATTCTGCTGCCAGTTAGGCGTAATGGTTCAGGTAAACATCTCGCTTCTGAACAAAGTGAATCCTAACATGATGGCAGTGTATAATGTTACCCATTGAGCAATGGGAGATCCATGAAAATCCCCAGGGTGAAATAAGATTGCTTTCATGAGGAAAGATGTAGTTTTGGGGAAATTAACTGCTAAGTCTTACATGTGTAGTAGCATAAGTTTTGGACTATTTTGTGAAAGCCCCACCTAACTCTGTCATGTTGCAAAGTACTCAGTGACTGAGTTGAGTTAGCCTAAGATACTCATATCTCAACCCATGCACACTTCCATTACATTATTTGTTATGCAGCATACATGCGCACACCCTAATAAAAGCATAGATTTCCTTCATTGTTTAATTTGGTAAAGAAAATTCCACACATTGCAAGCATACTTGCAGTGTTTTCAGATGCAAAGATTAAAATACAAATTGGCGTAGCAATCCTCCAAATCTACAAACTGAAGAAACACAGACAATTCTGTGTGGAGAAAAGGAGATTAAAGCGGATATGATAGCATGAGCTAGAGTCTATGCTCTTAACTAAGTTGGGAGTTGCGGACAAAGAGGTTTCTTTAGAGGCTTAAAGGTGTCAAAGACGTAGCTGATCAATGTTCAGGAGGGAAAACTGCAGTTACAAGGTCAAAACAGCTGACAATCTAGGAACAGGGGCAATAAGATGTAAGGCAATGAGCCAGTTTAGGACTGGTGATTAAAAATCCACAGGACTATGTAGCCACCTCTTGCAGCTGTCTAGAGGTTTTCTTTTGCCAACATATGTCAAGCAGAAGGCATATAACTGCTAGTCGGGATAGCGGTATAAAATAATGACATTTTGTGAATCCGTGCATACCTAGACATAATAAAAATGTACTTTGACAGATGTAATTTATCTGTAATTACATATTAAATTCATTTACTAGTATATTTGCAAACTAGATTGAATATTTTGAGAGACTGCAACCAAGAGGTAGAAACAGACTGAAAATTCTTTGTGTGGATTAGTAAAGTTTTAAGCAGTTTATGGATAAGGGAGTTCATTTGCTTAAACTGTGTTGATATGTATTTGAATCTTTGTTTTAGTACAATTTTATGTTCTACATAGGATCATGTGGGCTCCCTCTGGTGGCTTGCATTTGTCATTGGAAGACTTCTAAAACAAATTTAAATTGTTCTTTTTCTTGATATACTGGTTCACTGTTTCAGTGGAAATTGTGCGTACCTTGAAGAGAGAATACTTGCCCAGTTTCCAAATTCTGTTTTAGATTTGTGGACTTTCTTATATACTAGTTCTTTAATATAAAACTTAAATAATTTTGTCAGGCAGTTGTCTTTTACTTATCTTTTACTCTTTCCAAATTTGGTTTAAAGAACACATGGAAGGATAAGTTTTTAACTTATAGTACTGTTTAAGGTACACGTGGAAATGCTGGGTTTTTTTTCTTCAAAGTAAAACAGATGGTCTGTAATAAATACATTCAGCATAAATAGGAGTAGTTGCACTTTCATTTTTTTTGTACATTGAAAACAGTTCTTTCACTTATTAAGGCAAATTACAAAAAAGATTATACATAACATTTCTGAAAAGGGGGTGGACTTAGAAAAATATTAGTCATCTCCTCTGTCTCTTCTAATATCAGATATGCTTCAGACCATAATTTGGTATGTAGATTGTTGGATAATTTTCTAAAAGTCAGATGATTTCCTGTTAGATTTATAAGCATCTTTTAATGCCATCAGTCGGATTCTATTGAGGTTGTATTTGAATTGTATTTACCATTTTATTTGGATAAATTTCATATCATTATCAGGGTGGCAGCTCCTTGGCTCTGAAATGTGGCATTACAGAAGAAGTCCAGTCACTTTTTTTTTCTCTACATATGTTAGACTATTAAGAAAAAGAAGGATATAGTTTATACCCTAGCAGCAGCAATGAATTGATAATATATGGTTCTACTTTCTTTATGAAGATAAATAATTGTGTTCACCCTCTTCCAACATGAGAAATTAATTCTTGGACGAACAGCAGTTTAATCAAGTCAAGTTCAAAAAATACGTACGTGACACTGGTTATGCAGAAAAATTCTTTGAAATTTTGCCAGGAGTTATGGTGTCCATTTTTAAGGGTTTCTGCCTCAGCTTGACATCATAGTGTATAGTATATCAGAATACTCTTGAATGCTCAAATGGAAAGAATGATAAGTAAACAAGGTGGATAGGACAGGGTGAAACAGGGAAGGATTAATGGCTAACTCTCAGGAAGGGCTGTGGCCTTTTACCAGAATCAGGGCAAGGATTCAAGAGAAGAGGTTTCTGTGGTCTGCAGCCTGCTGTGATGAGGGAAAGTGCTTTGTTTTGTGTTCTGAATAATAAACTGTCCTAAGGAAGGGTTCTGTAATAGACTTCAGGCAACCACTGGGTTTTTTTCCTGGTCTGGGGAGATAGCGTATCAGCTTGCAGTGACTATAAAAACTGTTTTTCTAGGAAGTTAAAAGGCAGTAAAGTAAGTAATATTAAGTATCAAAATGGAGAAAAAGCATCTCAAAATGGACAAAAAGCCTTCAAGTAATTATCCATTTTCTCACTGTGGGTATGGTAGGGGATGAAGGGCAGTCTGCACTTTTTTTGCTCTTCAGTTCTTTTCAGGAAAGAAACATTTCTGAGTTCATGCTTACAGCCTACAAACTTACTCAAGCCTTCTTTGAAGAACCGCTTTTCTTTTATCATCTTCTGGGGACTGATTTTTTTCCCCCCGATAGCTTTCTCCTCAATGGTCTCCATTTTCTTTACATGGGCAGACTGAGATTTTTAAGGCTTATTTATTTTACTAGTTTGGGATTTTTTTTCTACTTTTTGCATTTTCTCCACATTTACTCAGTTGCAAGTGATTCTTGCTTTCCTATTCTTTCGTAAGGAAAAGAAAATTACTTGCCAGTAATGGAGTTCTTTGAGAGATGTTGTCCATATGTGTGTCTGTGCCTTGCCCACAAAGAATATAGCTGAGGTTAAGAAAAAACTGAAGAGCAGGGAGTGCACATCACCATTAATCCCCTTGGCATGAGGTCTAAGAAGAGGTATGGCATACATTGCTTTTTATGGGCATGGCTAAGACAAAACCAGATGTTTAAGGCACATGCATACACACCCACAGGGAGGAGTATGCATATGGACAACACATCTCAAGATTCCATTTACTTGCAACTATTTATTCTCCCTCTCCCCTTGCAGCTCTGTATGACATTTTGGAGTCAATGTTTAGCCAAGAGAATTATAGTCTTCCCAAGGCAGTATATTTCAATTTTTAGTTTTTGTTTCTCTCTTCCCTTGGGGAAGCATCCAGGCTTGGTGTAAAATTGCTGGAGGTCATGAGGTCCAGCAGCAGCTTCATGAAAGTTGTACCTAGTTGGATCCATGCATCTTACTGTAGTTCCAATATAATATGTTAAAAGTATCAATATGGTGCCGTTTAATTGTTCTGCTGTTCCTTCTGAAGAAGTTGAAGGTGTCCATGGAACTATTGATGCATTTGACACCTCCATATTATTCCCATGTGAATTTCCTCTCTCTTTTAGAGGATGAGATAAAGACTCAAGGTACAATTTAGAGTATAAATTAAGGCCCTTCCACATGTTCAAATTAAAGCTGGATAGAAACCAGTTATAAAGTTGTTACGCATTTTCAAACACTAACTTCATAGCTGGTTGGCTTGCTTTATAACTGGATGTACATTTTTATGGCGTAATAGTTACTTTGCACATGTGGCTGGCTTAAATTTATGGTTGGATTAACCAGGTAAGGCAGCGGTCTACACATGTTAGGCTTTTATTTTTTTCCAGTTGCCATGTAAGCTTCACTTATCAGGATACACTCTGTGGTACACTTTTCCCTTTTCAGTTGATGGCGTTGGCAACACCCAACTATTACTTGGTAATATATGTAGCATGGATTATCATGCCATACAGTTCTTAGTCATTTTGATTTATTCTCACTGGATGGCAGTCATTGTTGATGTGACTTCCAAAGTACATTAATAAATCTGCTTTTCAGTCATGTCACTGTTTCACCAGTTGGTAAAAGGGAGGCTGAGGAGGAATAGGAGTCAATAGGAATCTGTCTAGAGCAGTATACTTCAACTTTTTTCATTTCCAGACCCTTAAAAAAAAAATCAAATTTTGAATGGAGGTGTAAACCCCTTTGAATGTTAAGTTTGGGTATTCACATGTTTTTGATTGATCACAGTCATCTTTCACAGACCCCTTAGACATAGGCTGCAGGCCCCAGGGGTCTGCAGACCTCAGGTTGAAAACCACTGGTCTAGAGGACAGAGGAATCATCTGAGACCACTATATATGGTTCAGGAACCATGGAAGCAAAAACATCGAATTGGCTACAAAAGATATGAATATCTTGTAAAAAGGATCTTGTGACTATTTTTCTTGTCTCTGGACTGTTTTCTGAAAAACTATACCTATACTGGCAGGGTGATAGGCCATCTTCCAAGTCATCTATATAGTCTTTACTTGGAATCATTTATAGTGGTTATTAGGGCTGTGCAAAACAGCACCATTTCGTTTTGACTTTCATTTCAAAGGGACAGTGTTTCGTTTTATTTAATTTCAAAGCACTATTCCATTTCATTTCGTCAAAACTGTTTCGCTGTTTCAATGTTTTGCCTGTAGGCTATAATGGGGAATCACAAAAACGCCTATAAATTTGTCATTTCTTGCCTGATTTGGATGAAAAATAAAGGAATGGTAGCCCCTTCTGAAGGCCTGAAGCCTGCCAAGTTTCAAGGAGATAGGTGCAGGGGTTTTGTGAAACTGCACCTCAAACAGTTGAAAGCAAAACTCGTATCACTAGCCAGCAGTGGCAGCCTGCTGTCATCCCATGTGCAGATCTGGGGATCTGCACCCTTGTGGGGGCTGTGGGACTGTGCTGGACTGTTCCCGGGGGTGCAGGCCCCCGGATCTGCATGCAGGATGACAAGAGGCTGCTGCTGCCACGTGGAACCAGCACTGGGTGTAGCCTGTGCCCAGCGCTGGGAAGACTGCTGCTGCCACTGGCCCCAGGCAGCAGTGGTAACCTCCTGTCATCCCACACGCAGATCTGGGGGCCTGCATACCCCAGAAGGCCCATGCTTGGTAGCTGTTCTAGAAGGGGGGGGGGGGCTACAGCAAATTTTGCAGTGGCAGCCCCCCTTCCATTGCCACCGCCTGCCCAAAGTGCCCCTGATGCAGCCCCAGGAGCAGCGGAGGCTGCCTGCCTGCAACCACTGGGCTGCGCTGTGCCAGGGGGTTCAGGGCATGATGCAGCCCAGCAGCTACAGGCACGCGGCGTCTGCTCCTCCTGCAGCTGCAGTAGGGGCAGCACTGGGCTCTTCCTGGCGCTCAGTGGCAGTGCTGGAAGGGCAGGTTGAGCTCCGTGGGGCTGGCAGAGCCACTCGGAGCGCAGCCCTGGCTCTCCCCACCTGCCACTGGGCTGCACTCCATGGAGCTGTACCTGGTGGCTGGAGACAGGGGAGAGCCACCAGCCAGGACTACACTCTGAGCAGCTCTGCTACTGGCTCTCCACTGCCTCCCACCACCAGGCTCACCTCTGTGGGGATGTGGAACCTCCAGCTGCTGGGCTGTGCTCGCCAGGGCTGCGCTTAGAGCCATGGCTGCACTCCAAGTGGTTCCTCCAGCTCCATGGAGCTCAGCCCGGTGGTGGGAGAGCCGGCGGCGGAGCCACTTGGAGCGCAGCTCTGGTGAGCACAGCCTGGTGGTGGGAGGCTCTGCAGCCCCACAGAGCTGAGCCTGGTGGCAGGAGGTAGCAGAGAGCCACTGGCCAGGGCTGCGCTCAGATCCAGGGCTGTACTCGGAGTGGCGCTGCCACTGGCTCTCCCACTGCCTCCCGCTGCCGGGCTGAGCTCCGTGGGGCTGGCGGAGTCGCTCAGAGCATAGCCCTGGATCTCCCCTGCCTCCCGCCACCAAGCTGCACTCTGAGTGGCTCCACCAGCCCCATGGAGCTGAGGCTGGGGAGAGCCACTGGCCAGGGTTGCGCTCAGAGCCAGGACTGAGCTCTGAGTGACTCTGCCACTGGCTGTTCTGCCACCAGGCTGAGCTATGTAGGGAAGACCACAACATAGCCCCCCAACCCGCAACCCTCCCATTGCAGTTGGTACCGGTGGCCCCCCAGCAAGAGCTGGGGAAGTGAACGGAAAGCTGGGGGAAAGATTGGGGAACCGGGGAATCCAACCAGGAACTGGGAGAATGTTCCGAGACCTGAACATTTCCCCCAGGTTCCATTCCCCAGCTCTCTGATCGCTGCCCCCAGATCTGCGCGCTGGGTTTCAGCAGGCTGCTGCTGCAGTTTCAGCAGCAGCCTGTTGAAACTCCACACACAGATCGGGGGCCCGCACCCCCCAGGAAGGGCTGGGGAAGTGATCAGAGACCTGGGGAATCAAACAGGGAGCTAGATGTCAATATAAAGCAATCCTTCCTCCCTCTTCCCCCTTCCTCTCCTTAGTTTCTGTTTAACTGCGGCAATCCTGGCTTCGAAACTCAAAACGTTTCAAAACTTTCAAAATGTTTCGAGTTGCCTCGTTTCATTTCAAAACTGTTTTGAAACTTTCTGTTTCATTTCTATTTCTCTGTTTTGAGCTCAAAACGCATCAAAACAGCTTTGAAATGAAACATCCGTCAAAATTTCACACAGCCCTACTGGTGATAGTCATGGGCAAACACTAATGTAGTTACAACTGAAATAAAAGTTTTTCAAGTTTGCTTCTGCTTTCATTCAAAAGCTCGCTATACACCTTATTGCATGGTACTGAAGGTAGCCTTGTATCAGATGAGATGTGTTCATACATGAAAGGCAGTGTTTGAGAGTGAACTGGTAAAATGCATTTTCAAAACTACAAGGTGGAAAAGGAAAATTTTTGAGCCAACTCTGTATTACATTGGAGAGAATATCACCAACAGATTTCTAAGCTTCTTGATAACAATTGAAACAAAGTTTCAGATTCCTGCTGTCCAAAGAATAAAATGCCTAGAAAGTCTTTTTAATGGCCAGCATGTGTTCCAGAGATCTTTCTTTGGGAGGAAGAGCAATAGTATTTCTACTCCTTAATAGTTCCAGGACATGTGAGCACACAAATGCAAATTCAGTAGTGACTGAATTTGACATGATTACAGCATGAGATTTTTGGAGGAACCAACCAAATAGATGAATTTGTATTTAGTAGTAGTCAGCAAGGACTGGCAGAGTGGCCAATCCTCTTTGTACAGAAATATCATTGAACCTGTGCCACTAGAAGAAAACAGAGAAGGTGGATTTGTTTGGGTTTTTTGGGGGGGGTGGGAGAGGGGAAGGGGGTAGTGCTTTCCCACATCAAAGTATCTCTAGTTTTAGGTAGTGGGTAAATACTTACATACTTGCACGGAATTTCAGTTTCAGGAGAACTTTCTATCTGGTTTCAGAAAATAGAAAATATCAGTTTAGGGGCTATCTGTCAAACACTGAATTTTATTTTCTACAATTTTTTTATTGGCTTTAGCAATGTATTTACACAGGGAAAAAGTGTGTGGTTGTATCTCTCTCCAGGATTGGCTAGGAATGAGCATTTCCTAGAAAGGCAACACCTCTGACTTAATACACCTTGTAATGAGCTTGTGATTATTTGACTATAAGATGCCCCTTTGCACAGCCCTAGAGTATATTTACATGTGCCTGTGATCTCATGACCAGTGATCCTAGTTTTCTGTTTAAAAATGGCAAACTCTCTTTGATTTCTTTAACCCTGCAAATTCTCCAATTTAAAACCCCAGAATCTGCATATAGTTGAACACATTTTATTGACATATTTACAATTTAAAAATAATTTTGAAGCCTATCAGTGCCTCAATCATTAATAAAATAAATTCTAAATACCTATAAATTTTTGTGTTTGATTTTTGGGGTTTTTTGTCATGGAAAGTCAGAGTTCCCTCTGCCCCCTTTGCTTACCAGAATGCAGGTCCATCTGTGGCTATCCCCTCCACTGCTTTGTGGTGCTGAGCATCCCTGATATGCTGGTGTCCTTCCCATGCTATTTCTTCTCACTCCTGACCCACAGCTGCCAGCCATGCTGGTGCCCCTCACTCCTCACCTACAACCCCCTTTCCCCCTGGCCCAGCTGCCAGGATTATGGGGCCAGGGACCCAGGTCTGTAGCCCCCTGCCCTCCACAGCAGCACCTCGGCCCGGCTGCCACATGTGGGAGACAGCAGCTGCTGCGACAGAGCAGAGTGCAGAGCCCAGCTCCCCCTCCCCCACAGGCAACATGGCTGGAGTAGAGCCTGTGCGGGGGTGAATGGGGACTGTCTGCTGCGGCCTTGGGCTCCCTCCTCTTCTGCCTTCCCCCTGAGGCCTCTGCAGCCCACTGGGCAGAGCCTGGTGCAGTGGGCAGGGTGGGGAAGCTTGGTGCTGCTGCTGGAAGTGGTGCGCAGCCATGGTGAGATGCCCCCTGCCCACCTGGCAGTAGTTGAAGGCACAACTCTGTGCCTCCACCCCTGCTGCTGGGTGGGAAGGGTGTGCCTCAGTATGGTGGTGCAGGGCTTGTGGCAGCAGCTTCGAGCTTCCCCTGCTCTTCCCTGCCTCACCAGGTCCCACCTGCTGGGCTCCAGAGGCCCCGGAAGGAGGGTAGCAGGGTGGGGAGTTTGGGCCCACAGCCTGCCCCATCCTTGCTCTGTGCACATATCTGGGGGGCATGTGCCCCACATGCCCCCATTTGGATTGCGCACAGCAGCAGGGAGCTGCACCCCCCTCCCCGACAAGCCGCCCACAGCTCTGTCCCGCTGCCTGCCCAGGCCCTGCAGCCCCACATGGCCCTGGGCCCCAAGTCCCACTCACTGCCTGGGTTGGGCAGCAGCCCCAACCCCAGCCCTACCGAACTCCCTCCCTCACTATGAGGCCCTTAATCCCCCCAGCCACCACCAGATTTACCTGCAGGGAGCTGTTCTCTAGGCTGCCTGGTGTCCATGTGTATGTGCACGTGCATATGGCACCCCCATGCCTGACTGCCCTCTTCCAGCTGCCCCCAGCCCCTTGCAGGCTGCAACTCTGCCAGGCTGCAAGGGGAAACTCACCATTTCTCACATTTTTCTCCTTAAAATGAGAACACCCATGTTTTTCTTCTTAAAATGAGAAGATCTGGGTTTTACCACATTTTTCCATAGTAAATAGAAAACCTGGATCCCTGCTCATGACCTACTTATGATACTGAAATAAACTGCCCTTTACTTGTGGAAGTATAAACACAATAAAATCCCAAAAGCAAATAAGGTACAGCTAAGTGGAAAAGTACTTGAGAGTTGGGCAGTAGTAAGAACAACAAATAAAAAGGGTTGTTGTGGGGTTTTTGTGTGATCTTTATTTGAAGGTAAAAGTTCTTTCTGGCTTTCTCATTCTTTGAAAATTTTACTGTGGCTTATACTTTGTAGTATATAAAAGTCGTTAGAACTCAGTCAGGTGCAAGACATTCTTAAACTCTGATTCCATCAGAGGGGAATCTTATGTGTACCATTTTGGAAACAATTGAAACAAATAAGGATGGCACTACCATTAACATACTGAGGCCTTTTCTAGACCAAAAAACCCCCCAAAGCTATATAACAAGCTTATGATCAGTGTTGTATTAAAAATTAGGGTGTTATTTTTTGGCATTTGTTTGCTTTCATGCTTGGATCAAAATTTTCTAGCACTTTTTTTTTTTTAATGAAGTCCTGTTCAAAAATTAAATTTTTACAGGAAAATTCACTTTCTCAGTGCTTTGACCAAATTGGAAACAAGAAACTTACATGTTATATTCTTCGCTGTTTCTTTTTTCTTCCATTTTTTGCTTTTAAAACTGAGTAGAATCCTGCTTTGTCTCCTGATATTTAAATAAGAATTTACATCTTTAAAAAAATGTGGAAACATTAAAAATTTGGGGGGAAAAAACCCAAAAGGTCTACTTTTCAGCTTCTAAAATAATCTGTTTTATAAATTTCAGCAAATTGGCTTCTCTCAGCCAACTGTAGCTATTGCTATTTTGGAAATATTTGGTTAGTTAACATATGTTTGTCTCTAAAGATGTTATTTATGCATGTCCTGGAGGACAAACTAAGCACTTTTTATTTAAACAAACTGAATAAGTTGTATTACAGAAAAAGGCAAAAAGGACAATACTTCCTCATGGAATAAGAATGAATGACTGAAGATAATCCATGTTTAATAGAAAAGGTAATAGTGGAAGAAGCCCCTGTACATAGCCTGGGGAAAATAGTCACATTGCATGCATGGAGAGGAGAGAGAGAGTATTTCAAATATTAATAATAAAGATTAAGTCAGTCATAAATGATTAACGTTGTCCTTAGGGAAGGGAAATAACTAACCATGGTAGTTTTCAGTTCAGCTAAATGTTAGTATTTTTAATACAGCTGTTTGATAATGCTGTCTGAGGAGTTGTTGTATGACATGATGGTAATATATCAAGCCTTCTGAAATAGTAGTTGCCCCAGAGGCGGTATAGTTGTTATATTTTTAAGCATATCTTTTGTATCTGCTTGTTAATGGATATCAAAGGTGGGTCATAATAAAGGGCTACCAAGCCAAGATATGAACCTCCTTAACATACAGTGTTAGATTCTTTTAGTGATGTATATAAATACGTATGCTAGTTTTTACAAAGCTGCATGGAATTAGTTTTTTCCTTTTTATTTTCTGACTTATAGACCTCATACTATTTCAGAGATAAGCCAGAGAATTAAAAAAGAGTGAAAACTTAAACTTTTATTTAGAAAATCTGTATTGTGTAATGTATTCAACCTGCCTAATGCAATTAAACTGAATTCTAAGAAAAAGGTATTTTCTTCAAGATTATATGTAAGGCTTCGACTGTTCCACCGGCAAATTTAACTTGTCTGCTGGTGATTGCATTTCAGATACCTCACGATTTCATTGACTCTGGCAGTGCTATAGGTCTGTGTTCTTCACAAAGGCAAACTGTTTTTGAACAGTTTCTGTGGTGAATTAGGTACCAGATTAACTCTGGGCCTGCATTGTCTTAGAGTTGTTTTTCCTTCAGCACACATGTTTGTTCTGGCAATTGCAAGTAAATTTTCACTCCATTTATGTTTGACCTTGTTCATGTTCATATTCTAGTGTCTCAGAGTACAGGATCTCACCCTTTCTGCCCCAGGAACTTTATTTTGGATACTCTATTGTCATAGCAGCAGCTGTTAGCGTATTGTGGCATTCTGCACCAGTAATTCCATTTTTATAGAATAGATATTGATTTTCTTCATTTTGGCAGATGAAGGTACAGTGGGGCACCCCTTGACCTATCACCTGAATGGTGTGAAACAGGAACAGAAGAAAATGTCAAAGTGGTAGTAAAGTGAGCAGCAGACATTTAGGTCTGCCTGTCCCCCCTGCCTTGAAGCAGTGAAGTCAACTTGGTCCTATCCATGTAGTGCAGAAGAAAAAGGATTTATGCTGATTTAAATATTACATAAATTACATTCAGTGATAATTTCCTGATACTAAACAAGTATTTTTCAAAGAAAATTACTTGATTGATATATCTATAGATATATCTATCTCTATAGATAGATATAGATATATAGATGTATATATAGATATATATAACTATTAGACTTGCATTCTTGTTGCATAAAGGTATACATACCTAAAACAATAAAAACACAATTTCTTACCTTTAAAAAAAAATAAAGCTATATTAACTTCTTTGTTTTTGTTATTTGACTTCCTTAAGTAAGGTCAGAGTGGATCATTTTTTATTATTGTTCTCTAAAAATTGCTCTATTTGCTCCAAAACCTATAGGACATTTGTCTTTCTAACACAACGTAAGAAATTCTAAAATACTTAGTACTGGAAGCTTTTAGCTTCTTATGTATTAACTCCTGAATGGTTTTGATTTTAAGCTTAGTGTACATGTAGTCTTAGGCAGGGCCTAATACAGTGGTCTCCACCCTTTTTATGGTGAAGATCACTTTTGGCACCCCAGGATCTACCCCTGCCTCCCAGACAAGTAGCCCAGGCTCTGACCCCACTTACCCAGTCTGGCTCAGGTGACAGGGAACACTGCTCAGCCCAGCCACATGCGTCCCGCCACTCCCAATTGTGGAGCCTCTGACAAACTGAGATCAACTGTCAAGAGGCTTCACGATCAGCCAGTTGAGATCAACTGGTTGGTGACCACTAGCCAAATGTATTTTAAGAATTTTCCAAATAAAACAAGACTTCCCAAATAAAAGAAAAAAATGTTCTGCATATTTTAAAGTTTTCCAAATAGAGGGGTATTTAAATGATGAGCCAAAAATAGTGAGTTGTTAGGATGGATCTTGGACATGATGATAGAGATGGGGTTCTTTTAACATCTTAAGCATTTCAAACAGTGAGGACATACACGTCCTACAAAGCTTTCTAGAAGTAACCCTGTAGAAATAATAGCTTCTTTTGAAATCCTTCATTTTGAAGGACTTCGCATGATGGGGTTGCTTGGCCTTCCAGCATCCAGTGGGAAGAGGAGTTGGAGAGGAAGATAGATTGCCAAAAAGTACTCTCCTGTCCACTCAGCTTTGTCACCTGGGGTGGAGAGCAGGAATCCCTTTGTGCCTCTCCCACCGGAACGAGGAGATTGGGGCAGGTGAGGGGAGGTGCTATGGGTGACCAGAAGCCAGTGTATAAGAGAATGCTGTCCATCCTACTCTTTCCACCCACTGCCTCAGGTAGGGGGAGCTGAACCACAGACCTGAGCAATCTCCTGGTTGGAAACCATGCAGCTGCAGCATTTTAAAGTACTGCAGTGGGAGGAGAAGGAAAATGGGAAGTTGTACTTCTGTCTGTGGATAAAATGCTCTATTTTTGAAGTGCTTCAGAGTACAACAGTCTTAGAAGCACTTCAGTGTTATGTCTGTCCAGGGCCTAGGAAAGAACATTTTCCCCACCCTTGCAGATTTATCTTACCGTGCATGTCTCTTCTCTTGTATTTGACTGATAGCCTTTCAGAGAACTGTTAGATATTAGAAGTTTTTTGATAATCCTTGTTTGAACCAGGAAGACTTTGGTCTTAAAGATTTTGTAGCTTTTTTTCATTCTCATATAACTTCCTGTGTTCAGAGGCTAGTTTTGTAAGTAGAACGCTGTTTTGATCATTTATGTCAGTGTAGTTATTTGAGGATACACATGAAAAGCTGGTCATTTATGAAGTCTGTGATTTGTAGCTTATGCACCTTTCTGATGCCTATGTATTAGGACATTTTCAAGTATTTTACAAGGTCATATAAATTATATAAAGATACTAATATTTAACATACTTTAATTGAAAGGAGGAGCAGAATAAAAGCTGCAGCCTTTATTGCCTCAGAATTTAAGTGGCATCTCTTTCAGCCTAAGTTTATACAAGATCCGACTGTCTCTTGAGATTCCCTTCTGTAAGTAGGGAGATTTTATTTAATTCAGAGCCACTGACAAGCAAAAGTAGATTCTCTTTGCCACATTATTACTCCTCTGAGCTTCAACCTTTTGTTAAAATGGTTCACATGCTGCTCCCTCTCAGCTGCACGTACTGAAGGGATTTCTCATTCTTCTTCCTATAATTTTTTAGCATTCTTTTGGATCAAGGATGTGTTGGAATTGCCATATACAGATCAATACCACTTTTTCCTTTGGGGCAAAGAAGTGGTTAAGCCTGTATTCCATTTCTTTCATAAAGCAAAATCTTCTTTCCTGCTGAGTCAAAGTTTCTTCAAAGGCCCAACAGAGCCAAAAAGCATCATCATGTGGTCCACACAAAGAATGTCTCAGAATAATTCAGTGCATTAGGAAGCTGGCTCACCTGGTCGTTCTTTTTGGAACCAGGTCCATATAAAGTATTAACAGCCTTTTAAGACTTCTTTGTTCTGTGGCAGTGGTTCTCAATGGAGACCACAGCCAATTGGAGCTGTCCCGCATATTTCCTGTGGAGGCAGATCAGGAAGCAGCTGTGGTTAGAGCACACACTTTTTATGCAGGCCTTCCCAGTCCGATCCTACATATTACTCCTGGAAATAGAGGCATGTTGGTCCTGTTGGTGGAACAGTCCTGTGTGCAGGGTTAGGCTGACATGGGCTGTAGCTGGAGCAGCTCTGAGGCATGCAGGCCAGGTAAGACCTCCTTCTCTGCCCCCTTCCTGCTGCTCTGCAATGTTGGCACAGTTATGCCCAGGGCATAAAACTCATTAGTTATGCCTACTCCTCCTGCCTTCTTTAGGTTTTTCAGGTCACTGTATTGAAGAAGCAATGCCCTGGTTGAGAACTACAGAGGTAAGCTGAGGAAAGATGAATAGGCTTTACTTATTTCTCTGGAAATGCATTTAGAATACTGACTGGATTGACTGCTGCTTTCCTTTTAAAATTAAGAAAGGTGCTTGAGTGTCTTCCTATAGTTGCTTTGTGATTATTGGCTTGGAACGGCCTCTGTAAATGCAGCCTTCAGCTGTTGTGGGTCATGCAGGGTGCACCCTATTAATCCATTTGTTCCAGATACTTACATTTTTTCATAAGTAACTATTGAAATGTCTATTGTTAGACTGACATAGTTGGGAATTAGGGAATAGTGAGTTCTTCATCTTTTTAGGTCAGTGGTCTTTTTTGACTCAAGGTACCGCTCATTGGACTCAAGGCACCGCACCATAACTTTTGTGAATCAAATAGCATCCAATTTCAGAAACATCTAAACAATACAAGTAATTTTAATTCTATCAGAATAAGATCAACCAGTCACTTTTGTTTGGCTTAGTGGAAATTTTCTGTCTCCGTTTGTAAATGATAAAGAACTTAAGTTCTGAGCTAGTTTAAATAGACTTAAAGAAATCAAATTACTGTTCTTTCTAACTTTTTTGTTATTCTTAAAGCTGTAGTGCAACTCCTCAGGATTACTTGCTTGCCACTTCCATTGAGCGTAAGTCTGTAGTACCCAGAGATGCCTGGGCTGAAAGTGTTTTTTCCCTTTTTCTTGGTCTAGTGAATTGAATATGAGACTAGAAGTCGTATCATCCAAATCCTGGCTGTTCTTTGCTTATTTTTTTGAGTGCAGGCAGCCTCCTTTTACTTCCCCTCTGAAAGGGAATAGACATTTTCCAAATGTCTTTGGAGGAATCCATGGAGGAATAAATAAATACATATATTGTTTTATGATCCCATTATTAGCTCTGTCGCTTCTCAGAAGGAGAGAGGCAATATCCCAACAGTCTCATATTTTCTTTCAACATAGAAAAAAATTCAATGCAGCCTCGGTGTCAGTGGGAAAACTGGGCAAGTATATAAGCATGAAAATATCATAATGTGAGATTAGCCATTCAAATACTATTGTGATAGATATGATGCATCGAGATAAGGTAGATTACATGGTATGATATAGCAGTGTTTCCCAAACTTTTCCTCAGCATGACCCCATTTCTTTAGTATGGCCCCTCACTCCCCAGCCCTGCTGGTGCCCCTCG
>NW_017729024.1:125852515-125858008 GCF_001723915.1 Gavialis gangeticus
GCCCCCCCCCCCCCCCCCCCCAGCCTTGCTGACAGGGTTCCCCAGCTGCCAGGGCTATGGGACCAGGGCCAGGACCTGCAACTCCCTGCCCCCCCAAGCAGCACTCTAGCCCCAGGTACCATGTGCAGGAGGCAGCAGGAGCTGTGGCTGGAGTGGAGCGTGGAGCCTCCACGGCCCAGCAGTCGGAACCAGATATAGGAGGGGAGGTTCAGTGATGCTGCCAGGAGCCCCACACTGGCTGCACTGCCATAGTGAGGTTCCCCCTGCCCACCTGGCAGCAGCAGCATTGGCAGCTGTGCTCCCTGCTGCTGCCAGGCGGGCAGGGGGTGTCTCATTATGGCAGCATGGCCAGTGTAGGACTCCTGGCAGTGACACCAAGCCACCCTGTCCCACACAAATCTGGGGGGCACATCCCTCCCCCATGCCTCCCTCCCTGGGAATGCCCAATCCCATTTTTATCTTTGTGACCCCAAATGGGGTTGCGACCCAAAGATTGGGAACTACTGATATAGCATATTCTCTTCAATTGTGTAGTTGGACCCTGGTTTATTCCTGTGACAAAACTTTTACATTTACTTACACTTTTTAAAACCTCATCTTATAACCTATTTAATAAGGGAATACCTTTTGACCAGCATTAGTTTTCAGTGTTTTCTCATAGTTCAGCTAGACTTCCTTTCAGTTAAATGCTTTCCTTTTTTTGGTTTTCCCTGAATAGGTATATGTACATAATAAGGTATTATTTTGGAAGAATCATTGTTTTAGGCCTGAGGTGTTCAACCTCTGGCCCTTGAGCCAAATGCAGACCGTGGAGCTACTGCATCTGGCCCATTGGGGCTCCCCATTGGTTGGGAAATTTGGCAGCAGGGGAGTAGTGACCACATTCCCCCACTGCCATATTTCCACAGCCAGATCCAGGCCAGGCCATGCCACCTCCTCTCTGCCACTGGGTTGGGGCTGGGCTACCCACCTGCCCTTGCCTAGCTGAATTGGGACAGGTTCCTGCCCCCTTCCCACCCATGGGGCTGGATTGGGGCCAGGCCAGGCCCCCTTTACCCCCACAAGGCTGGGTCAGAGGTGGACCACATCTGCTTCCCCCTGCGGGGCTGGATTGGGCCAGGCTGCTCTCCCCCAGTCCCCTTTGTGCTGCTAGATGAGGCCTCTTCATGTCTGCCCTAGACACTAGATCATGGCCACCTGCCACATCCAGCCCATGGATGGACCAGGCACTGCCAATCCGGCCTGCCAAGGAAAAAGGTTGAGCACTGTTGCTTTAGGTTAATTGAGAGTATTACAAATACTGCTTTGCAAACATTTTTCTTACAAAGAACACCCATTCACCTTTCCACTTCTGTTCAGTTTAACAAAAAAACTGCTTTAATAATTTGTTATTCTAAAACTGGAGGTTCTGTTCTGGAACAGAAAATTACTTCTTTGCAGTCTAAAGTATGGGAACAGATTTCTATTCAGTGTGTTTCCCTCCCCTTGCCTCCTTTTCCCTTATTGTACAAGGAGTAACAAAGAAAAGTTGATGTTAAAAATGTTTCTTTTGACACTTATGTTGCTGTTCTGGTGTCTCAGTTTGAAAACTTAGAATTTGTTTTGGTAATACACATGAAACTTCATCAGATGATAGCAAGAAAAAGATTGCTTGTATGTTTGTGTACACACAAAATTGACCTTTTTGATCCAGCTTAACATCTAAGCACTAAGAGCGGTCATTTGTTTTGACAGCAGAATTAATTGAGGCTAAAACAGTTGAAATTCCACTTGTATCAAGCTGTTCATTAGGAATTGCTCTCTGGCTTTAGTGCTGTCAGAAAAATAACCTGTCCTGCTATGATTAAATAGCAGAATAATGGTCGGTCCACTGCATTTGAGAGAGAGGTTGAATAAACTTTCTACTGCGGAAACAATTCAGAAGTGACATGCTGCAAGGGGGGTCAGAATGTGCATTGATATCCAGCTGAGCTGTCAACTGGCACTGAGCCAGGCACGCAAAGCTTTGCCATTTGAAGCAGCATGAGAGGCATATGCAGTTTAAAAAAATTGTCCTCCTTTCATGCATGATTTAATGTCAAAGAAAAAAAACTTTGTTTTCATCAAAAACTGGTAATATTGTCTGTTGTCACATTTGTAATTACAGCTAGTGTTACAGGATCTACCTTTGCAATGCTTACGTTAATACAAATATTGATGCTTCTGCACATTTCCGCCCTTGATAACCAGTTCTCTGACCAAAGAACTTATTTTTTTTGTAGTGTGAATACTTTCTGTTGCTGAAAATCAGTTGCATTTGGTAAGAATATAAGTAGCTTTAACCAAGTAGCTCATTTGTGGATTTCTATAATTTGATTCTTGTCAGCTTGTCAGGCTATTTCAATACATAACATAACATACTTAAAATTGATCCCAATGTCTGTTTAAGTGTGTAACACAATTTTGTATTTTCCTTGCAAGTAATGTATTAAAAATTATTTTGCCTCTCTTTTGTTAAAGAATTACAGTGTGCATGTAATTCAAAATATTTACGTATTCCCAATAGCCTGTAGCTCCAGCCTTAGCCAGAAGTGTTGTCTTAGTCTTGTCTCACAAGTTAAACACTAGTGACCTGTCATGGGAGCCTTATTAATTACCTGGTTGATAAGACATGTAGCTGTCTTCAAGGCTGTTAGTGCTACTTCACAGATTAGTTAGATAGCAGGAGTAAGATGTTTGTTGAAAAACTCTCTTGCTAAAGTGCACCCTCTCTAAGATATTTTGCACTAGATGAGGAATAAAAAACTATTATGTTTGCAATATTATTTTCTTTTAATTTAAAAAAATGGATTTCGCTTGTTGATTATACATTTTTATATGCCAGTGTGGAACTGATAGCTCTGAAATAAGATTGATCTCTCAGTAGTTCCAGCTAGTCTTGCTTGCCATAAAACTTAGTACATACTTAATTTGATTTTCTAATACAGGGCTGTCCCCTAGGCCACATGCAGCCTACAAAAGCTTAATTTAAGGCTTGCAGGCTTCCTCCTACATGCCACTTTTGTCTCCTCCCACTCCCCCCGCCACCTCATGCAACTCCTGTTGTTACTGGGGTCCCTGGCTTCCCATCCTGCTCCTCCAGCTTCTGCTTCCTGCCCCTGTCCATGCTCCTGGAGTGCTGTCCTAGTGTTGTCCTAGTCTGGAGATGGGGTAGCGTCGCCCACAGGGACCCCAGGACTCTGTACAGCCCATGAGGTGGGAGGCAGGGGCAGGGAGTCCATGCAGCCCAGGCAGCAGGGGACCTGTGGTGGGGAGCCTGTGTAGCAGGGGCAAGAGGGAAGGGTGCCACAGTTTGCCCGATAGGGCTGTACAAAACACTATCATTTCATTTTGACGTCCATTTCACTGTTTTGAAGGGACAGTGTTTCATTTTGTTCCATTTCGAAGCACTGGCCCATTTCATTTCGTCAAAATTGTTTCACTGTTTCAATGAGTTTCATTGTTTTGCCCATAGGCTATAATGGGGCATCATGAAATGCCTAAAACTTTGTCATTTCTTGCCTGATTTGGATGACAATTGCAGTATGGATCCAGCTTGTAAGAAGCTCTACAGTCTAGGTCTAGCTCAGAGGGCCAAGGGAGTTTAACTCATTTGGTTTAATCTAATCGTTGCATTTACTTGCATCGTGCACTTTGGTACAGTTTAGTACAGTCAGTTATTGTGTTCAGGATAGTTTCATAGTTTGTAGGGTTGGAAGGGACCTGAGCAGATCATCAAGTCCGACCCCCTGCCATGGCAGGAAAGAGTACTGGGGTCAAACGACCACAGTGAGGTGTTTGTCTAGCCAAGACTGGAGTAGCAGAGAGATTTGTCTAGTGAATTAACACATGTATTAGGATGTGGAATAGTCTTTAAAGACAAATGGTAGAAAATGAAATAGACAAAACATAAAAACCTGATCGCTTGTTAAGTAAGTAGAAGTCCCTGCCTTCTGCTCAGTACTGCTGCTTTCGTTAGCAAATGGGGGAGGAGAAAGACGACATTGTGAAGCTGGGATTACAGGTAGGATTTTTACCTCAGCCCTGTGCTTTTACTAAAATTATTTCAGTTAATGGTCTGGAATCCTTATGGTCTCTAAAGACATCAGGCGTAACAGGCAAGAAAGGAGTTAAAGAAATTGCATGGTCTGAGAAAATGCCTGTTGAAAAAAATGTTAAATGATTTTGTGTATTTTACTATCTGAGGGATTTTTAGCTTTTTTTGTTTTTTATTAAATACTTGGCATATTAAGTGAGAGCTTTTTCTGGTCAACTTAGAACAAATCTATATAGGTCACTCGAGAAGCAAGAGAAGCAACTATATCAGTGCTGTTCAACCTTTTTTCTTAGGGGGCGAGATGAGCAGTACCTGGTCCATCCACAGGATGCATGTGGCTGGGGGCAGCTTGGATGGATCCAGCATGGTCGGGGAGGAGGGGACAGGGGGCATGGCCCACACCTGAATCAGCCCTGCAGAGGGCAGGGAGGGAGCACGGCCCAGCTCTGATCATGCCTCTTGGGAGGAGACGGGGCATGGCCTGGCCCCAACCCAGAGGCACAGAGAGAAGGGGGCATAGTTTGGCCCAGGTCAAGCTGTGCTGGGGGAGGGGGCACATGAATTTGGCAGCTGGTAAGCGTAGCCACTGCTCCCCCAATTCCAAATTTCCCAAATGTGTGGAGACTTGTGGGCCAGATGCAGTGGCTCTGCAGGCTGCATTTGGCCTGCAGGTTGAGCACCCGTTTTAAAATCAAAGGAAAATAAATAGCGTTGGAAATTAAGTTTATTGATAAATACTTTCTTAAAATGTTGATGCTTAATTTCTAAAGCTTCTGAAACAGGGGTGAGCAGTTACTTCAGTTTGTGGGCCACTTAATGAGTTTCAGTGAACCGTCAAGGGCCGTACACACACAATATTTCAGAAGATATCATTTTAACAAATTATATGCATAAAAAAACATACTAAAATTTAAACATCTACTGTAACATATTTTATCTCAATAAATATTTTTGTCCTGATATATGTTTTTTTTGAGTAGTGTATATAGAGGTGATTGCATAATAGCTCAAAATAAAGTTTTAGTTTTGCATATTGTATGGGGGAGAGGGGAGGAGTATGTGGGTGTTTGTGTTGGGGGGGATATAGATTTGTGAAGGGAGGCTGGCTGCATAGTAGGTCCCGGGACCTGGCCAGGATGTGGGCGGAGGGGGAGGCAGGGGGATGGAGCTTGCCCAGGTGGTACAGTACAGGTTTCATAGATTTCATAGACATTAGAACTGGAAGGGACCTTGGAAGATCATTGAGTCCAGCCCCCCGCCCAAAGGGCAGGAAGTCAGCTGGGGTCATAGGATCCCAGCAAGATAAGCATCCAATTTGCTCTTGAAGGTGTTCAATGTAGGTGCTTGAAACACCTCCTATGGCAGGCTGTTCCAGACCTCAGGGGCTCGGACAGTAAAGAAATTCTTCCTTATGTCCA
>NW_017729024.1:125858139-125867634 GCF_001723915.1 Gavialis gangeticus
GCAGAATAATCCCACTTGGAGGTGAATCCCATCCTTTATCCTTTGTAGGCCTTTCTTTTTAGCCTCAGGTCTGCTAGGTCCCTGGAGAGCCAGGGGGGCTGCTGAGACCTCTTGCTGCCTTTCCTCCAAGATGGAATAGACTTAGCTTGTGCATTGAGGCTCTCTCCCTTGAGGAGCAACCACTCTTCTTGAACTCCCCTCTCCCTAGGGTCGTGGTCCCTTAGGGCCTGACTGACAAGCTTCCTGAGCTTGTCAGGGTTGGCTTTCCTGAAGTCAAGGACTTCCATGTTGCTCACAGACTTGCCAGCTTTACAGTGGATGGTGAAGGTGATCAGGTGTGTTCTGCCCACCCCTCTCATCCCCCATCTAGCCTGCAGCTCCCTTCACAGTGCTCCCATCCCAAGCAACCAGCACTGTTTTCCTGCCCCCACATGCCCCATGCCTGCCAACAGCCCTTCCCCAGCCTCAGTGCACACAGCTTCCCAGCGGGGCTACTTCTGTTGCTGCAGCTGCCTAGATGCTACTTGGCTACCCCCACCTCCAGTGTCTTCTCCCCCTCCTCCTCCTGCCCCTGTTGCATCATTCCAGGCAGGGAGAAGCTGCAACTGGGTGGCTTCTTCCCCAGCACACAGAGCTCCAGCTTCAGCTTCCACCCACTCGGCCACCTCATTGAGCTGGGTGGGTGGAGTGAGTGGAAGGCAGTTGGCAGCTGAAGCTAGAACCCCGCATGCTGGAGCAGGAACTGCCCAGCTGCAGCCTCCCCCCTGCCATGCAGCACAGCAGGGGCAGGAGGAAGAGTAGCTGCTGGAAGCAGGGGGAGCTAAGCAGTACCTGGGCAGCTGCAGCAGGAGCAGCTCCACTGGGAAGTTGTGCATGCTGGCTGGGGTCAGAGCCAGGGCAGTGCAGTCAGCAGGCACAGGGCAGGTGTGGGCAGGGGGGAGCAAGGACTGCCCAGGGCAGGAGCAGGCAGGGCTCGGCCTCATGCCGAGTGTCTCTGGAGGCAGCCATTGGGCTGGATCAGTTGGCAGGCCTTATCCAGCCCATTGCTATTCTAAAACAATTTTAAAAGATCATTTTTAAACTGTTATTATAGTTCTGCTCCTAGATTCTAACCTTACAAAGAACTGTATGTGTGCCTACCTTTGTGTACAAGTACATGCATTTGTCAGATCGGCATTTTATTGAATATCAATAAAATCCTTATTTTGAGGATACATGTTTTTGTATTTAATGAGATATTGCTTAATTTTTTCATATATGGAAAATCTCTTTAGAATTATGTAATGCCCCTTATTTGCCTATACCCTGAGTCAGTTTACTTGGCAAAATATATGTAGAGGTTAATTGATTTTTGTTTATCTTTTTAATTTTTTTAAATTTACTATATTGCACTGCTTTTTCTCATTTAGTTGTGTGTAGTTCTTATTGCAGTCTTGGAAAAATATCATAAAGTAGATTAGTTTTAATATATAGAACACAGTTTTGACCTGAAAGATCCAAATGAATATTTTCTCATCACTTCTGAGTACGTTTTTTATGATTTACTTGGTAAATATTTCACAGCTGTTAGAAAGAACTAAGCTGGGATGACTTGAATATGCATTAGTCCCATGCTTACATCAGCACTAACTTCACAGTTTTTTAAATAAATGCATTTTAAGTGTTTGAATGTGACATCTTGTGTAATACATTTGTTATATCAGTATGTTTAAAAACAATATTAGTTGCATATTTTCAGGTACTTGGGCTCTGCTTCATTTAAGTCTGAATATTAGGTTTCTCAAAGGTGTAAGAATGACTTTCTTCCAAGTCACAGACAGAAAATGCCTCAGGGCACTGTTCTTTCCTTTTTTCCAAATCAAAATTCATAAAAAGGTACACAACTTTCCTATGTTATTTCTTACACCAAAAAACTAAAAAGAGGTTTCAAAGTATCACTATAAAGCATTTCTTATAGTGGGAATAGGAAACACTTCAATATTTAAAGATGCATAAAAGTTTCCATCTGAGCTCTCAGTTGCTTGTAATTGAAATTTTCCAGGCTTGGTTTGTTTCTTGAAAATGATAATTTTTTTTAAGATGACGTAGGTATGTATGTGGCAGGGGTGGGGGGAGCGTGGTTTCTATACAGTGTCAGGGGGAGGAAGCAATAGTTTGCCATTGTATGTGTAATGTAAATATAATCATATATGTGTGTGCACACAAACGCAGGCACACAAGTTGAGTGCCATTATGATGCTCACTTTAAAAACACAGGAGTGTCTCGATCTAAATAGCTGTCTCCTAAACTAAACTGTCCACAATGGCAATTTTTTTTTGTTAAAACAGTACCGTTCACTTAAAGTCTTTCGTTTCAGTAACTTAACAGTAATTTAGGTACCATGTTTGCATTGATGCTTTTTGCTGTTCTGTCATTTTTTTCACTTTTTCCTATTTTTAAAAGTGGTTTTTCTCCCTTCTTACTATGTAAAAGTCCTGAATGGAAATGTATGTGATGAATGGCAAAGCTAATATAAAATAGTACAATTGGGTAGTGCCGTAGCAGTGTATGCATTTTCCCTTTGCATCTCTCTTGTTAAAAAATAATTGGTATAAATTTGAATGTACAGTCAATAGAATGCAAGTTGCCTAGAATCATGTTAACGTAGCAACTGTGACTAGAATATATGTTAAATTATATTGACAGTGGTATTCTCAGTAGTCAGATGTAACTGTGTGCAACCTGATCGAGTTCATATTGATCTCCTTGACATTTTTAATATTTACTTGTGAGATCATAAAGTCTTTCAGTAGTCAATTATATAGTCGTCATCATATTTGCATGAATTTTCAGGTTGACTGTTTTAGGGCTGAGTACTCTCAGAACATGAGTTCGTAGTGACATTTTTGTATTAAGGAGAAAAAGATGTTATTTTTTAAAAATATCTCAGAAAATGTCTCTTAAGATTAAAGCTAATAACTAATACTCATGTTCAATTTTCTTTAAGGCCTTATTGACTTTGAAGAATGCAATACGTCTACTGCAACTGAAGGTGAGTTGTTAATTTCTTAAGCTGCTACTAGATTTAAAAAAAAAAGTTGGAAAGTTATTAAGTAGTAGTACTCTTGAAACATTTTTTATTAAAAATTGGCATTCAAGAAAATGTCCAGGACCACTTCTTGACAGAATGTATATAAAATTGTTAAAAGATCAAAATGTTTTTCATAAACAGCTGTACTTCCATTTACAACCATTTGGTTTGTCATTTCCAGTCTGGTGCTCTATTTCTAGAAGACCAGACATTAACAATTGACTGGATAATTTACAAGTGGCAAGCTAAACCCTGGTTTGCACTTAAAGTTTTGGAATATACATCTATATTGATTATGCCAACACACATTCTAGTGTAGACAAATTTGTAGGCAAAGTACTTTGTCAGTATATAGTTAATTTTCTTCAGGCTATAAACTACAACTGCATATGTGTGTCTTTACTCCTTTTGGGAGCATGGGTTGCCAGTATAATAGCTATTGTGGGAATAGATTTTTAAGTGTAGGCAACTCTGAGTTGCCCAAATTACAGTTGAGGGACCTTCAAATATTTAGACAGTGGAGTAAATGCATGCTTTTGAGAACTAGCATCATACCCCAATAATAATTCCTTGTGGACTTGAGTGTTTTCTGAAATGAAAAATATATAAATACAAATTTACACATTCATGAATTATTATTGTATCAAGGAAAAAAGAATCCATCAATCTGCCTGCTGTGATATAAATTTGTCCTGGCTTCCTGGATTCCAGTTATCTAAGCAAACATTTTCCCAGACTGCAGAAATTTCTCAGCTGCATCAATACCACCTAGTGTACTCCAAGCAAAAGGATCATATCAGTGAGCAAAACTGCTAGAAGAAATGTTGAATTACTATTCCAGATGCTCAGATTTTATATCAGGGGTGGGTAAAATATGGCTCACAGGATGGATCTGGCCCATGCACAGTTTTTGTTCAGCCCATGGCAGGTCCTTTGGTCCCGCCCAGACCAGGCACAGAGGGCAGCCTGGGCTGGGATGCTTGATGGCGCTAGACATGCCAACCAAGAGAGCGGAGGCAGCTGCTGGCTTCTGAGCCATAGCTCCAGCACCAAGGTAGCCACTTCTGCTCGCCTGCCCCAGCAATTGGAGGAAGCATTAGTGCCAGATGCAGGCTGGAAGGCGGGACCCCATGCACAGTGCCTTGGGATAGGAGCCTGGCTGTATTTGCAGAGTTCCTGCTCCTGATTGCCCCTGTGGCACAGCATCTCCACCATGGCCCCCAGTGTGTGGCTCTTACCTGGCACTTGCTACCCGTGTGCCTAGAACAGCCCTGCCTGACTCGTGCTCTTCCTCCCCGTAGCCCAGGCCCTCTGCTGCTCCCCACTTTGGCAGTGGTTCTGCTGCCTCCCGAGCCCCAACCCACTGCCAGGCTTCTGTTTCCACTGCTTTTGTTGCCATCCTGGCTCTTTCCATCCATGCATGGGGGCTGCAAATGGTGCCTGCTTAGGTCTCTCTCCTGGCACTGTTCAGACTAATATTCAGTTCCACACAGTGCTGCGAGTCAGGGCATCCACAGAAAGAGCTGAGCCCCTGCTGGGTCTGCAGAGTTTCTGGGAACCACATGTGTTCTGCTGGCTCTGGGGCCCTTCAGCTTCTGACGCTCTGTCCTATCAGCCATAAAGCTGCTGCTTACTGTTTGGGCCCCATGGGCTGCCTCTCCTTAGCCAGGAAGCCCAGCCAGTTGCTCCCCACCTGTCCGCAGCCCCACCTGGGCTGAGCTCAGAACAGAACCATGGCTGACTGCCCACACACCTCTGTGATGCGTACCAGTTCCGCGGCCAGGGACATGTAGGGAGTGGCACCTGTCGCAGGGGCATGTGGGCAGCGGACTGTGGCTCTGTTCTGCACTCAGCCAGGATGGGGTTGGGCTCCCCAGCTAAGCAGTGGCAGCCCACAGAACCCAAACAGTAAGCAGCAGCTTGGACCCACGTGGCCAGGCCAACAGGATCTGTCCCTTAAGGAGTTTTGCTGAGTTATTGCGAAGGGTGTCGAGGGTACTGACCCAGCCCACAACAGCTCACCAAAACTCCCTGTTGCCCACCCCTGTAATATATAACTGTTTTACTGAAAGCACACTTTACTTCATCTAAGAGGTTATTTGGGAAAAAAGGAGTCAGAGCCATAGTGTTGAAGCTGTCTGTGAAGTTAGGCCTCAGATTTTTAAAAGATAATAGGGAAACTGGAGAGGATACAGAGGCAAGCAGTGAAGATGCCATAGAAGTTGGAATGCAAGGCATATGAGAAACTGAGAGAGCTAGGTCTGTTTAGTTTGAAGACAAGGAGATACAAGAATGAGGAGCATGTGATAGTAGTTGTCATATATTTGAAAGGCTGCCATAAAGAGAACAGCTGTTCTTGCTTGCTGTAGAGGGCAGGACATGAAGCAATGAGGCTGGAGAAACACTATTCCTGTATCACGCCAAACAAATGCATCTTCCATTCATGTAGGGGTTTAAACTAATTGAGCCTTGAGTCCTTTCAATCCTGTGATTCTAAATGATCACTCCCATATTTTCTGTTTTCTGAAAAAATTAGTCAACTTCAGCAAAAATCTAGGAGAAGAGTAGACATGACATTAGTCTGAGAGGATCTGGGTTTGGCATTCACTTCCTAATGGCGTTATGTAACTTATAACTTATGATGTAAGATACAAAGCCAGTTTTACCATGCTAAATGTTATAATGAACAGACTTTAACTTTGAAATCATTTTCATTTTATTACCTCCTTGTAAGCAGGTGTACTGGGCTTCAGATTTACTTTGAAAACTAAATTTTTGCTTCATTCACGAGCTATAGCCACATATTTAATATCTGCAAGGACTAGAGGGTCTGTGGCATTGTTAAACATGAATTCATTCATTTCTGTGATCTAAGGATAAACATTTCTTTCTGTAGGGGTAAAACCAAGGAAAAGAAAGCCTTTTGGTTTGTCTGGAATAATTAAGAAAGAAAAAGATGCAGAATCTGTGTAAGTATTTCAAACTTGGTGCATGCAGTTCCAGATGGAAATATATAGCATAATTACCAAGAAAAATATTAGTGTTGTGAATGAATATAAATTCTGTTAAAGGGACACTATTAACTTTACAGTTATTTTTTCTGAGAGACATTTTCCTTCTCCTAGATGCACATAAGAGTGTTATAACTAAAAGACATTAGTGGTGGGAGAGACCATTAAATTGGCTTGGTTTGGTGTTTGTTTGTTTTTTAATGCATTTGACAGTACTTCATCTGTTTAATTCTCTTCTCTGTTTAGGAAGCTAGGCCTTAGTTCCATAAACACTTCAGTTCATAGCTGACTTGGTTCATGTGGGTAATTTCACTTGGGTAGCAGGCATGCACAAAAAAATGCTTTGTGCCCAAGGATTTAGAGGATCAGGGCTTTAGTTCTCCTCTTCCTGAAAATGAAGTTACTCTTCTTATCATTTGTATAGGATAACTCTTAAGTATATTTTTCAGATTTTTTTTTTTAATAAAAAACAGGTATTAAATTGGATCAGAAATTAATTATGCTCTAAAATGAGTTTTCAAAACATCTTCTTTAAAAAAGATCAGACTGGTGGTATTTTGGGGGGTTTAAGTATTAAGTAATTTTGACTTGTCTTCTTTACAGCTTCTAGAAGTTCCCTCCCCCCCTCAAAGAACTTATAATGTAATAGAGATACAACAATTTAAATATGTTTTCAAATAAGAGGGTCAGCAAGTCTTTTTAATCTTAGAATATTTGGTTACTTTATTTTTCAATAACAGTCTGCCAATAATTAATGATTTAAGCATGATGCTCATTATTTACTTATACCAAACAAAGATGCTTTTATGATTTTTCTTTCGTCCTTTTGATTTTAGCAGTGTTAAGTCTCTGGACCACACTTGCTTCTCTCTTTATACTGTTACCTTGGGACTCTTTGATAGATTTTACTAAATAATTTTCCCTAAAGGTGTTTTGTTTTCCAAGAATTAATCCTTCTCTCTAAGGAACATTACCCAAGTTCATTACATCAGTCTAACCTGAAATTGATCTCAATTGAGCCATACCTCCAACGTCTATCTTAAGTTGCTTGCGCCATTTTAGACCGGTCTATTTGTGCTGGACTTCTGTTTAGTTACAGGCTTAGATCGATCTACATTCACTTAGATGGGTTTAAGTGTTCCCTAAACGTTCGACTCTTCTTCCCCACAAAGTATGCTGAGGGAGAAGAGATGAAAATGTATGTACTGAGATTCTTGTCAGCAAGATTCTACTTTATTGTAAATAATAAGTTTTTCCAGATCTGTATAACTAAAAATAATAATTGTAGAAGTATTTTAAATTGATACTTGAGGAATATTTAGAAGACATTGGAATAGTAAAATATTTGCTCTGAACTTATGAGCAAAAACAAAACAACCCTTAAAACAGAAATTAATCAAATCCTAAAAACTAACATCTTTTGAGAGGTCAAATAAATTAAAAGCTATGTTAGGAGGTTTATCTTTTGTTTTTTATCATATACTTTTATAGAAAGTAGAACTTCATATTTCATGTAGGTCTGCTGGAGGATACCTACGGTCCACTGTCCCTGAATTTGTCAACAAAATTATTTTGCTCTCCATTCTTTTTATCACTCAAGGTAACCCCTTGTTTTGTGTTGTTCCACTGTTCCCTTATTTGCAAGCTATGAACCTTCTTCCTATCAAAAACTTAATTCCTTATAGAGCAGTAAACTTTTATCTGGTGAGTGGGAAGCTCTCAAGGAAAATGAAAAACTCTTGGTGTTGTATTCAGGGACTAGAAAGCCTCCAAGTCAACTGTGACAAATTGGATCTCTGATAAAATCATGTTTTTGCTGAATTTTAAAGAAAATTTTGCTGAAAGAAAGAAAGTCCTTTTGGCAGTGACAGGTGAAACATGGGCTTCTATGAACCCACTCCTTGCAAGTCTACGTGCTTATCCTTGTTAATTTAGTACACTAGCATACGCTTTCTTTGAGCAAAAGTTTTTATTCAACGTATAAGTTGTTATATCTTTGTTTTGTTAGGATTAATTGTATACTACATAACAGTGAAGCGATAACATCTGAAAATATAAATTGCTCTACTACAACTGCTCTAAAATCAGGATTTTTTGTGCAGTTGTCATTTGTTTCATCCTACTCTGTAGGTAGTCAAAGTAGGATGATGATTTTTTTGTGAAAAATGTTCAGAAAAATATTAGTCCTTAGAAACTTAAGTTAGAAACTCCTTTGGCCACTTACTTAGCCATAGTTGTTTTAATCACCCCATGTCTGTTTCCTTCCTGTCAGGCTCTTGCTTATTGATGGATATGGGAGTTGGTTTGCCAGGGAAAACTTGAATCAGGAATTTCTGACTTTAGGACTTGTTTGTAGTCTTCAATTTTGAGTACTTTTTCAAAATTCTTTACTGTCTTGCTTTCTACAGTTTGAAATAAAGCTTTTGCAAGGAAGGGGGAAGTAGTTAACAAATAGGTTCACATTACAGCAGTAAGCCCACTGCCTGCTAATTTATTTTGTTGATAAGGGTATGAAGTATGAATAAGCAATCCCAGGGATCTGACATCTCTTTGGCCTCATCAGAATTAACTGCTGAAGACTTCACAATTCCTCCCAATTTAAGGAGCCTGTAGAGAAAACTGAGAAGACTTCAGAGCATTCAGTCCTTTTAAACCCTGTTTTTCCCTCTATCCTGTTGGCATCTGTGGTTTCTATGAAGACTGGAATGCTATAATTTTTAACATTTGAATATGCCTGAAAAGTAGAAGATTTTAAGGTTAAAGGAGTTGTTGTGGTCATCTAGTCTGCCCTTTTACATAATATAGGGGGTAGATTTTTTTTACAAGTTGTTCCTGCATCAACAATAACTTTAAGGTTAAAGGTAAAATTCATCTTTTAGAAAGGAATGAATTCTTGAGGTCTTTCTGTTTTATGATGGAGAAGCCATAACCTTTCTAGATAAGTTGTTCCAACAGTGCCATCATTCTTCTGGTTAGGGGTGGGAAAAGCTTTAATTATAATTTGAATTTATTTGGTTCAAATTTTCTGGGTCTTGTAGGACCTCTCTGACTTTTCTTGCTAGTTGAAGTAGTTCTGTAATACTAGGAATTCAGAAGTCTTCTGCCCGCATAGGAACTTATTAATAACAATTTAGTAACCTCTCAACTTCTTTTGTTAACTTTATGAGAGAGAGCTTCTTTGTTCTTTTAACATAAAACAGGCAATCCAGACCTTAGGTAATTCCTTTAGCTCTTTTCTTGAGCCCTCTTCTTTATTTCAGTGTTTTGTTTTTTAAGTGTGCGCACAACAACTTGGATAACTTCAAATTTTCATCTGTGTACTATATACAACATTGATTTTCAGCATACTATGAAATTATTTTTTTTCTAGTATGCTTCTGGTACTTTCCTTAAGATCTTTCGTTTTTCATGGA
>NW_017729024.1:125872634-125873077 GCF_001723915.1 Gavialis gangeticus
ATAAAACAGGCAATCCAGACCTTAGGTAATTCCTTTAGCTCTTTTCTTGAGCCCTCTTCTTTATTTCAGTGTTTTGTTTTTTAAGTGTGCGCACAACAACTTGGATAATTTCAAATTTTCATCTGTGTACTATATACAACATTGATTTTCAGCATACTATGAAATTATTTTTTTTCTAGTATGCTTCTGGTACTTTCCTTAAGATCTTTTGTTTTTCATGGATTTGTCCCAGTGATTCTCAACCACTGTGTCCTGAGAGCCTCTCAAGGGTGATGCAGGGTGCCATGCAGAGTTAGCACTGTTAGGTATGCCAATATGATTCATAAGATAAAAGACAGAGATTTCAAATAGATTTCATAGTATTAAAAACATTCTGGAACCTCCTGTGGTCTTTCTGAGTTATTTGTAACTAAGAATTGCTCTTTATCTGTAGTCAAAAAAAA
>NW_017729024.1:125878077-125894458 GCF_001723915.1 Gavialis gangeticus
CAAATAGATTTCATAGTATTAAAAACATTCTGGAACCTCCTGTGGTCTTTCTGAGTTATTTGTAACTAAGAATTGCTCTTTATCTGTAGTCAAAAAAAAAAAAGAGTGAAAATTTAAGAACTGACATTTTCTGAGGGGTGCCTTGAGTCTGCAAAAGTTGAGAATCGCTGATCTACCACTTAGTCTTGTTTTTATACTTTGTATACCTTTTAGTACTAGATGTTATAAACCCATTCCCTTGGTTCTGGGGCACAGCAAAGAAATCTAGTGAGCCTTCACTTACAACTTCTGTTTAAAATACATTTTCCTTGTTAGCATGTGTGACAGGGGCATGCTTGAGGCCAGACCTCATGCTGGCCTGCCCACCTGTCTCTGGGCTAACTGCCCACCTCACTTTCCTGCCACACCTTGTTGTTTCTTCATTAGTTCTAATTAGGCGGGAAACTGCTCATTCTCACCCTACTGCCAGGGGGCGTTATCTGTGGCTTTGTTCCTCCCCTACATTGCAGCTCAAGCCTCACAGTTGGCATCCATCAGTGGTTTGCACTGGGTCTCTTTCCTAAAATATACATGCAAACAGACAAACAAATACCTACTGGGCTCCAAGCCCTCAGCCCCCTCACTGGGGCTCCACACTGGGGTCTTCCACCCTTTGGGGCTCAGGTGACTACAGCCCTGCTTGACCCTAGGGTCTTATACCCCCACAGCACCCCCTCATTTGGGCTTCACACACTGCCACCCTGTCCAGCTCAGGTGGCCCTAGCCCTGCCTGGCCCCCTGTCAGGGTCCCTGCAGCCACAGGACTCATAAAGAGCCTGGGCACTGCTCCAGGTTCCTCTGCTGACCTGGGCCCTGCTTCAGGACTCTCATGAGCCTGGGCTTCCACTGAATTGGTTGAACCCACCAGGGATGTGGGAGCTGGGGTTACTATGGTGCCTTAACCTGCTTTTCATTGAGGTGATAACTAGCCTGGTATTTCCTGGGGGCTCCTACACCACTGGGAGCACCACCAGACCACCCACTCCTGGCAGGGTGCAGTTTTAGGTGATGCCCAGGACCAAGAGCCTCCTGTCCATCCCCATAAGCTCTTACCTTTACCTCTTGGGTTGTTCCTGCTGCAGCTCAGCTAGATGATGTTTCTGCCTGGGCTGGCAACAGTAAACTGCAGCCTTTATATACCTAGTGTTTCCAAAATGGCTGCCCTCATCAGGCACCTGGTAGCTGCCTGTCTCTGCCCTTAAAATGGCAGCCACCCAAAGGTGACCTGCTACAGCATGCTTGTTAGCAGTTTAGCTGGGACAGAAGGGGAAGGTAAAAAGTGAGTGAATTGAAACTGTCATAGACCCTTTGTGTTCAGGTGTTCTTTCTTTGTTTTTTTCCTTTTTTTTAAGGAAGGACATAATCCTTTTTCTCATTCTAAGTTTCTTCTAAGATGGTATTAAAATTCAATAATGCTTCAGGCTAGGGACAGAAGTTGCACATAAACCTGTTTAAGTGATCAGAACCTGTTTTTAACCTGTAACAGAACATTAGTTCAATGTACAAAAACCAGTTTCAAAATGGCCAAAACCAGTTTGAGATAAACCTGGTTGAATGTAGTATCAGACTTAACTGATTGAGCTCAAACCTATTTATGGAACTTCTGTCCCAGACCCATTCCTGATTTAAGTTAAACCAGAGTCCCCCAGCATCCCAGCATGCTCTGCAGCCCTGGACAGGGCTGTGCTCTCTGCTCCAGCAGAGCAGGGCTGGCCCCACCCCTCTGCTACCTAGCCTGAGCAGGGGCAGGGCAGGGCTAGATGCCAACCCCCCTAAGGTGAAGGGGGCAGGGAAGAGGTTTATTCCCCCTCCCTCTGCTGTCCCACCATCATGGACCCCAGCTGGGGTCTGACAGGCAGGAGTACAACAGTCCCTGCCAGGCATTTCTCTGCTTCCTGCTCCAGTGGCAGGGGCATGGCCAGCCCTAGCAGTAGACTCATTGGCCAGGGAGGGGGTTTAATTCCCCACTCCCAGACCCAAGCTGGGGTCTGCCTGGCGCTCCACTCTTGCTGCTGCAGGGCCATGAGCATGGTGAGACACAGGCTGGTATGGCCCCTAAAGGTGAAGGGGGCAGGGAGCAATCAGCAGAGGTGATGGTTGGGGCTGGCAGACCCTGGATGCAGTCCCCTGAGGGCAGAGGTGGTGGAGGGGGAAATAAACCCCCTCCCTACCCCCTTTATCTCAGAGGACCATGCCAGCCAGTGCCTGACCATGCCAGCCAGTTCCTGACCCCTGCTGCTGTAGCAGCGAGGGGAGAGCAGTAGGTGGACCTAGTGGGACAGGGAGCGGGGAATGAAACCCCCTCCCTGGCCAGTTCACTTAAGGCTACTGCTGGGGCTTGTGATGCCCCGACCCTTCCCAACACAGCTTCCTTGCAGCTGAGGGCCTTCTCTGGCACCCTCCAGCTGCTGACCTGAGCCACTTCAGACATGTGCCTGCATTTCCTGAGTTAAAAATGAATGTCTGTTTACTTGCATATTGGTTCCATCTGGGCAGGTTAGACTAACCTTCAGAGATTGAATCCATTCAGGCTGTAGCTTTTTGAATGTCTTTCCCTAGCCCCAGTTTTTACTTCATTCATGAAGAGATTGTCTATAGATTGGATGTTTAACTATTTAACGTATCAAAGGAAATAAGTATTCTTAATAAGAGTTGAGAAAATATTGTTCAATTACAGTTATATTTGAGGCTAGTGACATTGCTTTTTAATGTGTCAGGCCTGTGTGCTAATCCCTTGTTTGTACATATTTAGTTTGCAGTAATTACTTCTACAGCTTCAGATGTGTGAAAATTTTATGTTGCCATCAGGAATGACTTCATTTTTTAAAATATTGTTTGACTCCCAAGCAAAATCACTTTAACAGTTCCATGTTAGCCATTCATAATTGCCAACAACCTCCCCTCACCCCCACAACTCCATTTTTGGAAACTTACTTCTAAAGAGTTTATTTTTTGACCAGATCTTTGTGGTAGTTATCTACCTTATTGCTTTTTGACGTAAACTTAAGTTATTTTGATATAGCTCAAATCTATAGAAGTAATGCTGTGGAGCCTATGCAGGGTTTGGCCGACATGAGCTATAGAAAGTGGAATTATAAGAAAGAGAGTCTGAACTCCATTAGCCAAGTTTTAATTGTTTCAAGAACTAGTAATAATACAAATGTGTAGTTTTTGTATGTGGAGAAATGAATTACAATTTTTTACTAGGATTTAATGTGTTTGCAAATCATCCATATAGATCTGACACCTTCAAACTACATACATCTACTTAAATGAATAAACTTTTGCTTTATACCTCAGATATTGTGGGACTTAAGGTATTACTCATGTACCTTCCCCTCCCCCCTTTTTCCACTGTGGTGTGAAATAAGGCTGGATTTTCAACACTTACTGTAAATTTCTTTACTTGGTGTTGTAGTCATCTTAAATCTTCATTTGCTTTTGCATAGCTTTCATGCAGTTTAATAGATAATTCATTTCAGTAATATGAACATAAATGAGGAAATTTTAAGTTAGTTTTTTCTGGAGTTATGTGTAAAGAGTTATGTTGTACAGCAATAAAAATGATCAAAGGCCATTCCAAACGTGTGTGAATAAAATCCTTTTTATTTGTAGTTTTCATAATTCTACCCTTTTTTCTCTTTATTTTTTACATAGGGAATGTCCAGATGCAGACTCAGTTGTAAGTAGACTTTTCTCACCTCTGCTCCCCCCCTTCCTGCCTCCCATCAGTTTGCGTGCACTAACTTGGTTAGGGTCTAAACTGCAGCCAAATCTGACTTATGCTGTATTTACTAGGGCTGTCAAACGATTAATAAAATTAATCATAAGATTTTTTTTAAAAATAGTTGTGATTAATCACTATTTTAATTGCACAGTTAAACAATAATAGAATCCCAGTTTATTACAAATATTTTTGGATTTTTTTTCTATATTTTTCAAATAAATTGATTTCAGTTACAACTCAGTGCCATAAGAACAGAGTAGAACTGTGCTAATTTCTGCCTAGTGATTAAGTACAGTAAGTGAAAAGGGTCAACTGCAGCCCCCTGGCACTTGCTGGTACCCCACACTCCTGACCCGCAGCCCCCTGCTTCCCTCAGTAGCATCTTCTGGGGCTGCCTGGCCCCTGCAAGCATGGGCATCAGCCTGGCCACAGAGCTCCCCGCTGCCTTCAAAGGGCCCCCCATCCCATTCACCTGCTGGAGGGGTAGGTGCCTCACCCTGCCCTGCCATAGCCCCAGTGCCTGGATAGCTTCCCCCAGTGCCAGCAGGCACCTGCCCCCCCCTCACACATGTACACTTCCTAGACTGTCCCCAAGCCCTGGCTGTCCAACCCCTGCCCTCTCCCCAACCCATACACTTGCCTGCTTCCCACTGCCAAGTCTGCTCCCAGGATCCTGCATGGCTGCTTGGTTGGTGGGTGGGTGGGGGTGTGCACAAGCACAAACACGCATGCAGTGTGGCAGCAGTGAGGTGGGAAGGACTGCTTTTCCCCCAGTGCACAGGGTCACATAGGCAGCAAAGAGTGAGGAAGGGCCACTTTTCCCCCAGCATGCACGGCCCAGCAGCAGCCCTTAACGTATGTTAAAAAAATAATGCATTAATCGCACCTGTTAATGGTGATTAATTGACAGCCCTAATATTTACTCATATACCACACACATTTTCTCCAAAAATTGGTTCCCCCACAAGTGTTAACTCTTTTCTCTCCTTTTAATGATCTTGATGTTCCAATAATCAAGCTAATAGTTCTTCTGGCAATTTTGCTGTTTGCTAGCTATTCCTAATTTTCCTTCTCCTACTTCACAACCTCGTAGACTGTTTTTAGCTCTTTTCAAAATCTTGTATTTACCAATGGCAACAGTTTTCAGAAGCAGCTAGGGTCTCAGCTTTTGGTTACGCAAGAAGGGGAGGGTGAGTGATCTGACGAGTAGTCCCTGTCCCCTACTCTGTGCAGCCATAACTCTGAAAAAATCTTTTTTTCTTCATTCTGCCTTCTTAAAAACAAGGTGTGTGTCTTTTGGGGGGTGTGGTATGCAAGAAAATATGGTATTAGTTTTGTGAAACAAAAAGATATTCTCGTGACACCATATATGTAATAATCTAATGTATTAGTTGGAAGTAATTTGTAAGCATCTCCATTTTGGCTGGAGATATAGCCATTGGTAGCATACAAAAATAGTCTGTTAAAACAAGACATTTTATTTTAACCACTTACTAATTTAATTTGAAAGGTCAATAGGATCTTAAAGAATTAAACATGTAACATATGCCTTAGCCTTGCATTGTAATCTGCCCATACAAGTGCATCTTTGCACAACCCCATCAGTGCTTTTGTTTCATTGCAACAATTTGTACAAATGGGATGACAATGTAGGTCCAGGCCCTACATTTGTAAATGACTGATACATACCTGAAATTTCTGTGGTCTTTGGCTTACCAGATATACCTTTATCTATTTGGGTGCAGGTCTTCTAATACTTTCAGTTTCACCTGTTATGTATTTTTATAGTTTTATTTCTCAGCTTTAAAGAGGTTTTAATTGCAAATTAAGCGGTGGAGTTAGCAGTTTTCTGTTTAAGAAATTTTACTTTGAGTTTTTCTTGTTTAAATTTTTCTGTCTACATCTAATTCAAAATGGCATGTAATACAGTTCCCTGTGGCTATAATTGGGGAATAGATTTACAGAATTCTGTAAGTGATTTACTGTAGACTTTGTTATTTTTCAGTCAGTTTATTAAACACTGGTGATATTGAAGAACATAAGTGTCCTGGTGTACCTGTTTTTGTTCATCCTAGAATACCTGCGTGTGCTATCTTAACCCTATATTAACATGTGGCGGAAAGAGAGAATTGCTTAGTTATTTTTTCTAATACAATTTTACTGACTAGAAAAGTACATTTTACACAATAATGCAAAGTATATTAAAGTCATAAAGCATCTGTTAAGGGTTTTTTTTATTATCCATTTAGCAGAAACAGTAATTTTATTTTTTTATTTAAACTTTTTAAATTTCTGAAAGAATTCATACAAAGCAAACTTTCTTTTTTTGAGTGAACGTGCAGTGCAAAAACAGAGAATTACCCCAAGAATTATCCAGCCCTTAATGGAAATAATGGCTTTTGACAGCTCTAGGGTTAAATCAGTGGAGTGAGTTGTAACTCAGTTTGACTTGCAATGTTTATTTTCCGACTTGCTTGTTTTTGTGACCATGCTTTAATAATTAATTAAATTCAACTGTAAATATGCCTGACATTCTTTACAAATCCACTAGGTCTTCATTTATATGAATTTAGATACTGTGAAAAACTATACTTTGTAGTTGCTAACCACAAATTTGATGTATTCATTTGATTCTGGCTGGATCATTTCCAGTATTTCATGAGTGCACTTAAACAGAATTTAAAATTCTAGTCTAGTTTCTCTCTTGTTTTGTCAAACAGCAATATTATTTCCTTTGTTGGACTTCTGCTTTGTTTAAAAAAAGAAAAGCCATTAAAATATTTCCACTTTCAAGTAAACTGATGCAGCATGCTCTAGCTGAGTTCTCACTGCATTAAGTACTATATCTGAGCACTCCCTACCCCCATTAGATCAACCAGTCCCATGGGCCACACTTAGAGCTATGGGAGCTTATTTCCAGAGTGTCCCATTTTGATGCCATTCTTTTTAATTTTTTAAGATTTCAGTTGTTTCTCTCCTTAAATATGATAGCTATAACTCATGTTATCTGTATTGGTAATCAGTGAAATGATTTTGTATATCAAACTCCATTTGACATATAGTCCCATGACCAAGTACATTTAAACTGTTGAAATGTATTCTTGCAAATATAATATAAAATATAATTGTGCAAGAATATATTTAATATTCCATTAAATAATATTGAAAGAACAATATTCACCTTTTTTGTACTTTGCTTTTATAAGTTATGAACCTTATTGTCCTTCATATAGTCTCAGGTCACTTATTTTCTGCCATCCGTTATGGTCATACAGCTGTTTTAATGTTTACATCAGTATGGAAATCCTTTTCATATAATTTTTATAAAATGCATGATCATGTTATAAAGTTAAGAGTGGTGACTTTCGTATTTAGAAAACCTTGAAACAGGTTAGTTTGTTTAATTGTACTACTTAAATCACTTCTTCCTTTCTAATATGAATGGGTTTTAATTTAAATATAAATGGTGAAGAACCTGTATCAAGGTCTTAGCTCTGGGGTGGCCAGCCTGCAGCATGGGTGACACAAGGGGACATGACTGATTGGAAAGGGGACAGGTAGCACAGTGACAGATAGGGCAGGAGGCAGACAGCAGAGCAGCAGATAGGGTAAAGGAAGGATTGGAGTGGCATTTGGGGAAGGTTCAGGGCTAACTTGTAGCACACCTGCCAAAGAGATTGGCCTCCACCATTTTAGCTGTTCATTTTTCTAACATGGTTGTTTGTTTACATGTGAAATATTTTCATTTGTGATCTTTTGTGCAGGGAGCAGATGGAGGAACTCCCTCTCTGTCATCTAAAATTGTGATCATGGGGAAAATTTTGTAAACATTTTAGTATTAAAAAAAATGAAGCTCCAATCAAAGTTGAACTCAGTAGCAGTCTCTTCCACTCTTCCTACATAATACTGTCGAGAGGCAGTTAGCGGTGTTTGTCTGAAGTCAGCCAGAAGGCAGCATAGCATAGCACCTTAGAGACTAACCGGTTCAGAGAGGCATGAACTCTCATAGGCAACAGCTACTTTGTCATGTGCTGTGAATAAACTGACAAAAGAAAGAGTTTGTTTATTTAATAGTTAATTAAATGTATTGGATATATAATGTCATAGTCAAATTAGAGAAGATAGACTAGTATATTAGTCACTTTCTTTAGAAGTTTCCTATTTCTCTGTAAATATCATTGGAATATATGAAAAATGGAAAAGTAGCATAAAAAGACAACAATAGAAAATGCATACATACCTAATACAGGAGTATTTAAACTATCTCTGAACCAGATGTCTGGGAACACTGTTATTATCATATTTGTTGGCAGCTGCTAGATCATATAAAAAGCTACATAAATGTAATACTAGCTTAAATTTCTTTTTCTCATAAGCAATTACTGCAGTTTCCTAACTCCCAACCCCACCCCCTCACCTTGCTGGTGCAGGATGCACTATTCCTAAACCACCCAAGGCAGATGTCATTCCAGCATCTTTAAAACATCCAGTGAAGATCCCACAAGTTCCCTGAGCAACTTCTCAGCCTGCAGCACGCTGCAGATTGTGAAGAGGGTGTGTTCTATTTGCTGTGCAGCTGGAGAAGCAGAGTCTCCAGGAGACGCACTGTTTTAGAGGTTAGGGCAGGTGGGGCAGAGGCTGGAAGACTGTGCTGTGGCTTTTTTCAGAAGGGTAAGTACAGACATTCACTCTCCCAGTAGAAACTTTCCTGGGAGTAATTTAACCCTGGTTGTTTCCAAGTTATTTTTCTCCTGGAACAGCCTTTTTTACTCTGAGACAAAAATCTTGAACAGCTGTATACTAGTGGCTTCTCTTAGGAGAGCAGGAGCTCCCAAGAGAAACTCAGTATCTAAATGTGGTCTTGTATCACTGCCTTCTTACATGTAACAGTTACAACATAACTGCTGGGCATTCCTGAGTAGCACCATCCTCCCCTCCCCTTTGGAAACTGCTCCAAGTGTGCATTTGTCCATATCCTGAATCACTATAGTTCAGGGGCAGATCCAAGATTTCCCAGAGCGGGGTGGATGAGTAGCAAGCCACACTGCATGGTAGCTGTGCCTTCCTGCTGTAAGCCTCCTCCCATCTCCCAACCAGTGTGGGTGCACTGGGAGCCTCTGGGAATTTTTACAAGTCTCCCTAAAGCAGGTGAAAATGTCCCCTCTCTTCCACTGCATGATCAGAGGCACATTTCCACCCTTCCCTTTCTGCCCCTTCCCCAGCTGCCACTGCTGCTTTCCCCTCTGTCCTGGGGGGGGGTGGACAAAGTGCTTGCGTAACTTCTGCATACCCCAGCTGGGCTGTATGGGGGCTGGTCTCAGGTGCAGATGGGGACTGGACAACAGCAGCAGGAAGGGGGAAAACTTCTCTCCCACCATACTATCTGCTGTCTTTGTCCCCAGTTAAGACCAGGGTTCTTTCAGACCAGATGGGGCAGGTAGAAGCAGGTCTGGTGCTTTCCCTGCCCTGGGACCATGAGGAAAGTAAGAGGGACAGGCAAGAGAGTGGGGAGGGGAGCAGGTGTGCCTTGAGCACCAAGAGAAAGGGAGGGGTGATTTTCACCTGTTTATGGAATTTAAAAAGTCCCCAGAGGCTCCTGTTATGTGCTCCAAACCAAAAAAGGGAGGGAGGGGATGCAGTTGTGCCACTGCACCCCCTCTGGATCTGCCCCTGCCCTGTCTCTACAGGGAGGAGGGCAGTAGGGGGCATTTTCTTCTTAGCTGTATGCCACTGCTGCTTCTGCTGTGAGGAAAGCACTCTGAGCAACTATTTTCTTCTGCATCTCAGGGGAGAGATGAATGAGTAACTGGGTGCTTCATTATCTGTGTGTCTGCTGGGCTTTTGAAACCCAGGAAGAACAGGATGAGAGTTAAGCTCTACCTGCATATCAGAAACACCTTGCCAAAGAAGCCCTGGCAGTCCAGGAAAGAAGCTGAGAAATAGCAACCAGTTAGGGTTCCTTAATTGTCTATCCCTGGGGTGTCGGAGTAAGTAGGTTCTTCTGAGCTAGATCCAGACTGCAGGGGTCCAGTCCAGCTCTGGCACTGAAATGCTGGATCCTGACCAAACACCAGCAGCAGGGTGGTGGTGATATTAATCCCCACGGGTACGTTTTACACCTACTTCATTTTGATATATATTTAAATTTCATAGAATCAGTGGGTTGGAATGAGACAGATCATTGAGTCTGACCCCCTGCCATGGGCAGGAATGAGCGCTGGGGGTGGGAGGGGTCATAACACCCCAGCAAGGTGCCTATCCAGTCTCCTCGAACATTTCCTGGGAAGATGAGAGTACCATCTCTCTGGGAAGCCTATTCCAGACCCTGGCCACCCTTACAGTGAAGTAGTTCTTCCTAATATCTAACCTACACCTATCCTCCCTCAGCTTGCGGCCATAGTTTCTGGTGACTCCAAGGGGGGCCCTGGTGAACAGACTTTCCCTGAGTCCCTGCTTCTGGCCCCTGATAAGGTTGTAGGCAGCCACAAGATCTCCCCTCAGTCTCCTCTTGAGGAGACCGAAGAGATTCAGGTCCTTCTGCCTCTTCTCATAGGGCTGGCCACGGAGGCCCCCAACCATACAAGTGGCCCTCCTCTGGACCCTTGCCAGATTCTCCACATCCCTCTTGAAGTGTGGCGCCCAAAACTGGACACAGCACCGCGTAGAGGGGGAGCAAGACCTCTGTGGACCTGTTAGTGATGCCCCTGTTGATGCATGACAGGGTGTGGTTGGCTCTGCCTATTGCTTCATCGCATTGGCAACTCATATTCATCCTGGAGTCAGTCGTGACTCCAAGATCCCTCTCTGCCTCTGTGCTGCCGAGAGGGTCAGCCCCTAATCTGTAACCATAATGCTGGTTCCCTCTCCCCAGGTGCAGCACTCTGCACTTGTACTTGTTGAACAGCATCCTGTTCAGATCCACCCACTTCTCTAATCTATCCAGGTCTGCCTGGATGCAGTCCCTGCCTGCCGGTGTATTCACTTTACCCCACAGCTTGGTGTCATCAGTGAACTTGAACAGGGTGCTCTCCACATCCTCGTCCAGGTTGCTAATGAAGATGTTGAACAGCACCGGCCCTAGGACCAAGCCCTGGGGGACTCTGCTGCCCACACCCTCCCAGGTCGACTTCGACCCGTTCACCACCGCCCTCTGGTTGTGCCCCTGGAGCCAGTTTGCCACCCATGTGACTGTGCATTCGTTAATGCCGCAGTCCCTCTGCTTGCCCACCAGAATTGGGTGGGACACTGTGTCGAAGGCCTTCTGGAAATCCAAGAAGATGACATCGACTTTCTCCTTCCCGTCTAAGCTTTTTGTTACCTGGTCATAGAAAGAGACCAGGTTAGTCAGGCAGGATCGGCCTGGCACGAACCCATGTTGGTTACCCCTCAACATCACTTCACCTGCAGGGCTCTCACAAGTATGGCCCTTGATAATTTTTTCAAAGGCTTTCCCCAGGATAGAAGTAAGGCTGACTGGCCTGTAGTTGCCAGGCCCTTCCTTCCTCCCCTTCTTGAAAATAGGGACCACATTGGCCCTTTTCCAGTCCTCAGGGACTTGGCCCAAGCAACGGGAGTCCTCAAACAGCCATGCCAATGGCTCCACAATATAGAGTCATAGGGCAAAGCTAAGTAGCATGGGACTACTGAGGTCAAGAAGCTTTGCAGGTCACAGTTTTTGCTGTTAAGTTTGTGTTTTCCTTTTAATTCTTTTCCCTACTTGAATATGTTCACATTTAGTAGCTGCTGAAGTAGTATTATTAACATCATGATAGATAACTTTGTCTCTAGAACTAAGATAAGATCTTGAGGCTTCTTCCCTCTTAACCCCGCACTGTACATTTGTAGGGCTTGTTGTACCACAGTGGCAGGAGGCATGCCCTGATATGAAGCCTTTGGCTGTCAAATGACAGCCCAGGAGAATGGTTGCCTCTGTACCCCTAATTATGGATAAATCCATGGTTGAAGTCCTTTTGTAAGAACAGACATGACATTTAAATTAAGTTAATATGAAGATTTTTAGATGAAATTTTAAGAGAATTTGCCTAATGGTTGGGTGTTTAAATGTTTCATTTATCCTTGCAATTAGTAAATTTGTTAAAAGTCGCTTAGATAATATGAATTCTTTCACAATATTAACAACAAAAAACAGAACTAATGTCATCTGCAACTTTTCCAGTGTTCCTAATTATGGCATTTTAAATATCCAGTCTAACTAGAAGAAAACCAAAGAAAATGTTTAGTGTATGTTTAAAGATGTGTTGCATATTTGAACCATGAAATATTGACAATAGCCTACTGTGACATGTTTTAGAAGTCAGTAGCTGTAGTATTGTGTGGGCATGTACATAGCCTCTGACTGTTTGTTTTGTTACTTTGATGTCAGGTTTCATTAATCCTTTTTTAGCATAAAACAAAGTCAGTTTGAGGTCAAACATAGCTAAAAAAGATGCAGAGCATACTGACTTGAACAAGTTAGACTAAGGTAGACTAGATTGTGATGCTAACTTGTCGTTGGTTTAACATAGCTATGAAGTCAGGCCCTCAGAGCTTTCTAAAAGAGAAGGGGATCTCAGTGTTCTTTATTGTAAGGTTGGAGTCTGAAGATAAATATTGCTGACTAGATGTCTATTGGAAAGATTATACTCCATACACATCTTAAAATGTAACACTTATGAGTTAAATGGCATAATCTAATTTTCTACTAAAAGGAGTCTTTCTAATAAACTTGTTAATTCTACATAATGCATTATAGCTTAAAGGTGATGGGATGATACCAAATTAAAGACAAAATTTATCTCAGAAACTTGTTAAGAAAAATCTGAAAATCCAATTTTGGCTGTCAGTTTTGAAAATTAAGAAATATGATGAACTTAACAAACCTGCTCTTATTTTGAAAGTGAACATATTATTAGTTACTTAGTACATGATGTTATACCACAATGTTCCAAATAAGTCTTAAGTTCTTTTGATCTGGTGAAATTGAAGTTGTTGTTATGGAGATGAAAAATTCTGTGGTTTAGGTTCTAAACCCGGGAGATAATGTGTTACTCAGGCTGGACTACTACTACTCCATCCAAGCAGGGAGTAGAACACACCTTCACAATCCCACATTGTGCTGCAGGGAGACACAGGCTGTCTCTGAGCAGTATGGATCAGCCAATCAGGGCTGCCCTGTGCTCTGCTGCCATCTCTTACTGGGCAGACTGAAGGAGTCTGCAGAGCATACTGAGTTGTGTGCACAGGGGCTGCCTGACTGTCACTGCCCAGCAAACCTAGAGTTTCTGTGGAGACTAACTGGGAACCTCGTGGGCAGGACATGCAGTTGGGTGCATGGGATGGGGCCAACGGCTAGTGGGGAGCAACATTCAGGAGTGGGACAAGCTGGGCCCGGACCTGGAGTAGAGCTGTGGTTCACTTCCCACACATCCCTCCCCACAGAACTGGCGCCCATCACAGGGATGTGCAGGCAGCGGATCACAGCTCTTCATTGGATACCCCTTCCACCCCCCCACACCCACACATTGTCACCACCTTGTGACCCCAACCCCATCCCTCCCCCTTTCCATTGCCTATCCTACTTCTGGACACAACTCCCCACCTACCCACAGTCCCAGTCCATCCTCCAAGCAGAGCATGACCTGCCTTGGTCCCAGGACAGTTCTCCATGGAGACCTCACCTGCCCCCGTTCCATCTTGTGCCCCCAGTGGTGGGGATGGGACGGACAGGCCAGGGAGCCCAGGCTGGGGCTGGCAGTGGAGACTGGCAGCAGCAGTTGGAAGGAACTGCTACTGCCAAGGCTGTTGGAAAGCAAGTCCAGCCACCATGCCACCCCAGCCCTGCTGCATGCCTGGGGGCAGCGGGACAGGGTGCACGTGACATGCTTCGGGCTGCCCTTTGTGCCTGGGCCAAGCAGGGCTGAGGGACCTACCATAGGCTGGACAAAATCCCTTGGCAGGCCAGATTTGGCCTCAGGCTGTATTTTGCCTACCCCTGCTCTAACAATAAGATTAGGAAATTAAAACTTGAGGTTCAAGACTCAATACCTGCAGTGGCTTAACTAAAGGAAATGAAAGTAGAAACTGAGATTTGAAAAATATGAGGCCAAGAGAACATGACAGATGTGTTTTTAGACTCACTTTTGATTACATTTAGTGTCTCTGTATGCTGATGATTTTGATAAAGCTATACAGATAAATGGAGACCTATTAGCACTTGCCAAGTCTTATTTGAAGAATGGTGTTACATTTGTCATTTTCCATTCTTCAGACATCTGATCTGTCAGAGAATTTATGAGCCACAGAGCATAACTTGAAATAAGTGTCTCTTAGTAATGGGTAAACATCACTCTCACTACAGTCATGGTCTGATTTGACAGTAATGTCAAGCTAGTCTAAATTTCTAAGTACAGCAAAGCTTCGCATAAAAATACATTGTTGTGTTAGTTTGTCAATGCAGTCATTTTAATTTTTCTCTTTTAGAATATTCCTGATGTAGATGACGAAGGATACAGTATTAAACCAGAGACAAGTCAGAATATCCTTTTATATAATGCATATACATGGATATGAATATCATATTATCTATTGCAATAACAGTGGAAATAGTACTTGTATGATACTGAGAATATGGAAATAACTAATTAATTGCTAAATATAATAAAATGAAGTTTAGACTTTTGTTACAGCCTCTTGGACTCAAATGTTCACTTGAAAAATTCAGTATTTGTTTTGGTCGCAAAGTAAATTTTAGTGGAAACTTTGAAGGAAATCTATTTCATAGTTTTCAAATTCAAAGGTAGGAATTGGTCAACTTCTGAACTTTAAGATTTTTGATCACGAAATTAAAAATGTCTGGACAGAATAACTACAGTTTACAATTGTTACCATCGTGGCGGTAATAGCAAACTTAAATAATAGTCATTTCTCATGCTGTGTAATCTTCTACCATGGTGGCCTTCTCTTTATGACATAATTTAAGAAGCTGGGAGAACTGTATGTTCTTCTTGGGGAGGTCCTATTGGATGAAATGCAGAGTTAATGCTCCTTTTCTGTGTAATAAGTTTGTTCAGTCAGTTAATTTGCAAAAGGCTTTGGCTGCCATTTTCTTAATTAGCAACCTGCTTTTGTTAATCAGTCATTCCTTTTTCCCTACACTTATTCTCTACATCAGTGAGCCTTGCTTACAGGAGATGTTATCAGTTATTTTTTCAGGGTAGTTTGTGGTTTTCAAGTCTCTCCCTTTTATAGGGGCAGATTCATTCCTTCATTCTTCTCTTATCAGCAATAAAGGTAGGTCGTAGCCAGGACCTCTCAGTACCTGCTACAGATCCAAGCAAGCCAGTTACTTTAGGAAGCTCTCCAGTGTTTTGAGGAACTACCTCTTTGTTGTTTATGATCCAGAGGAGTATAACTAGGTTTAGATCACAAATGTCTGAATTTTTCATCAACTACAAGCACTTTGAAGCAGATAGTATTCAGTCCATCATAGTTTCCTTGGCTTCATTAATGTGTTAGTTGTATGACTACAGATACTCACTGTTCCTTGAAAGATTCCTGCAACTTGCCATAACCCATCAACATTTGCCTCTTGGCATCAGCCACACAAGTGTTTTCAAAGGTCCTGTTCACCCAGCTATACTGTTTCCAAGTTTTATATGTAATTACTTGTTTAAACAGTTGTTTCAAATTGCTAGCCAAACTTGTGAACTGAAATGCATTTTTTGTTTTGTGTAAGTTTATCACGTAGGACAAAAGTGAATTACTTACAGCTCACTGAATGATTTGCTTGAGTGCCCTCATTTACAGTGCTATCTCTTCAAGGAGGGGAATGAAAAAGACAATCAGTCTAGTGGGGAAGCTAAGTGATTTGCAATCCCCACTGGCCATACAGAGCTCCAGCTTCTAGAAAGCACAAAAGTATTCATAGAGTTGATGGTGTTGATGAAGAAACATTCAAGGTCTCTCCTAAGAGTTTCCCTGACTTAGTGGAACGTCAGGTCAAGTGAGAATTTTTTTTCTGATCCAAGCTATATAAACATTCTGTTGGCAGAAACCCTGAAATAAAATTACTAAAAATGTGCTTTTACAGGAACTATAGTGGACAATCATGCCTACCATGGGAAGTCTTCAGTGTTGGGAAGAGAGATGGAGAAATACTGATCCTAATGTCTTCTGACCACCTTCACTGTTTCTGGCACTCAGAACGAGATAACCCAGAGTGGTCTTTGCCTTGACATGGATTTCTGAATCAATTATCTCAGTTCATCACACCAAGTCTAAAAATTTTCACTTAGAAGTTTTTTTCTGGTAGGGGGAAGTTAATCTTGAACCATGATGATGGACATTTTGCTGATGTTAAGTAAGATTCTTGCCTACAATGCTGTCTTTTCAACGTTGAATCCGTTTTGGGGTAGGTATTGGTCTTTCCTTATGCAAAGCTTGTCTGAGTAAGGGAACTCCTTTGAGTGGCTTCTTTGTATACCATATATACTTTTTAGATGCTGTATTGCATGTATTTCAGAGCTTCCACCAATATAGTCCTTGGGTGTAGAATCCCAAGTCCTGTGGTCTGTGTCCTATAGCTAATTCCCCAGATAAGTCTTGCCTCTCGAGTGC
>NW_017729024.1:125899458-125904563 GCF_001723915.1 Gavialis gangeticus
TTGGGTGTAGAATCCCAAGTCCTGTGGTCTGTGTCCTATAGCTAATTCCCCAGATAAGTCTTGCCTCTCTTGAGTGCAGGGAACTGCAAGACAAAATCTGTATTCCAAGTTTTAGTTCAAAATTGTATTTGTGATGGGCTCCAACAGTCTAAATCCTCCTTGAGAACCTTGCCTTTTTTAAGGTTATGAGTTATAATGAGTTCTCCTAGGTAAGTTAAGTGGCTGGCAAGCATGGTTTGCTGATTTAAGGGATGAAGGTGATGAAGTACTACACCAGTCAATTGTTATAGGTATCAGCATAAGCAGAAGAGGAGTTAGACCTATTTCTAAAGAGATTGCTGTTAATCTGGGGAACTAGGTCTTTTATATCTCTGTCCATCCTAACATACCCAAGGCAGATATATATATTGCAGTAGCCTACCTAAAACTACCTGTATACCAAACTGGAAGTATGTCATCATTTTCAATTTTTGACATTGCATGCAAATTAGAAATTTCACTAAAATGACTGTGTTTTAATTGAGACGATAAAGCTGTCATAATGCTGAAGTGTTTCTGCCTCATTTAACAGAGCCTTAAAAACTGTATGCAATCAGACATATGCAGTAATGGTGTTGTATTAGTGCTTTGTTCAATAAGTTGTAAACTTAAACCTATATGCCATTTAATTCTTGTTGTTAATCATTTATTTAAAAACAGAAATTTAATGCCCAAAATCCTATTGTTATATGTTGCATATTTTAAAGCACAAAATGGGGAAATGAACTGTTACATTCTTGCATTAATTGACCAGTAGTTAAGGATCCTGACCTATTATGGTCATTCTGAGCTATTTTTAATAGAAGAATTGTTCTATTATTTTTCTTTAGTTAAGTAACACAGGGGCTTTCAACCTTTTTTTAAGGCATGTACCCTGTAGCAGGGCACTAGGGTGCCTGCTACTGGTGTTGGTAATAGGGCTTGGCTGCCAATCACTAGGGCAGCTCAGGTGACGGTTGCTGGGGCAGCTGTGCTGGTCAGGTGACCAGGAGGGGGCAGGGTCAGGCCTTTATAAATAGCCCAGGCCATAGCCTAGCTGGCAGTTCCCCTCTGGCAGCCGGAGGAGCAACAGCTCTGCTGCAGAGCGGAGGAGCAACAGCTCTGCTGCAGAGCAGAGGAGCCTGATTGCCTGACTGCCGAACCTCTGCAAAATGATATGGGGTGGAGGGAACCCTGACAGGGAGATGGAGAATAGCCAGGGCAGCGCGGAGCGTATGTTATAGCTGGTAGGCTGATTTTGTGTTGCAGCCGGTGGGCTCAGGGCTTTATGTTTATCGTTGGGTTTGGTGTTATACCGGAGGACCGGGTGAGGCTGTAGGGGTGCGAGGAGGCCTCATGGGAACTCCCGAGGAGTCTGGGGGTTCCTGGGTGCCCTGTTCGGGCACAGCAAGCAGTGCCTGAGAGGCACGGCTGTTTGGCGCCGGTGTGGCACGGTGTATGGGGGTTGAGACCCCAGCCCATGAGGGCGGTATTCTGCCCAGTAGGGCAAAGGACCCTGAGAAGGGTCAAGGGGCCAGGCACGGCTACGGGCCACCTGAGCCCGAGCGCGAGAGGCGCGGGACAGGCCCCAGAGAGCGCGAGAGGCGCGGGACAGGCCCCAGAGAGGGCGAGAGCGCGAGGAGAGCAAGGCATAGGCCCAAGTGGGGGCGAGCGCAAGGTATAGGCCATAGAGCGGCCGTGAATACGGGAATAGGGAGCCCAGGTAGGGCCTACGAGGTTTAAAAGGCCGGAGAAGGGCGGGCGCGCGATTAGAAGCCCAGAAAAGGGCAGGCGCGCGGTTAGAAGCCCGGGGAGGGCACGTATAAGATTAGAGTGTCCGGTGAGGACAAGGATACGGGAGAAGCCCTAGACAAGGGCGAATCGATTGGGAAGCCCCTGAAAAGGGGCGAGGGCAAGTCTAAAGAACCCGGAAGGGCAGAGCACGCGAGCAGGAGTCCGGAGAGGGCAGGGCGCACGGGTAAAGGCCCGGAGAGGGCACGCGTATCAGAAATCAGAGGGGCCCCGGAGAGGGCGCGTATACCGGAGAGGCCCCGGAGAGGGCGCGTACATGGAGACACGAGAACGTCCGGAACACCGGTGAGGCTTGGGCGTGGTATTGGGGGCGGAAGGAGCCACGCGATGCCCTAGGGTGGGTGCACCAAGAGATATCCGTATAGGGCAAGAGCACCGGGTCCGAGAAGCCCAGGAAAGGCAGCCTCCCATTAATATTATATAAACAGCAAAGACGTGGCGGGCGAGACGAGGGTGCTAGAAGGGCAACTTGGCACGGTAGGGGCGCAGGAGAGATCACGGCCACTCCTGGGTCCCCGCCCTGTGACATACCCTTCTGGAGGGTACCCCTTCTAGAACGTACCTTCCAGACGAGGTGGGGGAAGAGAGGGGTGCTGATGGCTGGCTGGACGCAAAGCCAGCAGCACATGACAGTATGTGACTGATGGTGGGGGATGGGGAGCTCGCATGCGGCTGCCACCATTCACCACTCCGCCCCACCGCTGCACACCACTTCCCCACTCCGCCGCACATTCCCCTGGAGCCCTCCCAAGTACCGCCGGGGATACACGTGCCCCCAGTTGACAACCCCTGAAGTAACACATCAAAGCAAAGAGCTAGCATTTTCTGAGAGGTGCCCAGAATCTAAAAACGTTGAGAATCACTGATCTAAGGATCTCAAAAAAACATAGAAAATGCAAGTCCTATAAGAGTATTGTGAAGTAAATATTTCAGAAGAGTAGAAACAAATCAGAGTATCACAGAGTAAGTGACCAGCAGAACTGGGAAGATAATTCAAAACTCTTGACTCTGTTTTGTGCTTCAGCCTAAAGTTTTGCTTTAAAATCTTATTTTTTTACTCAGGTTTTTCATGCCTTTACATTTGTAATCATATAGTAGTATTAACACACTTTCTGCCATTTGTTCCATTAGTACAATAGTTCTCAACCTTCTTAGACTCAAGGCAATCCTCATTAAATTCATGGCACCCCTTGAAAAATGCCAGCTCTTAGTTTTCACACACTTTTTGACTACAGAAAAATAACAGAACAATTTTTATTTTGCAGAGGACTCAGAAATGCCACAGGAGGTCAGAATGTTTCTAACACTAGATTCCTATTTTAAATCTCTGGGTTTATGGCACCCCATTTGAGAATCCCTTCAATATTAGGTACTTAGAGTATACACATCATTTAACTTTAAAATATGAATGTTGTCAAACTATAGATAGTTTTTCTCAAGTAGCTATTGTAAGACACTTTTAACTTTGTTAGATTCATGTACTTGTTCTGGTGTTTTACTTGTTCTAGATGTGTTGATTTTTTTGTGGTATGTGTGAGAAGCAGATTTGTTCATGAATCAAGTGACTTTGAAATACCAATTACCTTAACTAAGAAAAACATACCAAAGAGAACCATTTCTACTCATCCAGTGATTCTGACTCTGAAGAAGATGAACCTAGAAGGTTCCACGTAGAAATCAAACCTGTACTGCCAAACAATAGTTCACACTACACTATGGCTTCACTGGATGAATTAAAAGTATCTATTGGCAATATTGCTCTTTCTCCAGCAACATCTGTAAGTAATTTTCTTCCTTGCATTTTATTTTATTAGAGAGGAAAAGGTGTTATACTTTCAGTCAAAATTTGAAATTTTCAAATCAGCATCTTTTCACAAAAAAGGGATGCATGCATTTTATTTGCACTTAATGCAAAGTAATTCTAATTCTGTAGCTGAATTTTCCCTTCAGGTTTTTAGGACAAATCCCCTGAAAGACATTTTATATTTTTTTGTGTGTGTGGTATATAATGTGCTGTAGTCCCCAAATTTAGGCATTTGGTCCCTGGAATGGAATGTTAAATCAGTTACTCTTCCAGACTCCCTCTACCACAGCTGTGTCAGTCATGTCATCTGTGGGCTGTGCCTGGCCCACAGAGCCCCACCATCTGACCCCTGGTGAGGCCTTTGGATCCCAGCTGACCCACGTGAGGCATGGCACGTGCTGTACCAGCCCCATGGGAAAGGCCTGGGATATCTGCTGCACACAACATCCATCCCAGCCACTCTGGCACTTCAGTGAATGGGTGGATGCATGCAGCACAGATCCCAGAACAGCTGGAATAGGCACTATGTGCAATGCAGTCTCACTGGGGGTGTGTACTGCAGACCCCAGACCAGTTGCAGCAGGCCACACACTGTGCCCACCTTGGCTGGACTGGTAAGCCAGCCACAAAAACATTCCACATTTAATGTAGAACACCTTTGTGATTGGTCTGTATCCCACTTAAATTGAACATGTGGCATATGTCCCAAGTCCAGTCCTGGCCTTTGCCTGATCCTGTGGCCCAGCTGATGGTTTAATTTAAAATGGGATATTGGATTGTGTGGGAACTTGAGGGTCCAGGCATGATGGTCAATTTTGGGGATCAGATTTGGGATTCCAGTCACGCAATTATATTAATATCTACCAGGGGCCATAGATAGCTCAGCAGGGCAGCTAGAAAACCTTTACAAACACTCACCCTGTAAGTGGGAGAACTGAGTGATGGGCTGCTCTCAGCCTGAGGAAATTAAAGCCTGCATTTCCCAACCTTCTAGCTAAGTGCTCTACCCAGCTGGGTAGACACCTTCTACCTTTCCTGTTAAAAAGGTAGAAGGTACTCAACTACTGTGCATCCAAGAATGCAAGATTAATGAGAGAGAGAGAGTAAGCAGAAGGGAGCATGATCTTAGAAGTAAGGTCGGAAGGGACCTTATAGATCTTCAAGTCCGACCCCCTGCCAGGGCAGGAGAAAAAACTAGGCTCAAATGATCCCAGCTAGGTAGGCATCAAGCCTCCTCTTCAAGACTCCCGGGGTAGGAGCCAGCACCACTTCCCTTGGAAGTTGGTTCCAGATCCTAGCCGCCCTAATTGTGAAGTAGTTCTTACGGATGTCTAATCTAAACCTACTCTCCAACAACTTGTGGCCGTTATTCCTTGTTATGCCAGGGGGCACTAGGGGAAACAAGGTCTCTCCCAAACCCTTCTGGTCCCCCCTAGTGTGTTTATAGACTGTCACCAGGTCCCCCCTCAGC
>NW_017729024.1:125909563-125911564 GCF_001723915.1 Gavialis gangeticus
TTATTCCTTGTTATGCCAGGGGGTGCTAGGGGAAACAAGGTCTCTCCCAAACCCTTCTGGTCCCCCCTAGTGTGTTTATAGACTGTCACCAGGTCCCCCCTCAGCCTTCTCTTGTGAAGGCTGAACAGGTTCAGGTCCCGCAGTCTCTCATTGTAGGGTCTGCCCTGTAGTCCCTGGATCATGCGGGTGGCCCTCCTCTGGACCCTCTCAATGTTGTCCACATCCCTCCTGAAGTGGGGCGCACAGAACTGGACACAGTACTCCAGCTGTGGCCTGACCAGTGTTGCAAAGAGGGGGAGGATCACCTCCTTGGACCTGCTTGAGATGCACCTGTGGATGCACGACAAGGTCCTGTTAGCCCTGCCAACCGTGACCTTGCATTGTCAGCCCATGATGTTGTTTGCACCATGGTTAAGGTTATTTACTAACTAGAATTATTTCCTTAAATTTATTTCCTGGATACTACATGTTTTCAGCCACAATAATGGCTTCAAGTCACCACTTTTCGCAAGATAAATGCAGTTACTTTTATTCTGTCTCCTTTTCTCCCTAGTTTCTCTACTGTTTTTAGGACTAGATCTCAATAGGATGGAAAATCTTAGAATGTCTACAATGTAGCCTAGGGGCACCCAAGCCAGCTTTAAAGAAACTAGCTCAATTTCTGGAAGCACTGTAAGCCATAACAGCACAGACGTTATAGTGTGGGTTTATTTATTCTCCTTCTCAGGGAAAACAGAGTTAATTAGCTTCACTAAGCTTCATGCTACTGCCTCTAGACTGTTTCTTGTAACAAAACTAGTTCATTTAAGTTGTCTTGGTTATGTTTAACGCTGTATTGCAGTATTAGACATATCCAGTCCTCCCAGGTTTGGGTTGGACCTGCCCTCACTTCTATTGCTCTTCTTTGGTCACTGGTAGGTGTTGTCTCATTAGTGGTGTCCCATCATATGTTTTCTGCTACAACCACTTAGTTCAATAGTTAGCAGAGAGGTGTATGTTCTTTCCTGGCCTCTTTGAGGAGGTGGATAGCCACCTGAAGATTGTCTCTGCCTCCTCAAGATTTCAAGCTCTATTTTTATACTTCAGCCTGCCCTCTGCTAGCAATATATGTTTGTGACTCCTTTGTTTGTTTGAAATGTGATATTAGATCCAGGGATAAGATGCGTTCCAGGGTCATATTAAGTAATGGAAAGAAAATAACAACTCTTACACTCTCCCAAAAACCACTTACATGCTTTGTGTATACTAGCATCTAATTCAGATTTAAATAGCACTGTTTTGGGGACCCTTCTTAACATATGCGCAGAAACAATATTGGAATAGAATTGGATTGCAAGTGCTTTAAAACCATGAGAATAAGACTGAATGCTTTAATAAATGATGAAATAGAAATACATCATTTTAAACCATAACTTAAGTGTTTTCCTTAAAATGATAGAATGATTGCTTATACAGTAGAAATAATGCTACATATGAACCTTTATAGGTGATACTCAAGCAAAATAAGGGTAAGAATAAGCAAGTCTCTATATTAAAGCAAATGTTTTACATAAAAATCTAAAAGTATTGTTTCCCTTTTTCTTCCAATTGCTAATATCAGAGACACAGTCCTGTAAGTACAGAATGATTTATATTTTTGCTAATATTTTAACTAAAAACTAATTTTATTTTGGGGAGGAAGTGTGTTCTTGTGGTTGAACCATGGGCTGAATCTAGTGGCATGGTTTCCATTCCTCGGTGTTAAAAAAAACTGCTATACAATGTTATAATTTTTTTTAAGTTTTTGATTTACGTATCCTATAAAATGGATATAACTATATTTACTGAAGTCTCAGTTGTGGGGCTTTATATTAATCATCCTAAAGCACTTAAAAGAAGACGATATTAAACTGTGAAGAAGTGTTATTATATTTTGATTGTTTTATCAGTAGGTGTGACAAATACAACGACATTGTATGTTTAAAAAGTTATTCTTCTGATTTCAGTGTTGCTTTATTGTCT
>NW_017729024.1:125916564-125931190 GCF_001723915.1 Gavialis gangeticus
TAATCATCCTAAAGCACTTAAAAGAAGACGATATTAAACTGTGAAGAAGTGTTATTATATTTTGATTGTTTTATCAGTAGGTGTGACAAATACAACGACATTGTATGTTTAAAAAGTTATTCTTCTGATTTCAGTGTTGCTTTATTGTCTGGTTTTCTAAATCTAAGTTTTTATTTTTGTCTTGCTGATTTAATACCTCAGTCTCTGTGATAACTGATGGTATTTGAGAACTGTTCTCATTTCAGCTAGCTAAATTGTAAGTTTTTTCCACTCTTGGAGTCCCACAAATCCTTTAGTATCAAGTTTCCAAGAGCAGATTCAAACAACTAGTTTTCTAATCTGTTTCTCCCTTAACTGACATGTTGCCATGTCTTCACACTCTTCATTTCCCTACTCCAATTCCTACCTTCAAACTCCCAGTAGCTTTTACTATTTCCCTCATCCTTTACTCCATTTTACTTGCTCCCATAGGGCTATCGCTAAGCTCATGCTCCAGCCTCTCCCAATTCCAGGATATTTTCCCTGCATTGAAAACAAAATAATGAAAGGAATGTATACTTCCTAAATGTATAGCAGTTCAACACTTCAGTATTTCAGTAAGTTGTTGGTAGGAATGTTTACTTCTATTATTTTTTATTTATATTTTAGGCACAAATGAACCGGAATTCATCTAGTAAGTGTTAATTTTTAGCTGTTAAGGTATTCTTGATATTTTTCCTTTCAAATTCACTGTATTTGTCATAAAATTGAATTTTATGGAGAAGAAAAAGTGTCAAATTTCTATTTTTGTGTTCTTATTGTTTAGAAAAAGAATGCTTATTGCTAGCTCTAGTGCCCTAGAATAATAAAAATTGAATTACCATAGACCATGTACAGGCATTCTGTTGCTATCAGGAGAACCTCTGCCCTCCCAGTAGAAACAACAAGTGTACAAGCATTCATTAAATTTCTCCTGGGGAAAACTTGCGCCTTCCTGGAGAAAGATGTTCCTGGTACTTGTACACTTCCCTCAGTCCGGTCCAGAGGGGACTGGAGCAGTCACTGAAGCTCCTGGCCCCTCCCTAGACCAGAGATTCTCTTAGGGAGTTCTCTGTCTGGGGTGTAGACAGGTGGTTTGGTGGCTAATCCAGTCCCCTGCCAGACTGGTCCAAGGGGGAAGTGGAGTAGCTACTCCTTGTTTGACTGGTCTGGGAAGGGACTAGAGCAGCCTCCGCTCCCCATGCCTTCCCCAGACTGGGATCACCTGGTCTGGGGAAGGCATACAGAGCAGAAGATAGAGGGGGCAACTGTAGACTGAACACCTGCAATGCTCATTCTCTTAGAAGGATTGTGGATATTTCTCAGATGCTTCCACTGCTGGAAATCTAATTTGTGTTCAAGGCCAGAATTAACCACTTAGCAGCCATAGTAAAAATCTGTGGGCAAAATTAAATTAACCTATTTACTACTATTTCAAAGCAGTGAATACACTTCACACAAAGAATTTATAACACCTAATTCCTCAACTGTTTCCAAAAGTTTCAGAAAATAGATGGATTTTGTAGGGTCTCCCAACAATCTGCAGTCAGATATAGCTATTTGTGACCAATGATGGAAATCAAGCCTCCACATCAAGCTTTCACTCCTCTCCTCCTGAAAACTTTTGTCTCGTCTACTGTGAGTTCTCACACCTCCTAAAACAGTATTCTTCCTCATTAAAAATCTTACACCCATTTTAAATGTCTGTTTTAAAATCCATGGCAGTGAAGAGTCAAGCTAAGTTCTTTGTAGTGCTCTCTCTCCCAGTCCCCTTCCAGAGGCCTTCCCCTACTTGCTTTGGGTCCGAATTGGACCACTGGGTAGGGGTGGGGTTATCTCAGTCCGTTTAGTGCAGGGTCACTGAAACAGTAACAGGTGTCATTCCCAGTCCTGTCTAAAATATCTGTGCTATTTACTAAAGATATAAAAGGTGATTCATATGCATTTTGAGGAGCTGAACTGAATCTTTACACATACAAGTGACTTTGGTAATCTTAATTGTTCAAAATATATATATATGCATTATGTTTATTTTACAATATATATGCATTATTGTATTTTCCAATACAAATCTCCTCAAATAAACCCAATATACAAAATGCTCAGAAATAAATGTGACATGTTGCATGGTAGAATTAATTTATAGTAGCCCATTCGTATTTTAATGCAGAGTAGAAGTTACTATGAGTTGGTGATTAGCATTTTAATCAGTAGCATTCTAGAGACTAAAAAATTGTTTGTTTTAAACTGTTAGAGTTCATACCTTAATTGTCTTTTCCTGTGAAATGAAGTGACCAGTAGCATTTCTTAAAAGTAGCTGTTTTTCATTTACTCATCCTTCCCATTTCAGCAGTCTTGGGTTAATTTTAATTACAGCTATTATCATTCCAGATTATTTTTATCATGAAGCTGAATGATTTTGTTAATCAGATTTCATAGCTTTTATTTGTCATAATAGTGTATTTTTTGCTTAGGTGAAGAATTAACAAAATCAAAGCTTTCTGCTCCATCTAATGAGTAAGTGCCATATTTAAAATTTAGGTTTTACATTAAATGTCATTTCAGCAGAGTTTGGTTTTGTTTTTCCGTAGAATTCTTAAATCTATCATTTGACTTGGATATCCGGTTTAGGCTGGATATCTAATGACTCCTAGGATTTAAGGAATAATTTCAGAATTTTTTATAAAAATTGGGGATTTTCTACTTTCTTTAACTCTTTCTTGGTCTGGTCTTTTTTCTACCTCCTTTTCTTCATCTTACCTGCTTCAATTGATATTTATAGATAAAATAATATTAAATAGGTGTATAATAAAGTCATTTACATTAAAATGTTACTGTAACTTAAATACAGTGAAAATTGGTGAGCCCAAAGTGTGAGCTGGTCTACACAGATTTGTACAGGAACATTACTAAATAATGAATGTGTTCTGTTGCAAGTCAGAACACAACATTTGTAATGAAATGAATATCCATCCCTGAACTTGCGTTGATATAACAAAAAGGATGAATTAATTACAGGAAGTTGTTTTGGTGTGTATTAATATGGAAAACAGGGGGTTTTTTAACCTATATTTATCCAACAGTATTTTCCTTGAAAAAGTATTCATGTGTCTGAATGTCTTAATCCCCACTACAACTGCACTGTATAAGTGACTGGTAACTTGATTGTTTCAAATATATATGCATTATGTTTATTTTCCAAAATGAATTATTGCAATAGAAAGGGGACCACTGACCTCCTAGCATGGGATCCAGTCTTTGGCAGTTCTCTTGAATCATCGTCTTCAGCTTCATTGACAACTTCATCCTCATCAGGTAAAACGTCTCATAATAAAAATTATAGATTCTAAGTGTGTGTTAGAAACACTCTAGGATTTTCTTGGTTTGTTTTATTTTTTTAACATTGGAAGGGTTTTACTTTTATTGGAGATACATTTGTAAAATCATACCTCCTTCATAGAGTGGTGTAAGTTGTATACATGAGTAAAAATATGTTAGCTGATTGTTTATTTAAAGGGATGGGGGGTTGTTCTTACTGCACTGAGTAGATTAAACTGGAGCAGAATCTGCTGTTTGTACACTATCTAAACAAGTTGCACACTACTCTTCCTTCCCTCCCCTCTTAACCCTCCCCGCCTCCCCCATGTATTTCTTAATCCACCTACTGCTACTGTATTCTGTAAATGTTGCTTTTTTTCCTGGGCTATTGTCTTTGTGATATGGGAGGGGCTTTTTCTCCCCTATGGGAAAGAGAAAGAGGAAAGGATATTTCTTTTAGGTCAGTATTCCTGTTACAGAACGATTAAAGGTGACTCCAGATTTTTTTTAATGCTTGTGCCTTCTGACTTTCTTCTCCACTGAATCTTGCACATGAAAGAACATAAGGGAGCATGCTTAATTAGGGGCATTTTGCTTTAATTGGTTTTAATACTCAGCCATGTCACTAGCAGCAATACAGTGTTACCACAGACTATTTAGCTGCAGGCACTCTTTTTAAAATGAAACCTATTCTCTTACCCTCCTCCTTCATAAACATGTTTTGATTTTAAAATAATAGAGTATTTTCCCCTATTTTCAAGTTCCTAATGGAAGAACCCAATGAAAAACAGTGAAAAATCATTTCAGGAAGTACATGATTGGATTCTCTATCTCCCTACATGTGACTTTGTCAGGATAAGCTTTGGATCTTTAATGTTATTATAATGTGAATGGTTTAATACAGAGTTTGGCAACCTTTTTGCCAACATAGACCACTGCTTACAGCCCTGCCCCTGCCATGAGCCACAGCCCTGCACCCCCTGGCAAGTAGCAGATGCTGCAACAAGAATAGATAGAAAAAGGCAGGTGCAAGGACCCTCACGATTCCTCCCCTGCTGGAGCTGCTGTGACCAGAGCGTGCTGTCATGGGCTGGATCCAGTTTATTCATGGATTGTAGTTTACGAACCCCTGATATGATAGATTGTCAATTACACATTTATTGCATTCTTTGTTAATGTAATAATGTGATTTTTTTTTTAGATAAATTTTTGCTTGTAATTGTTAACAGATTAGGTTTGTTAACAGGAATGTAGACATCCCAATGATACCCTAATGTGCTTCACTGGGTCTTTACAATACAGGTCTGATGAAAGAGAAATTATGAACTATTGTTTTTACAGTTTTAAAACACTTTACAGCCAAGAGCTAAGAGAGCTGCTTAATGGAACTAAACATTTTTTTTGAAAATACAGTCATTTCTGTTCAGAGTTTACAAAAAGCTCCTTTCTACATTGAACTGCTAATCTTCTTAGGGAATATTTTGACCTAATCAATTCGTTTCATGGAATGCTAAGAAATGACGAGGCTAAGCAAGCATTTCAAAATCTTATCTCTACATTTTTCTGTAAATGGTTAACTACATTTTAATTATGGAGTGAGAGTATTTATATTGCAACAAATTAATGAGGTACTTAACTGTAATAGGTAATGGTTTAAACATTATCAAATATGAATAAAAAGGTAACTTAAAAGTTTATTTTTTAAGAATTTTTATTCATTTAGAAGCAGACAATACAAAATTTGGATAGCAAAGTTTTATGTGATTTCCAGAAACTTAGGTTGACTGTCTGTTGTAGGTAGTTTGCTCAAGATGCTCATTTTCAGAAGGTATTTCAGAAGCAACCCTGTTGAATGCAAATTTATTTGTAATTCATATGTGATCTCTTGATATTTTCTTTAGCACAATCTGTTCCTCATATAAAAATAAATAAAAGCTTTCTTCCCCTTGTATCCCATCTAAAGACTATAATACAGCAAATACTGCCAGTAACTTGGGTAAAAATAGTAACTACTTATTCAATAAGAAAAATACTTTATAACACGTAAGAAAAAGAAGTTCCTAAGGAGCTGATCCAGGCCCTTTGAAGTACATGAGAGAACTCACATTGACTATTTGTAGGCTTTGTATTAAGCCCTGAAAAATATTATTTTACTCTATTTGCTATAATAGTGGTGGCTTAGACTTCTGCAAAATAAGTACTTGTCAGTCAGTCTTTTAGAAATGAATTGCTATCCATTGCTTGAGTGTATGTCTGCAGAGCACAATGCAGTGCTGTGTCAAAGATATTCAGGATAACACTAAGCAAGCTCGTTTGGTTATTGGAAGCATTATAGCTACATTAGCATTGCACTTTGCCCAAGCTTCTTAGTAGTGTTCATTAATTCAAGCAGAGCCATATGCTGACACAGCCTTACTGCTGCTAGTACTCAAACTAGCATGTTTAGAGCTATTCCAGGTATGTCTGCGTAGCATTGCATTGTATTATGTAAATAGATATACCCCATATTTCACTGAAGGTTACTGATATATATTGCTTTGAGAGTATGCATCACTTTTGAAAGAACATCTGTAGTTAGGCACTGTAGATAGGATTTTTCAAAAACACTCAGCTTTGATATGACTCTACTTCCTTCAAATCAGCATGAATTTTAGTTTAATTTCAATACAAGCTGAGTTAAGCCAATGTTAAAAGCTTTTAAAAATTTCACCCCCAAAATTTCTACTAAAAAAGTTATCTATATAGATTATAGGCTTGGCAAGATTCATTTTTTATTTGTAAATGTTTATAAGAGTCAATTTCGCCTCATACTCTCAGACCAACAAAAAACTATTTCCATCGTTAATAATCAAAACAGGGGATGTAAGAAAAATTATGGCTGATGGAGTACGTGATGACGGGGGGAGCAGTCCTACAGAACTACTGACTGTATCTTGGACTGCAACTCCCAGAAAACCCAGGGTACTGGAAACAAAGGAAGAGCAAGTAACACAGTGGATGAGGGAGCTATGGCCGACTGAAGTCAAGGCTGATGGCAGCTCTGCTGCTTAGCTAATGGTAGTCCTACAGAAGTTACATTTGTCACAGTGGGTGGTTAAACTGCCTGATCTTGAAAATTTAAATCAATAAAAATCTAAATAAATGTTTAAAAATAAACATGGATAATTGTCACGGTTATTTTTTTTTTAAATCTAATTCTCCTAAGCCTAATTATGAATATTCTGTGTGTACATGCAAGCACTCATGCACACATACATACGTCCATAGAATGTTGATTGCTTATTTTTCTTATCATTTGAGAGAGGCAGAGAGACATCTCAAGGTCTAGAAGGTCACCATATGGTGACTCTTTTCCTTTTTATCAAAGCTTAAAACATTTCTTTTGGGCAGTATTTTTCAGTTCAGTGTTAATTTAATTGAATGTGACTTAACTGCTAAAGCCTTTGAGCTAATGGTAATCAAAGCAGTTTAGAAGTGATCTTTGGTTATCCAGCAAATAACTTTACTGTATTGGAACTTGAAATTAACATAGCTATCTTAAGAAATGACAGAAATTATTTTGTCTAGTTATTTGTATTGTAAAACTGCTTCTTTTCTGTACTTCTTTCTCTTTTCTATTTCTTCCAAAGTTTATTTTAAAAGTCTGTAGTTTGCGTGTGTGCGTGTGTGTGTGTGTAAAAACAATGTGTAAAGTATTTATCAGGAAAAATAAGACTTGTTAAGTCTGTGTGTATATGTATATGTGTATAACCATGATGAATAAACAACTTTCCTGGGAGCACTATAAACTCTACAGAATCTAAGATTTCATCTTAAAAGATGTCCCTTGTTATGGCTGCAATGAGAAATTGCCTAATATGAACTGAAGCCAGGTTTGCACCACAGATGCTTTACCACCATTCTCTCAAATATGTGCCATGGGTCCCTACATCCTACTTCCTGTACTGGAAGCAGGGTAGCCACATTCATGCTAATTAGCATCAATTCTGAGCTAGGCTGATTAGCCCTTCTGTAATGTTGCATGAATGTGGCTACACTGTTTGGTTCAGGGTATAATGTATGCTAAGCTAACCTCAAACAATCAGTGAAGATGCCCCAGCAGTCTAGGGAGAAATGTCATCATGTGTATTTGTTTCTGAGTGGGAAGTTTGGTGTCTGATGAGCTTTCTAAGCTATATGTCCAAGTGGGTAAGGATGACGTTAAGGATATGGAAGTTGTTATATGGAAGGATAAGGCAGGGGAAGTTCTTGATGAGGTAAGTTGATCAGAGGTAGGGTGAGAAATTTTGGAATGACATGAGAGAAGAAATTGCAAACAGCAAATATAGTGGAAGAAGTAATGAATTTGATGTAGGAAATGAGAGAGATATTAAGGAGCTGAATGAATGAAGAAGGAAAAAAAACAAATAAAATACCAAAGACCATTCAGTAGATGGTGATTGATTAGAGGAAAGAAGAAAATAAGATCTAAAGCAACTGACAAAAACGGTATTACAAGGAGAAAGGTAGTGAACTACATCTTAAAAAAATATAATAAAAAATGACAAGGTTAACATAACCAGGCAGAAGGCAAGACAGGGTGGTACCATAGGGTGCCTATACAGGCAGTCCTCGACTTAACAACGTTTCGCACTTACAGCGTTTATAACTTGACACCCTGTTTCAACTTTTTGACATCAGTTTTGACTTTACAATGCTTGATCTGATGCCATGCCATGCCAGCGAAGAAGTTCGCTGCACGCTCATCTCCCTGGAGAACATCTGTCCAAACTGCCTTGGACACTTTCTTTAAGAAAGTAGACAAGACCCCAGAAAAACCTGCACCCAAGACTCCTGAGAAGATTCCAGCCAAGAGCCCTTCAAAAAATCCAAGCAAGAGCCTTTCAAAAAGTCCAGCAAGGTCACCTCAAAGAAGTCCTTCCAAAACAATATGATTGCTATTTACAATATAAATGCATTAATGTAGCTATAGTATGCATCTATAATTGACTGAGTACAAGATTCTGGGGTATTTTTGGTAAAAATAGGATATCGGGCCTTGGTTCAGGAAACAATCCCCCATTTATAACATTGTTTCTCATGAGAAAATTGGTTCTGAGTTGCAATGTTTTGACTTAAGATGTGGTTTTCAGGAACCAGGTGTGTCGTAAATCCGAGGACTGCCTGTACATGCAAATCGAAATTGCTCCAATGCGCTGTAGTTACAGTGCATCAGAGCAGACTCGGCTGGAGCGTGGTAATCACCACGCTGAAAAGTGGCGGCAGAGGGGGCACTTTAACTAAAGCTCTCAGAGCTGCTCTAATTAAATCGCCTCCCCCAACACCTGGACCACATGTATAAATGCCCTTAGAGATTAACTCATTCAGAGAGGCATAAGCTTTCATAGGTGACAGCCTACTTTGTCAGGTGCTGTGATCGGACTTGCAGAGAGCTGGGGTACTAAAAAAAAAAAAAATTTAAATACAAAATGTAGAGCAAGTGGGAGGAGGGGGGCACTAGTGAGCAAGGTGAAGGTGAGTTGAAAAGATTAAAAGAGATTTTTTTAAAAGCAGTCAGGAATTTCCACTGAATAACATAAAGGGTATAAAAGCTAGTCCAGGCATTATAATTAAATGAAGCACTCAAACATTATGGAATTCTTTATTTCTTACATTGCAGGTGATGCATCTTTGGAGGTGTAGTAGAGCAGTTATTTCTCACGTGGGGAGACTTGTATTTGCATTTTTATATAATTTCATCATGCTCCTAGCTTTCAATTTTTCCCTTTTCCTTCAGCTACATTAAAAGAACAAAATAGGAACTCCTACTCATCATCATCATCTACCATTGATTTGCCTGGGTGTAGAATATCTGAATCTTTTCTTGGAAACCAGAAAAATTCTGGGTCTAGAAGCCCATCATCACCAGACTTTACCACTAGCATGCTATGCAAATTTGATGTGATCACAGCACCATCAGGGAGCACAGATAATATGTCTCTTGTTTCATGGTCTCAGAGTCAGTGGATTCCTTTTACTGATGAACTTTTTCATATTAAGCATACAAGTGCAGGCCAGAAGAAGTCTCAGAGATTGCATTTTAAACCTGACAGTATCTGCATTGCTTCTCCTTCTTTGCTTGGGAATTCTTCCAACAGCTGTGCCTCTGAGGATCAAAGTGACCTTTACAATAATTTTACATGCCATGAAAAATTATTCATTGAAGAAACTGGCAATATTGCTGAAATTTCTTCTACGTCATCAGTACCACTGGACTATAGTTTAGTCCCTGCTTGTGTTCATATATATAAGGGTATGGCTAGCATGCATTGTGTATTGCTGTTTCCTAATAACTGACTCCAGAAAGCAGACTCTAAGTTGCCTTCTCTTCCTCATTATTGCTCACCTGACATAAAATTAATTCATCTTCTCATCTAAAATATACTAAATCTTATGATCATTTTAGTTCTGCATCTCCCAAATTAGTCAGGATATATAAATAAGTATTCAGCCCTGGTGGAGTTGATTTTTCTTGATCGTGTATAACTTTGCTTTTTAAAAAGCACTGAATAAAATATTTTGTGGGGATGTCAGAAGCAGTAAGCAATCACATTTCAGGAAAAAGAAAATTTCAGAATTGTAAAAATTGTGTTTTAAATGTCTTTTGTATAACTATTTTAGGACAAAAAGCTTAAAATCTATATTCATCTTTTTGATACTTAATACAGCTAATTTTGAAGGGGGGCTGTGACACAAGCTAATACTTGCTAAAAAGGTTCCATCTTTTCATTGGGTACCTGTGACTGCAGCAATCTCTGAGCCTGATGTTATGCTTCTAGTAAGCATGACAGTGAATTTAAAGGACTGATGGGTAACTTTAGTCTCTCCTTTGTTTACTTTTGGCATTGGTGTTACTAATTTAGATGGGATTATCAAATATGTACGTCATTGACTCTTCTTTCATCCCAAGACAGTGATAAACCTGCCACTGACTTGAAAAAGGCTAACTGCTTTTGAAAACCCTACTTTGAATATAACTTTTGAGTGACACTTTTTCTGCTTCAAGCATGTCTTAAAAGGCTTTTGGGGGAGAGAATGGGATACACTGCAGTGCCTTTCCATCATGTAATTGTGCATAAAGGCTTTTTTGTTTTGGTTTTTAAGCACAATTTGGATCCAGCATATACTCACTGGATGACTTCTAATAGCTATTCTCAACTGCAATTATACTCAGAAAAAAGTGGCTTGTAAAAATAGCATCTTCTTATTGAGGCTTTGTGCCACCCTGGCACATATTCAAAATTCTAGGTGCTCATTTTGGAGGGTTGTTTTGTTTTGTTTTTACTGGTAGTTCTGCTGAGTTGCATGTTTTCTTGCACAGCAATAGAATTATTTACTGAAGTCTAATAATTTATTTTCACTGTGCAAAACCCACTGAAATCAGTGGGGTTTTCAGATGGTCTAATCTGTAGATAATAGAACTGTAGAGCTGGCATCATGGGCTAAAAATGGCCTACGGTCTTATTACAGGGGAGAGATGCAAGAAGTAGAAGGCAGGCTTCTACAGGGATGGAGGCTATATCTTTTTATCCTCAAAACTGAGCATATTTTACTTAGAATGATTCAGGAACAATAAGCATAGAAGCCTCATAATGCTGTTTTAGAATCACTTTTCAGAGTACCATGGAACTACACTTTAAGGCCTTGGTATTTTTTTTATTAATTATGAATTCCTGCAAAATATCATTTGACATTTACTAGAAACTTAACTCTTATGATTCCATTCAAATGAAATTACATTTATTTTCAGTGCATCAATTGTAATTTGCTTCAAATTATTTTCTTACAGCAAGACCAACAACTCCTCTTTCTGTAGGAACCATCGTACCACCTCCAAGGCCTGCTTCCAGACCAAAGCTGGCTACAGGGAAACTTAGTGGAATTAATGAAATAGTATGTATTGACTTTTAGTTTTTTGTTTAATTATATAATTTATTTCTCAAAATGTCAGTCAACTGGAACTATATCACTTATAGGTTTCCCTTGCTTTATGCAGTGCTCTATGTGCGAATTCACTCTTATGTGATGAGCTTTTTTATACCAAAAATTCATTATATGTGAGGTAAATTCACTCTTATGCAATTGGTGTGGTGGAAGCCTGCAGTCAGCTGCTTTGTGCAGTGCATTGTGGGAGGGACGTGCACCAAAATATAGTCCCCTGTGTGGATCTGTGCTCCTTGCTCATTGTCTGCAACACGTGTTTCTGTAGTTGCCACCCCCATTATAGCTTCTAAGCGTCCTGCTAGCTTATCCCCTACTCCTCTCTGCTGTTGAGTACCAAAATTGTCTTGTAAAAGTGATAGATATGGGTCTGGGGTGAGTACAGTTGAGGTCTTGAAACGTATCCCTATTTGTTATGTTGTAAAGTGGGTTCCCTTTATGCGAATTCAAATTATATGCCATTTTCCAGGACCACATGTACAGCATAAAGCAAGGGTAACCTGTACTTACCCTATTATAGTTAAGTTAGTCTTGGTGTGAAAGGGAAGCTGTCTTATGATGTCAGAGTGTAGGAGATATCAAATGGATAGTTGCTGGTTCTGTCCTCGAGACAGACAGAGGTTAGAGTAGATTTGTATCACTGCTTTGTCCTTGTGTCGTATGGAAAAAGAAACAGAAAGATGAATTGCCCTTACACATTGTCCAACATCATGCTTCTACTCTTCAGCTGTTTTTTTTATGGCTCCCATCTATAAATAAGTCATGAGACAAATACCATATTTATTCAAATACAAGACAAGATTTTGTTCCCCTATATTTGCATACAAGGAAACCTCATTAACTACATTGCTTATCATTAAACTGCTGCCAAAAGCAGGATGTGCTCAGTGATGGAAACCAACTATAAAGCTGATTAAATGCAGCCAACACTGAGCATAACTGTAAAACACACAGACCATATGGGGCAAACAATGATGGGAACCTACCACAAAGATGAGCTGCATTTACCTATCTGAATAAGATATATGGTAATGCCTATTGAGAACAGTCTCCTTCAGCATTCTTTTTAGTCATGGTGAGCCACTACATTACTTACATTTTTACTTCCTCTTCACTCCCACAGCTAAGCTGCGCCTTTCTTTCCCATTTTAAATGATTCTTGTTTCTTCACCAGCCTTAAATATCTGACAAACATCACCAAACAGGACCCCAAACATTTCACCCAGAATCCTCTTGTCCCCTCTCTCAGCCAGTCTAATATGTCTAGTGTGTTCCCACCCTCCATGAGGTGGAGCTGGACCAGGTTGTCCTGAGTCTCAACTGCATATCAATTTTTTGAGGATTCCAAGGTTCATGATGAACGCCTGGTTCCACTCGTGAGTGAGGGTTAATTAGCACATGAATTCTTTGTAGGCGGGGTTCTAGAGAGTGCACATATTGAGCAGTGCTGAGCTGTGGGGTCACCATGGCTGGAAATGCTGTTGACTCCGCTGGGGCCTAGCCCAGTGAACTACATAGTAAATGTATGAGTCTTGGCTTTGAACTAATATCATGCATGGTATATATACATGGGTACAAAAGTGCTGCTTAAAAGTGTGTATATGGCGTACTTGTGCTAAAACTTACAGCAGCTTCAAACAAAGGTAAAATGCATCAGTTTTCAATTAACTAAGTCTGTGGGTACTATATGCAAAATGCTACAGGTATGTTTATTTCAAAGTCACTGTTTTCATATTTGACCCCCACTTCAATGTGCTTCAGGAGAGCATGGTCTGACAGTAAGAAGAGGGGAAGGGGCCAAAGGAGGAAGAAGTTGGGGGGTATTTTTCCCCATGCTGATTGTGGCATAAACCCTTACTGTATATTTGAGTAAACATGGTATTTAGTAATACAATTTTTTATGTAATCTGAATAGAGATTTTGGAAAATTCAGAGATGCTCTTTGTTAGGTACTTCTCAGGTTAGGTCAAAAGAGTCCAGAGTTTTTTATCACTGAATGGAGAAACTGATACAGACATTTAAACAAGTTTTTTCTCCCTTGTTTGTATTACTAATAATGTAGCTGAGTATTATTGAGATTTAATCCAATCCTTCCTTATTCAGCAGTCTTGAGTATATAACCACCCTTACATAGCATCATTTAGTTTGCATCAGGGGTGCAAGGCAGGATACAAGGAATGTTGTACTATCTTAAATTCAGTTTTCCTTAGTTCACTTCAGCATCTTCATATAAAGCAACAAATGACTTTCTGAATGTGACCAACCTTCTGTTTCCTTTCTTTGTGGCCCTTAAAAGTAGCCAATCCTGGAAAGTATTCCTGTGCACAGGAACATTGGCTCAGATGGGAGAATCAAAGTTGGACTTCTGTGACACGTAGCTCAGCCTCATACAGGATTACGTCAGGCTGTACCGTAACAAAGCAAAACCTCATGCGGACACATTAAAGATAGTATTAAGGAAAAATCTTGAATCATAAATCCTATTACACTGTGGAATTTCTTCCCAGGCAAAATGGTTAAAATTGTTTTTATAGAAAATCAAGGTGCATGAAGCACTAGATATAAATATGCAGAAAGGAATAATGATGCATTAGGTAGGGAATGAGTCAGATGAAGAGATCTTTTCTAAATTTGTTGTTTGTCCATTTAGTATCCCATACAGCTCTGTAATGATATTGTTATACTTAATGTTAAGCCTAGGCCATTCAGTCCACCATTGACTTCTAACTCCAGTCCACCACCTACCGCCCCTTTGGCACGTGCCGAGAGTGTGTCCTCAATATCTTCGTCTGCTTCACTAAGCGCGGCAAATACACCCACAGTTGGTAAGTAACTTATTTTAGTTAAAGTGATGTCCTCACAGCCCTTAATATTTGTAACATCTTTCTTTTAGAAAAAATATAAACATCAATGTATCAGAGCTTAAATCAACCAGTCTATTATGAAACAACCTGATTATTCCATATTAAGTTCATTTCAGTTTTCTTGTAGCCTTCCCTGAATGATCTCGTCCACTGATCAGATCCCCTGTCAGAACTGTTGACCTTAGTAGACCCTTAACAATGTAACAGATCCATCTGTGAACATTTTTAAAATTAAAATGCATGCTTGGTATGTCCATGTGTATTTATAACTCTACTTGATACTAAAATAGCTTTTGATTCAGATGAGTTGGTCAAATGTAATTTTTTTAATCATACGAAGAAACTGAGTTAAATAAGTTTTTTTTTTCCTTTAGCTACAGAATTATTTTAATGAAAATTGCTTTTAAGTGATTTATAATGATTTAAATATTCTGCTGGCTCATTTG
>NW_017729024.1:125936190-125937906 GCF_001723915.1 Gavialis gangeticus
ATCATACGAAGAAACTGAGTTAAATAAGTTTTTTTTTTCCTTTAGCTACAAAATTATTTTAATGAAAATTGCTTTTAAGTGATTTATAATGATTTAAATATTCTGCTGGTTCATTTGCCACCCCATAATTACAACTTTCTGCAAAGAAAGGCAACAAGTACAATTGACTAGTGTCTTTCTTTTCTAAATTGAATGAAGTCAGTGAATCAAATAGAAGCATAAATGGTGATAAGAAAATCAGGCTCTGATTTTGTCATCATTGCCAACTTAATGTTTCCCTAACAGAAAGGGATATTCCAAGTATCCCAAGTGATATTTTTTACTTAGGATACACTTTAAAGTTCAGTATTCTAAATTAAACCTAAATACAACGAACATTGTTCTGTGGGAGTTTGTAGAAGTAGTTATACCTAATTACTGTATTTACTCAATTCCAAGATGAGGTTTTTGACCCCCAGTTGGCATGGGGAAAAAACCCCCTCATCTTATCACATATAAGGAAATCTCGCTAAATACATTGTCTACCATTAAACTGTTGCCAAAAGCCACTTATGCTCAGTAATGGAAACCAACTGTGAAGTTGATTAAATTCAGTCAAAACTGGGCATGACTATAAAACACATGGCCCACATTAGGCAAACATGCTGATGCAACCTACTACAAGGATAGGTCAGCGCAGCCCATCTTATGTATATCTTATATAATGATAGTGCCCATTAAAAGCAGTCCCTTTCATCGCTGACTCTTTTTCAAGTCAAAGTGAACCATGAAATTGCATACCTAGAATCTCTGTTAGCTCCTATCTCAGCCTAATACAGATGATTTAATGGGCCCTGCCCTCCGTGAGGTGAAACCATACCGGTTTCCCCTGGGCCACATCTGCACATAAATTTTTGGAGCATCCCAGGATTTGTGACAAGAACACCTGGTTCTAGGCATGAGTGGGGGCTAATTAGCACATAGATCCTTTGTGGGTGGTACCTGGAATATACACACACTGAGCAGTGCTGAGCTGTGGGGTCATCATTGGGGGTGGAACCAAATAATCATATGTACCAAGCTGAGAGAGAGCATGACAGAGGAATTCTGGGTATGCAGTATTGTGGCTCACCATGACTTGAAATGCTGTTGACTCTAGTGGAGCCCAGCCAACTGAACTATGTGGTAACTTATGAGTCTGTGACTTTGGACTGTACTTTTATGGCAGAGGAGATACCGTGATCAAGGAGGTGTTTTTCCAGGCTGAGTGCTATCCATTATTTTGGGCAGACTGATCTCCTGCACAAAGGAATCTTGCAAGGACTTGACTGCAGAATTTTGTGGTAATGGGGGACTGTGTTTGTACTTTCCCCTTTGGCTTCCTCCTTAGTTTTTTTGGCTAGGAACAAATGAGACTAGGGGGCATCTGGACCCCAGGGCCTTCAGGCCCAGGGCTTCCGCATTGCTTGAGATGATTTGTTTTCTTGTAGTTCTTTAATTTAAATGTAATGGAGGATGAAACAATATTGCAAGAAAACAAAACATCTCAAGCAATAATGAAAGTGTTAACTTGAATTTTAAAGTATTTAAGCAGAATATGTAACAATAAAAATCAATTAAACTGCAGTAACTTGTAAAAGATAAAATAAATTTAAATATGCCTAATAACTTTTCAGTTTTGACATAATTTCAATCAGCAACTACATAGTAGGTTTAAAGCAAAACTGCATCACAAGT
>NW_017729024.1:125938001-125950178 GCF_001723915.1 Gavialis gangeticus
TATATGCTTTTAATTACTTAGTTATAATTATTATTAAATACATACTTGTTCTTTTGGGGGGGGGGGGGGGGGGGGGGCGTTAAATTTTAAACTGAAGACCATTGGACTTATCTTCCCAATTGTGGCTTATCCCTTTGCTATTTTTTTATCTTGAACTTTTAAAATGATAGAACTTACAAAGCAGGTACTTTGAAACCATTTCTTTGTGTATATGTGAAATGCAAAGAAGAACTCAGAAGTATCTGAATACTCAAAAATTCATGCTGTTACTTTTACAAGCTGCTATTATTTGTTGCCCTTCCACAAAACAATTTAGCCAAAATTAAAACTACCTCCACTGTTGCCCCTAATTGGAACTGAGACCTTTTTCAGGTTTAGATTCAATAAGTCTTTCCTTCCTAGCTATCTCTGTCTCATAATTAATGCATTCTTTTATTTATACCTGATCTCTCCCTCCTTGTGTTGAACTTTTTGAGAGGGGATATTAATAATTTTAACCTCAGATAAGACCTGCAGGGTAGGAGTACCCGTGTGACCTTAATTAACCTTTCTGAGGCCTCTCTCCTCGTATAATGCTATTCTGAGACTTCTGCTTTTCTGTTTCCTTAACCTAAAACATGTATCTCAATAGGACCTAAATGTGAGAAATAATGTTGCCATGTATTGACAACTGTCGATCCTCTGGTGCACACGTAAGAGGTCTAGTCAGATACCTGATTAATCCATTTGTGGCTGACAGTCGCAATTTGAGAATGACACAGCATGTTATAAGTTTCACAGATGCATATGTTGTCTGAGTTGGAGTCCAAGATTACAACACGCTGCTTTCTTCTTTCTCGCCTTGCTTCTGTCCTTTGGATCAAAGCTGCTTCATGTTGAACTTGCACCCAGTGCCAGATGTTCCCTTCAGCCTGGGATTCTCCTCACTCCTTCCAGCTTTCTTCAGAACAATAAAAAGGCCTTATCTGTTGACAGTACTGAAAGTGTTCATCAGATCGATGAAGGCTATGTACAGTGGTATTTGTTTTTCTCTAGTTCTCTTGCAGTTGCTTGACTAAAAATACCACATCAATGATGGAGTGTCCTAAAGGAAAACCTCTTCGACTTTCAGGATAGATTCTTTCACCTAGAGATTGCCACTAGGGGAACATGATGCGAGTGACAATTTTTCCAACAGTGTTCAACCTTTGTAGTTGTCAATGCTTTTATCCCCTTTGTTTTTGTATAATTGTACAAACTACGCATCTTTGAAATCTATTTTCAAGAAAGGTCCTTGACATCAAAAATAGATTGAGCCTCTGAAACATGAGTAGGTGCCCTGAGATATAAGTTCCTGAACCTCTTCCCAATGTACAATAGTGAGGCTGTCTTGTGGGCTATCTCCTCAAAGCAGAATAATGACCCTCCCCCTCAGCAAGTTTCTTTTTCAATGCATCTTGATTTTAATATATGCTTGGCATGTATTCAGAATCCATCCTAATACTCCCACATATACTGAAATTCAATACCCCATGTGCATGTGCAATTTATTTCTTCCCGAGCATACTAAAACTATTTACTCTATCTCTGCAACTGATTCCCTCAGTGCGGAAGATTCACTTATTGTAAAAGGCCCCGTCTCCTTTGTGATGAATTTGCCTTATGTGAAAGAGACAAGGAGGCTTAATGATTACAGAAGAGGAGAACAATAAAACATTTTCTGCTGTATTCTTGCCCTAGTAACAAAGGGTAAAGCTGAGGATGTGGACGCACATACATTTGGAGCAGTTTCAGAAGGGGAACATTTGAAAACAGCAACAGCTTTTACTTTCTAACTGGATATAGTGGCTGAGAATACAAAGGTAACAACAACACTCTGACTTCACTGCTTCATCCGGTGTTAAAGTTGGAGCAGTTTAACTATATTTTCCCTTTTTGAAAAGGCTCCAAATGTATTTTGTCCACACTCTAAAGTATTATGGATGTTACTGTTTCAGTAACTGGATACTTACTTTCCTGTGATAAAGGTGTAAGTGCCCTTCAATCCCTGGCCATCATGTGAATGGCCCAAAATTGTCACTTGGCTAAGCCAGCATACTTAACTCTATGAGGTCCAAATTGATTGTGGGAAGGGGAGTGGAGTATGGTGCATATAAATGCTTTGCACAAGCTTGAAGCTGGCTGAAGACCTTGCTAAATATTTTCTATATAAAATTAATTACTTTCTTGTGAAGCATTGCATATTCCTTTGTCACTCTGAGACATACCTAGATTCCTTGCCAGATAGACATGAAAATCTCAGCATAAAGATTTCTCTGATAGTCACAAGTGAAAACTGGTTTAATGCTTGATACTAGCAGAGAATTGGTTAAAGTTGTTCAATTCTTAATTTGTGTAAAAAAGACTGCTTGCAAAATTTATACACACTAGAACTGGATTAGAGAAGGCCATGGCAGCCCTTTTATCAGACATTTTGTTCATATTGTAAGTATGCAGTAGAGAGTTTGTTTTATATGTACAGCCTTATGTCAGATTTCCTTTGTGATCTGTTGACTTCAGTTGCATCACTGGCCCTTTTAATGCAATGTTCCCATTTATCTTGTATTGTGCAATACATACTACCTGTTGTCTGTCCACTTAAGTGTCATACTGACGTGTTCTCAGGCTGCTGATTTGTTGTTTAATGCTTTAATTGTAGTGTATTCTGACTTTAAATGTTTTTTCCTCTATAGAGTGAAAGAATAGACTTCACTGTGAAATTGGTGTTTGTCACCTGCTATGAAAATGACAGATGTAGCCAACCATTTTAAAACTCAGCTGATAAGATTCTTGAAAATTAAGTCAATAAACTGTATGTATTCTAGGTGTTTCACGTGGTCCCAGCCCTGTCAGCCTTGGAAACCAGGACACCTTGCCTGTTGCAGTAGCCCTTACTGAATCTGTTAACGCCTACTTTAAAGGAGCAGATCCCACAAAGTTAGTTAACTGTTGTGGATGTAATGAGTTATATTAAGAAAGCAAATTGATTATTTTTATTTTTTCCCCTCTTTCTTTTGGGAGGTGGTGGGGTGGTGGTAAACTTTTGAAAATAGGGTATATTTGTAGAAATGTACAAGTCATTGCCTGGGTACAGTTCAAGTAGGTTCTGTATGTAAATTCTCCCAAACAGCTCTAAGCACCTCATTCTCTGTGGTGGCAAGCATAACTGTCCAGTAAGACTTCTTTCTGTATGCTTAATCCATCAAAACCTCATTCAATTTTAAAATCGTGTTCCAAGAGGTAAAAGGAAGTAATGCATGAAGTCGTGGTGTCTCCTTACCCTCATTTTAAATTAATTTGTATTTTAGCCTTTTTAATTTAAAATTCAGAAATGTGATCTAAGAAAAAAATACAAAAACGTTGCTGTTCTCTCCTTTTTTGTTCTAGATGTATTGTGAAGATCACTGGTGATATGACTGTGTCGTTCCCAAGTGGGATTATTAAAGTATTCACTAGCAACCCATCTCCAGCTGTACTCTGCTTCAGGGTAAAAAACACAAGCAAACTAGAGCATATTCAACCAAATGCACAACTTGTATACAGGTTTTGTATTTTTTTTTTTTACCTAATAGTAATTGTGATGATAAAATGTGAAATGTTGCATTGCTTTTTAAAATTCTTTATTGCCCTGTTCATCTATTTCAGGGGTAAGAAATTATTTGGACCCAAGGGCTCCACAGGCTGTTTTGGTGAGCTGTCATGGGCCAGATCAGCACCCTTTCTCCCCCACCCTCCCAGTGCATGTGCGTGCAGAACAGTGCATCAAAACTCCCTATGTGGGGTGGGGCCCCAGACAACAGCATTCAGGAGGAGGGCAGGCAGGCAAAGCTGGGATTCTAGGGCAAGGTCAGAGCCATGGTCTGCTGGCTTCACACCCCGTGATGGGCATGGGTTCTGTAGCCAGGGTTGTGCACGGAGTGGACCTCAGCTCTGCCCTGCATTATCACTGCCCCACAATCCTGGCTCCAGCCCGGAATGCAGCTCCCTGCCTGCCCATGCACCCTGCCCACATAGTTGCCTGGAGCTGCATATGGGGCCAGGCCAGGATATTGGAGCCATGGCAGTGTGGGGCTGGGGCAGAGCTGGAAGCAACTGCTGGGTCTTGCCGGGGGCCCACAGCGTCCACAAGGAGGAGAGGAGGCCTGTGAGCAATATGGAGGAGGCTCGGGAGGCCGACGTGGGCAGGCAGGGGCAGGGGACAGCCACATTTCACCACTGAGCCTGCCAAGTGGGGGAAGACTTAACCTCCCTCCCCCTTCCCCTTGCCCATGCCCTCCCTCAGCCTGCAGGTCGGGGAGGGAGGAGCTGGGCCCTGAGGCTACCAGGCACTGGGAAGCAGTGGCCAGGGCTAGGGGAAGCAGGAAATGCTGAGGCAGTCCCGTCCTGTGTCAGCCCGCATCTCACCCCGGGATGTTGATGCAGGATGCCTGCTGGCTCAGTGTGGAGTGCAGTGGCATGGAGCGGAACAGTGTGGGGACAATGGCAGAGGCAGTAGTCACAATGAGGGCACTGCATCCGAGGCCAGCCCCAGATGCAGCTCCCTGCCCAGCTGTGCGCCTTGCCCATTTGGCTCCTAGCCAGCCTCCATGGAAACCAGCCCCTACAGTGCCCTCACTGAGGTACTCATGACTGCCATGTCCCTCATGCCACTCGGCTCCACACTGCTATGCCCCATACCAAACTGGTATGCCCCTGACCTCACTGTCAGCAGTGTAGAGATTATACTCAGTGGAAATTGTATATTGGGAATATAATAACTAAAATGCAAAGGCTGGCTTAAAAATATGGTTGTATGAACTTTTGGATGTTTCTTTACACAGATTTTATAGTTTAATGTTTTTATAAAGACTTTGAAAAATTAAAAGTAGTATTTTCTATATGCATTGTATGAACAGCATACCTGGTTATAAATGCCATCAATAACATTTAAAAGTAAAAAAACAAAAAAAAAAACAAAAAACAGTTTTGCTCTTTTAGAGCATATTGCAGGAGCTCTCTGTTTTACACAACTTTTGTGGACAAGAAAGAGTTTGGTTGGGAGGTGGCAAGTTGAGGTTGCTGGTTTAGTTTGCTTGTTTAAGTTACAACAAAGGCACCTATACTAATATAGGTCCATTTTTGTATATTTTATTGTCCGTCACTAACTCTTCTAGCATGTCTGAGATTTCGCATCAGAAGTATTACTATTGAATTCATTTTTGCATTCTGTGTACCAGATACTACCACTTGGGTATCACAAGTGTACGTATAGGTGTTGCAGATGAGTTCTGCACCTTGGTATGGTGGTGACAAACATTTGCCTTACCCTAAGAGCTTTGTGAGGCATCCAACCTCCCCCATTGTGCTGTTCCTTTTTAAGACTATAGTATGGTTCTCACAGCTTGGCTGGACAGTTTGTGTTGGGGCCAGAGGAAAGCTAAGTCAAGACTTTTTTCTCAGAAGGTCTTCCCAGAAGGCACAACTTTGCTTCCCTGAGTGTAGGTGCTGTGGTTGAGGACATGTTTTATATAGGCCAGGGAAGGGAATGAAGGTTTTTAGTGCCTCCCCACACTATGCAGTAGCAGAAAATACAGGCTACAACACAGTTATTTGTGATTTTACAGACTATAGCTTTGTTGTTCTTGAAGCTATGAAAGGCACTTGCTAGTGCCAAGTCCAGTAAAACTTTTGAAAGTTAAAATAAACTGGTCTTGAAGAAAATATTCCTGAGAAGGAAAACCATTTCTTTTGTGCTCCAGTAATTCAAAACTTGAAGCATTTGTGCACATACCTATCTTACATACACGTTCCAGGGCAGAAGTTGTGTTTCAATGGAATTATGTTTGAGAGTATACATGTTTAAAAGCAAAAACATTTACAGTGCTGTTATTATCTGAAAAAAAAAGTTTTATAAACCCAGAAAGTTTAGAGTAGAAAGTTACACCTTAAAGGCTGCATTTAAAAGAAATCCAAGTATATTGAGATATGAAAAAACAGTTACAGCTTCCCAATGACCTTGACTCAGCCATGTAGCAATCCTATGTTGTAACAAAAGGTTTGTGATTAAGGCATTTTTGTGTTCATAAGTAAATTATTTTAGCATGGCCCTTTTCTCCTCATGGTGTCGCTGTAGAGCAAGCTGTTTTATATTAAAAACAAATTCCATTGAAAGCAGAGTCCCAGCTGCAGCCTTAAATATGATGGTGCTGGCCCTCAACTATAATCCAGAAGAGAGAACTTTCATCGACTACTACAAATATTTAGTTTGCCTACATATTTCGGAAGTGCAAATATGTTTTATTTTGGAATATTAGCACTTATTCTTGTTTTCAGAAGCCTGTTCAAAATAAAGAAAAGGGTCCACTTTTAAATGAAGACATGCAAAGTAAGAAAATTTAATTTTGTATTTCTGATTCCTGCCTTCATTTTTACATGTAGTGATCAATCACAAAGCGACTCCAGTACAAAAGACTTTTGGATGAACATGCAAGCTATAACTCTCTACCTCAGGAAGTTATCAGAGCAGAATCCATCTGCTTCCTATTATAATGTGGATGTTTTAAAATATCAGGTACATATTTTTATTTTTTGGAGGATTTTTAGAAGAACTTTTGTTGATTTCAATTTTACAAACTGCCTGAGCTAGTTTTACTTGCTCATGTAAAGATAGATCATCATGGTCTTTCTGAATGCATCAGAATGTATGCTTACTGTAGGGGTTGACCTGCTGAATGTGGGCCCGTCATATTTTCTCCCTCTTGTTTGGCGTAAGGACTTTGGTTTGCTTCTGCTTACTCCAAACTTGATACTTGCACAGGGTTCCATCATTGTCCCCTTTCCCCTCTGTGGGCCTTCACAACGAGGCCTTACAGAGAGCTTGATTGTATTTCTTTTGGTCTGAAACAAGGTAATATCACATCTGATCAATTCCAAAACGTTAAGAATTGTTCTTAGCATCAGTAGGCAAACCCTTATGGATTCTAGTAAAAATGGGAAAAATCAAAGTCTGTCAGTGACACTTTAAAGTTTAAATCTGTAACACCACAGAAGCTCAGTATACATAAACTACTTTCACAGTGGCCAAAACCAGTGTAATTTAAACCTGGATGGATGTAGGTATCATACTTAGCTGATTTAGGTTAAATCAGTTTATTGAACTTCTGTTCCAGATCCCCTCCAGATTCAAGTCAGCTTGCAGTGCCCCAACATCCCAGGATGCTTTGGACCTCCCCTGCAAATCCCACCTCATGGGGTTGGTGGGCTAGCCTTGACCCAAGCTCTCCAGTCCAGACAAGCATGGAGGCATGCTCTAGAGCACCCCCTCCACCCCAGCTTCTGGCCTAGGCCACTGCAAGCATGTGGCTGCACTTCTGGAATCAAAAGCGAATGTCTGTTCATTTGCTTATTGGTTCAATCTATACAGTTCAGACTAACCAGTGAAGATTGAATTGATTCAGCCTTGGGCTTTTTGATGTCTGCACTTAGCCATGGTGTGATTACTGTATCATTAATGCCATAAATAGTAGCAGTGATGCACATTCAGCTGATCTATGGTGCCTTAAAGTGGCAAGCCAGCCACAAAGATACTCCACAAAATGTGTGGATCATTTTTGTTGCTCATTTATATAATGCAGTAAACTGAATGTGTATCATTTCCCCCATCCTAATGCTGATAATCAGCTGATTATTGGCTTCAGATGGGTCAGCATTAGGACTAGGACAGCTCTGGTTCTAATACCAAAACTGGGTTCTCCCCAGTAGGAATCTGGCAACCCCCACAGCCAGCAACCTTTTCTGCCACCTGTGGGGACTGCAGGGCAAGGCATTTTAAAAAGTTGGGGTGTAGGGAGATGGGCTGCAAGTATGGGTTTTAGATATTCCAGGGCTCTGGCTCCTGAAGGTTGTTGGCACTGAATTTATAACCCAGATATCGTGCTCTCCATTCAATAACAGGCAAATTTTATTGATACACAGTGATAGCAAATGAGAATAATGCCGGCAAGATGGGCAAAATAAGCCCCCTCTCTAATTCTATATTTACCAGTCCTAGGGCTGTCGCAGAGTACATCTGGCCAGTATGCAGACTTCACCCTGTGGTTCTTTCTTGAATGTCAGAAGCCTGGAGGTCAAGGGCTGAGGCCCACCCCCACCCCCATGAGATAGATGTGTGCCCTCTGTCCATGGTGGTCTCAGGGTCCCCCTTCAGGGGCCCGTTGCTGCTCTGAAATTCCTCCTATTCTTTCTCCCCTCTGATGACTCCTCATTCATGGGTACCATTGATTGTTTTTCCTGTGGTTGTCATGCTGCCCGTGTTCTGTTCTGTCAGCATATTCTTTTGATTCCCAAACCCATCACAAGCATACATCTTTATTTGGTTATTTACTGGTGTCTTAATTTGGTCTATCCACCAAAACTGGAAATCCCAAAGGCTCTGCAGCTAGTCACTGTGACCTGGCCACCGCAGCGGAGTCCCATATCCCTGTTATGGAACAGTGTGGTACATCTTCAGTTTCCCAGCCTGTGTCTGCTGGCTTCAGACAGTGGGCCTTGAAGGAAACTTTGTCACAAACAGGCTTTTAGAAACCAGTAAACCCTTGTCATTCCCTTAGACCATTATTCTAATGCATATCTACTTTACCTACAAGCCAGTTTCCAAAAGCAAATGTCTAAATAACATTTTCTAGCCATCAGGGATTCTCTTGAACCAGACTGGGGCTGCCCAGGACCAATCAGTTGATTGTCATTCCCAGCCCTAGATGTCAAACTGTACCTGGAGCTGTTCCAGAGCTGCCAAGGGCTGGGCTCACAACCAGCTGATTGTCAGTCCCTCATGCATCCTTGCAGGCACTCAGCTTTCAATTTGCTGGTGCAGGTGAGCTTGGGATCACAATCTTGGGCTCCCTCAATACTGAAAATTAAAAAAGATACAATTGGGATTTGATCCCTGATCCCAAAATAGCACCTGCTGCCATGTACATCCCTTTTCACCATTAAATGAACATGTTAGGGGCTTAAGGAATGAAGGGGTCCAGAGAGCTGCTCATGAGTGTAGGGAACTCAGCTAAACAAGCAGTAACATGCAACCCTCTAGTGACTGGAAAATATTGCTTCTAAACTTATGCTGAATACCTGTGCTGTGATTGCTAATTATCCTTTGCTATCTGCTGCTTAGTTGGTTAGCTCAGGATGTCACATGGCTTGTAAGGGTAAAATAGGACATCTCCAGGCACCTTCCTTCAAATATACAATGCAAAAGACGACATTAAACTGACCCCAGTATTTTGTCCTGGAAAAGACAAAGAGAGAAGGAGATTTGGGCACTGTGAGAAGTAACTATTGAAAACAAACAAATAAAAGACTGAGCTAACATTAGCAAAAGACAACCAGAGAAATTATAAAATAAAAGCCTCTGAAGCCTTGCTTCAGTCATGTTTCCAAATAACCCAACAGTGCTGCCTTTAGGTATAAAGCAATATATATCAGTTTAGTGCAATTAAGTGAGGCTTTCTGAATTCACTGGTGGGGGGTGGGTAATAAAAGGCCTTAATGATTATTAATTTTCACTTCTCAAATATAATCTTTATAACCTTGTTGTTGCTACCACGGTTCCATAGTTCTGTCAGCAAGTAAAGAATCTTTTATTGTTATAAATGTTTTACTTTCTTAAAGGTATCTTCAAATGGCATCCAGTCCACTCCCTTGAATCTTGCTACCTACTGGAAATGCAATGTAAACACTACTGATGTTAGAGTGGATTATAAATATAACCCAGAGTCTATGACTGTGCCCAGTACGCTATCTAATGTACAGGTTGTGGTACCAGTTGACGGAGGAGTAACAAACATGCAGTCACTTCCGTATGCAAAATGGTAAATGTGTTGCATTTTTATTGTATCTTTTCTGACTGTTTCAGATCACTGGAATTAAATTTGTTCTTTTGATAGGAATTTTTCATTAACTTTACTCTTGGTAACCTGAGGAACACATTCTCTAAGCTAATGGCTATTTCATGTTGCAGAAAACTACTTTAACCACCAAGCTGTTATCTACATTTAGCTGATGTGGGCTTTTAAAGCTTGAAGTGAAGTCTAAAGTCTGTTTTAGAAGAACACTTCTATCATTCCTCCTGCACTACCTTTTCTTCCTCTCACTTCTCTCTCAAAAGCCAGTCACCTGTGCAGAAATAATTTTATGAAAAGCCAGATTACTTCTCCAGTAACGAGTTCTTTAAATTCATTATCTCTACAGGGTCCGTTCCCCAATTTTTTCTGTTTTTATACATTTTTCCAGACACACTTCCCTGCATTAGTAGGTGCATCATGAGCAGGTTTAGGGAGGTGATATTTCCCCTCTGTGTGGCATTGCAGCTGGAGTACTGCATCCAGTTTTGGGCGCTGCACTTCAAGAGGGATGTGGATAACCTGGAAAGGGTTCAGAGGAGGGCTACTCATGTGGTTGAGGGCCTGGAGGTAAGATCCTATGAAGACAGACTGAGGGACCTGAATCTCTTCAGCCTTCACAAGAGAAGGCTGAGAGGTGAACTTGTGGCTGTCTACAAACTCATCGGGGGCCAGCAGGGAACAGGGAATACTTTGTTTACCAGGGCGCCCCTCGGGGTTACTAGAAATAATGGACATAAACTCAAGAAGAATAGATTTAGATTGGACATCAGGAAAAAACATTTTCAGTGAGGGTGCTTTCCCTTACCTTGAAGGTGTTCAAAAGGGGATTAGACAAGCCCCTGGCTGGGGTTACTTGACCCCAGAGCTCTTTCCTGCCTAGAGCAGGGGGTTGGACTCGATGATCTAATAGGTCCCTTCTAACCGTAGAAATCTATGACAATTGAATTTAGGGCAGGAAAAAGAGCATTTGACTTTTTCCAACCTGTGTCTAGATACTAGTCTACTATTCTACATGCGTCTTCCACGTAGGACATACCTCAAAAACTGTTATTGGTAAGTAACATGGATTTCTCTTACAGGAATGCAGAGCAGATGAAAGCTTACTGGAAAATATCTAGTATCTCAGAAAAATCAGAAAATGGAGGTAAGTGTGAGAATTGTGTTGGTAATTCTTATAGAAAAAATATTTAAACATTCATACCATTGTCTCTTCTATTTTGCTTCTTCCTCACCTGTGCCTATGTCATTTTCCACGCCACCTAAGAATCCCAAAGCTTCAAGAAGTGTATATGTGCATCTGAACGCATGTCTGTCTGTGATCATAAACTGCTCAAGATAGAGCCACTGCATTTTAAGTCTTATAAAGCGTAAGTCAGCACTTAACAATAATACAAAAGGAATGAAATTATTCACAGTCTTCATTTTCTTAGTGACTATGGAAAAGTAAACTGACCCATAATATAAAAACTAAGATATGCAAGTACAGGCAGTCCTCAGACTTACGACACAAATGGGTCTTGAAAACCGTGTCTTAAGTCAAAATGTTGTTAATTGGGAACCAGTTTTTGCATAGGAACAGTGTTACAGGTGGGGGATTGGTTCCTTTATGACAGTCAATACTGTGTGCAGCTGGTAAGTGGAAGGGGAGTGGGAAGGGACATGGGGGGGGTAGATCAACACCCCCTGTGGAGAGGGAGGGACTGGAGTCAGGCAGGCACGGGGAGGGGGTCAGCTCCCGCCACTGCGTGCTCCTCGACTGGCAGTTCCAGGAGGGCATGGGAGGTGTGTGCCCCGGATCTGCACAGGGTGGGGTGGGTGGTGTTGGGACTGCTCCAGGCGGGCAGCAGTGGCTATGGCAAATTTTCAGGTGGCTGCAGCCCCCCCATAGCCCCCACTTTGCCCCCCCCCCGATCTGGGGGCACATGCCCTCCATGCCTTCAAAACTGCGGCTCATCCAGAAGACATGGGGAGGGGGGGCAGCTTCCACTACTGGGTACCACTTGTCCAGAGGCAGCAGAGCGGCTCTGCGCAGTGCCTGTCCCACCCTGGCTGGGCGAGTGGTGGGAAGGCATGGAGGGTGTGTGCCTCCAGATCAGGGTGGACAGCAGAGCAGGGGCTATGGAGGTGCCACAGCCACCTGAAAATTCACCATAGCCCCCCACCCAGAGCACAGCCCAGTGCAGTCCCAGCCGTGCCCCACCCTGCGCAGATGCAGGGCCACACATCCCCCCACGCCCTTCTGGACCAGTAGTGGGAGCAGTGGCGGGAAATACTGGGC
>NW_017729024.1:125950274-125957871 GCF_001723915.1 Gavialis gangeticus
AACTATGCCCCTTCCATTCCCCCTCCTCTTCCACCACTTACCAGCTGCATGCTGTATCAACGGTCATAAAGACAAAGCCCACATTGGAACATCAAAATGGGATGTCAATTTATAAGCGTCGTAAGTCACAGTAGTCGCAACTCAAAAAGTCGTAAGTTGAGGGCTGCCTCTAACTTGACTGAAGCCCACTGTGTGTACTAATGCTGGCATAAAATTCTCTGGATCATAGGAAAGTAGGGCTAAAAGGACCTCACAAGGTCACTTAGTTGAGTCCCCACCAAAGCATGATTGTCCCTGACTAGCATCTGTCCAACCTGATCTTGAAAGTTTCCAAGGATGGAGATTCCACTGTTTCTCTAAACAGCCTGTTCCAGTGCTTGACCATCCTCATAGTCAGAAAGTTCCTCCTAATCTCCACCTTAAATTTCTTCTGCTGCAGCTTGAGGCCATTGATCCTAGTCCTATCCCATACAACCACAGAGAAAACAGCCCATCTCCATCCTCTCTAATCACCCTTCAGGTATTTGAAGACTTGTCCTTTGCTCTCAGTCTAGTGGGAGAATTTGTTGCACCTGTTTATGATCCAACACCATGTTGACAGTCATCTGCAGGGCTGTGGCTGTGTGGAAGTTTGCATCAGCCAAGAAACAAATATACAATGAAAAACAGTATAGTTTTTTTTCCATCAGTAGACTTCAAAGCAGTTCTTAAAGGCAAGTATCATTATCCCCACTTTGCATGGGGAAACTAAGGTGCAAGGAAGTTGTGATTTGCCCAGTCTGCAACAGAAATGGGAAATGATTTTAAATTAATTGAGATTATTTAGAATAATCTGTTGCAGAACAAAGTATTTCACCTAGTAACTCCTGCATCAAGCCCAACAACATTTTGAGGTGTTGAGTTCCCAAAAATACATATGCTTGGATTAATTACCTTGCAAAAATGAAATGTTATTGAATCATAAGAAGAATAATGGAAATAATTTCACCTCTTACTCCCAAAATTCCCTCCCCTCTTATAATGTGGGAACAGGAGAACACTTATTTAGAATCAATAAATGGAATACATTCATTATACCATGATTAAAGATGTAAAGAATTAATGTCCACATGTCTTGTCTAGATGAACAAAATATATAGGCATTTTCTACAGTGGTACAACTTCCCTTTTGTTACAGCCTTCTTTGACAGCTGTCCTGGAACAGAAAGGCTCACAAATTTTACTAGTGTAGACTCATCCAGGTCATAACAATAGATACTGTAATTAGATTTAGATTCTCTCTTCTTTGTAAAGTGCTTTGAGATCTATTGATAAATAATACTAGTGGTGATAAGAACTAGGCTGGGTCAGTGTTAGAAGCTGAAACATTGATTGTAGTGGAAATCAAATATCACGTTTCATGGAATAAAACTACAGATTGTGTGAATGTCAGGAAGAAAGTATTCCTCTGTATACAGCCTTGTAACATTGAGTGCATGATGCTTTCCCTAAAGCATTATTAAGCAATGGTCACTCTCCTAAGCAGAACACTGCAGGAACAGGCCAGTGATGTTATCTGTTATGAAAATGCATATATCACAGTCTCAGCTATTAGAGAGCACTATATTACTTCACTGTTTACTGTTTGGGCTTTATGGGACAGGTTGTTCTGTTTTACAATAGCAAGACATTTGGTTGTATTTTTAGGTTCTGGATCCCTCAGGGCAAAATTTGATCTATCAGAAGGACCCAGTAAACCAGCAACTCTTGCAGTGCAATTCATTAGTGAAGGAAACACCCTTTCAGGAGTAGACGTAGAGCTAGCAGGCACTGGCTATCGGCTTTCCCTACTTAAGAAGAGATTTGCCACTGGTAAGTAAGAAACTGAGATGTTTATGTATTTGAACTAACGTGAATTTACAAAATTACTCTTGCTTATTTTTATATAGTGTCTACTAATCTGGAAAAAAGCTTGCAATATTTCTGGGATGTACGATAAAAATGGTTATTTGTACAGAACAGCTGAACAAAAATCCTGTTTGCAGAAAAACATTGACAAACTTTCTTTTATCTGCTATTTTGAGTTCTTGTTTTACTGTAAAATAGAGTTACCCTGAACATTGTAACTGCAGGAATTTGTTTTTATTTTCAGGACGATATATGGCTGATTGCTGATGAATCTGTGAAAAATCAGTAAATGAAAAGAGCAGCTGAAGCTCACTCCTCTCTCTACCTTTGAAACACTATTTTAACATGCATTTTTTTTTAAACATTGACCTACTTTGGGGCTGACTACAAAAGTAAAAAAAATGCACTTTTTTTGAAGAAGTCATTTTGGAGAAAAATATTTATAATAGCACTGAAGTGAACTTCAACACTGTCTGTAAATGATCAACTGCAATATTTGGGAAACTTGTTTATTCAAATTTAAGTAAATTTATATAGACTAAGTCAAAATAGTAATCATTAGATGTATTGAAAATGTATGAAATTGTATGTTGTTATAAACATTACACCTAAAAGTGTAGGAGAGCAAGCACAGAATATTTTAGCTTTCCATAATATTATTCATAGGTAATATCAGTTTTATTAATTGCCAAGGTTCAAATTAAACAAAGGTAACAACATTTCAGATAATTCTGTCCGCCCACTCATACCATATTCATGTGCCATAAAATCAGTTAAGAGTTAGAGACGTAAATAAAACGTATTCTTTGATTCCCATGTACCATATTTTAATAAAGTATAAGTTGTTTTATATAAGATTTACTTTTTTCTAAGTGCAATGTGTTAAAAATTGCAAAAGACAGAAGAGATATTTACTTCTGCAATTAGCAAACTTTATGGGAGTTGTGATTGTTTGAATTAATGCTGTAGATTAATTTATTTTTGTATGGATTGCATAACATTTGTGCCTTTTTTTAAACTGTGCCTGTCCAATTTGTTCTTTAATGTGCCTCACTTCCTTTTTCAAAATCTGGCTCTTCCCTACTGAAAACGTGTGGTATTTGTGTAATGCATACAACTTTATAAAATTCCTCGACTGGGATTTAGAAGGGAAATTTAGAAAAACTGGAGATTGCTTTATAAGATGGTTTCAAATACTGGATTACTTCCTCATGGGGTAATTGCAATAAATGCAGCCAGTGTAAAGGGAAATGCATAGTGCAGGACTTTGATATATTGATGGAGAACTTCAGTATCAAAGTTTCAACTTTTAATATCACCAAAGATGTGCGAATTCGGAAGGTACGTTGAAGAATGATAAAAACAGAATATTTTTTAATGTAGCATTTCACTTCATTCTGACTGCTAAGTCTTTGGAGATTTCAAGTGCTTTTTGATTTGTGTGACATGAATGTAATGTAGTACTTTATGAGGAATAGCATTTTAGAAAGGTATATTTTTTGGCAGCAGGAAGACAGTGTACAACCAGCATATTACTAATTTTAAAACTCATTTTAAAATACCAGTTGGTAGTATTTCCTTTTCCTTAATTGTTTTGCTACATCCTAAACGTATGGAAATGATCTGAAGCAACACATTGGTGACATTTCTTAAAGCAAGTTATTAATTAAAAAGCTGTTCTATATTATGCTGTTTGTTAGACATGTCTTTGTTAAATACAGAAATAAAATATTTTGGGGCAGAATACTTTAATAATAAGCAGGATGGGAATTTTATAATTATTCTAAATACCAGGGTCTATTCATAATATAAATTGGAAGCAATAGTAAGTTGTGTGTGAAATAATTCATGTAAAACCACTAATGACTGGACTATTAAGCTTTTCAGCGAATGAATGACTCAGACGCATATAAATTCTAATGCGCACTACATAGTTTTAGAGACAAGATTTCCTTTATTAAGCAGTGTACAGTACAGTATGTGTTTTTTATATGTACTTGTAACAATCTGATTAGATTTGACTGGAGCAGTGCTTTATGGCTCTTAATTTGCTAAAATGTTAATCTTCACTGAATTATGACAATAACTAGTATTTCTAACTCATGTTGTAATTGGCATTTAAAATGATACACGGCCTTTTACTGGAATCTTAATTGTAATCTGCTTTGCAATCAAACAGTGTGTTTAACCTGACAGTTAATATTTTATTATTGCAATCCAAAACTATTTTACTTTGTTTTTAATCAAGTATTGCTTAAATTTCTAAATTAATGAAGTAGTTGAATTTCAGCACATTTAAACTAGCTTTCATACCAGGTGATCGAACATACATTTGTAATGGGTGCAGGTTACAATTTTGAAGCCATACAAGTTTATATGGACTTTTGTAAAGAAACCCATAAAAAGTGTTAAAAAAATCATTTAGATATCTGATGAGAAATATATGTAGCAAGCTGGTTCTTGCTTGTGTATACAGTGATATCCTTTGTAGCTGCCTCCTATTGAAAAAAATGAATTTGTAAACACAACTCTAAAGGAGATCAGTTTTTATGGATTGTTACAACTTCAGATTGTAAATTAGAATAATACAATTTATCTTACCAAAATTGTAAATACTTTTGATTTTCATCAAATGTAAATTTTACAGAAATGTTGCACCCATAATAAACATGTAATATATAATTTACAAGTTGATTTATACGTGTATACTTTTATTAACGGTGCCCTAAAACTTCCAACCAATGAAAGAATTACTTGTTTACAGATAATATCAACTACTTTCAGCAATTAGCTCAGTATTCAAAAGTATTGGTAAATCTCTACTGTCTCCAACTGAACTGCTATATAGGCAAAACAAAAATCACAAAACTGGGGGCATGAATGGAAAATAGAATTCTACAAAGGCTAGAATCTTGTGCTGTGTTACAGATATTAGCAATTTTGGCTAGTCTATTCCTAGTAATGACTGTTAGCAAAATGATCCGATTCCAGTTGATTTTAAAATGTATATCTGACTTGGTTTCAGGCCTCTTTTCTAATAGACATCTAAATTAGATGCCTTATTTGCTCTGGACAGCTAAACATTACGCCAGACAGGTGGCACTACTCCAGGTGGGCTGCCCTGTAACCCAGAAGTAAGGTAACCACAGCCATGAGGCACCACTGGCAGGCCAATCAGCTTAGGGATAAGCTAATTGACCCTGTAATTCAGTTGTGCTAATTAGTCTACCAACATGCTGTAGGAACACAACTAAACTGCTTCCAGTTTAGGAAGCAGGCTGTCTGGAGCAACACAGCTTGAGGGCGTTGCTTTCTCACTTAGTGAATTTGCTATGTAGACCTGGCTGGAGACTTGAGGATCACCAATCTTTAGGATTTCTTAGTATGAGCTGGTGAGGGTGGTATACAAGAAGAGGGAACAAGACACTAGTCTGCCTATTTTTTCCTTTCTATGAATTCATGATATCAGGCATCCACTAAGCATTTAAAATCAATTAAGATGCCCCTTTCCCCCAAACACACTTCAAATTAGCCCACATAAAAGCTGGCAAAGAAGACAAGAAAATATTTAATGTTTTCCATAAAGAATTCTGTAAATGTCCTTACTAGATTTACAAAACTAAGTTTTTTCATATAATTTAATTTTTTACATGCACATAAGGAAACATTTAGTTTTCATTTGTAACACAACATAAGCCTAAACCCTCCAGCAGTTAGCATTTTGGACTGGTAAAATTTGGGGGTGCAGAAAAAAGAACGGTTAAGGGAATTGCATATTGATTTACTCCAAACTCATAATACATCCTGCAAATGCAGGAGGGACTCTAGGAAGGAGTGTCTGCTCTGTGAACATTCCTCCCAAACTCTGAGTAGTGTGAAAAGAGGTGTTCTCTGGCACAGACTTTTCAATTATCTTACTTCAGCTGCAAATGGAGACAAACTGAATGAAAATCTCTGTAGCAAGCAACACACTTTGTTCCAACCATTCAGCATACCTTCAACTCTGCAGATATTGCTTTTCACAATTTAGAAATCTCAAATGATCATGTTTCAAATGACCATGTTGCTAGAATATGCTCTGCTATAATATGCTCATCCTACAAGCTGCTACAGTTCAGCTTTCATTTTGCCCAGGATATCTGTACGCATGTGAACAGTTACCAAATATTGGCCTGGTATAGACATTACACTTTTACCAGTATACGTGATCAGAAACCAGTCTACACCCTAACAGAACAGAAGTTCGGCATGCAGACTGGTTTAAAAATGGCAAAACCTGGTCTAAGATTTGCCCCTCCGCACACCAAACGGTGACTGTGTGTTCTGTTTGCTACCAATCTAAACCAAGCTGCTTACCGAAAACCACGTAACTTAGATCAGTTCCACCTTGGGCTTTTTCAATGTCTGTACCTATTGACTGCAAGTCTTCACTCCCTACTGACTTATTTTAATTTGATCATTTGTTCATGACCTGAGATAATCATCCTGTTAGCTATTCTCACAAAGAGCGTGGAAATGAGGCATATGGGGTATATTTTTCTCCCTTTATAAACACAGGAGCTTGTTTCATTTAATACACAGAGTTGTGGTGACCTCCAGTCCCATTACCATTGGTTCCCATGCAATATCAATTATCCTTAGCCACGAATTAAAAATGGCTTCACATAAATTCAGACGTGTCAAAAAGTAATAGCACTCTTTTCTTCCCCCAATGTTGGCTCACTGTTGAACACATTACTACAATAATCAGTATTTCTGTCACAATGGAAAGTCAGACACCAAGGACCTGGTCTGAGTGTCATTCAGATGTAAATCAGGAGTAACTGAAATACGTAGCATGTGAGTGAGATCAGAATCCAGACCATTCTGTCCTTGTCATTTTTAATGAACAAACTGCACTTAATACTACTGCAACTACAAGAAACTGGTTTCATGCTGTTCCAACAGGTTTTGCCCTGAAAAGCAAGCTGTTTTATACATTAGATAACAGTACACTTGAATAATTACACTAATGCTAAATATTTTAGATTTTGGCAAACCTTGTAGAACATTTGAAGGCTATATAAGACATTTCAGTTTATCTACTGGAACACTGTAGGGTTAAGAAACCAGGTGGGTCTATTCACTAATTAACCAGAAAAGCAAGGTATCATGCCAACCATGCCATTAAAAAGTATGCCTGTTTCAGAAAAGTTAATATATGTATCTGAGCATTTATGATACTACTATTCTTGGAAATGTTACATAATGGGATTCCGTTTCAATCATCACTATTTATTTTTTAGATACATCAGGAATTCCTTCAGGGCAGACTATCAAGAAACATTTCAAGCTATTTGCTGCTTAAATCTCATGTTAAATTGCAAGTAGTGTTCTGGATCAAATTGATAAGCTAGTCTCTTGATTAAAAACATAAGTTTTACCTTGAACTCTGTATAGTATTGTACTATGTGTGTTTACTCTTATATTGTATTTTACCTGTCTCCTTGACATGTAGTCTTATTTTCCCTTAGTAAATTTAATTCAGTACCTCCTGAAAGTTATAGGAATCCATATTTACATAAAACTACTGGATTAAAAGCAATACACTTTTAGAAACCAAATGTCCTTATGAGGGTTGCTTCCACCCCTATTACCTTGTTATTAAGTTGAACAAAAGAGCAGATTAGTGTTTCTTCTTCTTAGTTTTTGAATGCCAACATTTTCTTTA
>NW_017729024.1:125962871-125965717 GCF_001723915.1 Gavialis gangeticus
TTACTCTTATATTGTATTTTACCTGTCTCCTTGACATGTAGTCTTATTTTCCCTTAGTAAATTTAATTCAGTACCTCCTGAAAGTTATAGGAATCCATATTTACATAAAACTACTGGATTAAAAGCAATACACTTTTAGAAACCAAATGTCCTTATGAGGGTTGCTTCCACCCCTATTACCTTGTTATTAAGTTGAACAAAAGAGCAGATTAGTGTTTCTTCTTCTTAGTTTTTGAATGCCAACATTTTCTTTATTTCCTCTTCATTTTCAATTCATGTCTTTTTGCTCAATTTTGTTGCTTACCATAATCCTAGCCTATTTTGCATGTAACATTAACATTGGACATCTCTTGTTTATCCTTCTATATAATGTCATTTTCTGGCCGATGCTCCTAGGCCAAAGAAACAGTCTCCAGATGCTGAACATATTATTATTCTGTAACAGCCTTTGTGACTAATTCAAAGCAGTCAGTACAGAGCTTTGGAAGTAGAGGTGCCATAAGGAAAGAAGCAGAAGGTTCCAAAGTCTGCCCACAATAAAGAAAATGGAGAAGTTTATGCATCTGAGACAGCTATCTTACCATCAAATAATAAATATTTGGCATTTTCAAAGAACAAAGTCCAGACTGGTTTCTTAGAATCTACTAAGAAAGTAATAATTAGAAGTAGAGCTTTGCCTAAGAGCATGAATGGCTGAAAGCAACATTTGATAGACATCAAAACTGAAAAGCTACACAGAGCTGTCTGCTACCTTGTGAGTACAGCTGAATTTGAAGAGAGTAGATCTAAAAGCAAGGTGGCAAAGTGTCAGAACCAACAGCTATATATTTGCAAATTGACCTTGCTCAAGAAATATCAGCAAGTGACTTGGAAAGGGCTTATGGTGTATTGAAGTCTGAAATAAATCCTGTTAAACTTGGGGCAATTACAGTAATGTTTTGTGTTTTACCAAAAATAAATAAATAAATCAGATATACAACAAGAAAGGAAGCTTACATAGAGATCTTAATGCTGAAACTTGCGTACCAGTTACAAACTGGGTAGACAAGCGGTTCTCAACCTTTTTAGATGCAAGGCACCCCTTGTCAGGCTCAAAGCAGCCCTGCATAACTACTGAGAGTTGAGCAGCACCCCATTTCAAAAACCAGTTTATTTATTACAGCGTTTGTCTCCTTGCAGAGGAGCTGGACAGTGGGAGGGCAGGGCAGCAGATAGGCAGGGACAGCCAGAGCCTGCCTTCATCTGCTTATCTCCTCCTCCTTCGTGCAGTACCATTTAAAAGCTCTTGGAGCACCTCATGCATGGTGCCCCTGAATACTGACTGACGATCACTGGAATAGACAGAACATAAGATCCATCTAAGATGTAAGGTTTTAATCTAGTCATTTTTGGTGTCTTAGGGCTGAGGCAGAATGTCTGAGCTTTAGTCTTGCCCCAGAAAGATGGGCCTTACAAATGTCCTTTTTGCTGTTAAGAAGGCCATATTCCTGACAAAGGCTCCATCTTTCTCCAAATGAATCAGAAAGACCAGAACATTCACCTCAATTTCTGGCTGTTCTAGTATTAATCAGTCAACCGTGTCTCCAACTCAAAGAATCAAAAGTTGAAAAGAGGTTCAATGGCTCAAAAAGCATTCAGTCAGTGCTAGCAGAAGGCCTCAGGCCTCATCTAGATATAGCAAACAATACAAGCTCCTGCAGGTCAGTTAGCTTCTAGAGTGGCAGACAAGCACTGTACTGAGGTACAAACACAGCACCAATCACCTTCTCTGGTACGATCACAGAGGAAACTGAAGAGCCTGTCCCTAACAAATGGGATGTTGTCTTATGTCCAGGGTCATCTTATATCTGAGTAAATACAATAAATGAATCGGCATTTTCGGATGAGAAATATTTTCTTGAAAAAATTTCAACCAGATTTATTAGCAGCACGAATAAGTGTAGCAGCAGTGAGCCCAGTGCATGCCATTCCCTCCCCTTCTAATCTGACAGATGTTGCAGGAGAAGCAGTGTTGGAGTTAGAGTTAGAAAGACCATAGGATTTATCCTTGACCAAGTCACATTCATTACATTAACACTTGAGTGAGCACACTGGGTGTGCCTTTAACCATCCAGATTGGCCTGCATTAATGACACTAGGAAGAATGTGTTCAAGCCTTGTCTGAGATTTTAAAAAAACATGCCACATGACAAAGCTCTTGTGAAACTTATGTTGTCACCATCTCCGTTGTAATGCAAATGATAATAAAGTAACATGCTTGTTCTCCCAGCAATCTTATTGTTGCTGCTTTTAGTGGTTCCCATCAAAGTTCAGGTGGCCATACCTTACTTCCATTAGAGCATGGTCATTCAGTACCATTGCGTGCCCTGCGCAAACAGCAGACCTTCTTAGCTTTGGTTAGATACTTTTCGTTACTCTTGTAGGACAGGCCTTCCTAACAAGTATAGCCTTTGTTTCATAGTTGGTAGGGTTGGAAGGGACCTGAGCAGATCATCATGTCCGACCCCCTGCCATGGCAGGAAAAAGTATTGGGGTCAAACGACCCCAGCAAGGTATTCATCTAGCCTTGTCTTAAAGACCCCCAGGGTAGGAGCCTGCACCACTTCGCTTGGAAGTTGGTTCCAGATCCTAGCTGCCCTGACAGTGAAGTAGCGCCTCCTGATGTTTAGTCTGAATCTACCCTCTGCCAGCTTGTGACCATTATTTCTAGTCAAACCTGGTAGCACTCGGGGGAACAGGGACTCCCCCAGTGCCTGCTGGTCCCCTCTGACTAGTTTGTAACAGGCCACTAGATCCCCCCTCAGCCTTCTCTTGTGGAGGCTGAACAGGTTCAGATCCTGTAGCCT
>NW_017729024.1:125966010-125966629 GCF_001723915.1 Gavialis gangeticus
CACCACTCTCTAGGTGCAGCCCTCCAGCCAGTTAGTGACCCATTTGACTGTGTGGGTGTTGACACCACAGTCCCCTAGTTTATTAATGAGAACAGGGTGAGAGACAGTGTCAAAGGCCTTCTGAAAGTCCAGAAACACTATGTCCACTGCGACACCTGCATCTAAGGATCTTGTGACCTAGTCATAGAAGGCCACCAGATTGGTCTGACAGGACCTGCCTCTAATGAACATGTGTTGGTTGCCCCTAAGCATAAACCCCCCGCTGGCTCCTTGTGGACAGGTGCCAGGATAATTCCCTCAAAAAGCTTGCCCAGGATTGAGGTAAGACTAACTGACCTATAATTTCCTGGGTCCTCCTTCCTCCCCTTTTTGAAGATGGGAACCATGCTGGTCGTCTTCCAGTCCTCTGGCACCACACCAGAGCACCACGAGTGGTTGTAAAGCCGTGCCAGGGGTCCTGCAATGACCTCAGCCAATTCTCTCAGCACTCTGGGGTGGAGATTGTCTGGACCAGCTGATTTAAATACATACTCCCTTCAGAAGTTCCCTGACTAGATCCTCACTGACCCTAGGCCTGGGCGCACCTCCCCTGGGGCCTGCGAGGATCCCAGTGGGAAGG
>NW_017729024.1:125971629-125976567 GCF_001723915.1 Gavialis gangeticus
TGGGGGACTCTGCTGCCCACACCCTCCCAGGTCGACTTCGACCCGTCCACCACCGCCCTCTGGGTGCACCCCTGGAGCCAGTTTGCCACCCATGTGACTGTGCATTCATCAATGCCACAGTCCCTCTGTTTGCCCACCAGAATTGGGTGGGACACTGTGTCGAAGGCCTTCTGGAAGTCCAAGAAGATGACATTGATTTCCTCCTTCCCATCTAAGCTTTTTGTTACCTGGTCATAGAAAGAGACCAGGTTGGTCAGGCAGGATCGGCCTGGCACGAACCCGTGTTGGTTACCCCTCAACATCACTTCCCCTGCAGGGCTCTCACAAATGTGGCCCTTGATAATTTTTTCAAAGACCTTCCCCAGGATAGAAGTGAGGCTGACTGGCCCTTAGTTGCCAGGCCCTTCCTTCCTCCCCTTCTTGAAAATAGGGATCACATTGGCCCTTTTCCAGTCCTCAGGGACTTGGTCCGAGCACCAGGAGTCCTCAAACAGCCATGCCAATGTCTCCGCAATGACACCAGCCAATTCCCTCAGCACACACGGATGAAGCTCATCTGGGCCTGCTGATTTGGATACATCGAAGCCCTTCAGGTAATCCTTAACTAGGTCTGAACTAACAGTTGAGGGACTCGCATCCTTCCTGGGCCTCTCTACGCTATCACCCGTAGAGATTTTTGTCCTAATGCTTTTTCTGTTCCAATTTTTTGGGAGAATGCTCTCATGTAACTGCTTCAGGTTTAATTATATTTGCTTATAAAAGCATGCTGAATGCTGGCACCAAGCTTTTTGTCATGCCCCTGTATCTATGAAGTGGTGATTCAAATAAAGGAATGCAAAGTATTATTTTGATATTCAAACATTGCTAAGTAAAAGCATTTGAATCTGCCAAAGCTTTTAAACAAAAATCTAGTTGTTTGTTCCTTTAACTGACTTCTACAAACCTCATAGTTGCCTGTCTTGATGTTCTGTGTTTCTGCTTATATCTCAGTAGTAATTGCTGAATTAATCTTTCTTGAGTCTTGGTCTCAATTTAAATGGTACCTTATGGCAAGCAACTGTAGTTGTGTTGTGTTTTTCTTTGATGTGCTTTGTAATATTTCTATATCAAATAAATGTGAATAGTCACCTACTAATAAATGGTAGATTTACTTAAATACATCTCCATCAATCTTAAACCTACTCACTTCATAAACCTAACCAAAGTTTTCTCATGGCTTTCTGAGAAAGGCTGCCAAGTTAATAGTGCTAGTACAATAATTGAAAACAATTCCAAGGTAAGTGGGCTGATTAACTACTGGCCATTCATTTCTGCTGATGGATATAGAATGGGCTGGCTGACACATTACCTTGATTTTCCCCAAACTGACAATTAGTTCAGAACTGGTCACAGGCAGTTTGCCAACAGCTGGAGATCTTCCCCACCATGGCTGGTCATTGGCATATAACAGCAATCTGTTTAGTACCATTATTTCCAGCACAGCATTCCTCACTAAATACTGAAAATTTTCTGATGTATTTGATAATCTGCCTTCACACCAGTCGTACAAATGACCAACTGCTCTGCAGCTCAAGCAGCAGCAATTCCCTTTGATCACATCTATTCACTGTCTGAACCAGACAGCCTTGAGAACTAACTCCTAGGAGAAGCCTTACCAAGGGATTCATCTCCTCAGCAGGAAACCTGCTCCTAGTTGTCAAAAAAGGTTCATAGTTTATCCTACCAGGTCACTGTCCAGAATTGATACCTACTCTCTCTCATCAACAAATTACTTGGACTTTTGACAGGCAGAATTTTCACTGAACTGGATATCCCGAGGGTGTAAAATCTGATCTGCATCTGTAAGGAGAGTCTACAGAAGACCACATTTAGGGCTTTAAACTAGATTCACCATGGGATGGAAACCAAAGCCCTGAGGTAAGTAAGTGGGTGACCCAGAGGAGGTGCAAGCAGGAGTGGGCAACAGGGGAGGCATTCCCATTCTTCCTGAGAAATCATGACAATTGGCTAGCTACCTTAGGTGCTTGTACATGAATGCACAGAGCCTGGGAAACAAGCAGGAAGAATTGGAAGTCCTTGTACAGTCACAGAACAACAATGTGATTGAAATAACAGAGACTTAGTGGAATGGTTCACGTGACTGGAGCACTGTCGTGGATGGGTATAAAGTGTTCAGGAAAGACAGGCGGGTGAGAAGAGGGAAAGGAGTTGCACTGTATGTAAAAGAGCCATATGATTGCTCAGAGCTCTAGTAGGAAACTGGAGATAGGACTGTTGAAAGTCTCTGGGTTAAGGTCAGAGGGGAGAGCAACAAGAATGATGTTGTGGTGGGGCATTGCTATTGACTACTAGAGCAGGAGGATGAGGTGGGTAAGGCTTTCTTCAAACAGCTAGCAGAAGTTTCCTTTTCCTGATCACAAGCCCTGGTTCTCATGGGGGACTTCAAACACCCTGACATCTGCTGGGAGGGCAATACAACAGTGCACAGGCAATCCAGGAAGCTTCTGGAAAGTGGTGGGAACAACTTCCAGGTGCAAGTGCTGGAGAGGCCAACTAGGGGCCATGCTCTTCTTGACCTGCTGCTCACAAACAGGGAAGAATTGGTGGGGAATGTAGTAGTGAATGGCAACTTGGGCAGCAGTTGACCATGGGATGATTGAGTTCAAGATCTTGAGAAAAGGAAGGAAGGAAGGAAAGCAGCAGAGTAAGGACCCTGGACTTCAAAAAAGCAGACTTCGACTCTCTAAGGGAACTCATGGGCAGGATCCCCTGGGAAGTCAGTCTGAAGGGAAGAAGAGTCCAGGAGAGCTGGCTGTACTTTAAAGAAACCTTACTGAGAGTGCAGGAACAAACCATCCCAATATGCAGGAAGACTAGCAAGTATTGCAGAAACCAGTCTGACTTAGCGGGGAACTCTTCAATGAACCAAGTCACAAAAACGAAATTTTAAGAAGTGGAAACTTGGACAAACAACTAGGGAGGAGTATAAGACTGTTGCTTAGGCATGGAGGGATGAAGTCAGGAAAGCCAAAGCACAATTGGAGTTGTAGCTAGCAAGAGACAAGGAAGGTGACAAGAAGGGTTTCTGCAAGTAAGTCAGTAATAAAAGGAGGGTCAGGGAAAGTGTGGGTCCCTTATTGAACTGGGGATGCAGAAAAAGCTGAAGTACTCAATGCCTTTTTCACCTCATCCTTATAGGCAAAGTCAGCTCCCAGACTACTGCACCTGGCAGCACAGACTGGGGAGGAGGTGAGCAGCCAACAGTGGAAAAAGAACTGGTTGGGGACTATTTAGAAAAGCTGGACATATACAAGTCTGTGGGGCTGGACAGGATGCATTCAAGGGTGCTGTGGGTGTTGGCCTATATGATTGCAGAGCAACTAGCCTTCATCTTTGAAAACTCATGGCGATCAGAAGAGGTCCTGGACTATTGGAAAAGGGCAAATATAGTGTCCATATTTAAGAAAGGGAAAAAGGAAAATCCAGGGAACTACAGACTGGTCAGCCTCACCTCAGTCACTAGAAAAGTCTTGGAGCAGATTTCTAAGCACTTGGAGATGAAGACAGTTATTAGGAACAATCAGCATGGATTCATCAAGGGCATGTTATGCTTGACCAACCTGATTACCTTCTGTGACAGGATGACTGGCTCTGTGGATGCAGGGAGACCAGTGGATGTGATATACCTTGAATTTAGCTAGGCCTTTGTTACAGTCTCCCACAACATTCTCACAAGCAAGCTAAAGAAGTATGACTTGGATGAATGAACTGTAAGGTGGATAGAAAACTGGCTGGATCATCAGGCTCAGAGTTAGTAGCCAATGGCTTGATGTCTAGTTGGCAGCTGATATCAAGTGGAGTATGCTAAGGGTTACTCCTAGGACTGGTTTTGTTCAATATCTTCATCAGTGACCTGGGAAGATGGCATAGAGTACACCCTCAGCAAGCCTGCAGATGACACCAAGCTAGAGGGAGTAGTAGATATGCTGGAGAGTAGGGTTAGGATTCAGAGAAACCTCACCAAATTGGAGGATCGGACAAAAAGAAATCTCACAACAACAAGGACAAGTAGAAAGTCCTGCACTTAGAATGGAAAAATCCCATGCCCCGGTGCAGGCTGGGGACTGACTGGCTAAGCAGCAGCTCTGCAGAAAAGGATCTGGGTATTACAGTGGATAATAAGCTGAATATGAGCCAACAATGTTCCCTTGTTGCCAAGAAGGCTAAAGGTGTACCGGGCTTTATTGGTAGAAGCACTGCCAGCAGATCAAGGGAAGTGATTATTCTCCTCTATTCAGCACTGGTGAGGCCACATCTGGAGTACTCTCTCCAGCTTTGGGTCCCCCACTACAGAAACGATGTGGACAAATTGGAGATAGTCCAATGGAGGCCAACAAAAATGGTTAGGGGGCTGGGGCAGATGACTTCTAAGGAGAGACTGAGGGAAGTCTGGAGAAGAGAAGACTCAGAGGGTATTTAATAGCAGCCTTCAACTAGCTGAAGGGCAGTTCCAAAGGGGATGGAGCTAGACTGTTCTTAGTGGTAGCAGGTAACAGAACAAGAAGCAATGGTTTCAAGTTACAGCAAGGGAAGTTTAGGTTAGATATTAAGAAAACCTTTCTCACTAGGAGGATAGTACAAAACTGGACCAGATTACCCAGAGAGGTGGTGGAATCTCCACCCTTGGAGGTTTTTAGGACCCAGCTAGACAAAGCCTTGGCTGGGATGAGCTTGTTGGACACAGTCCTGCTTTGAGCAAGGCATTGAACTAGATGACTTCCTGAGGTCCCCTCCAACCCTAATTTCCTATGATTCTATGTCCAATATTACCATTTCAAATATATTGTCATGCCTGGCAACCTCTAACACCTCAGCTATGCTTGAACAGTTTATAGATTCATAGATTCATAGATTAAGGGTCAGAAGGGTCCTAGTAGA
>NW_017729024.1:125976578-125980590 GCF_001723915.1 Gavialis gangeticus
CAAGGCCTGCCTGGCGGCACCAGCTGCGTAAGCGCCGGTTTATTAATGATTTTAGACCAAAGGTGTTCAACCTCCAGCTCACAGGCCAAATCCAGCTCACAGAGCTGTAACATCCCTTGCTAAACAAAGCCTTGACTGGGATGGTATAATTCGGGATGGTCCTGCTTTGAACAAGGGGTTGGACTAGCTGTCCTCCTGAGGTCCCTTCCAACCTTAATGTTCTATGATTTTATGATCCAGTCCAAGGGGCTCCCCCAAAGGTTCAGAACCTTCCCAGCTGGGAGCAATGGAAGCTCCATGTAGATGGACCCAGGCTCACCTGGGCTACTGCCCAGGCAGTGAGATCAGGGCCAGGCCACCCCCATGATGCCACATTTGGCTGGGCTGTTCCCCCCACATCCTCATGCCTGGATCAGGGTTACTCCACCTCCCCCCTCCATGCACCTGGATTGGAACTGGGCTGCTTCCCCATCCCCTCCCACATCTGGGTTGGGTCCACTCCATGCCCTTCCCTGCCCCCCTGCATCCAGATCACAGGTGCTCTGCCCCACCCCCTCTACACCTCTGGATCAGGACTGGGCTGCTCCCCCCCTTCCCCACATGTCTGGATCAGAGCCCCTCTGCCTCTTTCCCTGCATCCACACTGTAGCCTTTCCACACCCCACACGCATCTGGATTTCAGCTGGCCTGCCCCCATTTAGATGTGCATTCCTATGCATCCAAATTGGGACTGGGCTGCTTTCCCTCCCTACCCCCATCCATCCAGATTGGGGCCACTCCACCCTGCCCCCACCCTGGATGGACAAATCAGGGTTGGGCTGCAAACCTCTCACAGTCGTACTGGGCCCACCAGCTGTACCTGACCCACAGAGGGACCTGGTACTGCCCACCTGGCTTGCGGAGTGAAAAGTTTGGGCCCCACTGTTTTAACCCATTATAAATGGGATCAATGCAGCTCTATCTAGATGTGTCAGAGTGATGGTGTAGCTGAGATGATCCAGGAATTACGCAAGAGGCAAAGATTTCTTAGAGTAATATTGGTCCAATAAAAGACACCACCCTAAGAAATTCTCGCCTCTCTATCTAGCTGACATTCTTAGTTTTTGGAAACCCGGAAGTAACACAATCAATATGTTCACCTTGTCCTGGAAGATCTCTGCCAGAATAGCCTGCATATCAAATAGGATAAGTATGAGTTTGACCGAACTGCAGAGGAATTACAATGGAAACTTCCCCTGGGAGCTGTAGCTGGACCTCTGCAAGACTGCTGCTGTGACTGACTGAGTTGCCTCAAAGAACATGAAGGGAATGCAACGCTTCCTTAAATTTGTGAGTGCTTACCTAAGATGTATCAAGGATTTCTCCCACCTTCACTGCTTTAAAAAGGGAGTACACTTCAAATGATCCACAGAAGGTTGATTAACCAACCTTCAACCAACTGAGGAAGGCATTCCCCTTCCATGCACAACTAGTGCCCCCAGGCCCAGCCAGCCATCTTGTTGTGAAAGTGGTCCCCAACTTTGGAAGCAGAGCTATTCTATCACAGCAGGAGCAGAGATACTTATGTGCCTTCTGTTCACAAAGGCAACCCCTTACAGACCCTAAATATGACACCTGGGATAAGGAATTGCCAGTCATTAGTTGCCGAATCATATTATCATTTGGAGGGGGCCAAATGCCTAGTTCAGCTCCTCAGAGATAATAAAGACTTGTAACACACCTGCTCTGCCACAGCCTGAACCAGAGACAGTTCTGGTGGTCCTTATTCCTGCAATTCAGCTTTGTAGATTTGTCATACAGAAAAAGAAACCCAAAAAAACCTTTGTAGTTATTTATTGGCCTTACTATTAAAATGGCAAAGCAGTTGCTCTGCTGTGTAAGGACAAGTATGGCAAATGCCCTCTGCCATTCTGAGACCTACCAAATTAGCCAGCAGTATAAGGGAGCTTCTGTGGTCTCTCCTGTTAACTAAAACCACTCCTATGCTGTTCACCCATGACACCCAACTTGATTTAGAATACAGGTTTAAAAAGAACATCCTTAATTGTAAGGGGCACATTTGCATCCCCATTAAAAGGCAACCACAGTTAAAGACACTTAAACTCCATCGCAATACACATCTGACAGGCCACCTGGAGCTTTTGGTGGCTGAAAATATAATTTGACAGAAAGGCACATGCTGACTCATGAGAGAGGTGCTCTCATACCAAGCCAATCCCTTTGAGTTCCTTCAGCACCTACCCACTCCAGCCCCACCTTGAGTGACTACTTTATTACTGACCTCCCCTGCTCCCAGGTCTATGCTTCAATGCTGAAAATCATGAATATGATAAGGAAGATGGCCCATTTCATCCCTTGTCATTGAGTCCCCACTCCTCAGGTAATAGCCCAACTATTCCTGGAGAACATCTTCCAGTTCTGCAGCATGCCACCGAGTACTGTTTCTGCCTGGGGCCCACAAATCATTTCCCATTTCTGGCACAAATTCTTCAGGCTCCTGAATGGAAATTTGCACACCTCTTCACCCTCCTACACTCCATCAGCTGGTCAGACTGGACAGGTAAGCACAGTATTGGGACAGTAGCTCCAGTGCTTCCTCAGCTTCTACCAAAACAACTGGGTTTGCTTTCAACCACTTGCCACTTGCTCCTCCAAGCAAGTCTCCATCCAGTGAAACCCTTTCTACACCAACTACAAGTTGCATCTATTTTCACCTGGTCCTACCCAATTTCTCCCTAAAATGCCTGCCACATTGGAACTGGTTACTCCCCTACACAAAATCTAGTGGTTCCTGAAAATATTTAAATCAGGCTAAGTATTCATACAAGTGCTTCATGGTCTGCATGGGGTGAATCCGGGGGGTAGTGTGGTGGTGCAGGTACACCCCCCTTCAGCACTCTCGCTGTTCACAGAAGCAGAGGGCCCACTCAGTCCAGAGTTGAACTGCCCAGTCCCTCTTCCCCAGCTGGTAGGCAGCCACCAGTACCTGCTGAGCTAGCCAAAGGCCTGATCCTGCTGGAACCAAGCTATACAGCCCCTCTTCATTGCCATATCCTGCCAGCCCTGGAGGCCAAGTGCCTGATCCTGACTGCACCCCCGGTTTTGTAAATTCTAGATCCACTGTAGGCAGACTAGCACTACTGAGAAGCTCCTACCTTCTCTAAATGACAAGGTGCGGCTGTCATCCCAAAACCTTACTTTGCTTGCTCGTTGGCTAAGCTCAATCATCTGTACCCAGGACTGTTTCAAACTAAGGCACAAATTAACCCAGTGGCTTATTGACTACATTTGCTAGAATCCATGAAAGTCTACCCATTTATCCATGTCCTTGCTTAAATGCTGCTGAGAAAATCCCTTCCTAGGCTGTTCAGCCCACTCCCTTTCTCCCATAGCCACGTCTCATGATCCAGTCAAGAGGAGTGCATAATAAAACAGACCTGGGCTCATCCTGTGGCAAACTCTTCTGTTTGATCAACTGAGGAAGCTTGGAGCGAGCAGATTCATTGTAGGAATTAGCTGAAGGTGTTAGTGCCCCTATTTGATGTAAGCTTTCCACCATGGTCCATCTCACAGGCCTGGTCTAAGGGCACCTAGAAGGAGTCTCTGGGAGAGAGGGGATCAATGTGATAAGTCATGGTCCATCTGGTGAGGAGTCATTATTCAAACAGTCAGTCAGCCATTATTTGTTGTGTCTGCAGGAAGTCACCTCTGCCCTAACACAACCTTAAAACTGCTGGCTGCATCATTGTTCCAGCAGTCTTCTCAATATTCCTTACCACGATAATACATCTGACCACCAACAGGCTTCCAGCCGGAGTGGTGCTAAACTATTGAATGGACAATAAGCTGTTTAACCTTAGCCAACTCCAACCCAAAACTAGGACCACCTTGACTTCAATCTTTCAGCTCCAGTGTGCTGATGATGCTGTAGTCTGTGCCCACTCAGAAGCAGATCTTCAGGCAATTGTCAACAGCCTTACCAAGGCATACAAGAAAATGGGACTAACACTTG
>NW_017729024.1:125985590-125992106 GCF_001723915.1 Gavialis gangeticus
GGGATCAATGTGATAAGTCATGGTCCATCTGGTGAGGAGTCATTATTCAAACAGTCAGTCAGCCATTATTTGTTGTGTCTGCAGGAAGTCACCTCTGCCCTAACACAACCTTAAAACTGCTGGCTGCATCATTGTTCCAGCAGTCTTCTCAATATTCCTTACCACGATAATACATCTGACCACCAACAGGCTTCCAGCCGGAGTGGTGCTAAACTATTGAATGGACAATAAGCTGTTTAACCTTAGCCAACTCCAACCCAAAACTAGGACCACCTTGACTTCAATCTTTCAGCTCCAGTGTGCTGATGATGCTGTAGTCTGTGCCCACTCAGAAGCAGATCTTCAGGCAATTGTCAACAGCCTTACCAAGGCATACAAGAAAATGGGACTAACACTTGACATTCAGAAGACTAAGGTCCTCCACCAACAAGCTCCTAATGAACAGTCCCTAGCTCCAATAATTCAGATCCACAGTGAGACTCTGGAGAAGTTTGAGTATTTCTTGTACCTTGGAAGCCGTCTCTCACAGAAAGCTGACATTGACAAAGAAATCCAACATCAGCTCAAATATGCAAATGCAGCCTTTGGATGCCTGAAGAAATAGGTGTTCAAAGATCAAGACACCAGATCCAAAACCAAGCTTATGGTTTATCAAGCAGTTGTGAGCCCCACCTTGCAGTATGGAGCTGAGACATGGACAACATACAGGAGACAACTAAAGTTGTAGAAGTACCATCAATACTGCCTGTAGAACGTCCTTTGAATCCTGGGGGAAGACAGACACATCAACACTAGTATCCATCTGCAAGCAAACACCAAGAGTATTGAGACAATGATCACCCAACATTAACTTCTTTGGGCTGGTTATAGATTCATAGATTCATAGATGTTAGGGTCAGAAGGGACTTCAACAGATCATCGAGTCTGACCCCCTGCATAGACAGGAAAGAGTGCTGTGTTCAGACGACCCCAGCCAGATGCTCATCCAACCTCCTCTTGAAGACCCCTAGGGTAGAGAAGAGCACCACCTCTCTTGGGAGCCCATTCCAGACCTTGGCCACTCTAACTGTGAAGAAGTTCCTCCTAATGTCCAGTCTAAATCTGCTCTCTGCTAGCTTATGGCCATTATTTCTTGTGACCCCCAGGGGAGCCTTGGTGAGTAGAGCCTCACCAATTCCCTTCTGCACCCCCATGATGAATTTATAGGCAGCCACAAGGTTGCCTCTCAACCTTCTCTTACAGAGGCTAAAGAGGTCCAGGTGCCCTAGTCTCTCCTCATAGGGCTTGGCCTGCAAGCCCTTACCCATACGGGTGGCCCTTCTCTGGACCCTCTCCAGGTTATCCACATCCCTCTTAAAGTGTGGCGCCCAAAACTGGACACGGTACTCCAACTGCGGTCTGACCAGCGCCCGATAGAGGGGAAGTATCACCTCCTTGGTTCTGTTTGTCATGCATCTGCTGATGCATGATAAAGTGCAGTTAGCTTTTCTGATGACTTTCGTCACACTGATGACTCATGTTCATCTTGGAGTCCACTAGGACTCCAAGATCCCTTTCCGCTTCCGTGCTACTGAGCAGGTCATTTCCTAGGCAGTAGGTGCGCTGGACATTTTTCCTCCCTAGGTGCAGCACTCTGCATTTCTCCTCGTTAAATTGCATTCTATTGTTTTCTGCCCATTTGTCCAACCTGTCCAGGTCTGCCTGTAGCTGTTCCCTGCCCTCCTGTGTGTTCACTTCTCCCCACAGTTTTGTATCATCCACAATCTTGGACAGAGTACACTTCACTCCCTCGTCCAAGTCACTGATGAAGACATTGAAGAGTATTGGTCCAAGGATCGAGCCCTGAGGGACCCCACTACCCACTCCCTTCCAGTTCGATACCAACCCATCCACTACCACTCTCTGGGTATGACCCTCTAGCCAATTTGCCATCCACTGGACTGTGTAAGCATCCAAGTCGCAACTGGATAACATCCAAGTTATGTTACCCAGTTATATTATCCAAGTTATGCTATCCAGATGTCTGACTCCAGACTCCCAAAGCAAGTTATATTCTCCTAGCTCAGCCAAGGTGTACACTCAAGAGGGGGACAGAGAAAGCCCTTGGAGATGTCCTCAAAGCCAACTTAAAAAAATGCAACACTGATGTCAACTCATGGGAGACTATCACCCAGCACTGCCCCAAATGGAAGAAGAGTTTGCTGCAAGGATCTCAGTACTTTGAAACCTCATGACAACAGCAGGTGATGGAAAAGCAGGAGTGGCAGAAACAGCACGTTGCAGACCAAATAAAAAAATCAGTGCCATCCACCCCACATGGAACACATGAATGAACTGCAGTAGAGTCTTGACAGGCCTCATCAGCCACCTTTGAACACACAGATAAGACAATCACAGAAGACAATCATCCTTGACTACAAGGGATTGCCAAAGAAGACAAAACCAAGTGTTTGTCGATTGGCACAGCACACATCCCATGAGGTTTGCAATTCTTCCTCAACAGAAATAGGATCAGCAGAAGAAAGTTGCCGGCTGCCAGCTGCACAAGTTCTTTCAATCATCTTTGCTGCTTAGTTTCTCCATCTCTAACCTTGGCAGTTGTTCAGCAGCAGCAATATTTGAGGGTCTGTACAGAAGGATTATTCTGGGTGATATCTTTTATGGGACCAATGGTATAATGGTATGGTTGGTATAAACCTAGGTAAGCTTTCATATATCAAAGTACCCTTCATCAGGCCTCTCGGGCAGAAGCAGACACAGTTGAGCTAAACAGCAGATGGAACAAAAGTTTAAGTATTCATTTTCAGGGATCCTGGTTTTCTCTGTTTGAAAATTGCAAATTCTTTGATTTAAAACCCCCAAAACTGTGATTAAAATGAAATATCACTATATATATATCTTTTTACCACTGTACATTTATATAGCTTTTCTAGTGGTTTGCCATGATCATATAGTGGTTAGTACTCTGTGCTGTGGCCGCAGCAACCTCGGTTTGAATCCGAGTCAGGAGAGGAGAGGGGGTTTTTTTATCTTCAAAAGGAAACTGGACTCCCACCTTGCTGGGATTACTTGACTCCAGCAGTTTTTCCTGCCCAGAGCAGGGGGCTGGACCTGATGCTCTCATGAGGTCCCTTTCAGCCCTAAACTCCTGTAAATCTGTGAATATGTACCAACTGAACATAATGTTTTACTGATATATTTACAATTTTAAATCAATTTGGAAGCCTATCAATGCCTCAATCACTATAATAAAATAAATTCTAAGTACCTATAAATGTTGGTATTTGATTTTGGGTTTATCATGGAAAATTAGAGCTTCCCCCGCCCCCCCCCTTCACTTACCAGGACACAGGTCCAGGCCCCTCACTCCCAAGTCACAGCCCCCCACATCCCAGCCCTGCTGGAGGTGGTCTCCAACTGCCAAGGGGTGGTGGACCCGGGTCCACCGCCCCTTGCCCCCTGCAGCAGTGCCTGAGCCCTAGCTGCTTTCTATGGGAGGTGGCAGCTGCCACAGTGGAGTGAAGCCCAGCTCCCCCTCCCCCATGGGTAGCATGGCCAGAGCAGAGCCCATGGGGGTGGGGGGACAGTATTGGCTGCCCGTTGTCAGCTTAGGGCTCCCCCCAGGGCCTCTGAGGCCCATTTGCAGTGGCAAGGAGCCTCTCCTGCTCTGCTCTACAGAGGTCCCAGGGGGAGGGTAACAGGGCAGGGAGCCCATAGTCTGCAATGGGCAGTCCGCCTCCGCCCCACACACAGATCTGGGGGGCACATACACCCCCCTGCTCTCCCCTAGGAGTGCACTCAGTGGCAGGGAGCCAGCCCCACCCACTCCTTCCCCCCAGGTGTGCTGCTCACATTTCTGCCCTGCTCCCCGCCTGGGCCCTGCATTCCAGGCCGAGGCCCCAAGCCTCATGCACTGCCCTGGCTGGGCAGTGGCAACAGCTCCAGCCCCAGTACTAACCAACTCCCTCTCTGCATCCGTCCTTATGAGGGCCTCAATCCCCCTTTCCCCACCCCTGCCGCCAGTCTTACCTGTGGGAGCTGCTTTCCATGTGCATGTGTGCGCGCGTGCATGTGGCGCCCCTGCCTGACCACTCTTCTCCCATTCCCCCCAGCCCCTTGCAGGCTGCAACTCTGCCAGCCTGCAGAGAGTTTTGCAAAAGTGGAAAATCTGCATGTCTTTCTGTTAAAATGAAAAATCAGCCGGTTTTTTTCAGTTAAAAGGGAAAACCTGCGTTTTTTTCCATTTTCTTGGGGGAAACAGAAAACACGGATCCCTGTGAAGTGTAGAGGTTAGCAAGTATCAAGAAGATTATAAAGGACCATAAAGTCATTACCTATGTTAAGTCCCTGGTTCTTAGTGTCCAACAGACTGATGAATTTTTATCGCCAGTTCTTCTTGTACAGGTGTTGGGGAGATTTCCTGTGAGCACTAAAACTATAAGATTAGACAGGGAGTGATTTTTCTGTGAAAAAAATGTTCTCCTGTGTTCTAGTATCTCTGTCCTCTATCTTTTTTTTTGGTGGTTATTCACCCTGGGGCATAGTTTTACTCTGGTTTCATCCACATAATTTCCATGAGGGCATTTGGTGCAAAAGTGCTGGGAATATTTTTCTCAAGATCTGGTCCTTTTCAAGTATGGGCTGTAGTTGTTTAATGATCCTTTCCATAGGTTGAGGCAGTTGACAAGAAGGGTATGCAGTTACTGGGGGATTTTTCTTGTATTGTAATAGGTTGTTGTAGGGTATCTGGGTGGCTCTTTTAAAGATAAGGTCTTTCTCTGCTGGAGGGTCCTTGCTGGGTAAAGGCAATTTTCAGTTTGGCAAGATGATTGTCAGGAGTGTTCTCAGAGCAGATGTGGTAATATCTGAGGTCCTGATTGTAGATCACCCCCTTTGTGATACGTTTCAGGTGACTGGTGGTTTTGTGGGTGTAAGTGTGGTGGCCCATGGGTATTCTGTACATAGCAGTTTCCAGGGTGCTGTCTCAGATGTAGATGGCAGTCTAGAAAGTTGATGTTAGTGTAGAATATCCAGAAAGAACCTGACTGAAGGGCACGAGCTGTTAAACTTACTGTGGAAGTCAATAAGCATGTCCAGGTATCTTAACGCAGATGATGAAAATGCCATCTATATTATGCCGGTATAGTGCAGGTTTGGTGACATAATTTGCTAAAAGTGCCTTTTCCTGGTGGTTTATGAAGAGGCTGGCAAATTGGAGAGCCATTCTTGTGCCCATGGTTTGGAGGAAATGTTGAAAGCTTGCCTATACCAACCATACATTTGGTCCAATAAAAAATATCACTTGCCTTTCTCAGATCTCCTGGACCAGGAGATGTGGCCCACAGAATCATTGCATCTGGCCTGTGGAGCTCCTCACAGGTTGGGGAATTTGACAGAGGGGAACAGTGGCCATTAATACAGTCACCTTGCCAAATTCCCAAACCCCGAGCCCTGCGTTGGCCCTGCCGGGAGAAGGGGGTATGGCCTGGTTCCATGTGGGGGCTAGGCCACCCCCCCCCACACTCTGCATGGGCAGACGGCGGCTGCTGTGCCAGCCCCAGGCGCTGGGCTGGAACCACCATCCAGCCCACACTTGGACTGGCGCCTCCCATCTGGCCCACCAGGGAACCAGGTTGTCCTGGACCATTGCAGCAACGTCACTTCACTACTACCAAGACTTGTAGGGACAATTGTATACAATACTGTATACAGTAGCACCACTAAAAAGTTGACCCAAGTGACATACTGGGGGTTAAAATTACAAAAGGTTATAACTTGGTCTCCCGGCAGGGCGGGGGGGAGGGAGGGTCAGTGTGCACTTGCTGTGGGACGGCTGTTAAACCCGGCAGAGATTGAGGGATGAGCTGTAACACTCCTTTTTAAAACAGTGTTTCACCAAACCATGTGAAGTAAGAGATGCAGTAGGAGGACCCAGATCCTGTTCGCTCTCACTTTTGGCAGTTGTCTTGAGGGCTCTCTTTCCCTGGGGTCGATGATGGATCCCAAGTCTTGTGCGAAAACGGACACTGCAGAGCCACCTAGCTTACAAGCTAAACCTGCAACGATGTTGCCAAGTCAAGTATTCAAAGGTTAAGGAATGCAATGTAGACGCAGGCCACCCGGTACTTTGTGGCAGTCCTGAATTGCAGAACCACCTCCATCTCTCCTACACAGCCCGAGACTCAGCAGTGCCCATTTAAAAGACCAGCATTTCAACGCTGCTGGTCTGAGCCCTGCCTGTGAAGGTGTGACCCTGCCGCGTTTGCCAGGTGCTAGTCAGGCTCCGTTTCAATCCCGGATTATCCGCTCCCTGCCAGTCTCCTGCGGCTCCGCTCCAGCGCGCAGGTCCCCAACCATTCAGTGCCCCCGGGGCGAGGCTGCTCGCCCTTACGCAGCAGGGGGACAGCCAAGGCACGGGAAAACAAAGGTAAAAAAACATCCAGCAGTTTGGGGCGAGCGCCGTCCCCGCGCCCTGCCCCCGCACCCCGCGCGGCTCGCTCCGAGGGGGCGGGCCCA
>NW_017729024.1:125992218-125992890 GCF_001723915.1 Gavialis gangeticus
CTGAATTGCCCTGCTTGCCTATCAGTCTCCTTTCCCCAGCCCTTCCCTTCCGCCTCATTTTTCTTGGGCACTTTCTTCCCCCAGACCGCTCAGGCATTGAAAGCCCAGAAGCAACTGCAGGTCTCCCTGCTCTAATTTCAGGTGACTAGTTCCAGCCTGGGCCCCTAGGAGCTGCAGCTGCAGGGGAAGTTCAGTTGTGCTGTTGAATCCCGAGTTGGCGCACGCACAGCTACTCTTCAGGAATGTGCAGTCGAGTCACGCACAGGAGAGGTGAGGGCACGGAACATGGGGATGCTGGGGTGAAATCAGTGAAGACCTGTGGCAAAAGCCTAGCAAGTCTCTGAGCTGGGATTCTTGGCCCCTCTCCCCCAAAGAAAAGCTGTTACTTGGCTACAACTGGGTGAGTTTTTCACAGCATCAGCAAAACAACACATCCCTGATGCACAAGTCAAACTTCAAGTCCCTGCTCTAAGGGAGGGAAGCACCCAAGCTTGTTATTTTGTCTTTCTTTTTTTTCTTAGAAAGAGCTGGAGGCAGAACACCTGATAATTTAAAAAAAAAACAAAAAACCTAAACCCAAAAAACTCAAATGTTTGAAAACAATGGGAAGCATTAAACAACATTGAGTGACGGGTTGCATTACCAGCTCTATCTTTAATGTATGTTAAAGCT
>NW_017729024.1:125997890-126021566 GCF_001723915.1 Gavialis gangeticus
GAGCTGGAGGCAGAACACCTGATAATTTAAAAAAAAAACAAAAAACCTAAACCCAAAAAACTCAAATGTTTGAAAACAATGGGAAGCATTAAACAACATTGAGTGACGGGTTGCATTACCAGCTCTATCTTTAATGTACGTTAAAGCTTCTCGTGATCTCTTGCTGTCCAGCAGAAATCTTTCAAGGCTTTTTTGGTAAAATGTTCACCAACTCTTGCTTCTTTCAACTGGTGCTCAGTCAAGATAGTAAGTTGGTGTTTGCCTCCAGTAAAAGCAGTTGCCATCTTGCTTTAAGGGAGCTCTAAAGCCTGGCTTTCCTTGGGGAAGTGGCCATAGTCACCATGGTGAAAGAGTGGGAGCAAGGAAGAGGACGAGGAAAACATAGGTAGGTAAGGACTATGGGACAGCACAGAGAGGCAAAATATGAGCTGACCAGGAAACCACATCTGGTCAGGACAGGAAGGGAAATGGAACTGGTTTAGAGGGAGAAGAGAAGGAGGGACAGCACAGCAATTCTCCTAGTTCAGTGTGTTAGGTTGACAAGTGTGATGGATTTGAAAAGGAACAACCAGTGGGGGAGGCTCTTGCTGTATGGATTTAGTATCAGATTTTTGGACCTAAAATAATTGCATGTAGATCAGGGACAGACCGCGCTCCAAAAAAACCTGAAAACTGGGGAGGGGGGGCAAGAAGGGGAGAGAATCAAAAAGTAAATAAAACCAAAGAAACAGTTTGGTTGGAGTTACTCTTGACTAATGATTAGAAGTGACTGCTATAGTCATAATCACTAATATATTAGAAGCTTTTTCAAATCCTGAATAAGGCAATGCCTTGGTCCTGGAATTGAATCATCAGGCTAGGACTCTGCTGCCCATCCAGATGCCACAGCAGGAATGGAACCTAATCGGGGAAGAATGATCCAACACGGGGATAGCAGTGTTGACAACACTTCCAGGTTGTATGACAGTATGAGAAGCTCAGCTTTCACTTGCACAGGGAAGAGTGCATTTCTAGCCTTCATGGTTTCAAAGGAGAGCTTGAGAATACGAACTCTAAATGTTCAAAAATCAGAAGGCAAACAGAACCCAAAATTTATTATTTTCATCTCATTTGGGTTTGAGTGACTGGGGCTGGCAATAATGAAAAGCATTTTCACTGACAAAGTAGAGATAAGAAAACTGGAATTTATTTCTTGTTCCCAGGTACCTGGCTGGGCTTGGGGGTACTATTCCATTTTAATTCTGTTGTCTATGCTAAGGTTGTAACCACGCTTCTTTCTTGAGTTGTATTTTGATATCCATGTCTCCTCTAGCCTAACCTCTTCTTCCCTCTTCCAGTTTTATTCTAACAGTTGTTGGCTTGAAAATGGCTTGAGAGCAAGCAGAGACAGAGGAGAACATGAAAAGGAAGCACTAAAACATAGGTGAAGCTATTGGCATCTGATCTTGTGGAAATGCTGTCAGGCACGCAATCAGCTATGGGCTTATTGCTTCTTATTTTATTCCAAGTATTCTTTTGGTGGGACTCTTAAAGAGAGGAGTTCAGTCGTGCACTGGCTTTACTATTAAAATTTGGTGGTAGCCTAAGTAAAATTAGTCATTTTGGATTTTGCAGGACAAAACATGGGTCTTTCATCTTCAAAGCCACAACAAACTGTTCTGAATGTTCCTTCTTTTGCGGTACTGAAAGAATTAAGAAAATATGCACGTTTCCTTTTCAAGTGCATGTTTCGATAAAATCTCCCTAGTACAAGGAGAATGCAATATATGTTGTATACTAGTGAAATAAATCTCTAGATTTTTTTTAAAAGGTTCCAGATTTGAATGATATGTTTTAACTTTTGTTTTACTTCAGCTGTATTTATTTATTTATTTATTTTGTCAGAGCAAGATTGGGAGAATTAGGACAAATACTCTATCCTAATTCTAATGACATGGTACCATAATTGCTAACACAGAATGCCTTGATAGAAGAAAGTTTGACACAACTTAGCCATTGTTGTTATTAGCTGAGCTTGGGAACTCCTTACTCAACCGGATAGCATTTTTCTTCGTAACAGTAACTTCTGAACACTGTATACTGTCCCGTCTAAAATCCTAAGGATATTCTAGGCATTGGTGGGTAGAATTTCACTAACTTTTTCTTTAGTTGCGGGGCAGAGGGGCAGGAAGAGAGAGAGAGGAGGGGACCAGAAAACTTGAAGTGAAGGGGAAATGCAGGACAAAGGGAGCTCCTGGCATCTGGTTAGCAGACACAGCTTCAAGCACCTGTCTAATTGTCTACAGATCAAAGGATTAGTTAATGGCATTAATTTTCACCTGCCATCAGAACCTTGCTCTCATCTCTTTCCTGTCTTCCCAATAAAATTTAACAGGTTGACACCCTGCATGACGTATTTCCCAGACAGAACAAAAAATGCTGGTGAGGAAAGGGCAGGGACTTCCAAACTGACTCTGAGGGGTGATGGGGGGGATCTTGGCTTGTGTGCAGATACAGAGTTCTTGACATGCAGTACAGAGGGTCAGAGATCTAGACATGGGGGGGGGATAGAAGGTGGCATGGAGTAAATGGTTGAGCTCAATCTCTCTCTCTCTTAGAAACTATGAATTCTATCCTGTCCCCAAGACATGCTAAGGTGAGGAAAAAATCTTTAAAAGTTCATTCTGTCTTTGAACCTTTTCAGTTTATTTCACAGATAGCCTGAATCCTTGGCTCCATCACAGGACCTTAGCAGTACTCCACTAGTACAAAACAAAGAGTGTGTTTTTGCTGTACAGCACAGTCTAGCATAGAGATGCCCGAATTAGCTTTAAACCTTGGGAGCTCTGCATGGGTGAACCTCCCCTGCTGAAAAGCAGTCGTGTGTGGAGCTCAATTCTACTGTGGCTAAACTGTTTCCAGTACCCAAAGACCAGTCTAGTATAGTGCAGTGTATACATACCCAAAGTCGCATAGTAAATTTGCATCCGGCTGTTTTTAGTACACCTGTCATTTTTTGAATAATGCATGCCAAGAAAGTGGTTATAGTTTTTCCACAACACTCTCCCTTTTTACAGTTATTCATAGCACTATATTTTCAGTCTCAACTTTGAAACTTGACCCATGGCTATTAGAATCCTCAGTGCAAAGAAATGCAGGGCACTTGAATAATCATAAAATAATGTAATAGGGTGTACTTGTATGGTAGCAGTTTCCTTGAAGAAGGATGGCTTGGCAGAGTGGAGGAGGACCTTAATCCATAATTTTTTCAGTAGTAGAACCATCATCTTAAACCTCCTGATGTACTAAAAGTACTCCTGGCTCTGTCTGAGTTTAGGTATCAAAGTCTTTCATTCAAATTTGCCAAAATGTTCCTCAAAAGCATGTTCTGCAGTAGTTTTTTTCCAAGTCATGGTATCCATAGTCAACGTTTCTCAAGGAAAGTTTTAGATGTTGTACCACTATGATCCATGGTTAAGTTGTGTAGGCTATTTTTAACAGAGAATCGAGCATGTACAGGGTCAGGAAAAAGTGGTATTGGACTTAATAGCAGTGCATAAATGATCTAGTAATCAAATAGGAATGTATTTGTATTTGCTGAATTTCTCCATTTCATTTGGTATCTCAGAGTTCGCCAATGGGTTTTGCTCCTCCCAGCATGCTGCAGATGGAGCAGAACCATCTGCCCCTCCCTTAGGTGCTTTGGGAGCCTATAGGGCAGATGGGACCAGGTGTGTTTTCTTGCTTTGTTTTGCTTTTCTTTGTAAGGAGACAGCCCTCAAAGGTACACAACTAAACTTGTCCTTTAATTGTATGGTTGTATAACTCTGGGGGGGTGGAGGTGGAGTACAGCTGCAATGCATTTCTCTTGTATGACAATGAAGTGAGTGATTCACCTTTTCTCTTGTGACTTGTGTTCACTTCTGTGAGTCTCTATTCAGCCTTATATCTTCAAAGAGATACGTTTCTGTTCAGGAATAAACTGGTTGATGCAGTTACCTACATAACTATCTTCTTGCTCACAGATCTGCTGAGGGTTCTACCGTTTTGAACACTGACCAGAAGAATATAGATTTTTTGTCTGCTTGAAGAGACTGTTCTTATAATGTATCCTGTTGCTGTTCCTGTGCCTTGTGGAGAAGAAAATAAGGGACACTGTAGGAAATTTATTTTTTTCATTTCTGTTTTTGGAGTTGTATTGCTCTGTGCTGGATTTCTGCTTTTAGTCTTTATTTTCCAGTCCTGCCCATCTGAAACCTCCAGTGACTCTAATGCAGGACTGAAGGCTGTTGGGCTTGTTCTTTCTGTAGCTGGACTAGCTTGTGCCTTGCTGGTACGATCAAGAGAGAAGTTTCACCTGAGACAGAGGCAGTTGCAAAATGCACAGGTGCTCAGCCTAACTTCCTCTCAAAGGAGCTGTCAGTCTGCCTACCTCCTTATCTTTGGATTTTTGGTTTTAACTAGTGGAATACTAATTGGTATCCTGGGCATTTGGGTTCCTAGTTGTAGCCCAGAAAGGCAGCACCTGCAGCTTAATCAAACCATTGCTTCTGAAGTCGGCCACCAGGGCTGTGGATTTCTGTCTCTCCAAATCGTGGGCCCTTTTCTGGTGCTGACTGGATTATGTTTGCTTGTGATAGCTTACACTAAAAGGAAACAGAATTTAAATCTTTGCCAAGAATCCTCTGAAAGTGAAGGACAGCCTCCGATTCTCGAAACATTCCAGGCTACTGCAGGTGAGCGAGTGATAAATTTGAATCTGTTTTAAGTTGCACATTCTGGGAAAGTTGTATTTGCAGCCAGTAACATCAGAATAGTTCAAATATGTGATTTATTGTGCATATACTTTTATGAAGGAGATGTGCAAATATGTTATTCTAACACAGCCAAGACTTGCAGGTTACAAGAAGGATCCACATTAAAGTTGAATGTATTTTTTTTCTTCATAGATAATATTGTAATGGCATTGCCACCCCCACCTTATTTTATTGAGACTCAATCACTAACCATAGCTGACAGACGGACCACTTATCGCCAGGGTCTAAATGAAAATCCTCGATCATACCACAGTCTTTTTAATAATAGGTGAGAATTTTCACGTTTTATTTTAATAATTCCAAGATGTTTTAAACCTATTGTAACATAGCAAGAAACACTCAGATATGGCTTGACTGTCTTATATTGAATCAGAAAATCTTCTAGCACATGACTGAATTCCCCTTTTTCTAATATTTTTACCTTGATTTCTGTTGTTGCATTAGGATCTCACTCCCCTGATGGGCTAGACTCAAATTCACACTGATAATTCTCTGTCGGCTGTTGGCGGGAAGGATTTCATGTATTGAGTACAATGATCAGGCTCAGATTCTACTGGCTAAAGAAAAGGGATTGGATGACTGGGTTCAGTTCTTGCCCCTGTCATAGACTTGTGTGAACTTGGACAATACGTGTGACCCCTCTTTGCATCCTTTCTTTGGCTTTCATATGAGTGTATTCCTATGTTTTTACTAGCTTTACAAAGTATGAAGCATATGGTTCATAAGTTACTTTTCACTTAAGGAATTCAAAGTACTGATTTCAGGGATGCAGTTCTAGAACTTAGAAATGTCTCTTAAGGAAAGTGGGGTAGAAAGTGAGTTGGAAGAGAAGCTGGGGCAAAAGGTTAGAGGAAGGGGTGATAGAGTGGGAGAGAGCAATCCAAAGCTGCTTTGGGCCCTATGAGTAGTTGCACAAGCCTGTAATTGCTTGTCTCAGAGGTGAGGAGGGAATGGCATAATGCAGAACTGGCCACGCTTTCTCTCCACAAGCTGTATATTTCCACTAAACAAAGGGAATTTACAGCTGTTTTTTTAGGATTCTTTGCAACTTCTATGCGCTTCTGAAGTGTTTTGTGAACAAGCTCCAACATAAGCCAGAATCTGATGTGGAGAGTCAAATCATATTCCTTTTATACATTGCTTCAGGGTTGTGTATCAAATCAAATGGGAGTTGACTCAGAGTAGAAATGATGCTGGACTATACTAATGTGTAATGCATTGTCTCTTACAGAGCACAGCTTGAAGGCATTAAAAAAACTATTGCTGTTGGAGAACATGAATCAATATACACAATTTCTAGAAGCTGTTTACTTCCAGGTATTTTACGTATGCTCTATTTTTCATCTGAACTGCCTCCAAGTCATGAAGAAAAAGCATTAACAATAAAATAATGAATATTTCTGACTATGCTTCTCATCTGTATCTTTAACTTCTTCCACATGCAGGGCTGTTAGCTAAAATTTAATTCTTATAAGACAAGGTACACTTCAGGTTTTATTTTTTTTATGTAATTATCTTTTTTGTAATAGACATTTTGTCTTGATTGTGTTTTTAAGAAATGAACTTGTATTTAGAGAAATGCTATGTAAATCTAAGCAGTTAGACTAGTAGTTCTTGAATATAGTTAATAACAAATGTTAAATATTTATCCTGGTCTATTTATGGCTCTAAGGTCTGTACTGTACTTTATTTTCTTTTTGCTGAAGACAAACTGCAACAGAGCACTGTTGTTCTGCCTGTTTTCATCTAATCAAATATTGTGCTGCAAAGTAAATGATTAAAAAGTTTTTTTTATAAGGATTGTATGACTCCCTCGAAAATACTTAGAATCATAGGAAAATGTAGGTCTTGAAGGAACAAACAGAATTTATTAGCCTAACATCTTTCTAAATGCTGGATCCTCTCTGTTTAAACTACCCCAGCCAACCTCCTGCTCAAAGCAGGACCATCTCCAACTAGATCTTCCTAGCTGAGGCTTTTTCTAGCCATGTCTTAAAAACCTTCAAGGACAGATTCTGAATCTTCTCTGGGTAGCTTGTTCCAGTAATTTACTACCCTCCTAGTGAGGGAGTTAATTTCCTAATATCTAACCTAAACTTCCTTTGCTGCAACTTGAGACCATTGCTCCTTGTTCTGTCATGTGCCACCACTGAGAACAGTCTAGCTCCATCCTCTTTGCAACCCCCCCCCTTCAGGTAGTTGAAGGTTGCTATTAAATAGCCTCTCAGGCTGTGTCCAGACGAGCATGGGCATGTGGCATGTGGTGCTGCAGACCTGTCTCCAGGTGTTCTCTGTGCTGCAAGGTACTAGTGCAGGGGGTTCCTTGGTCAATGGGAGTTGCTGGGATTCAGTGCCTCTGAAAACTAGGCCCATACCTAGTGTAACTTTTTTCTGAATATAATATCAGTTAAAAAGAGAAGCTGCCAGCCACTGCTTGTATTTTCAGCCACCTACGTTTTTTTTTTAGTTTCCAGGGCTTCACTCCTAAAATTTGCCCCCTTATCAGACTCAGTACAATGGTGGGAGGGGTGAAGAATCACCGTAGTGTGCCAACCTGTTTTGAAGATGTGCAGGCAATGTGCTGATTTAAATGCTGGCTCCTGGTTTATGCTCACTACTGACTGACTGATACTACTGCTGAGATGGCCACACTGGAAATTTAATAGGGGAAAGTTTAGTATAAATATTAGAAAGGAAGCAGCACCCTTTGAAGCCATAAGAATAAGCAAAAATAATTCTTAATACTCTTTTATTGAGGAAGTGGTTTGCTTACTATCACTGTAACGTTAGCTATAACCTTTCTTTTGTAATAAGTTAAATCAGACTTTACAGATGTATTTCAAATTACTGAATCCTGCTCACTTTGCCTAATGATCAAGCAGTGCTTCATCAATTTCTTCTGATAGAAACTGAATGTCTGTATCTGGCCTAAGAGGGGGGAAAAAGGGAGTGGAGGTGAAGGGGAGAAATTGGGATCGTAACCCCAAATACAAACTTTTACCTTTCATCTAAAACTGTGAAATACTATTCTAGTCTGCTTTAATGCAGGCTACCAATGGTATAGGAAGAAAGCACTTCTACCCTGCTGTTCCAATACTTGCACATCAACTAATATGTTGTAGAACAGGGGTGGGCAATTTGTTTTGGGCAGAGGGCAACTCACCAAGTTTTGGGGAGCTGTTGAGGGCTGCATGGGTAGCCCTGCCCCTTGACAGTTGCCCCACACCTGGTTGCCATATTGGGACCAGAAGTCCCACCTAGCACCTGACCGTTGCTATTGGAAGTCCCTCCCCTTGCCCTGGAAGTACTGGAAGGGTGCTGTGATCTGGAAACCATGAAAATGGTATATATATGTATATGTGTGCACACACACAAAGCATCTACTATAACCTATTTTAATTTTATTTTAAAATATTTTTCTACTGATTTCTGTGTTTACAAAAAGTGTATCTAGAGGTAGCTGCATAATAGCTTAAAATACAGTCCTACTGTGTGTTTTGTGTGGGCAGCAAGGGGGTATAAGTATCAGTGTGCATGCGTGCGGTGCAGTGTGGGTATGGTGGCTGGATGTGTGCTGAGAGTGCCAGGGCCAGGCTGCCAGCTCCACAGCATGCATCTCTAACAAGCTGCATGTGAGCCTCACACGATGCAGCTAGGCAGACCCCATGCCCAGGCTCTGTGTTTCTACAACCCCGCCCTGGGTCTCTGCCAGTCCCAGGGCACTTACACAGGCTCTGTGTTTCTGCCTGCCAGCACCTTTCCCTGCATTCCCTCCTGCAGGCTTCCCTGCTGCTTCCTGCAGCCCCCTATTCCTGCAGTGCTCCCCACCACCTGCTGCAATCCTGCCACTTACCGTTGCTCCACCATCTGCTGGGGTCCTCCATGGCTATGTTGTCCACCAGGGCCTGCTATGCTGCTGCCACCCGCTGGGGCTCTGCTGCCTGCCGGGTCTTGCCTCGGCCCGGCCGTGGCTCTGCCTGCTCCTGAGGCCCGCCACCCACAGTGGCTCTGCTGCCAGCCGGGTCCCATTGGAAACAGACCAAAGGATGTAGCCCAGGATCCCAGGATGGGGGATTGTGTATCCTGAAAAGCAGTAACTCGAAAAAGAATTTAGGAATCACTAAATGCAGAAAAGCTCCCAGCATGATGCTGTGCCAGAAAGGGTTACATGCTCTGTGGATGTATAAACAGCAATATCATCCAGGAGCAGGAAAGAGACATTATATCTGTATACACCACTGGTGAAGCTGGCCACCATTGTGCCCCTGTATCTCATTCTGTTGTCAGTGCTTGGAAAAGGATGTTGGGGAAAACTGGAGAGGGTTCAAAGCACAGGTGCAAGAATTCATCGTCTTTATTTAAACACTGTTAAAATGAAAAAGCTCAGTCATCTCTGGTTCAGCTAGTCTATAAGGTGCATTTCTACCCTGCATTCTGCCCTAAAATGAGAGATTACAGGAGCTCACTCAATTTAGTTTACCAGATCTAAACAGGGGCATGATTGCAGCCTATAATCCCTTACGCAGGAGAAATATACTTCAGAGTTTTTCAGTTTACTGCATGTGAGGTGAAACTGCGTTACAATACAAACCCTTACAGTGGGGCTTATGGGCTGTGTGGGTTTTACATTGGGGTGAGTATCACCTTTGTTAACTATTTGTAGAAAAAGTTGATAAGCTAAATGATAACCCATAGGAAGAAAATTTGTAATTAAATGCATTTTATTGACTCTGGAAAGTCACAGGTTATTCCATACGTCAAGCACAAATTGACTATATAAGCAATCCTGCTCCCTCACATATCCTGTTGTTAAAAATAAGTAGGTGCATCTATACATGTGCCTTACTGCAGAGTTGACCAATTAGTCTACATGTACACCAGTATTAGGGTACAGTAAATTTATTGCTGTAACATAGTACTGTCAGGGACAATAATTCTGTGCAATCAAACACACATGTAGATGGTGGCAGGCTGGCTGAAGCACAAGGGTGCTAAAGTGTGGGAGCTGCCTGCTGCCTAGCTCTGCATTTTAGTACCCCTTGTGCCCCAGACAGCCCCTCTGCCACCCAGTGCCACCACCCAGAGCCCAGGCCTGGCCTCCTGGACCCTCTGCCACTCCAGAGCTGCTTCACCCCAGCTCAAATTGCTGCTGTCCCAGGCGCATGTTCAGATGCTCCACCTGGGATCAGCTGACTCTAGTATGAACTGTGCTGGAGTTTATTTCAGCACATTAATTGTACGTGTAGATACGTTCAGTGTGTACACCGCCCCCCCGCGGCAAGCCAGACTGCTGATAAATCCAAAGAACAGAATTCATTTGCAGGCACATATGGCATAATCTCTAGATATGGTAAAGCTGGCAAAAGATCATTATGAGCAGGGTATTTTCATTACAGCAGTTTGAGTCCACAATAGACTAAAGACTTTCCTAATTTTGGCAAAGCATTCAGGGAGAAAGTGCACATTATGGTAGACACAAGCCAGTTCTTGTTTAGGGTTCTGTGGGAGTCCTGTTTTTTTAAATAATCAGCAGGATCCTGGTTTTCTCTGTTTAAGAATCACAAATTCTCCAATTAAAAACCCCAAGATCCCTCACTCCCCACCTGCAGCCCCCCCGGCCCTGCTGGTGCCCCTCACTCCCAACCCACAGCAACTCCAACCCTTCTGGTGCCCCTCACTCCTCACCCACAGCCCCCTGCCTCCCTGCCCTGCCAGAGGTAGCCCCCGGCTGCCAGGACTACAGGGCTAGAGACCTGGGTCCACAGCCCCTATCCTCTGCAGCAGTGCCCAAGCCCTAGCTGCTGCTCTTGGGAGGTGGTGGCAGCTGCAGCGAAGCAGAGCGTGGAGCCCGACTCCCCCTCTCTTGCGGGTGGCATGGCCGGAGTGGAGCCCACTGGGTGCCAGAGCAGATGAGGACTCCCTGCCCTGCTGCCCTCTCCGCAGGGCCTCTGTGGCTCAGCAGGTAGAACCTGGTGCAGGGCAGGGCAGGGCAGGGCGGGGTGGGCGAGCTTGATGCCACCACTGTAAGCCCTAGGCTGCTATGGCAAGGCATCCCTTGCCTGTCCAGCAGCAGCAGGGGTGGTGGCAGAGTTGTGCCTCACACTGCTGCCAGGGAGGGGGAGGAGTGGAGAGGCACCTCACCATGGCAGCACAGTGCTCACGATAGCAGCATTGAGCTTCCCTGCCCAGCCCTGGTTTGTGCTGCCATGCTGGGTCCCACCTGCTGGGCTGGGGAGACCCTGTGGGGACGGCAGCAGGGTGGGGAGCCTGAGCCCACAGCAGGCAGCCCACTCCTGCCCCACACAAAAAGCGCCCCCCATGTTCCCACCGGGAGTTCATGCAGCACCAGGGAGCTAGCCCCTCCTGCCACTCAGACAAGCCACCCACGGCCCTGTCCCACTCCCTGCAGCCATGCTTTCTGGCCCCAGGCACCAAGCCCCACACACCACCCAGGCTGGGCAGCAGCAGCAGCTCCAGCCCTGCACCAGCCCTGGCCAACTCCCTTCCTCCCTCACTACGGGGGTCTCAATTCCCGCCCCCAACCCCAGACTTACCTGTGGGGGCTGCTCTCCAGGCTGCCTGGTGGCCATGTGCTTGTGTATGTGTGCACATGTACATGGTGCTCATTGCCCTCCTCCTGCTCCCCTCAGCCCCTCTGCCAGCCTGCAAGGGGAACCTGCTGTTTCCCACTTTTGTCTCTTTTAAAGGAGAAAGCCCATGTTTTATTTCCCCCTTAAAATGAGAAAATCCAGGTTTTTCTGCTTAAAATGAGAAAATCCTGGTTTTACCACATTTTCCCATGGCAAATGGAAAAACCCAGATCCCTGATGATCAGTCTTAACTTTGTTAAAACAAAGTTGTTTGGAAAAGGAAATAACATTATTTATTCCACCATTTAAGGTGTATACTCCTGTGTGGGAGCATAATTATGTTCATTACTATATGGTTGACTACTTGGAGGATTCTTTTCCTCCTTGTGAAGCATTACACCAAGTAGTTTTTGTCAAAGTTTCCTCACCAGAGTTGCTCTCTTTCAAAGCGGTTTGATAAATAGACAGTTTGAATAACAGAGCCCAGAGAGATTCACTTCCATTTTAATAGGCCTTTGATCATAAAAAGTTGTGGGACTTGGTTCAGTGTATCCTGGTTTAGAGCTTGATCCTGCTTAAATTGGGTTCAATGGGAGTTTTTTCCTTAGCTTTAGTGGGAAAACAATAGGCCCTGGAGGAGTAAAAACTGGTCTTTCAACTGCTTGGGTATGTGCAGACAAGCAGTAGAAACCTGTATTACGGTTTTTTGCCAAGACACAGTGTTAAAACTGGCACTATCATGTCTGGAAGGGCTATCTTAACTGTTTTAAAAAGAAGTCAGAGAAATTATACTAAAATGGCATATTTCTTAGCTATAAATGTCTAAAGCCAAAAGTTGTGGGGACTGATTTTTTTTTTCTTGCATCCATTTAGTCCAAACATAATAGTTCCCATGTGATAACAGAGAAATAAATGTTCTGGATGCTCTTGACCATAGGATTTGCCTTATAGGGCAAGGTCATTACTTCAATTAGTTTAATGTTTCAGTGGAAAGTAGAGCAGGCTTCTTTTTTAATTCAACTACCAAGTAGGCAATGTTGAGGAGTAGGTCAAAGTAAAGTTTTCCTTCAACTTGGCAGAACTGTTGTAAAAATGTCAACAGTTATAGAGCAGTTATAGCATAACTAATCCACCTTCATAAATCTAGCCCAGCTTTTCAAATTTAATAAGGCTTAAATAAAAAGAGACCATTTTATTAACTTCTGGAACTTCCTGTGGTCTATTCAACACCTACTATCCCATTTTACATCCTCTCCCACCCACTCACTTTAATTTTGACAAAACATCCAAAATTTGGCTTTAATGATTTCTTTTTTTATAATCAAGGAAGTTCTGGACACCTGCCAGAGCTGTGATAGAAGTTGCAGGCTTTGCTATAAATACTGGGCTGCTGAATGTGGCGTTTTCCTACAGATCTAGGTTGTGCAAGTGATTGCCCCAAGGAGAATAACCAAGTAATCACAGTGCTATTTACTAAATGTTTGCTGTTGATTATGTTAGAGACATCAGCTGGCAGCAAGCCCAGGCTAAGCAATGGTCTCTGCAGCTCTGTCTGTCCCAGTCTGCACTGGCACTGAGAGCTACTGTGGTTGAGTGCCAAAATTAAAGAACAGGATAAGCAGGGGGACAAATAACCATGAAATATTAAAGCCATCTCACAAACAAGCAACATTGCAACAGATAATTCAAGGCATTTTAAGTAAAGCACTTCAGGCTTCACTTCCCAGACCTTTATTCCTCTAAGCAAAGTTTAGTCCTTCACATGATGTGCTCTGTTAACCATACACACACAAAGTTCTTATATAACTAACTTGAACCTTTTGGCTTTGCACGGTATGCAGGGGCTCTTACAGACTCTCTCACACACAAGCCAGAAGAGATATGGCATACTGTAATGGAGCAGAACAGCAATAATGTAGAGGATTTTTCTCTCAATGTATTTTCTGTCACACCTTATCAACCTAGCAGATCTGATGTCCTGGTGTCAGATGATGACAAAGCTGGTGCTACTTTGTTCTTTTCAGGTGTGTTTCTGGGATTGGTGGGGATCACTTTCACAGTGATGGGTTGGATCAGATATGAAGGCATTACTCACCTGGAGTGGACTCAGTTATTAGGGCCGATTCTGCTTTCTGTTAGCGTGACTTTTATTCTAATTGCTGTGTGCAAATTTAAAATGCTTACATGTAAATCGTGCAAACAAAGTGATGAAAGTGCATCAGATGTGGACCAGGTTCCAAGTCGACAGTCCTTTGTTTTTACTGGAATTAACCAACCTATCACTTTTCATGGTGCTACAGTGGTACAGTACATCCCTCCTCCTTATTCAGCCCAGGAGGGAACCACTATGAATCCAGCCCATCTGCACCCAGTGCTTGGCTGTTGTAGTGTTTCTTCTTCAATTGAATCAACAATTCCTACTTCAAGCCCTCCCCAGTACTATACTGTGTACCCTCTGGAAAATCCAGCTTTTACTGAAGATGAGAACTATCCTGCCTATCTAGCAGGTGACACAATGGATCAGAGGTATGTCTTCTGATGTGTTTTTTAGTTGGTCTATATACAGTGCTATGAAATTGCAAAGCTGTTATTTGGTGTGTATAACACATTACAAAGCATTATTATAATGTGTATAAATGCTATGGTGCTTCTTGAGAAAATTCCTATGATTTACTTTATAAAGGCAACAGGAGCCACAACTGATATTTTAAAATAATGTTGAAGATTGTAAATATTCAGTTTCTATATGGTATTTTTAGGTTTTACAGACCTTGTCATTGTGCAAACTCCTCCCTGTTGTGTATGGGGCTTATTTTCTTCTCTCCAGTCCTCTCCCTTACTGGCTGTACAATCATTCACCTAGAGATAGTAAGTCATTTTCTTTGTTAAAGCAGTTTCATTGTAATGGTAATATGATCATAGTAGCACAGCCAATTCAGAAACAACCTTCCTGTGATAATGAAAGCATCTGTTCTGTAGCAGATGTTCTCCTTAGTGACAATGGATTTCCAATGCCACTGTGTGCAAACTTCCAGTCCTTATTCTCATTTCCCTTATTGGTATTGATTGAATCATTGATTTGGATGTTATAAGAGTAGTGCAAAGTTGCCATAATGAAAGACAAGGGGAAATCATTTCATATCTATCTGTTGTATTTTTTCCTTTAAAAACAACTGTAGGTGGTGTTCAAAATTGATTCCTTCAGAAGACAGGATAAGCTTGTTAAAGTTTTGTTGAAGGTCACGTGTGGAGATCCTGGTTAACTAATAATATTTGCCAACACATGTGATAGACAAAGCTAGTATGAAGATTAACATCTTGGCATTTTTGCTAGAAAAGTCAAAAAATCATCACAGTAGCATTAGACCTCATCCTACACTTTCTTCAGCAAAACACCTACTGCTGTCAGGAACAGGCAGCTAGGGATGAGCAGTAGCATTACTAGGAGTGGGCAAGAGGGGCACCTGCTCTCCACTCCTGCAGAGTCCATGCTCCAACAGCATACCCCTGCTGGGAACACCAAAACAGTCCATGGCTGCTGCTGCTTTAAGAGCAACAGCCAGGGTAGGTGGAGCATGCAGCCATGGCAGCAGGAGTTATGTTGTAGACTACTTAGGAGCTCCTGGCATGGGTAAGACTGCTGTGCTCCCCCGCACCTACTCTCGGAACCACACATCCTTCTCACCCTCAAAATCGTACAACCCCACATGCACCCCCTCCTGCTCTCACAATCTGTGTCCCCTTGCAGGATTTGCCCTAGGCACCATCTCTGCTTGTTATGCCAATGGGTATGAGTGTGTTTTTTGTATAACATGTCACCTCTTTTTTTTTTTCACTTGCAGATCAGATAAGTATCCTAACGAGCCAGAAGAGTTGCTAGAAGAAATCTGTGACAACTTCCCACCTCTGCCTTATGAGGAAATATATCCATTGTCTTAATGAAGACTGGATGACTAGGACTTCAATAAAGACTGGATTTCTAGATAACACATAGTCTACTTGTGTGTTATCAAGATGTAGTATGCACATTAAATAGGATTCTGATGATGATAAACCCCAATATGCAAATATAGTGCAGATATATTTAGCTGACCACATTTTCTTTTTCTGAATTTGTTATTTATTTATAGTACAGCTTACAAACACGCATACCTAATTTCAGGCTCCTAAATTCATATTTAAGCCTCTAAACAAGTAACCCAGTTTTCAGAAGTTCTGGAGATGGTAGCATTTGAATATCCAAAAGGTGATGCAGTAAGAACAGCACCACTGACATTCAGTCCACTTATTTAGGAGCTACTGCATCTCTTCACAGGCACAATTGGCAGAATTCTCAGACATGCCTAATGGCAGTCTGCAAAAGAGCTTGGGCATCTGAGTCATAGATTAATAGACGCTAGGGTCAGAAGGGACCTCAACAGATCATTGAGTCCAACCCCCTGCCTAGGCAGGAAAGAGTGCTGGGGTCAGATGACCCCAGCCAGATGCCTATCCAGACTTCTCTTAAACACCCCCAAGGTAGGGGAGAGCACCACCTCCCTTGGGAGCCCATTCCAAATTTGGCCACTCTTACTGTGAAGTTTTTCCTGGTGTCTAGCCTAAATCTGATCTCTATCAGTTTGTAACCATTGTTCCTTGTTATCCTAAGAGGTGCCCTGGTGAACAGAGCATCTCCAATCCCTTGCTGCCTTCCCCTAATGAATTTGTAAGCGATCACAAGATCACCTCTCAACCTTCTCTTGCAGAGGCTGAAGGGGTCCAGGTCCCTCAGTCTCTCCTCATAGGGTTTGTCCTGTAAGCCCCTAACCATATGAGTGGCCCTCCTCTGGACCCTCTCGAGTCCATCAACATCCTTCTTGAAGTACGGAGCCCAAAACTGGACACAGTACTCCAACTGCGGTCTGACCAATGCTGCATAGAGGGGAAGTATCATCTTCTCGGATCTATTTGTCATGCATCTGCTGATGCATGATAAAGTGCAGTTAGCTTCGCTGATGATTTCGTCACACTGACAACTCATGTTCATCCTGGAGTTCGCTATAGCTCCGAGATCCCTTTCCACTTCTGTGCTGCTGGGTCACTTCCCAGCCAGTAAGTGTGCTGGATATTTTTGCACCCTAGGTGCAAGCACTCTGCATTGTCATTGTTGTACTGCATCCTATTGTGTACTGCCTATTTTTCTAACCTGTCCAGGTCTGCCTGTAAGCGTTTCCTACCCTCCAGATTGTGCACTTCACCCCACAATTTCGTATCATCCACAAACTTGGACAGAGTGCACTTCACACCCACATCCGAGTCACTGATGAAGGTATTGAAGAGTACAGGTCCAAGGACCGAACCCTGCAGGAGCCCACTACCCACTCCCTTCCAAATCAATACCGACCCATCTACTACCGCTCTCCAGGTGCAACCGCTAAGCCAATTTGCCACCCACCAGACCGTGTAAACATCTATGTCACAGCCCCTTAATTTATTTATGAGAATGGGATGAGATACTGTATTGAAGGCCTTGCTAAAGTCCAAGAAAATGACATCCACCTCTACTCCTACATCTAAGCATTTTGTGACCCTGTCATAAAACAAAACCAGATTGGTCAGGCATGATCTACCTGCTATGAATCCATGCTGGTTTCCCTGCTTCATTATTTTTCCCACTGGACTCCCACAAATATGATCCTTCATAATCTTTTCAAAGACCTTTCCAAGGATGGAGGTGAGACTGACTGGCTTATAATTACTTGGATCCTCCTTCCTCCCCTTCTTGAAAACAGGGACCACATTGGCCCTTTTCCAGTCCTCCGGGACCTGACCCGAGCACCACGAGCACTCAGACAGCCGTGCCAATGGTTCTGCTATGACACCGGCCGATTCCTTCAGTACCCTTGGACACGGCTCACCCAGGCCTGCTGACTTGAACACATCCAGTCCATCCAAGTGACTCTGCACCAAGTCAGTGTTGACAGTTGGTGGGCTGGTGTCCCTCCGATGCCCAGCTAAGAACCCATTAGGAGACTTCTCTTGAGCCTTGTTCAGGAACACTGAGGCAAAAAACTCATTGAAGAGCTCAGCCTTGTCCCCCCATCTGTCACTAATTGCTCCTCCTTGTTCAGTAGGGGTCCTATGCTGCCTTGCACCTTCCTTTTACTCTCTACATACCTAAAAAAAGACTTTTTGTTGTCTTTGATTTGTGTTGCCAGCCTCAGCTCTGTAGTTGCTTTGGCCTTTCTAACTGCCTCTAAGTGCAGGGTTGGATTTGGCTGACTGCTGCTCCTGGCAGATGTCAGGATAGTTTAGGTCCCCCATGACAACCACGTCCCTAGACTGTACGGCCTCTGAGAGCTGCCTCAAGAATTCCAAGTCTAGCTCTTCTTCTTGTTACAGTGGTCTGTAGCACACCCCCATCACCAAGTCCAGACCCCATGACCTCCATGTATCCTAACCCACAATGCCTCAACTTTCTCCTCCTCTGATCCCATTTTGATTAGGGTAGATGTATAATGCTCCTTTATATAGACAGCCACCCCACCCCCTTTCCTCCCTACTCTGTCCCTTCTGTACAACCTGTAGCCCTCAATGTGTACCACCCAGTCATGGGTAGGGTCCCACCAGGTTTCTGTTAGCTCCACTAAATCAAAGTCATTATTTGCAAGCAGAAGTGTGAGTTCTTCCTGCTGTTCTCCATGCTGCTAGCATTAGCATAGAGGCACTTGAGCCCTCCTGATGGTGCCTTTGGTGCCCCCTACCCCATTCTGATGCCCAAAAGGCCCCTTACTACTTACTTGGGATATACTGCTGCCTGTCTTACAGTTTGTAGCTTCTAGACTCTCTCCATCTGCCTCCCCATCCCCCATTGAACTTAGTTTAAAGCCCTGCTTTATATCCATTTTAGGGACCTACCTTCAAAACTGGGATTCTCCCAAATCCCTGCTTAACATTGGAGATGCCTAAAATTCTTGGGCACCTCAGTTTTCACCAGTCAAATCTGCAGGTACCCAGAAGTGCCTCAGTCTTCATCTTGCCGAGTAGCTAGTCACCTAGTTCATGCAGAAGCCCATCAGAATTAACAAGCCAGGCCGTCATTGCTTATCTTGCTAGTAGGCATTGGACCATACTCAGCAGATGAACTTTCACTCAAAAAAGAAGAGGCTGAGGTGATACCTCTCTCCATGAGTATAACAGCTTAATGATTACTCAGAGTGTAGGAGATACAGGTTGCAATCCCCACCTCTGTTTGAGGGGATGCAAACTCCCAGAAGATTGCCTGAACTGTCAGACTATAGACTTTTGTAGGGGCTAAACAAGGCCATGTGGAATGGCTGTCAGTCTTCCCTGCAGGCTGAAGCAGTTCCACTGTGCATAAAACCAAAGAGAATGTATGGGCATGTTTGGTGGTATAACCCAGTAATTAGGTCACTTATCTGAGAAGGCAAGACCTGGGTTTCAGTCCATGCTCCAATGGCTATTCGAGTAATTTATCCATTTGCAAACGGTTTCAACAAAGCAGACTGATGGACATGTCCTCTATCCATCTCCTAGAGTAGCCAATAGCCTGGTGGATAGAGCATTCTCCTGTGAGTGGACAGATGTGGGTTTGAACCATATAGGCTGAGGAGAAAATTAAACCTGGATCTCCAGTGGGTGAACCCTAACTGCTGAGCTACTGGATACAATGAAGCACAAGCTCCCCTGCATCTCCTTTACCCATGTTTTGAAAGAATCCCTGCTTGCCCTTTCTTTTTTTTTAAGGAAAAGCATAGGTACTCCAGCAGAGCTTTTACCATCATGAATCCCAACCAAAATTGTACGAAAGCAGGGCTGGAAAGCACCTCAGGAGGTCTAACCCCCTGCTCAAGAGGCAGGATTGTCCCCATCTAAACCATCCCAGACAAATATTAACCTAGTCTTAAAAACTTCACAAAAAACCCTCTTGCACAAGGGTTACCAAGTCTGAAATACCAAAAACATCCTAACTTATCATATGTGAAACAGGGGTATAAAAGCATTCCTTACAGGGTAAGGTGCCTAACCCTGCTCCTCTCTGAGGACTTTAAGGGATGCTTATGTTAGCATTTCATATGGACTACCTTAGGAGACAATTTGCTCAGTGTGTTGGCTTTGATTGATGCCTAACTATTCCCATACATGTATAGACAAGAGGTAGAACAGGGAAGAGCCTTAAAGGCTAACTTGTCAAATCGATTGCAGCCCGTTTCATTTGGCTGAGAGCGGTGCTATCCATGAGTAGAGAGAGGTAATTGGCCATGTTAGTCTGCTATCAGGTAGAAGGCAGGGCAGAGTAGTACCTTAGAGAGTAACTTAAAGCTGTATAGAGCACTTGTGAACAATCTTTCAGCCCTAAAGGCTGCACGAATGGTGCAGGGTATGTCCACAGGCTGAATGAAGGTTAAATCCCAAATAATAATGCTAAATCATGACATATACAACCCCAGCTCCATGTGCCAGATCAGGACTCAGCCCTACTCACTGGATCAGGCCTCCCTTACCACACTGTGCCCCTGCTTGGTACTCATGGCCAGATCATCTGGCCCACAGGGCTTGGAAATTTGGCAGTGGGGGAGCAGTGGGAGTATTAATTGCCACAACTCCCCACTGCCAAATTTCCAGAGCCATGACATGAGTCTGGAGGCCAGAGATGGAGCACCATGGGTACAAAACTCCTAGGCACTGAACTCAGGGCTGTGAATTCTGCTGCTGAGGCAAAGCAGCCAGGTTTCTTTATGGATTTATTCCTATGTGACTTAAGAAACTAAGTTCCATTTTTGAAAGTGCTATACTTCATATTGTACATGGGGAACAAGCTGTCAAGGCCTCACTGTCCAATAGGGAACAAAGGCTGTTTTATCTGACATGTCACATCAGTCTCACCTGTCACATCCAAAGTGAATGCCTTAAAACACTGAGCTACTGAATCCATCTCATGCTTTTTCCTGCCTCCTGCTCCCTGGAGAAATAGCTCCAACAGAACACAATCCCCAGAATGCCAATGAGTTCGCTGGACGTGGCTTCCTTGGGCAAAAAGATACCTGGATTTCAGCTCTTGCTCCAAATCAGTCAGAGAGGACATTTCAAAGCAGGTCTCCAATATCTCAAGGGACTCCTCCAATACAGTGGTTCTCAACATTTTCAGACTCAAGGCACTCCCCTCACAAGACCAGGGCACCCTCTGGAAAATGCCAGTTCTTAGTTTTCACTCTTTTTTTGGACTACAGAAAAGTAATAGAGGAATTCTTCTGCTGCAAAGAACTACAACATGTCAGAAAGTTTCTAACACTGCAATTTCCTATTTGAAATCTCTGGGTTTGTCTTGTGACTCATGCTGACACATCCAAAGTGCTAACATTATGTGGTTGAGAATACCCAACACCCTAGCTGAGAAGCATTGCTGTAGCAGCTAGTCTACTGGTAAACCAGTAAGCTTCTGTACAATGCCTGATCTGTTGCATATTCTCTGAGAATGCCTGCTGGAGTAGGCCTGCCTGACAAGAAAGAAAGGCAGGGCTTAAGTATGAGCAAAGCTGTAGAAGAGCTTGGTAGCATCATGACTTTCAGATGATTTTGCACAGGCTCCTCCAATGGAAAGTAAGATGTCTATGGGCATCTATGTCTATGGGCAACAGTTGAGCAGGGGTTTGGAGGACACTGGTAGCAGTCAGATGCTGGATTTAGATGCTTGCATCCCTTTATTAAGGATTTAGCCATAGGAGATTAAGTCCTTTAATTGTCAATGATGCTTGGCCAGATTTTTAAAAAGTATTTCAATGGGAGTGAGGTGTACAGGCAGGCCTCGGATTTATGACACAATTGGTTCCTGAAAACCACATCTTAAGTTGAAATGTTGTAACTCAGAACCAATTTTCTCATAAGAAACAATGTTATAAATGGGGGATTGGTTCCTGAACCAAGGCCCAATACCCTTTTTTCACCAAAAATACCCCAGAATTTTGCACTCGATCATTTATAGATGAGCTACATTAATGTATTTATATTGTAAAGAGCAATCATATTGATTTGGAAGGACTGCTTTGAGGTGACTTTGCTGGACTTTTTGAAGGGCTCTTGGTTGGACTTTTTGAAGGGTTCTTTTTGGAGTCTTCTCAAGAGTCTTGTCTGCTTTGTTAAAGAAAGTATCCAAGGCAGTTTGGACAGATGTTCTCCAGGGAGATGAGCGACCCAGTGAACTTGTTCACTTGCGTGGCATCGCATCTGACCAAGCATTGTAAAGTTGAAACTGATGTCATAAAGTTGAATCAGGGTGTCATTTTATAAATGTTGTAAGTGTGAAATGTTGTTACCTGAAATCTTGTAAGTCAAGGATTGCCTTTACTCTCATCTTTAAGTGCTGAAGTCATTTGTAAAGTGGGACTCTGGGGCCACTGAGAATGTTGCCCAACGTACTGAATTGTGAAATAAATGTGGTATAGAATTAGTTTGTAAATACTACCTTGAAATGCATTGCTCGTCATACATCTTTTTCAGTGTGGGGAGCAATACATTTGCCCCATACTTCTTGGTTGCCAATGTCATGGGATCCAATATCTACACAAATAAAAATAGTTTCCAAACCAATTTTAAATGCAAATATTGGGTATGCACTCTTATAACATACGTATAAAGGTATCTCAAATAGGCATTTAACACTCATCTTCCCAATAAGTAAACAGAGACACTCTCATGAGATGATGATACCTTGATATTTTCAGAGCTTGCACAGCCCCAAGGACAGGCTTAACTAGATGTGTACTTACAGCAGCTAGTCTCAAAATTGGGAATGCCTTCCTGCCCTTGAGAAGCTCTCCTAAAAGTCTGCAAATAGTTTAAGTATACAAGCTGATTGAATACAAAGGGCTTGTAAATCTTTAACCTCCAACCCAATTGTCTCCATTCCAGAAGGCCATTATTATTGTACTGAGAAAGAGTACATGCAGCTGGAAGCCAGGGAGTTAGCTTTTTATAGAGCCAAATGAAATAGACCTCTTTGTGTTTGCCAGAACTTAGGTGTGGATAGAAACTGGGAAAGGTGACAGCCAAGAGTTTTAGTGTATATAGTGCCAGCAGTCCCTTAGGACTCATGCACCTGTTATCTCTCTCCCTCTGCTGGTCAGAATGGGTATATGCTGAAGTTCACAATGCATTGGTCCCATTACAGAGCTTTAGCAGCCTATAATTCTTGAACCCAGAACTCCAGGTCAAAAGTAGGATAGTGTATGCTCCAATGACATGGATCAAACTTGTATCAGTCCCAGGAAGCTAACTGACTTGGAAAGGTTACTTCTAACCAAAGAAACCGCCGTAATGCCAGCAGCAGACCCAATAACCCAGGACATTCTACCCCAAATTCTGCTGGCAGATGCTAAGATATAAGAATCTATTTGTTGGCACCATGACCACCTGATGGAAAAAGTGCCGCGTGTTTCAAGCAGGACGAAGACACCAGTGCTGGGAGAAGGTCCTTGTGTTCTTTTCCTTCCTGAGGTAGTGGATGTAAACTGGAATAAGCTAGTTCAAAATGGATCAACAGCAGCAGTTACCAAGTCTGAGTTCTACTTCTCAAAGGAAGACCAGGCATTTTAGTTTTAGGAACAATGGGGTCAGCACCTGTGTTTGGAAAGATTCTTGCACCTTTCTGCACATTTAAATAGAAAGATCACAATGGGGTTATCCAGGCAATGGGCAGGGCTAAAAATAAGTGTAGGACTTTTATGAGATACCTGGCTCCCCCTCCAGAATTCACATAATATCTGGTTTGTCATCTGCCTCAGAAAAGGGAAGGCCCTGAACCTACAATCAGTTCCACGTGGACAGACCTTTCATCCAGCAGAGGGCTCAATTTATTTCAGTAGTGCTTCTTTACATGATGCCTGCAGGAATCCAATCAAAGAATAAAGGCTAAAACATTCTACAGGTCTCCTCTGTAGAAAATTCCCTCAGTCACAAGCTCTGCAGAAGAATTTCCCTGTTTCTCTGTTTTCAGACATATGGAACAAACATGGACTGAATTTTCTCATGGGCTATTTCTTGTTTTATGTGTATGAGACCATGCCTTGTCATGACAGTAGGTGCAAACAGCCCAGTATGTTGCAGACTCAAAATGTTTTTTACATTGTAAATTTAATTTTTGTATACATCAAGCTTTTTAAAGAGCCTGGGATGATCCTTCAGTTAGAAACTTAAAGTAATAAAGTCAAATGATGAGGAAAGGGCTGAAGTACTCAATAACTTTTTTATCACAGGGGATACTATGGTGGAGGTCTACTACAGACCCCCTACCC
>NW_017729024.1:126024039-126028338 GCF_001723915.1 Gavialis gangeticus
GTCCCTTCCAGCCCAAATGTCTATGAAATCTATGAAATGAAATCTATGAAACCTGAGTTTTCACAGGCAAGGACATCTCCTAGACCAGTGCACTGGGCAGCAGAGTTTTGGGAGAATGTGAGCAGCCCTCAGTGGTGAAAGAACAGGTTAGGAACTATTTAGAAAAACTGGATGTATAGAAGTCCATGGGGGCCAGATGCAATGCATCCAAGGCTGCTGAGGGAGTTGGCTGATGTGATTGCAGAGCCACTGGCCATTATCTTTGAAAACTCATGGTGGTCAGATGATTAGAACAAGGCAAATATAGTGCCCATCCTTAGGAAAAGAAAGGAGGAGGATCCAGGGAACTGCAGACTAATCAGCTTCACCTCAGTTCCCAGAAAAATCATGGAGCAGGCCCTCAAGCATTTCTAAACACCTGGAGGAGCAGAAAGTGATCAGGATCAGTCAGCATGGACTCACCAAGGGCAAGTCATGCCTGACCAACCTGATTGCCTTCTATGATGAGTTGACTGGCTCTGTGGATGCAGGGAAAGCAGTGGACATGAGATACCTTGACTTTAGCAAGGCTTTTGATATGGTCTCCCACAGCATTCTTGCAAACAAGCTAAGGAAGTATGGGTTGATGAATGGACTGTAAGGTGGATAGAAAGCTGGCTGGATCATCAAGCTCCATGGACAGTGATTAATGGCTTGAGGTCTAGTTGGCAGCTGGTATCAAGTGGAGTGCCCCAGGGGTAAGTCCTGGGGCTGGTTTTGTTCAATATCTTCATTAACTATCTGGAAGATAGCATAGAGTGCACCCTCAGCAAATTTGCAAATGACACCAAGCTGGGGGGAATAGTAGTTAACTGGAGGGTAGGCCTAAGATTCAGAGTGATCTAGACAATTGGAGGATTGGGCCAAAAGACATCTCATAGGTTTAACAGGGACAAGTGCAAAGTCCTGCACTTCGGGCAGAACAATCCCATGTACCACTATAGGCTGGGGACCAACTATCTAGGCAGCAGCTCTGCAGAAAAGTATTCTGGCTGCTATTTTTCCTAGGAATGTGGCAATTCTGTAAAGAAACATTTCTTGCTTCTCTTCATCTTTATTACTTTCATCTTTACTCCTTTTCTTTTTAAAAAATGTGTATCATTATTTATTTTGCTATTATATTCTCAGTTGTATTCCTATTACTTCCATCGATCACACTGATCAGTATGCAAATTGTCAGTGTTCAATCTTATTTCTATTATAACTAAAACAAGAATACAAATATTGAGACATATCCCCATTTGGAAGATTACATATGTAATACTAACTGGGCACATCTACATGTGCATATTAATGTGCAGTAGCCTATTTTACTGCACATTTAAATATCATGTAAAAACCTGTGCAAATATGGTAATGTGCAGTAGGGATGTGTGAAATGGGCCATATTAGATTTGAATTCAGCCCAAACTGGGGACAGTAATTTGATTCATTGATATGGATCACTGTCTCGATTCGATTCGGCCGAATCCAAATCTGAAGATTCGATGCTGATTCAGAGAATCAGCAATTCAGCCATAGACACAGCTTTAAATGTTTTTTCTACATACCTTGAGGTACCAGGCATGGCTCATGAGCACTGCGATGGTGGGGCAGTGGGCACAGGAGCATGGGGGTGCCCCGAGTGATCAGTAACAAACCGGGAAGTGGACTGGAAGTACATCCAGTCCACCTCTGGGTCTGCTGCTGAGTGCGCTGGGGGGGCCCCACCAGACCCAGGAGGCAGCAGTTGCCAAGCAGGGGGTTGGGGGGGGCCCAGTGGCCCCGGAAGTGGACCGGAAGTGCTTCTGGTCCACTTCCGAGCCTGCTGCCGAGCATGCTAGGGACCGCCCGATGTTCCAGTGGAATGCTCCATTTGCCCCACCATCTCAGCATTCACGAGCCGCCTAGTACCTTGAGGTATGTAGAAAAAAAATTTAAAGCTGTGTCTATGTCTAAATCGTCAAATCTCTCTGAATCTCTCTCAATTGATTTGGAGGGTTCCAATTCGATTCAGATAGATGAAAGGGTCTCCTGATTAATTTTGGATTTGGAGATTCGGCCACCAAATCAGGCTGAATCTCCACTAAATCGAATCGAATCAGCAACTGAAGCTTTGCACAGCCCAAATGCGCAGTAAAATAGGCTACTGAGCATTAAGCATCCCTTAAAAAGCATGCAGTTTCACTACTGCGCATTAGGGCAGCCTAATGCATATTTATCTAGTACCTCACATTGATGGTACTGAATTTAATGTGCATTAGGAAAAGCACATTAATGCATGTATGGACACACCCACAGAAACCCTTTTAGCAAAATTACCTTCTATGAATGTGACTTGTCTGTGAGATTCTTACAGATATTTAAAGATCTTTGTTCATAATGAAATGTGCTTTGATTTCTATCCCAAGTGTTACGTTCTGTACTTGGTTTTGCTTGTTCTTTGCTCCCTATCTGGTGTACTGTTAGACTTTCACTGTCATCCATAGCCTTCATTGTAGCCAAAAATGGTGAGGTTTTTCATAGGAAATCCTTACAATAAAACTTTCTGAGCAGTCTCTTATGTACCACATTTTGTACTTCAATTGAGAGAAGAATGTATGATACGAAAAGAAGCAAACCAGCCACACAGCAAAGAACAGAATTTGATTTATAGTTTTAACTTGTTTTCTTAAATATTTCTATGACAGAAAATTGGTCACAATAATCTTAATAGGACTGTATTCGGTAAATTTAGTGGGAGCAGAATCTACTCCTTTCTTAAAGGAACCTTTCAAAGTTCCAATCATGATTTAAAAAAAGATAAAAGAAACTCTGCCAGAGGAAAAGTGTTCAGAAAATCCTAGGTGTGCTACTGATTTGCCAGGTGACTTTAAGTTGCCCAATTGTCTCCGTTTACTAATAACCGTATGGTGAGTTGGGAAACTTCTTTATTTACTTTGCGTGTGGGACCCTTAGAAATGGAGGCATAAGGAAATGAAAACAAATATTTATTCATGATATTCTTGACTTTTACAATGATAATGGTTAGCAAAGACTGAACAAAACTAGCTTAGACAGCAGTTCAAGACATTACTAAATGTCAACTACAAATGCAGCAGGAAGATACTAAATGTTCCCAGTCAGAATCTGTGCTTATTGTTTGTATTTTCCTCACAGCTACCTCATTTTATTATATTTACATGATTATATTATTTATATAACCACACAAATCTGCTGTGCATGTACAGAAAAGTTTTTCAGTTGTGTCTTATTAAATAGGGTCAGTTGGTGAATAGTCTGACATGTTTCTAAAAGCCTCAAAAATGTTCTATAAAAATACTTAACAATTTTTTAGATACAAAGCACCCCTCATGAGACTCAAGGCACTCATGGGAAAATGCCAGATCTTAGTTTCCACAGAAAAAAGGAGCAATTCTTCTGTTGCAGACAACTCAAAAACACCACAACAAGGAAGAATGTTTCTAACGTTATGAATTCCTATTTGAAATCTCTGGTGTTATATTGTGAGTCATGTTTGCACACCTAACAGTGCTAACATTGTGTAGTACCTGTGACACCGTTGAAAGGATATCAAGGCACCAGAGGGTGCCAGAGTTCCCTGGTTAAGAATTGCTGGTTTATAAGCTGCTTGAAGAAGGACTCAGAAAGTTGGGATTCCTACAAGTCTTTGAAGTAATGTTAATTCTTCTTAAAGAGTTATAATTCTGATGCATTTATTTAAGCATAGACCACCCTCTGGAAGAATAGATGCATTGTATATAGGGCTTACTTTTGGGAGACTTTAAGTGGCGTCAATTACTCTTTGGGATGAACATGTTGAATATTCTAAAATATCAAAGAACTGAACAATCTTTGTCAAGTATCTTGTTGTATGTTACATAACTAGATGAATTCAATAGCAAGTAGTCATAACAGCTTTTCATTTTGGGTTCTGGTTTATTTTAATTGAACAAAGTTTCTGTTGTATTAACCTTGCTAATGGTTTGTAAATCACAAAACTTCGGTAGCAGATTGTGGCAGGGGAGCTCCATCAGCCGTGGCCATGGTTGCAGCTTTAGCCTGGCTAATAAGGACTCGCTGGGCCCAGTGGGAGGGGCAGAATGTGGCGGCAGAGTTTAAAACCCTCCTGGACCCGACATACAGGAGGACCGGAGGTGGCTGTGGCAGCACCAGAGGAGATGCCCTGTTGGACCTAGTCCTGGCCACAGGTGACGACCTGGTAAGGGGCCTCCAGGTTCTTGACCACCTGGGCAATAGTGATCATCGCTTGCTGGAATT
>NW_017729024.1:126029191-126034863 GCF_001723915.1 Gavialis gangeticus
CTGGCATAACAAGGAGTAATGGGCACAAGCTGATGGAGAGGAGGTATAGATTGGACATCCGCAAAAACTACTTCACGGTTAGGGCGGCTAGGAGCTGGAACCAACTTCCAAGGGAAGTGGTGCTGGCCCCTACCCTGGGGGTCTTTAAGAAGAGGGTGGATGCCTACCTGGCTGGACTCGTTTGAGTCCCGTTTCTCTTTTTGGGGTTTTTTGTTGTTCTCCCGCCCTGGCGGGTGGTCGGGCTAGAAGATGTACTAGGTCCCTTCCGACCCTTAATCTATGAATCTATGAATCTATGAATCTATAAGCACCACAGCAGCCACATGCCTGAGGGATTGCCCCTGCAGGGGCAAATGGTGGGAACCACAACAGCAAGTGGCTCTAACTGGAGCCGGCTCAGAGGAGCCAGATATCTTACCTGAGAGTGGGGACTGGGCCTCAGCAGCAACACTGGCTGGAGACAGGCCAGGATGACCTGCAGGCAGAACAGTATAGCTGTGACTACTGGAGCTGAGCAGAGGTGAAGGAGAGCTAACTTTCCCAAGCTTCAGTATACGGACGGTACTTTAATATGGACTTCTACCTCCTAAGCAGAGGAGATCTACTGGCGCGAAGGATTTTGTATCCTTTAGCTTCAACACCAGAAAGAGATGGTTGAAATTTTTGTCTGGACATTCTTTTCCTATGTTGTCATCTGGGAGATGCCAGGCTGGATGTAGGGGAGGCAGAGCCCCAAGACATGGGACCTGTGGCAACTGTGTGAAGGCTGTATGAGGGCTTGGAAGATCAGCCTCTCTATTTTCTATAACGCCAAAAATATGGCAGGTGAGAACTTGTAGCACCTGGGCAGACGCCGGAACCAGCAAGATGCCTATGTACTGGAGAACAAGTACACCTTCTCCAGGCCAGAAGTCCTGCTAGTCACCAAAGGACAAGCACGGGAGGTTACATATTGATGCATTGGCTGGGAACAATATCCTTACCACCCTAAAGGCCAATATCAACATGGAAGAGAATACAAGTGCACCTCTGGATGTGACGGGACACACCGTGCAAGTTGTAATAAAAATTCTTGAGGTGCTGCAGCAGCAGTCAAGCCACCAAAATGAGTGATGTAATTGGACAGCATTTCATATGCAGAAGACTAAGGATGATGACCCTGAGGCTTTCACTGAAGCATTCGAGAGGATGGCCATACAGGTCAGGTTAGACCAGGCACTGTGGGCCAGTCATTTTGGGGCTGTTCTAGTGGGGAAGGCCCAGGCTGTATATTGCTCTTTGCCAAGGGAGGACGCATATCACTATGATCACCTTCACCAACTGAAGCTGACTTCGGAGCACTAATGCCAACTTTTCAGAGCAAAAAAAGAAAAAAAAGACGAAAGGCCAAGAACACTCCTACAGTTGCTGAAAGACCTTTTGAACAAATGGGTCCTGCCCGCTAAAGTGGATAGGGAAACCTTGGCAGATCAGAGCTTGTTGGAACAATTTATGAATGACTTAGAAGGGGCCAAGCTGTGGGTCAGGCACCATTTGCCTTGAACAACAGAAGAGGCCTTGTGAATAGCTGAAGTTTTTGCTAGTTCAGAAATAGAGCCCCGTAGGGAAAAGGGGGCCAAAAGCATAGTGGGAACAGCATGCAAAGAAGATGAGAGATGCAAAGAGGGGCAGAGATACCCTGGGAAAGTGTTAATATGCTATAGATGTGGAAAAATGGGACATGTAGCTAGAGAATGTGCACAGGGCAGCCAAGAATGATGGCACTCTAATTAGAGCTTACCTGGGGAGACAGAAAAACCCAAGGCAGGCAGTGAAATAGAAGAAATGGACTGAAGCTTCCGACGAAGCAATGCAGTCAGTTTGGGACCATCCTACCATGATGGCAGAAGTGACAGGCAAAACACTGAGGGCCACCTTATACACAGGGTGTGTGCAGACCCTAATAAGAGCTGGTTTGATACCCAAGTGCACCATAGAATGGTGCAAACCAGTACTCATGAGATGCATAACACAGAGGGGTGGAGTGTTACAATCAAGGATATATTGTGATGAGGATTGGCAACTGAAGGGGGGACTTAAAGTTCGGTTTTGCCCCGGACCTAGATGCTAACATGATTATAGGAAGAGATTGGGCCCTGTTGTATGAGGTACTCAATGAGGTTAAAGAGGCAGAGCTATCCTTAAAGGGGTAGCCCCAAGTTGAGGGCTGGGTAGCTAGCAAGGGTGATACCTCATCAGAAGAAGACCCAGAGATATGGGTGAATGCCGAGGTGTCTGGACCTCAGTTTAAGCTAGCCCAGGAGTAAGAACAGGAATTTGAAGCAATACGAGAGAAAGAGCTTGCCTGAGTGAATAACAGATTGCACAGCCAGAGTTAATCATAAGTAACTCACATTTTGAAATGCACACTGGGTTATTGTACAGGATCAGTCAAGCCACCGGGAAACAAGGGTGGACTCGCCAATTGTTGGTGCCCCAACACACTGAAAGGCTCTATGGGTCCAGGCACATGCTTCCCCTATGGGTGGACATTTTGGGAGGGACAAGATGCTAACCCAAATATCATGCTGGGGTTTTGGCCTGGGATACAGGAGGAGGTATTGCAATGGTGCAAGGCTTGTGAGGAATGCCAGAGGGCACAAGAGAGAAGCTCTCCCAAGGCACTGTTGCATTGTATGCTGATTATTGGTACCCCATTTGAGAGGGTTGCATGAGATGTAGCAGGCCAAAGAGCAGGTCAAGGAATCAATTTGTATTAGTAACAATAGATTATGCTACACATTACCCAGACGCGATACTCCTTAGGGCAGTTATGGCCCACTGTATTTTGGATGAGTTATTAAAATGGATATCTCTGATGGGGGTTCCTCAGGAAATCCTAATGGACCAGGGGTCCAACTGTATGGCTGGGGTGATAAGAGCCACCTGTCAGGTACTTGGGGGTAAGCAACTTAGAACCACGGTGTATCACCCCCAAACCAATGGGTTAGTAGAGCACTTGAATGGAACCAAACACATGTTGCGCTGCTGTACTCAGGTAGAACCACGGAGGTGGGATCTATTACTTACACCCTTGATGTTTGCCTGCAGGATACACCACAAGCATCGACGGGCTTTTCACCTTTTGAATTAGTATTTGGCCACCGCCCACGAGGCCTGTTACAGAGCTTGAGGGAAGAATGGGAAGAAACAGGGGAAAGGAGTGTAAGTGCCCCAAAGCATAGTTCACAGGCTAGGACAGGCCATGCAAGTGGCACAGAAAAACCGTAAATGAGTGCAGGAAAAGCAGATAACAGAATATGACAAAAAGACACAAGAACATAGTTTTCAAACTAGGGAAAATGTGTTGGTGTTACTCCCAACCTCCACCAGTAAGTTGCTTACAAAATGGCAAGGGCACTTAGAGATTGTGAGGCAGGCAGGGCCTGTGGACTAAGAAGTCTACCGACCAGAACACAAGAAAGAAAATCAAATCTATCATGTAAACATATTAAGAAAATGGCAAGAACCTGAAGCGTGGATGTTGAGCCCCAAGGAAAGGCAGGAAGATCTGGGGTCAGAAATGGGGGAAGGCCCCAGAAGGGTGGGAAATAAGATACCCATAAAAGTTGGGGATGATTTAAGTTCAGAACAACAAGCGGCCATATTGCAGCTGGTAGGGAGGTATCAGGATGTGTTTAGCGAAAAACCTGACAAGGTAAGAGGTATTGAGCATAGGAAAGATACGCAAAAGGGGGTGGTGATAAGAGAAAAGTGGAGATCCATTCCACACCATCTGCAAGATGCAGTTAAATAAGATGTGGAGAAAATGTGGAAGTAAGGAATTATGCCCCTTTATGTAGCCCATAGCACAGACCTATAGTGGTGGTGCCTAAGAAGGACGGATCCTTGAGACTGTATATACTTCTGCAAAGTCAACAGTATAGCCAGATTTAACACATTCCCCATGGCATACATTGAGGAGATCCTGCAGAGAACTGGGCAAGCGCAGTTTATTTCCACCATTGATCTTGCCAAGGGCTACTGGCAGATCCTGATGGCAACAAGGGATCAACCAAAAACAGCCTTTGGAATGCCGTGGGGCCTGTTTGAGTTTAAATGCATGCCATTTGAGAGTCATGGAGCAGCAGCCACATTCCAACACCTGATGGATGATCTCCTGGCACTGCATGCTGCCTACACTGCGGCCTATACAGACAATATCATAATATTCTCACAATCCTGGCCACAGTATTTACGACACCTACAGGCAATTTTGGCAGAGATACAGGCTGTTGGGATGTTGGCCATTTCTGTGAAGTGCACACTTGGCATGCGGGAAACAGATTACCTTGGGTTCAGGCTGGGCCAGGGTTGTATCCACCCATTGGCTGGTAAAATAGAGATCCTGGCACAGTATGGGCCTCCACAGACAGAATGGTACAGCTCTGAGTACTGGAGGTAAGCCGAGGAGAAGGAAAGCTAACTTTCCCTTGCCTCAGTATACAGATAGTATTTTAATATGGACTTCTACCTTCTAAGTGGAGGAGACATACCGGTGTGAAGGATTTTGTATCCTTTAGCCTCAACTCCAGAACGATACTGTTGAAATTTTTGTCTGGACATTCTTTACCTATGTTGTCATCTGGGAGGTGCCAGGCTGGGTGTAGGGGAGGCAGAGTCCCAAGCCATGGAACCCGTGGCATCTGTGTGAAGGCTGTATGAAGGCATGGAAGATCAGCCTCTCTATTTTCTATAACACCAAGGATGTGGCAGGGAGAACTTATAACACCCATGCAGATGCCCAGACCAGCAAGCAGTCTACATACCGGAGAACAAGTACACCCTCTTCAGGCAAGAAGTTCCACCGGTCAAAGACAAGCACAGGAGGTTACACAGATGTAGTAGAATTTGTGATGGCTATGCATATGGATTGCATAGACTGATTAGTAAATTAATCAACCCAAAAATGCTTTTTAATGGCATAGCTAGTTGCTGAAATTCTTCATTGGACATCCTATCAGTACTGCTATCCTCTGCTCCTCAGCATTTACACTATGATTCTGACTGTTTTATCACCTCTTCCTTACCTGTATTTTGTTAATTACATATTTTTAAAACAATACATTGCTTATCTATAAAGGTGCTGGAACACATGCTCTAAAGGAGTGATTTTGTTCTTACTGAAATTAAAAGGAGTTATCCATTGATTTGAAGAAAGAGATCATGACATGATGAAAATGATTGCTCACTTATTTCTTCCTATTCAGTTGGCTACCAGACTCACCACCCCGCTACACATAGTTTAAACTATTTTGTTTTCCAAGGGTGTTTGTGTTGCAGATTTCTGAAAATATTGCAAAAGGTGACTGGCTGATGAGAAAGATAAGAAGTTTACCTCCTGGTAAAATATTACATTACAGTAGAATGTTTTCTATTATTTTGCCTCTCAAAAATCTTGTCTGGACATTTATAGATTCATAGATTCATAGATTAAGGGTCGGAAGGGACCTAGTAGATCTTCTAGCCCGACCCCCCGCCAGGGCGGGAGAACAACAAAAAAACCCCAAAAAGAGAAACAGGACTCAAATGAGTCCAGCCAGGTAGGCATCCAGCCTCTTCTTAAAGACCCCCAGGGTAGGGGCCAGCACCACTTCCCTTGGAAGTTGGTTCCAGCTCCTAGCCGCCCTAAC
>NW_017729024.1:126035700-126061727 GCF_001723915.1 Gavialis gangeticus
GGTGCTCCCCAACCTGAGGTCTGAAGGCAATCCCCTCGAGTCCGGCTTCTATCACAGCAGGGAAGTCCCGGTCCCTGCACAAGAAAACAGTGGGAGTAGAAAAAAAAAGAATACCTCTAAAGGCCAAAGCGAAGGTCTTTTTCCATGTCCATTTGGGCCTGTTTCTCTGCTCAGACAGTCTAAAAAGTGGCAGTTATGCTTTGTGACTGACTGAACCATTGCTGAAAAAGCATTCACAAGCATTCCAAACATAAAACACTTTCTGCTGGGGAAATATTTCAAAACCATTAAATGCATTTACATTTTTTTAAATTTATCAATATGTTTTCTGTCCTGCAATTTAAAGCGGGGTGTCCTTATTGTCATGAGTGTATCTGTTCTGATCTCCTGGGGTGAGGGAACAGAACTAAGATATTTTAAAACTCTTTCAAGGTTTGGGAGTTTTGAAACTGCAGTTGGTACATACCATAAAAGATTCTACTCCAGCCTGTGGGCTTGGTGTAACAGTAACTACTGGAATCAGTGAATATTGACCCTTGTCCTGTGACTGAGTATTTTGGCTTAAGATATCTGACTCAGGTCATGTAACTAGGTCCAGGCAATAAATATCAGTTTCTTGCCAGTCATCAGTGTCAAAGCATGACTACTTCAGTATTTTTCATAATGCATATACAAGGGAATTTCAGAAAGTAACAGCAATTTCAAAATGTGTATGCAATGCATAGGAAACTACACAGCAGCAGGGAACATGTGGCATTTTCAAACATACCCAGTGTTTATGACTATATATATAGAGAAGTGATGTGCTCCAGTAAATAATCATTGCACACAAAATGGTTTTATTTCAAAACTGCTGTTACTTTCTGAAACACCCTTGTTTATCACTGTGGCAGTATTGCCAACTCGAAGCACTCACAAATCATGAAGTCAGCTTAAAACGCAAAATGTTCTAAGCAATAAGTTTTAGCTTCTTTTTTATTTGCCTTTTGGTTTTGCACATTTTTGGGGTTTTTCTCTTGGGCCAGGAATGTTAATGGCTTCCTTTAAATAAAAGAACAAGAAAAAAAATTCCAGCAGGTGAAGATTTAAGTGGGAGGGGTGGGGAATAAGGTGAGATTTACAAAACCCCCCACAAAGACGTAGCAACACTGCCCTAATGTCTGCATACACATTACCAAGTTGAGATTTGGAGGAACTTCAGAAGAGGCTACACTCCCTCTCTCCCCTTTACACTCTCCCCTTCCAAATATGATCTTCCTCCCACATGAATAAGTGAAGGGGAATGTGAGGGCTAGTTGTGAAGACCTGGGGCATGCTGTTTGAATGCAGCCTGCAGGATACTCTTTATCTGGTTCAAGTTGTAGAGAACAATTAAATGAAATTACTACAGCATCATTCAGTTGGGAGCTGTATCGTTACTCACCGTAATGAACAGAATGAAAGACAAACATGATGTGCTGAATCCTACCCGTGTGGACTTGTGAGGAGCTTGGGTCAATCCTCTGCTGCACCCATATATGTTTCAGGGAGCCCACCCTAGTACTAAAGTGAGCTGCTATTGCTATCTGGCAGCTGGCTAGCCACTTTGGTGCTAGCAAGTCTATTGTTGGGCTCATGGTGGTGGAAGTTTGCCTTACTATTATGAAATGTGCTTACCCATGTGTTGTGGACATCAGAATGAGTCTAAAATAATAATGGATTGTGAGAATGGGGCATTGTAGCCATTCAGGCATAATGGGCATATCTAGGATTTTGAAAAGGGAAGGGTGCAGATTGTGTGCTGCATCATTACACATACAACAACACCTGTTTTTCTCTAGTTGAAGAGAAACATGCATGCATTTGAATTCAATTACTTATTAAAATCACCACATGTGGCATAGATGTGAGCCTGGCAACCCCAATTTTCCTTGCCTCTTTTAACCCTAAGCCACTACTGTTTGGGCAGGAGGAAAGGGAAGAGGTGCTTTCTGGTTATGCATATCAGCTAAGGAATGCATCTGTGTCCAGGGCCCACTGCCTATGAAAATGCTCACTTCTAGTTTCACAGATGTGCAGGATACATCAGACCACACCAGCTGATTCCAAGTGATTGTAGAGATAGTGCCTAATGTGCCACCACTCCGCAACCACCACTCCGCAACTGCTAAGATTGTAAGTGGATTTCAATGGCCATATCTACATGAAACATTCACTGCTGAGCTGCCTAATTAGCTCCACAGTAAAGTCTCAGCATCTACACATATGTGCCTATTAGGCCACAGTAAACTAATAACCTCCGCTATAGGTTAGTACTTGTAAACACAAACACTATCTTATGGTGGTGTTCTTTAGTGTGCAGCAGTGCACATGTAAATGCTGATAGGGCTGGCTGGGACATGAGGGTGCTTCCTTGTGGGGGCGGCCTGCTGGCTAACCCCACACTGAAGCACCCTCATGCTCTAACCAGCTTCTCTGCAGCATGTTGCGCCAGGTTGGAGCAGCCCTGGGCTGGCAGACCTGACTGACTCCTCCAGGCCCCTGCCAGCTGGGCTTGCTCTGACCCAGCTCAACATGCTGCGGTCCTGGATACACATGTAAACATGGCCCCTGGGAGCAATACGCACCAGAGTCTAGTGCTTCATATTAATTGAAAGTGTAGATGCACCTAGTGTGGTCCTATGTGATCTGAGCAAGATTGCATGAGCCATGACAGGGCACCATAGGCAAGATTCCCCAGACTAATTTGGCCACCTGCATCCCACAGGGACAGAATAATGATGCAGCTTGTCCAAGTAGCTTGTTGCCAGATCTCTTCAGAATCCTGGTACCATATATCTTGTCAGTGCTTCCCAACTCTGGTGTTCTTGAATCTGCCCGTATGGTGTACCAAACCATGCAGAACCAGGAAGCAGTACACCTTGCAGTTACCACAGCTGATGCATGTGTTGATAGCGGGGGGGGAGGGGGGGGGCACAACTCTGCGCAACCACCACCATCCACCATCAGCACAGAAATTGCACCACCACCACCTCCTCCCTCCCCCCACACACCCACTGCTGCCAGGCTCTGGCTCCAGCTGGGCTGTAGCCCTGTATCCCTCGCCTCACTGTTAGTGCAGAAATCAAACTATAGGCACACTCAGGGGCAGATATAGTGGGGTTCCAGTGGTGCAGTTGCATTTCCCTTTTATTCTCGTTCCACCAAAACATTGAAATCAACTGCCAGGGAAGGCATCAACAGTGCTGAAATGCTGTGGGACATGGTGTACAAGAGGGTTTGTTATGTTTCATTTTTTAAACTCTTACATTGCAAAGACTGCTAATCTTTATGGGGTATATTGTGCTTGATTAATTTAGGACTATATTACAAAAAAAGGCTGATTTTTTTACTAAAATATCAATTGAAGTGCAAATGGCTGTGCTTGTGACATATTGTGCTATTTAATTAGTTTGTGTAGCATGCTTGCTGTTCTTTGACACTTTAATAAAACGTGTTGGCATAGCTGCATCTTCTCATTTCCTTGCAGTTAAGTGGCCAACCACAATTGCTTAAAGCAAAAACACAGAACATTATTAAACTTGCAAAAAGGTCCATGGAAAAATTGAATAGCACTGCAGTGAGGCCAGCTGACTGCTAGCAAGAAGAAACTACTTTTAAAGCCATTAAACAAGGTGTTATTTGTAAAACTAAATTAAAAAGAAACTGGGAGGCAGATTCAATGACAGTGCTATCTGCATTGTGCACTGCCCCTTCTGTTCTCCTTTGGTCACTTACCTCTTTTGCATGTGTGGGATAGAGTTGTACAGATTGGACTTGTGTAGGGACCTGCAGGTACCATTGTGAACAGGTAGTCCATGACTTCCTAGTACTGGCCCCACTCCCTGTCCATTATCTCCTGTTCCAAGAACCTATCCAAAATCCTCTGCTCCTGATCCTTTTGTGAAATGTAGAAGATCACCGATCTTGGCACCTCTCTTGCATCCTTTATTTATCATCCATGAATTCCACTGTCTTTTCTCCTCTCTGCAGCAAATTCCGTATGTGCGCTCAGGCTCCGGAACAAGGTAGCTAGGCTTTCAGATCCCCTCCATAAATTCCCTCAACTTTATTTCTTCATGACAGCCACTATTTGCAATGCCTGCAATTTTGGTCTGCTCTCCTCTCATACGTGGGCTAAGCTTTAGAGAGATGCTGAAGTGAGTGTCATTAGATAAATAGCTACCTTCTACGCCACACTGAACCACCACAGAAGTGGCAGGATGTAAACCAATATGGACTTTGTCACTGAGGTATTCAGCAACTTAACTGTTCAGGAATTGTGATGGTTCAAGAACACATTTGCCAGAAAACAGTCCACTACACCTCTCAAGATATCTTCCTCAGAAAGGGACTGAGGAGGGTAACTAGTGACTTGACACCAAAAAATGTTGAGCAGCAAAGGGGCCATATATTTTGCAGGTAAAAATCACAAATCCAATTTTGCATAAATATCATAAAACTATGCTCCATAAATAGTGTGGTTCGACTAACCCTGGAAATGCATTAAGAAAAAAAATGGTGCTGTTATGTAACAGGTCTCAAGAGGTATGTGATTATATGATCCTTGTTAGAACTGCTAAAGCAATAGAAGAGAACACTTCATGCATGACTTATATGCTTACATTTTTCCCTTCTTTGTGGCAATCTCAGGACACACATGGTGTCAGAAGCAGGAATATGTGGAGAGGAAGCTGCTGTGTTCTGCATGGCTTTGGCCCTCAACTGAACCCAGTCTACCCCAGGAAATCCAAAATCCTCCCCAACTGTGAATTCATTAACTGTCTACCAGGAAATCCCTCCCTCTTCACACCAGAGGTTACCTCAGAACAATAACAAACATAGCAAGCAACACTTAGCGGGCCAAGACTCCAGCTGTTCTGCTCCCACCTCTGCAGATGTGTCCACATTTGCTGCTGACCAGGTCCTTAGAGAATTCCCCCAGGATGTCAACTGAAACTACTTGCTGTGTAAGCTGCTCCACATTCACTGCAGATTGAGGCATGGGAATTGTGGATGTTTACTGAAACCCTCCAGAGTTGCCTTCCTTCTACTCTGGAAAGAAGACCCCAATCCAGAAGGAGGGGGTCATGAGAGATAACAGGTTCTGTGTTAGAAATGCAGGCAAGAGCTATGCAGTCCTTGTAGCAGGGCACTACTGGACGTCTGTTGATTAACATCCATAGGCTCCTAGGAGAGCTGCATGATGTGCCTGGTACACTCCCAGCACTGCAAGGCATTCCTACATGTGCCCAACTGAGCAAGCTAGCTCAAGATGGTGTTATGGCAATAAATATTCCTACAACAGGATTCACTTCAATGCAGTCTGGAATCTCTCTCAAAGAAATAAGGGGGTTAAATGGCAACAGAATAGAACAAAGCAGCATCCAGCTTCCAGCAAATAGAGGTTACAGAAGCCAAAGGCCGTAGAGCAAGGAATTGTGGGAAAGCTAGTGAAGGACCACCTGTGTTCGAGACCTGAAATAAAAAAAAAAAAAGTGAGGAAAGAAGAAGAAAGGGAGATTTAAAAGTGGTGGGTAGGGAAGAAGAGTAAAAAGCAAAAAAAAAGTAGAAACAAACAAAAAACCCACATTGAATGAAAAATTTAAAATAAACAGAAAATTATTTTTGTCTAAATGTGCATAACAAAAGTGTCTGAAATTATCCAAAAAGTTGACTGTTTTGGTCTACCTCTATTAAATAAAGACAATATAGCAGCGTGCGTTTGTGGTATACACACACACACAAAAATACATACTGGTAATATGTATGTAAAACAATTTTGTTAAAAAGGCCTGTGCAGTGACAAACTTTTGATAGGGCAACCAGAAAGTAATCAAGTTTTTTGCCCTGCTATACCAACTAAAAGGCAGGATTAGATCTAAGCCAAGAAAGCATGGGGGAAGTAAAAGTTATTATTACTTAATATGGGTATCTTTGAAATGCCTCTATCTTCTCAGCATCTGCTGTATATGCTGTAGTTATTTTTATAGTGATTAATATTATTTGAAGTATCAGCATTCTTTTGTTAATCTTATAATAATTAATTAGGAAGAATATTGTCTCTTGGGGAATAAATGATATAGTGGCCCTCAGGGGAACATTTTTAAGATGCCATTGTCTTACTTTGCATTTTCAGGTAGGCCTCTTTACGTTTATGTTGCCTTTCTTTTATTACCATAAAATCCAAGAAGTTATCCTGCTTTGGGTGGATGAAAAATCCATATGGGGTCTAAAATTGCTTCCCTTACTTGGAAAAAAAATGATGAAACCTTAATTATGAAGGCATGTTTATTCATAATAGAGTCAGACAATACCCTTACTTCTAACCTATTCAATTTAAAGTAAATACCAGTCTTGACAGCTGTTGGTGCAGATGTAACTCATGAATTCAGACTAGATTTATCTGGCACTTAGCTGCTCAAATTAGTGTCAGCAGCAGAAGATGCTCCAATTTTTCATAATGGGAAGTATCATTAAAGTGCCATAGAGCAATGCTAATCAAAGCATATCTTAAAAGTCCATAAATCATCTCTTGTGAGAATTTGCTGTGAATCAGTCCCAACTAAATGTCTCCCAAAATACATCATATTCCATTAAAAATTTAGCAAATGGAAGTGAGTGAACTAAAATCAGACAGACATTGTGTCACATGTCAGTTTTTTGACTGCCAGTTATTCTTTCTTATTTCAACAGCATATAAAGTGTACTTGGCACATAAGAGAGCCAGTTTAAACCCAGAAAGTGTTACAATTGGAAGTGTGAATCCTGGAAAAAGGTCTGCTAATTGTAAGGCACCACTTGTGTGGTTCTCTGCTGGACTGAGCGGTATATTTTAGAGAAGTGAAATTGTAATATTTGTGAACAATAAAAAAGGGACTAGGGGATTACAAAGTAAATTCATGAGGTTACTTGAGTATGTTACACACATATATCGCATGTTTTAAACTGTGCAACTGTATGTCTACAGAAAAAGTATAAAATATACCCAGATTCATTCATTTCTGTATAAAAGGGCTGTGGGGTGGAAACCAAGTCCAGATTTGATAGTCTATATACACATACACACTTAGTGAAATTTCTTTGAGATCAATATTATTATTTGTTGTTTGAGTGCCCAAAAATATACTACATGCTGAGTTATGCCAGGGATTAGTTTGTGTCATTGTATAATAATATTTCTAGACAGAGGCAGAGATTTTGAATGCGAGATGTATACTTTCCACCTAAAGTATCATTTATTTCCCACTTGGAAATACGCAGCATCATAGCCAAGAATAACTCTGCCTAACAGAAGACAGTGGACTAAAAAGAACCTGGACACTACTGAAGAATTAATGACCTTTTGCTTTTAAGGTCTCATGCAATTTTCTGTCATCAAGACATTGTTATGCTTGTTAAATGAAGTACTGGAACAAACTCAGCCGTGCCTTGATTGGCCTCAACTATTTAAATAAAGCAGGAATTGCAACCAGTTATGCCAATTGCCCCAATGTGTCTGAAAAATAATTTATATAATGAATTTCCTGCCAGTTAATGACCCACTCAAGGGCCTCAGGGCACAAGGTGAAATTTTTAACTCAAAGTTTTTCCACAGTATACTCAATCTAGAGGTCAGTATTCCTATTACAAAAGACGTAGTAGTAACCCATAAAATAACTCTACTCTTGAATTTTCACCAACAAAATTTTTCCTTTCCCCGAGAAAGGAACAGTTTAAAACTGAAGCAAATGCTGCTGTGAAAAGTGCACTTTGTTTACAGATCTAGTTTCCTAGCAGTTAGGCTAAGTACAGACAGTCAAAAAGTCCAAGGTTGAATCAATTCGATCTTCACAGGTTAGTCTAAGCTGCAGAGATTGAACCAATAAGCAAGTGAACAGATATTCACCACTGATTCCAGAAATGCAGCCACATGCCTGCAATGGCCCAGGCCAGAAGCAGGGGGGGGGGGGGAAGCAGGGGAGCAGCACAGCAGCACCAGAGCTCAGCTCCATGCTCAGCTGGAGCAAATAGCTTGGGCCAATGCTAGCCTGCCCACCTTTTGAGGGGGTTGCAAGGGAAGTGCAAGGCATCCTGGGATGCTGGCAGGGACTGTGAATTAACTTTAATCTGGGGTGGAACTGGGACAGAAGTTCAATAAACTAAATATAAGCAGAGTCAGTTAAGCCTGATACTATATCCATCTAGATTTATCTTAAACCAGTTTTGGCCATTTTGAAAGTAGTTTATGTGCACTGAACTTCTGTTACGTTACAGATGTGAACCAGTTTCCAATCAATTATACCAGTTTGTGTGCAACTTATGTCCCTAGCCTTAATGTTTGTCAGGTGTTCAAATTAAGTACTACAGTAAGTTAGTAATTGTAGCTTTATGATCTTGAATTTGCCCAGTTTGGATATACTGAACCTAAATGCAAGCAAAATGAATAACTACTCAAGGATCTGCCTTTATGGAGACCTAACCTATGCAAGTTTTGTTATTTCTCCACTGGTCCTCTGTTATCATTAGTAGTTATCAAGCATTGATAGCATTCTTGGATTTTATGAAACACAGAAAAAAGACTCATAATCCTTGGTAAAAGATTCCCTCAGGAAACAATTAGTGTTGTAAGAACAACAACATTATTGAACTTAGATTTCTTCTTACAATTTAAACATATTTTTACCTGCCAATAGATGTCACTGTTTATATGAAATATCTGCATGTATACATATGTAACAGTGTTTGAATTAAGGACTAAACAGGAAGATCTAATGAGGTGGCCAGGGAAACAGACTATGTCAACAGATATGCCGTATCAATCCTAGGCCATTTTGGTATCCCTACTGTCACCTACCTCTTATTGGGAGAAAGAGAGACTAAACTGACATGCTAAAATAGGCTATCTGGACTTCCAAAAAGCCTTTTACATGGTTCCCTATCAGAGGCACTTAACAAGGTTAGGTAGTCATGGTGTCACAGTACTGGGTCCCCAGGGATGGCTGTCATGCCCCTAGGGCTCCGTGACTGTGCCAGTTTTACCTTGCAGGCACCTTCTAGTCTGGCCTGCCATGTCTTGTTGGTTTAGATAGTAGATAGGGAGACTGCCCTCAAGTTGCTGCACAGTCATGGTCCTGATGGACCCTACTAAACCCTCTGGGTTCTTGGACCCCCTTGCCAGGTCCCACTCTAAGTAGGTGCCCCACAGGACACCTCAAGCCTCATGGGCTAAATGCATGGCTCCAAGACCACTGCTTTACCACACCCCATGCCTCTCAGATGGTATATCAATGTTATCCCTGTAATGAGGTCTCAGCCTAATTAGGCGTTCTGTTATTACCTGGTGCTGGGGCTCTCCACAGCCCTGGCACTGTGGCTCCACATGGTAGCATGCCCCCTATGAGGCCTCCTCCTCCCCAGTTAGCCTCATTCCAGTCCACAAGTTTAAACAACATAAATGAGCCCCTGGGCTACAGTCTAACAATAGCAATAACAGTGGCACTGAAGGCCACACTCTGCACCTTTAAGAGGGCCACTTTCTCCTTCAGCAATGTGTGCCTCCTATCCCCAGGTACTTCAGGAGCTCCTACAACCCATTAGTCTTACCAGCAGCAGAACAGGCAACCAAGCATCACCATGGAGATTTTCTGCACAAACTCCTTCCCCCTGGCTACTGCCAGAGCACTAACTGCCCCCAGTCCCCGCCCTGGGGCTTATGTGCCCAGGGCCCTGCCTTCTTCCAGTCAGCTGACCAGGTCCAGCTGCTGACTAATTTCCTCATTAGCCTGCTGCCATGGCAACCTGCACCTGTGGGGGTTCTGCCTGGCTCCTAGGGCCCCCTCTCTAAGCAGTTTCTGCCCTTAAAGGAGCAGGCACACCTTAGTGCCCTGTCATACATGGATTATGGGGGAGGTCCATTTGCAGATTAGAAAGTGGATTAAAAATAGAAAATAAGGAGTAAGTTGAAAATAAATGATCAGTTTTCAGGTTGGAAAGAAATAAACAGTGGGACCCCCCAGGGATTTGTTTTAGGACCTGTCCTGTTTAACATCAATATTCAGAAGATTTAAAAAATGGGGGAGTAGTAAGGTGTTCAGATTTGCAAATGACACAAAATTATTCAAAGTGATAGAGACCCAAGTGGACTTCAAACAACTACAGAATGATTGGGGGCTATTGAGCAAATGGGCAACTGAATGGCAGATGAAATTCAATGTAGATAAGTGTAGATTGCATTCATGATCCTAAGGAAAGGAAGGAAGGAGAGCAGCAGAGAAGGACTCTGGATTTCAGAAGAGAAGACTTGGACTCCCTCAGGGAACTGATGGGCAGGATCCCCTGGGCGGCCAGTCTGAAAGGCAAAGGGGTCCAGGAGAGCTGGTTGTATTTAAAAGAAACCTTACTGAGGGCACAGGAACAAACCACCCTGTTGTGCAGGAAGACTAGCAAGTATAGTGGAAGACCAGCTTGGCTTAGCAGTGAATTCTTCAGCAAGCCAAAACACAGAAAGGAAGCTTATAAGAAGTGGAACTTCAGACAGAAGTTTAGGGAGGAGGATAACAGTATTTCTCAGGCATGCAGGGATGAAATCAGGAAGGCCAAAGTGCAATAGGAGTTGCAATTAGCAAGGGGCATAAAGGTAATGAGAAGGGTTTCTATAAGTATGTGAACAACAAGAGGAAGATGAGGGAAAATGTGGATTTTTTACTGAACAGGGGAGGCAACCTAGTGAGAGATAATGCAGAAAAAGCTGAAGTACTCAACGCCTCTCTTTACCTCAATTTTCACAGTCCAAGTCAGGTCCCAGACTACTGCACCTGGCAGAACAGTTTGGGGAGGAAGTGAGCCACCAGCTGTGGCAAAAGAACAGGTTAGGGACTATTTAGAAAAGCTGGATGTGTACAAGTCCATGGGGACAGATGCATGGCACGTGAGGGTGCTGAGGAAGTTGGCTGATGTGATTGCAAAGCTGCTGGCCATTATCTTTGAAAACTTGTGGAAATTGGGAGAGGTCCCAGATGATTGGAAAAGGGCAAATATAGTGTTCATTATTAAAAAACAGAAGAAGGAGGATCTAGGGAACTACAGACCAGTCAGCCACACCTCAGTCCCCATAAAATCATGGAGTGTGTTGTCAAGGAATTCATTTCTAAGCACTTGGAGAAGAAAGTGATCAGAAACAGTCACATGGATTCACTAAGGGCAAGTCATGCCTGATCATGCTTTCTATGATGAGATGACTGGCTCTGTGGATGTGGGAAGAGCAGTGGATGTGATATACCTTGCCTTTAGCAAAGGTTTTGATAAAGTCTCCCACAACATTCTCACAAGCAAGCTTACACAGTACCGGTTGCATGAGTGGACTGTAAGGTGGATAGAAAAGTGGCTGGATCATTCGGTTCAAAGGGTGGTAATCAATGACTTGATATCTAGCTGGCAGTCAGTATCAAGTGGAGTGCCCCAGGGGTTAGTTTTGGGGCTGGTTTTATTCTATATCTTCATCAACAACCTGGAAGATGGGATGAAGTGCACCCCCAGCAAGTTTGCAGATGACACCTAGCTGTGGGGAGTAGTGGATACATGGAAGGGTAGGGCTAGGATTCAGAGTGACCTCAACAAATTGGAAGACTGGACCAAAAGAAATTTCATGTTGTTCCATAAGGACAAGTGCAAAGTCCAGCACTTCTGACAGAACAATTCCATGCACTAGTACAGGCTGGGGACTGAGTGGCTAAGCAGCAGCTCTGCAGAAAAAAACCTGGGGGTTACAGTGGACTTATGAGGATAGGCTGAGGGAACTAGGCTTATTGGGCATTTTTACACATGCAAGCGCCACTGCGCCAGGCATTTTGAAAAGCTCCTGGCGCTGTGACACTTGCAGATGTATAAGCAGGGGAAAGTGTGTCAGTGCTGAGAAAATGGTGGCGGCGTGCTTTTGAACTAAAATACATCGGAGGTTACTTTTTGCCACTTTCACAACTGCACAGAGTGCAGCGCAGTTCGCCTCACTTCAGGTGAGATCTTCCAAAGTAACAGCTCTTCGGCGTGTCACGAGACAGAAAAGTATATATATAAATGCCTATTTTTAGTCTGGAGAAATACCTGAAGGGTGATTCCAAATCAGATGGAGCTAGACTGTACTCAGTGACGGCAGATGACAGAACAAGGACAGATGGTCTAAAGTTGCAGCAAGGAAAGTTTGGGTTAGGTATTAGGAAAATCTCTCTCACTAGGAAGGTGGTAAAGCACTGGATCAGGTTACCCAGGAAGGCTGTGAAATCTCCACCCTTGGATGTTTTAAAGAACAAGCTAGACAAAGCCTTGGCTGGGAAGATCTAGTTGGGCATGGTCCTGCTTTGAGCTGGGGTTGGACTAGATGACCTCCTGAGGTCCCTTCCAACCCTAATTTTCAATGATTCTATGCTTATAAAGTGATGAACCTGGGCAAAAATAACCCAAGCCATACCTACGCTATGATGGGCTCTACTTTAACTGTTACCACACAGGACAGAGATCAGTGAGTCATTGTGGGCAGTTCACTAAAAGCATCAGCTCAGTGCTCAGCAACCATAAAAAGGCAAAAAAAATGTTAAGGGAATTGTAACCAAAACAGAAAGTATCGTTATGCTCATTTGTAAATCCAGGGTGTGTCCACACCTTGAATACTGTGCCCAATTTTGGTCCCTGCACTTCAGAAAGGATATAGAAGAACTCAGGAAAGTACAGAGAAGAGCAACAAGGAAGATTAATGGTATGGAGGGGCTTTAACATGAGAAGAGACTATAGAGGCAAGGCCTGTTCAATTTAGAAGACATGCTTGAGGGGGGACATGCTGAGGGTTTACAAAATACTAAATGGGGTTTATTATTTACTAATTTCTCACAACGTAAGAACTAAGAGTCATCAAATGAAACCAGTAGGTAGTAATTTTAAAACTAACAAAAGGAAGTTGTTTTTCACACAATGTGTAATTAATGTGTGGCACTCATTCCCACCAGATGCTGTGGAAGCTTACAGTTTAGCCAGATTCAAAAAGGGACTGGACAAATTCTTGGAGAACAAGAGCGTCAGTAGCTATTGAGCAGGGGAGTCAAGAGTACAGGAGAAGAGAGGCAGCTGCACCCAGCAGGAGTCTTGGGTGGGTGACTGCAGACCTGCCCAAGTGTCCCAGCTGCACTCCCCAAGCTCAGCCCACTGGAAAGGGAGAGGCGCAGGCCCCAGAGGGTGCTGTGGAGAGGCAGGGCAGGGGATCAGAGTGGCAATCAGGGAGGGTGTGTAGCCAATCTGCAGCATGCTTGCCAAAAAAGTTGGCCCCTGCTGCACTAGGAACTACACTGTGAAGAAAAGTTCACCAGGTAACCTAAAAATGATAGGCCTAGATTTTCAAAAGTCACTAAGAGCTAGATCAGCAAAAGGAGTTATGCCCATCAGTCCAACATATCTGTACCACTGAGATCCTTAAAGCACCTGTTCAGCTGCTGCTGACAGTCTCTAAACACCTAAATTGCTACAGTGGGCTTGTGCAAAACTGCTTATACTCCTAATCTGGAGAGGGGAGGGCAGGATTTGGTGTCTACCTACCTATTGTGCCTGATCCAGTAGGTATTCTTAGAACACACCTAACTCACACAGAAGACAGCTGGGATCAAAGTTATTTTTGTTCCATTACATCTACAGCTCAACGATTAAGGCATATACTTGGAATGTAGGAGTCCTGTTTTCAAATCCCCCCTGTGCCTGGTTTGGAGAAGGGAACCCAAACCAAGGTCTCATCTCCCAGAGGGTTGCCCCAAACTGTGCGCCGTTGGGATGGGGCTTTCTCTATCTCTCCTGTTGAAGGTGTTCCACTCTATAAAGAATTAAAATGAAAACTTTCATTGGAGTAGGGTTGTGAGCCTAGGTCTCCTATGGCCTTAGCCACTGAACTAACATGCACAATGTGCTTTTGTAAGAAAGTGCTGAACTACTTTAGTCACCTAGCTCCAGGTTACAGCTGAGAATCCCAAAGAGAGATAAGTGCCTAAGTGCATTTGAGGAGGGGGCTTGGGCTCAGATGCTCCCCTCAGTGTTTCCTATTGGCCAGCTTAGGCAGCTTCCTGAGTCACCCTCCTGGCTTTTGTGAAACTTGTTTTTAGGTATCTAACTGTCTCCATGGAGCCTGGGTGCCTAACTCAGATCACCTGACTGTTAAGAGATGACAACATCTTCCTGTGGGATCACTAGTCACAAGTGAATTTTCTTTTTTAGGTATCTCAGTTTTTGATGGCACCTTAAAGGGATCAGATTTTCAGAAAAGGCTCAGAACTCATCCTCTGAATATCAGCTTCTTTAAATTATTAGTTTGGACATCCAAAACCAGTAGTACCCTTTGAAAAATGTAGGCTATCAAATGTTATCTTCAGTTACCTAGGACTGGATGGCCAATCTGTGGCACTCATGCCAAAAGTAGCATAGGCAGCCTCTGTGTATGGCACAAGGCAGATCAGGAAGTGACCAGGGAATGTAGTGCAAGTTTGGGCAGTGAGCAGAAAGCAAAGCAGCAAATCAGGAAGGGGAGTGGAACTTGGGAGGGGTTCAGGGCTTACCTTGTGGCATACTTGCCAAAAAGTTTGGCCTCCATTGAACTAAAAAATTATTTTGCTTTACTCAGGCCAACATACAGAGTATTTGACACAGTTAATCTCTGTTTTTTTCTATAAACCCATATAACTTCAGTTGGATCACTAACGTTTAGGAAAGGCTGTCCTCTTTACAGATAATTTAAATCAAGAGATCTTGTGCTTTTAATTTAGAAATGAAGAGCATTCCACCCTCTACTGGTACTCATACAGTGAGCTCTTTCTGGACTGTGCTCTTATAATTTGTAAAGTAGCTAAAGTGCTGGGTACATCACAGATGAATAAATGACAGGGAGTGGAATTTTCAAAAGCATGTGAGTAATTCGGGATCATAGCTCTCCTGCCCTGGTCACAATCCTAGTGATTTTAGAGAATCTGTCTACATCATCATATGGTGCAGACAAGCACAAGCTAGAATAAAAGTAGCTGTGTTGGGTACTGGTCTTAGTCTATCTTGAGCAGCATGGCAAACGTGCCTGAAAAACTAAGTTAAGATGTGAGTGGTTAGCCCACATGGACCTCAGTCTGTCTGCAGCTAGACTGCTACCAGTACCAATGCTTGCTAGCTTTAAGCTAGCTCATGTATACCATAGCACTCTGCATTCATAGTGACTGCTTTGTAATGACACTTAAATCATGTCTACACCACAGACTTACAGGACCAAGTACAATTTAAATAGCGGCCCTAATGAACCTGTAGGTAATATTATGTGAAAGTGGCTACACTGTTTCCTGTTTGGGAGTAGCATGTACAGAGCAGCACAAGTATGGGTGCAGCACTTTCTAACAAAGCAAGTCTGTCATGGGATGTGCTCTTAGAAATATAAGAGAAACAACATGGTGCATGCACTCCTGTCAAGCCAAGGCCAGTTAGTATTGTGAAGGTGGCTGTAGCATCAGAATATGTAGGTGACAAGTCCATAACAAATATATTGTGTGTGCCTTTGTTGAAATGAAGGGCCTTGAGTCCTTGGTGCCAACTAGTTTATTTTTGGGAGAAGCTGTAAATTCATAGAAATAAACATTTGGGAGTAAACAAAATGACTCCTGCTGACTCCTTGCCTCCTACTACTCAATGGGTGCATGTACACAAGATGCTAAGTGTGCAGTAGACTAATTCTATTGCACTTTAGCGTGTCACAGCAAAAGCCATGCTAATATGCTAATGCACGGTAGTATCAGCCTACTGCATATCAACATCACTTAAAAGGTGTGCACCAGTTGTACTGCCCATTGATTTAGTACCACATGCAAGTACTAAACTTAATGCTTAGTAACTACAGTGCATTAATGAATGTGTAGATGCACCCAGTGACATAACTTGGGTAAGACTACTAGGGTAGCCACCCCTAGCACAAACTTGGAGAGGAGGGTGGGAAAAAACAGTCACTGTCTCCACTGCTACTACTTGCTGGGCATGTCTACAATGCATTTGATTTGGGATCAGCTTACTCAAAAGTAAACTACTCATGAATAAAAGCTCCTAGGCAGGCATCTACATGTAGGGAAGCAGGAGCAGATTTGCTGCTAATGACAGCAAACTTCTCCCACTTCCTGGGGCCCTGCAATGGGCCCTTGCTGCCACCAGGGACAGCTCTAGGCTCCCCCTGGGTACTAGTCCAGGGGCTAGCAGGTAGTCTGCTAGCCAGGGCTGGGACATTGCTCCCTGTCCCCAGGGGGCTGCCTGCTGCCAGGGCAGAGACAATGCCCCCTGCCCATGGAAGCAAGGAGCTCCTGGCCTTGGCTTCCCAATTAGGGGCAGAGGACTTGGAAAGAGCTGCAGCCCCCTTCCCCAATGCACCAGTGGGGCAGCTAGCAGCTACCTTGCTGCTAGCTGCCCCACTACCAAATCGCGGTAGGGAGCTGTGACCTACAACATACCTGCAGCTCTTTCCAAGCCCTGTGCCTTGATTACCTGACTGGGGCACAGGGCTGGGACTTGCCCCTGACCAGTACAGTTCCCAGCTGAGTCTGGGGAGACTGTTCCCTGCTCAGCTCTGCAAGCATAGAGCTGGGTGGAGAACAGGCTGAGGAGCATTTTCCCCCCGCTCAGTTCTGCTTACGGAACTGAATGGGGCACAAGCTCTCCAGCTTGGTCCTCACCCAGCTCTGCACTTTTGGAGCTGGGCAGAGAACAGGCTTCCCAACCCCCACCAGCAGGGAGCTCCCAGCACTGGCTCTGCACCATGGGGCCAGAACTGGAGACCCTTATATTCCAGCACCAGCTCTGCGGCCTTGGTGCTGGCACTGGGAGACCCTTATCTCCCAACCCCCCTTCCCACTGAGAGATAAGGATCTCCCAGCTCCCACGTTCCAATCCAATCTCAGAGCAGGAGGCTCGGAGCTCCCTGATTCCTGGGGCAAAGGGATATAGTCCCCACCCAGGCTCTGGTGACAGAGCCTGCTGCGGCAGCAGGCTCCTGGGGGCAGGGAGCAATCTCTTGCCCCACCAGTGGATGGCAGACTGGGAGTAGATTTGCTACCAGTCAGTTGTCTACACAAGCGATGCTGCGCCATTACTAATCAAGTAAATTTGCTTCTTGCATTTGCAGGTAGCAAATTTACTTGGGATTAGTGAGGTTTACTACATAGTAAAGCATGTAGATGCACATGCTTACTTTGCAGTAAACTTGAAGTATGCTACTGTGCAGTTAAGCGTCTTACTATATTTTATTTCACAGTCTTTTAAATCCAAGGAGCTCATCTAACCAGAGCTTTCTGCCTCGGCCCTCTTGCCCCTTGCAATTACACTATTTTCTGTGTTGCAGCACAGATCATGCATGATTTTACTTGTGTGTGACTGTATTTTTACAACTACCTAGCTATTATTTTTACACTAATTTTCCCATCTTCAAAGTGTCTCTTTACTTTGTATGTGTTCCTATTCAAATAACTAACACTTTATGCCATATTTTTACTACTCTGATATTGTTTCACACAAGAAGTGTATACAGACATTTCCAAGATAATTCCCTAAAAAGGAATTAAGTGTATTTTTGTAAAGCTTGCTAATTAAAACAGTTGGAGGCCTGGCAGTCTTCTCGGTAGTTAATGTGTCATCTTCATCCTATCTCTTAAACCCAGTAATCTGCAAACCACCACTCCTGTATTAAAGATTTATATCCACTATAATTTATGTCAAGTTAGATCACAAAGCTTTTTTTTCTTCTTTTTTATGCAGTGTTTGGCAGCCACCCGACTGTGGAAACTAGCCTGTTTTACATTAGTCAGCAATACATTTAAATCATTCCTACAAAATGTTTTACGGTTGATTACAAATTCTTATATGGCATTTTCAATTAATGATTAGGCAAAGTAATATATCACCAAAATGATTGGGCACATGTGTATGTTGCTTACATGCTCCAACCGGAGGGGGTTTTTAAAATTGTTTTTCATATTGAAGGATTCCAGAGAAAAAGGCAGAAGACCCCCAGCCTTCCGCTCCTGTCTTTTCTAGTATTGCCTAATACAATAGGCTTTTTTATTTTAATTTTTATTGTTTTCCTGATATTTATTTTACCAAGGAACTCTGGTTGACTGTCCAATGCTCTGTACACAAACACTGATAGGTGTTGCTAATACATGATATCACTGCTGGACAGTGTGTACAGGAGCTATAAAAATGCTGATTGGATCACTTGCTACTTTTTATTTGAAATGATAAACATGAGCTAGTTGCTGGAAAAGGAAGACCAGTCAGTGCTGGATCCAAGGATGCAGATGTCAAGTGTCTGCCAAGAAAAAGACTTTATACCTTTTCACACATGAGCATTGATGCATGCTCTTATGTTATTTGTGTTTCATGGGAAAATGGGAAAGGCTCTAATTCTCCCTGATAAATGGACTTAAGACATTTTAGAGAGCATCACTAATTGAGACCTGGTTCATTGACAAGACACTTAACAAATGACCAGAATCCTTGACAATGTAAGTAGCTTAAGATAAACCACTGATTTTATTTCATTGGATGTGCTGGATCCTTGCAAACATTTAAGGATATGAGTAACTTGTGTGCATGTTAGCCCCCATGGGTGGATCTAGAATATTGAAAAGGGGGTGCAGCTGGTGAGGTGCATCACGACATATAAAACAATATGTATTTTTCTTGACGGTGAGATAGAAACTTCGCTAATATGTAAAGGTCTAGGGTTGTACAGTTTAAGGTTGAAGCAAAAAAAAATATATAACTTCACTGGAATGAGTTAAATTCAATATGCAGGGCTGTGAAATAGGAGCTTCATGACCAGGAACAGCTAACAGACAGCAGAATTGCAAAATAAAAAATAGTTTTATTGGTGGAACATCAAGAGCATTAGAAAGAAGACAGGGTTGTTAACAGCTGTGGAATGAAGAGTTTAGAAGGGATTGGGAAGATTATAATGAGCCATGAAGTCAAGTGACTCCTTCAGCACTGCCTGACTAGAAATGCTGCTGCCACTGCAAGGCAGTTGGTTTTAAATTTTGGGTGAAATAGAGATCAAAGTGGGGTGCAAGTATACCAGTGCACCCCCTCCCCTCCCCCAGATCTGCCCTTCAGAGCCCCATAAAATAAATGGAACTACTCATATGTAGAAAGTTACTTGTGTTAAGTATATGCAGGATTGGGACCCATGGGCCTGCTCCTGTATCTTACTGTAGACAGATAGACTGTCTGTGTGGAACCCTGTTAACATCAGCACGACATTGCAGGACTCTGTCTTTGCAGTAATGGGACCAATGTGTATAAAAGCAGAAGCTGTGCTGCAGAGCAGGAACATGCAAAATGTGCATTTTCTCTGTAACAATATTCAGCTTCTGTACAGTGCATTTTATTTAAGATTTCAAAAGATTTACAAGTTACAGGCATCTTGGCACCCTATAAGGTTGGGTTTATTGTACATCTTGTTTTATTTATAGGCTTCTCCTACCTCTTGTTCCAGGCATATAGAAAATAGAAAAGCTTCTACAAATATGACAAAATTAACCAATGTTAATTGTTACTTCTTACAGCCTTTCACACCCCTTGAACTACTCACATGCTCCCTAACAGACTCCGAGGCTGTGTAGATTCCCCTGAAAGATCACAAGGCACATCAGTGAGGAAAGCAAGCTCCAATGTCATGTTCCCTTTGCAGATATGTACTCAAGCCAGTTCTATCCATCTAAACCATAGGGCTGCTAGGTTGAGTTCTTTAGCTGAATTCAACTGCCAGGATATCTCAAGCACTTACTAAGATTCCAGAGTGTTTACAGCTTTATAAGTAAAGACTAATACCTTGAGTTGCTCTGGGAAATGAACTGGGAGCTACTGCAGAACTCAGGGGCAGTATCACTTGAACAAGAAACAGAGCTAAACAGAGGACTGTCAGGAGTAGTCTTATAAAGAGTGCACTGTAGCAATTTAATCTGAAAATGAACAAGGCATGAATAATGAGATGTTGGCACACGTGGGGAAAGTCACAACTTCTCACCACACAATTATGCCTAAAGTTTGCTTTAGGTGCCTAAGTCCATTTATGGATCAAACACAGAGATTATGTGAAAAAAAATGCTCAAGGTCACACTGTAGTCCCAGCTGCATTGTCTCTCTGTTTCTAAGGAGGTGAGATCCAGTTGAAGCTTTGCATATTCTACTGTGGGTACCAGTTAGCATAGAGACACAGTTGCTGTTTCCTGCTTAAGGACCACACCACAATTTTGACAGAAACAAAATCTTCACTGGAGTTAAGGAATGCTTTCCTGAGTAAAACTGCAGAATCGTTCCCTAAAGTATACTTCTTTTAATAAAGTTTAGTGGAGAATTGTTTAAAGCAAACACATTTCTCTTAAGTGTGAGACACTGATTTCCCCCACCCTGCTTTCTTTCCTCCTTTTAGATTGACTTCCTTGGCTCAACTATTTATGATTCATTTTATGAAAGACTTAAGTTTTCTCTGAAGGCACTAAACAGAGCTACAGCTATTAAGTGGTTTTAGTGACTAGTACCAACAAGGAACTGCTTTCTTGCATGCTGTAAAACAGGCAGTGTCAATAGACTACAACCTGCAATAAACTATTAAAGGAGGAATTTATGATAGCTAGTTATTCTCCTCCTGAAATAATGTTGTTACAAGGCTGCCCTTTTTCAGTCATCTGCCCGAGTCACATGACAGACTTCTAACAAAGGCAAAGGCCTAGACCCACAGTAACTAACTCCAAATAACCTAGGAATTGCCCTACATTATGCTGGCACATATGCCATTAGGTTTCAAAGAAACAAAACAATAGTAATGCATCAGGCTTGTAATTATTACACAACAGACACTTGCTTTTAAGGTGGAGTCTTAATTATATATAGAGAACATGTTTACTCATTTTAATGACCGTAACATCAAATTATATGGGAATGCCTTTTTCTTTTTGCTTCTAATTAGAAATGGGTGAACCACAACGGTAAAAATAAGCACTGACACAGCTGGCCAGTAGAATCAGCTGCACATCCTTCTGAGCTCAGAAAAATGTTCACTTCAGTGCCTTTCCCCCCTTCCTCCAGCGCTAAAGCAGCTTCTGTGCTTTCCTGCATCTCTAACAGCCTGGCAGTCCCCAGTAGGCTGTTGACCAGGATGCAGATGGTCAATGGTGCAAATTGATGTAAATTCACTGAAGACAGTGCAGCTATGTGAGTTTACCCCAGCTAATAATTTGGCCCTGGGTCTTCAACACTCACAAATGGCAGGAGGAAAAGGGAAGCAATCTATCCCTGACCATCAAAGGGGTTAAGGCACTTACTCCAGAGATGCCTAAATATCTGGGAGGATCTGGTCTCTGTTCTATGATGCTTCTGATGAAAGCAGCTTCATAATGTGTGAGATATAAACAAAGCAGATTGCTAGTAGCCTTTGGAAAAATGTTAAGCCTGATGAAGCAACTTGACAGGAAATGTCTTCCAATGTAGAGATCTACTGCAGGTCAAGGAGAGGGAACCGGTGTAGATCAGCAGTCACATAGGTGGTTAGAGAATGGGAGCAGCCTGGCTCCTTATTGCAGGAAGAAAGAGTTTTTTCTTTCATGGAAAAGATTACTATATTAGGGTTGGGAGGAAGAGAATGAAGAAAAAAGGTTGAGGAAGTGGGAAGAGAGTGAGGGAATAGGGTAACTGCCAAGCTTCAGACAAGAGCCCACACTGACTGAAATGCTCAGATTCACTAAACTTCATGCGTCATTTAGTATTCCTGGTGCAGATTCTCCTCTTACCCCATGTAAATCAGCAGTGATTCTTGAAAACCTTTAAAACCTAGTTTGCTTGATTTAATGAAAGACATATGTAGTGTACATACCAAATTGGAAGCTGCATTAATGAAGAGCTCAGCAGCCATTTGAAGTAAACTTGGTCAGCATTGCTGTTCAGGAATTTTTAAGAATATAGTTTAATCTTAATATTTTCCTGCAGAAAAATGTTGATTTTGATGCTTTTCCTGTACTCTGTTATCAAGCTGAAGAAAATGAATTAAAACTGCCACTGAGATTACAAAGTTATGATTTATAGTGTGTTCCTTTATTATTTCTCAACAAAGCAGCTGTAGTCCTTCATATGATTGCCTGCTGCAGGCTCCATGGTTTACCACCTCAACTTTCTCAAGGCTGCATCTATATAGGAACACTTAGAAGCAATTAAAACATCAGAACAATGACATAAGAAACCACAGAAGTGGCCTGAACGTCTACAATGAAACTAGGGATGCTTCCTGTGATTTTCCTAACGTTAATTTGAATTATAATTTTTCAATATGCTTCATAATCACACTATTATTTGCCACTTCAGTAGACCTTCTCTGGTGGTATCTGGGAGCACCTCACAAGCATTCACTGATTCCCCACAGGCCTGTGAGGTAGGTAAGGAATCTCAAGTCATTAAACAGGCTTGATTAGCATTTGTGAAAAGCTGATGTGTGCGCACTAGCTAAAATTACAGAGTAGGAACCAGACGTGCAGTTCTTACCCAGGGAAAAATCCCACTGGTTTGAGGCCCCCAAATCCTTCGGCTGGAAGCCACGCAATCAAATGCCTCCACGCATTTGAACGCTATCAAGCAATACCAGCAACTTCCAGTGACTCTAAACACTGCTGCCCTACAAGCCAACCTCTTCTTTCCAGCCGTTGCGCAGCAGCAAAACTGTTTCATAAAGGAGCATCCACTGGAGGCAAGTAAAAAAAAAGAAAGAAAGGAAGTGTGCAAACAGAGAGCTGCTTAATTAAATGCAGGAAAACAGGATAAAAGACCACACTGGCGCTTGCTTCTTGGTCACATGTGCCTAGCCTATAATTGTCTCTAAATAACCATAGCAAAGGCAATGCAAAGCAGTGGCTTTCTGGCAGAGGGATGGAAACTCTGACGAGCGGAGCTGTTGAAAGCTTACGTGAACTTGTCACTGTCCCAGCAAGAGAAAATCCTGTGCAAACCCTGGCTGGCTGAAAGGTTTTTCCAATTAGCACCTCGGCGAGCTGCAGCTCGGCGGGGAGGCAAGCTCCCCTCGCCCGGGGCGAGCCCGGGTCTGCAGCGCCCGTGCAAGACCCGCGGGGCAGGGGAGAGGCAGCCGTGGGCACCTCCGGGCGGCCCGGGGCGGGTAGGAGCCCGAACAGCGAGTCGGCGCCCTGGGGCGGGCAGGCAGGGGAAGGCCGGGTGGAGGGGGCATCTCGCAGGAAGACGGGAACCGCCACTGCCCCGCCGAGGCGCCTGGGGAGCTGTAGCAGCAAATGCGCCGCCGCCGCGCCCGGAGCACCTCGCCGAGGAGGGTTCGTGGCGCGGGTCAGAGCAGCCCGGGCGCTGCCGCCCGGTGTTTGCCAGGCCCCTGTCGCGCAGCTGCCGACCCGCCCTTCGCACCGCCCGCCTGAGGCACGGCGGGGCTGCGCGGCACCTGCGCACGTGCTGGAGCCTCTCCCCAGGCCGGGGAAGCGGGTGCGCGCCCGAAAGCTGGCCGAGAACCGCTTTTCCGCCGATTTAGTTGGTCTAATAAAAGACATCCCGTCTAGCCGAGGAGGAGCGGTTCGAGGCGTGCGCAGGGCTGAGCTCGCCCCCTGGAAGCCCCCCGTGGGGCCGCGGGGAGGTGCCGCAGCTGTCCCACCAGCCCCCGGGCTTACGATCTGCGCTCCCAGGTGCTCAAGTGTGAAAGCTGGTTTCTGGAAAAGTAATCAGCTCCTGAAGTGCCCAAATCGGGCAGTGGCAAACGGTTTTCCACCTAAAACTCCGCACAGCTCAACTCCCGTCGTGCGCATTTACACGGACAAGTGCCGGGTGCTGTGCACTTAAATGGAAATAATAGATACCAGAAATAATCGGAGGCAAAATCCGCTTTGGGCAAGGCTCAGAGCCGCTTTGCAGCGCTGCTGTTAGCACACCCCTACTTTCTGATTAGCATGTTTAAACTCAACTATAGACAGGATTAAGCTCCACTTTCGGGATTGTACCATTTTAATGCCCTGAAAGCCAAAGGACGAGTAACCTAATTTAAAATGATACCCGAAAATACTATTTGCAAATTAGGTTTTTAAGTACTGGTCGTCCCCCCCCATATACCTGCATGTATGAAATACGTGAAAGAGAGAAGTATCACGTGCAAAATCCAAGCAGTACAACTCTGGCTTCAATCTACGCGATCCTTTTTTAAGGAATTCATTTCTCTCTTTCTCAGTGTCTCTTTTGTATTTGTTTGGTTTTGTTCTTTGGCTGGCATTAGGCAGCGTCTCGTGACATCTACCCAGAAATACCATCCTTGCCCAATGTAACTTTTCATTTCGGTTGTGCACGTGTGTACAAAACCGGGAGTGTCTGAGGAAAGGGAGAAGGCAGCATATGCGCCTTTTGTCGCGCCCCCCCCCTATATTTTCTATAATATCTGTGGGGAAAAAAGACCGTGAACTTCAACAAAATGGGAAATAACCTAATTTAGCAATGCGAACCAGCCCAGGCGAATGCTAGTTAGAAACCAAGGACTGAATAACGCCGGGTAGGATCCACGACAGGGTCCCGCAGCTTGTCAAAGCCTGTCTGGACAAAGGAAGCCAAAGTGAAACAAGGGAAATGTAATTTCGCACAGAAATGTTACATCGCATTAGCGGGAAAACGAGCTGCTTTTCCAAAGCGATGTTTCCTATTTGCTGGGATCCCAGTTGAAATTGACTGGGCACAGCCACAATGATAATTAACTTTCGTCCAGAAAGGGTCTCTCTAACTTCTAGTTCTATACAATTACAACGAAAAAGAAAAATTTTCTCAAGTGAGAGCGTTATTTACATTTGGCTTTTGATGTCCTGGGAACACAAATCCCACAGCTTTTAACTGTTGAGCTGCTGGAAGAGGTTTCTCTGAGACATTTCAGGGCGTCGCTACCCTGAACGACTTATTGTTCATTTAAAGCCGAGCATCTTACCTGCTAATGTGATCTGGTTCATTTGCGTCCCACTATAGAGACAAAAGCTAGCGGGGGAAGAAGGCACTGTTATCTATGTGCAGGCACTGGCTCCTTTTTCACTTGCTCGGGTCAGGCTTTGGCACAAAGGAGAAAGACGGCACGACGGAGGGTCACTCCCGAGGCTTGTGGCATTTTGTTCCGTGGTGATTAGCTCGGGAAAAAACGAGGGGGAACTCGCTGTGAGGCTGACCCAGGTCTCCCATTTCCCTGCCCCAGCTTCTTTATTTGTGACCTGTCCGTGCGCTTGGTCTTATCGCAGCCCCGCGGCGCAGCCAAAACAAGCGCTTGCACCTTTTGCTCAAGCTACTGTTTTATCTGATCGTTGCTTGGCAGAAATGAAAACAAAATAAAATAAACCCGAGTCACTGCTGTGGAGACACGCATGCACGCGGCGACTGGTTTTATTCCGGACTGAAACTAAGAGTTTGTCTTCGTGGCCGCTATAGAAAAGCAGAGACCAGGTTGTGGGGTTATTTCGTACGAAGACCTTCATGTGTCTGGGGAGCAAGAGGGCAAGAGAAAATGTGCCCCTCGCGCTGGGCAGCATTACAAGCAAAGCAGCTGGTGCTGCTCTCTGGGAGGGCTGTCCCGGAGGGGCGAGCTCGGGAGGACACGGACACCGCCTCCACCAGCCAGGCTCCCTCTGCCAGTGCCTTTCGGGCAGGTTGTGTAGGATAACCCCGAGGGAGGCAGTTTGGACCTCACTGGCGCCTCGGCAGCGGAGCCCGGGACGCCGTGGGAGCAGGCACTAGTCCCACCGCTGCAGCGGGCGCTGGGGGACGCGCTCGTCCCGCCCCGCGGCAGCTCCGCGGCCGACCAGCGCAACGCTTTGCTTTCCCAAACTCTTCAAACACGTCGCTTCGCAACCCCAGGGACATGCTCTGCGGGCCCGGCCGGCGCGGAGCCGCGGGCTGCAGTGGTGCCGGCAGCGCCGCCCGGGACCCCTTCAAGGGTCGCTCTGGGCGGCGGGGCCCCGCTCCTG
>NW_017729024.1:126062106-126062807 GCF_001723915.1 Gavialis gangeticus
AGGGCAGGGCAGGGCAGGGCAGGGCCAGCGCGCAGCCCGGGGACGGACCCGGCACCCGCCTCCCTGCCCGGGCCGGGCCTCCCCGCTCCGCCTGCGCCGCCGCTGTCTGAAGACGTCTCACTTCATCTGCCAGCCATTCCGCTCGCCTGCCCAGCTGTCAAAACAGGGGGTGTCTTTTTCATTCCGGCTCACAAAGTACCGAAGGGGAAAGGGGCTTTAAGGCTTGTGTTTGGACACAAGCAATTATCCCTAATTATTGTTTTTCTTTTGAGTCTGCCCGTCCTGCTGGAGAGCCAGCAGATGAACATGCCCTAATCCTCGCCAGTCGGTTGATCTCAGTGGGTTTTGCGGAACAAACCGGGCGAGAGGCTTCGTGGCTTTCATCTCAATGTGAGTTTTGAACTGATTGAAACTCGTTGCGATGGGAGAATTAACCTCGGAGGCCGGACTTTCAATAGCCGCTGATAAGAGATTATACGTGTTGATGGCAAGCTTTTCTTGGCCAAATGTTTTCAAAGGACTTGGAGCTGTTAAATCAAAGCACTATTCAATTGGTGCAAGTCCCCCCTCAGAGTTCCCCCGTTTCTTTGGTTCTATGTGTTGGTAATTATTGCCAGGGTGGGGGAAAGGAAGCCAAGAAATCTCTCTCTCTCTCTCTCTCTCTCCCTCTCTCTCACACACACACACACACACACACACAC
>NW_017729024.1:126062997-126076696 GCF_001723915.1 Gavialis gangeticus
CACACACACACACACACACACACACACACACACACACACACACACACACACATCACAACGTTAACAAATAGGAGGTTCCACACAAAAACCTGGTGGCTTACAGTTACCTTTCCTCCCACATCTCAGCCCTCCACTTTCTGCCTCTGGGTCATGCGTCAGCAGTGCCAGGCTGCCAGCCTAAGTGTTCTTTCCTGAAGAATTCATTCTTGTAAAAACAAAATCTTACAGAACCACATGGAGTCTGCAGCACTTGTGTGGGTCTCACTGTGCAGGGAGGTGATTAGTAGCAATTCTGCCTCACTGGGTGTGAGTGACAGACTAAGCCATATTTTGGGCCTACAGAAAGGTTGATATTCTCTCTTTAAACAATGTTCTTTTTCCTGGCTAGATTTTATTTTTTCTCCCCCTTGGGTTTTTTTTCTCCCTCTCTCTAAGGTTTTTATCTGGCTTCTGGAACTACATATTTCTTTTCTCTTCTTTTTTGTGTGCTTGGGTACAGAGTGTCATTGGCAGAGCCTGTTAACTTTGGATCAAAAAGCTTTGCCAAACACCATCTGTTCTTCAGCTAGATCCCTGTCTAGGAACAGGGCCTTCCAATCACCTAGCTCTGCACTGTGCCCACACACATGAACTCTGTCTGCCCTTCCTTTCAGTACTAAGGTTCTTCTGGTCTTTCTGGACTTCTTTATGTCCTAATCCATCATGGGTGCTTGAAGGGAGGATGACTGTGTTAGGAGAAAATTTCAGGATACAAGGTTTGGCTTTAAACAGTGTTTAATTTTTGACAGGCTAAAGGGTGGAAATCTGTGATCTTCTATGAGTCAAATTTTATGCCAGTAAACAGAAACACATAATATTAATTTTTTTCAGTGAAAGCTTAGTCCTAGATCTCTATTAAACTGAGGGCCATGGCTTATGTACTAAGCAAATACAACTGTGACCTCCATATTAAAAGTGAAATTAGATTTCTGCAAAAAGCTCAGCCCCAGCTTCATTCAGACAGAGGCATTCCATTTGAAATGTCTCCTGGGAGGTTCATAAAGGGGGGTTGAGAAAGGCAGCTTATGGGAACTAGGAAAAGTGTATGTGAGAGCTGAGGGCTTGAAACCAGAAAGATCATTCTTCAATTCTGTAAGTTTTTTGGTTGTTGTTTTTTGTTTGTTTGTTTGTTTTGTTTGTTTTGGGGGGGGTTGGTGGTGATGGGGCGGGGGTTAAAGAGATCTTTTAGCAAAAACTAGATTTGCAAACTCCACATTTGATTTCTCCCCTTTGAGTGCTGAGCGGATACTGGAGATGATAGATACATCTGACTGTTTGAATTGTTCAATGATTCTATCAGGAAGCCCAGGGAAGCTAATAAACCATGCAAGGTCTTAGTATAAATTCTGCACTTTCCACTTTGGTGGAACTATGACCCCTCAGGTTTCTCAGCAGTTATAAACTTTGCCAAAGACAAACTGTGTGAGCTGGATTCTTATGGAGCCTGTCAGTGAGAATGGCCACGGCACCTGCACTTTTCATAATCTTAATAGAGGCAGAGAGAGAGATTAAGAGAAGAGCCTGTGGACTTTATTATCTGCATGAGCCTAAAGCAGTCTTCATGGGTCCAGGCAGCTGTGGAGTATTTACATTCATCAGGACTTCAGAGAACATCTGGGGCTCATACTATTAATATTATTATTAATGATTTCTATTGCAGTAATGCCTGGGGGTCCCAATCTGGTATTAGGTTATTCTGTTCTCTTGTATGCACCATACAAGAGAAAATAATAAGAGAATACATATACCTCCAAGGTTTTAATATCATATATAATAAATTGATGCTAGAAAAACTGTATAAGAAGTAAAATCAAATCTCAGGATAAACATCCTAACTGTAGGAACAATAGGACAGTGGAACAAGCTGTGGAAACTGAAGCCCTCTAGTGAAGAAGGTTCTACTAGATGAGGCATCTGTCTGGGATGATTTAGAAATAACATATCCTGCATTGTGGTTACAGTTGCACAAGATAACCCCTGAAGTCCTTTTCAACCCTGTACCTCTAGGAACAGTGAAACAATTATGATTTCCATAATAAGAATCAGTCCTAATGTACCAGTGTCCTAGGAGTGGCCAACCTAATGCACAAGGTAGCTAGTACAGAGATTATAAATTTGACTAAGGCACAAATACTTGCAGCATTTAAGATGCCTACAGACTCTGCAGGTTTCTCATAACTAGGGAGATCCTGGGGTCCAACGGCTTTGCAGTCCTCTGGATTTTATAATATACATGGGAGCTCCGGCACCAGCATGTCTCCTTATTCCAAGGGAAAAGTATAAAATAAAGATAAGGACTACCTTCCTATCATACCCCTTCCTCCCACTTACCTTCAGTTCCTGAGACCACTAAACCAGAGGACACCTCTCACCTATAGACCAGAGTCCTCCCTCCTCCCCCAGCTACAGACAAGAGGTCAGGCTTGCATTTACTATCCATAACATTGTCAAATAACCCAACCCCAGTTTTACCGTAAGACACAACAACAAGGTAATCAAACTGGAACAAATTCTAATGTCTATCTCTCTCTCTCTAATTCTGTAGCAAAAGGAAGCAAGTAAGTATACTTAGCTCATTTTATGTGGATTTGACATGTAACTACAATCAGATATCTAACCCTGTCCCTTTCATTATAACGTTGTTTACCATAGACCAGTGATTCTCAGCCAGAGTACCATAGCACTCTGGGGTGCCTTGAGATCCTTTAAAGGGTTCCACAGGTTGCCACACAAAGTTAACATAGTTAGGTGTGCAAACATGATTTACAAGATAAAGCCAGAGGTTTCAAATCAGCATCTGTAGTGTTAAAGCATTCTGACCTGTTGTGGTCTTTCTGAGTTTTTTGCAACAGAAGAATTGTTTTCTTAATTTTTTGGAGTAAAAATGAGCAAATACTAAAAAGTGGCATTTTCAAAGGGATGCTTTGAGTCTAAGAAGGTTGAGAACCACTGCTGTAGATGAAGAAATGTCTCATTTTACAAAACAGTAAATACAATGGAACAGACAGACTTCAGCAATGGTTTAGAGACAGCAAAAGCGTGGATGGGATAAATCTTGCAATTCTTATTCATGGGGTTAATCCTTACTCGTGTGAGTATTCTCATTGGTCCTTATTGTTTTTCATTAATACTTATCACACAAGAAAAACTAAGATAAACCTAGACAAAGGTCAGCTTCTATGTGCAACCTCAGTTGGAAATGTTCAAACCTTTTTCAGCTTTAATTGAATGTTTTGACTTTCCAGTGTTTGTTTTTTATGACATACTCTCATAAGGTTATTTTCTTAAGTAAATAACAACTCTTTGGAAGCCTAACACTAGTTTAGTTTAGATTTGTTTTAGATATAAACATTTGAGTAAGGCTTAATACTTAGTTCAAGGAAATCTGCACACACTTAAAAGTTTTGTAGCAATCAGTTTCATCAGGGTTGTGAGATCCAAAAGCTAAAAGACTGCAGAATATAGAAGGTGTCACAAGAAACAGGAGAGAAATTTAAAAGAAAAATAACATGCAAAGTCTAAAGGGTAAATAACATGCTGTCCACTACAGTTCAAGGATGTTAAAGATGCAGTTAAAAGGTAGCAGAGATACAATACCCAAGCACTGTGTATCACACTCAGCTGAGTGTGGGCACTGACATCATCATTTGTTGGTGACAGAATCCTCTTCTGAGTTAGTTATTAACCTGCTCTGGCCTCCTGACTGTAATAGATACTATTAATATTCAGAATAAGAGGTACAATGTCAGACATAATATACCTATGCTTTATAGAGGTAACAGTGAACCTCATCTCACAGTTACTATGCTACTAACTTTCCCTATTTCAAATGAGAGTAGAAGTCCAAAAACATTTTATTAAAGATGATGTGCCCTATGCACCCTAGCTGTAATGCAGTTAAATTGTTTCTATTATTTCTATGATTCTTTCAGCAATTATTTTTCTAATTCTTTTGTTATTGCTACACACTAAATACACTGCTAATACAGGTCTATCCAAACCTTTCTGAGAACACACCATCAAATATCTGCCCCAAACCAATAATCTACAGATGTATATTCCCCAGTCATGAATATACATAAATCCCAATACCAAAATCTTTCCCAAATACAGTATTTTATCCCAAATATATATACAACCAATCACCAAAGTCTATAGAATACACAAACAGCAAATTCCTAGATGTTCTAATTCTTCAAAACGTTGCATACATACATAACTTGTGAACCCCTAGTCAGTTCCAAATACATGCAGTCCCCATTGAGCATACAGGGATGGACAGACAGACACACTCCAGTATTTTTTTTACTGGTTGTTTTTAAGATATTGTCAGCCAGGGTTGCTTGGTTTTTCCAGGGACACATTCTAATGCACTTGGCAACTCAGCAGCAAACAGTTTTACGGTTCTTTTTGAAGCAAATGAGAAGCAGACAAAGACTTCTGGTCTAAAATTGCCAAGACAAAGACATTTCTTTTGTTTTTTGAATGGGCATAATATTTATTGAGATGCATGTGTGAATTCTAGCAATTTATTTCCATCCCCTCTTTTTTTTGGCAATATGTGTTGTTCTGCCTCAGCTGCCTCTCCCTCAAATTATACACATGTGGAAGGAAAAAGTTAAATTTACTTTTGTATACATACAATCAGAGGGCCTGATTTTCATAGGCCTGTGTAATTGCACAGTGATATGTCCCATTTGTGCATACAATTGCCATAGTTGTGTATGAAAATGGACAGTTAAATGCATGATTGACAGCAGTCTGGGTGGACTGAATCAGTTTGTGCATGTAACCCAATTTAGGCATGCACATGCATTTCATAGATTTCATAGACATTAAGGGCTGGAAGGGATCTCATAAGATCATCGAGTCCACCCCCCCTGCCTCAGGGGCAGGAAGTATGCTGGGGTCAAATGATCCCAGCAAGATAAACATCCAGATGCCTTTTGAATGATTCCAGAGTAGGTGCTTGCACCTCCTCTGGGGACAGTCTGTTGCAGACCCTGGACACACAGACTGTAAAGAAGTTTTTTCTTATGTTCAGTCTAAACTGACCTTCCAGGAGTTTGTGGCCATTAGACCTTGTTATCCCTTGGGGAGCCCTGGTGAACAACTGTTCTTCCAGGTCCTGATGCACCTCCCTTATATACTTGTAGGCTGCCACCAAGTCCCCCCTGAGCCTTCTCTTCTCCATGCTAAAGAGTCCCAAGTCCCTTAGCATCTCCTTGTAAGGCTTGCCCTCTTGGCCTTTAATCATATGGGTGGCTCTCCTTTGGACTCTCTCAAGCTTATCCACATCCCACCTAAAGTGGGGGGCCCAAAACTGGACGCAGTACTCCTGCTGTGGCTTCACCAAGGCTGAGTAAAGTAGGAGGATGACATCCCTGGTTTTGCTTGAGATGCATTAGTGGATGCATGCCAGAGTTTGGTTTGCTTTGCCAGCTATGGCATCACATTGGTGGGTGATATTGATCTTGTGGTCAATCAAGACCCCCAAGTCTCTTTTGTTCGTGGTGCTAAGTGAGTGTAGAACTGCCAAGTCTGCAAGTGTGTTGAGGGTTCTTCCTACCGAGGTGGGGCACCCTGCACTTCTCTACATTGAAGGCCATCAGGTTTTGGTCCACCTACCTTGTGAGCGTGTCCAGGTCAGCCTGTAACCCCAGCCTGTCTTCCAATGTGACCACTTTCCCCCACAGTTTAGTGTCATCCATGAACTTTGCCAGCCCACATCTGATGCCCAAATCCAGATCATTAATGAAGATGTTGAAGAGTACTGGCCCGAGTACTGAGCCCTGAGGGGTACTCAGTTTTTTACATGCAATTTTGCCAAAATCAGGACAATGATGTCTCAACCTGTTTCCCCATCCCCAAAGATAACCAAAAATGAACAGAAAAAAACAAAGAGGAAGTCCATAGATTTCTGTATTTCTTAATTTCTAACATACTCAAAAAGGTTATTAAGATATATACACATAGCTTAGTGGTTAGTGGTTGGAGTACAGAAGTGGGAAACCTGGGTTTTAATCACGGCTCTGTCTTTGACTTGTCTGCAATAGAGGAAGATGAAAAATGCTCAAGTTTATGCTAGTCTTACTGAGGGAAAAGTCCTTCTTGATCCTAAACCTGATATTCAGCTTGACCCTGTGCATATAAGCAAGGGTGCACCATGTGCACCATGCAAGCATCCAAGAAAGGATGATCTATGCTGTCTCACAGCATCACCCTATCCTGACCAGCATTTGATGTTTCAAAAACAGGTGGAAAAACTAAACAAATCAAAATAAATTTGGCCAGCTCTGCATCAGGGAAGACATGCCTTCCTGATCTTGTAGGCTACCCAATGAAGTTACAAATGTGATTAGTTGAATTAGGATATAACTTCTCAATGGATTATTTATTTCGTCTGCTTTCTCCTAAACCCCCAGATGCTACCATATTAGGACAGAGACTGCAACTAGCAGAAAGAAAAAGTACAAATTAAGTAGAATTTCAGTTTGAGGTATGCAGTTTTGAATGCAAGCGTGCTGGATTTGATCTGCCCAAATACCAGATAGAAAAGCAATTGAATTTTCTACTATTGCCCTACTCCATAGCATGGAAAAATGTACAACATTCAGCTCCCAGAAACATTTTCCTCAGTATCATGAGACCCTACTCTCTAATAGTGGATAATCCTATGGAAACTCTACAGTGTATCAAAACCTGCATAATTTTCATTACTGAAATTAGGAAATGGTCCATTGCTCCTGGCCAAAAGTGGCAGCCCTTTCCTTTAATTTCCAATAGTATTCTTGTAGAAGTATGGCAAAGAAACCGCAGCTAAGCTGGGTGAATGATTCACAGCAAATATTTTGTGATGAAAGTTGTGTTTTTGTTCCATTCTTTCAAAACTGTTTAAACAGGCAAAATAACATTTTTAATTGATTCATTACTTAAAATTATTTAAACTTTTCTTCTGAAAATAATTGAACCACAGGTTGTTTATGAATGGATACAGTGGTAGATGAGCTGTTTGAATTTAGGAAGACAGATTATTGCAGATATTTACAGTTTACATTTCTTACCATGTTGGTTAATTTTGAAAGTCCTATAGCATTATTCAAGGACAAAAACAAGGATATTGAAAACAGCTGTTCTTCTAAATGGTATAATGGCTGCTTATCTTATGTTCATGTTCAAAATATGTCACAAACAAGTGCACAAACAAGAGATTTCTTTTCTAGAAAAATTATTTCCATCTGTACAAAGTATTAGTTTATCTTAATGTCATACAAATATAAAATAATAGAATGCTGCAGTTATCCTGGCACAATATGGCACATGAAGTAAAGTACAATAAAACTAATTTTGAAACAAACCTCGTTTTGGAAAGAAATGTCAAGTTCATTGAAACAGTTTTTAAAATGAAATATTTTTACATTTTGGTTGTTTTCATTCCCTTCAGAACAAAACTAAACATTTCTTACATTTCCTATGAAACAAGATTTTCAGGTGTTAACATTTCCTGTGAAGTGGAAATTATAAATGTTGACTCGCTTTACTGCAGAGTACAAATGTTGCTGACCCTGTCACATGGGGCATTTGTTAAAAGGGAAGGAAGACAGAAGAACATGACACATAGAGCAACTCAGGAATACTTTCCAAAAATGAAGAGGAAACACCCAAAAAAGGAAGAAACAAAACAAAAGTAGAAAGGGAAAGGGCACAGAAGGAACAGAATAGGGAAGGGGTAATTAACCCTTAATTCATGTAACATATACCACTAAGATTAAAGAAATACCCCACACTTGTACCCCTGGCAGAATACAGGTGTGGTTTGCAGCTACAAATGACAATCCGAGGTCACTGTGATTATAGTCTACCAGTGACCACTAAGATTTTGTGCATATGTGGTTGTTTAACAAATTGCAAAAACCCACTTATCATAGCTTCAGATTCTAGTGTCCTTAACACTATAACCATGCAACAACAGGACCGTGCACCTCTGAAGGCCAAAACAATTCACTGGAATCATTGCCTTCCTGCCCATCTGCTGAAACTGTTACCTGGGAGACCTAAATAAACACTTTATCCTTTCATTCCCAGACTCTTTCAGACCCAGCATCATTTATAATGGCACTAGGAAATATTTGCAGCAACTGCAAGAAGCCAGATGATCCATACATATATATAATCTAGCTCCTTGCTGCAAATATTCCCTAGTGACATTATAAATGATCCAGAGTTTTATATATATAATATATATATATTTTTTTTTTTTCCCAAAAAAACAACAATCCAACGACAATCCTTGTCGTTTAGCAAGCTTGCTTAGGACAGTGAAAGCAGTCTGGTGCAGGCAAAAATTCTCCTTGAGCATGATTTCTAATAGGGTTTTAAAACCCAGTGGTAAAATTTGCCTACTTATTGATTGTTTTAATACTGTGCCACCACAAGATAGATATATATATATATGATCAACACTTATGAATGCTTTTCGGGATATATTCAATATATTGAATATATCCCAAAAAGCACTGATAAGTGTTGATCACTTTAATATACAAGATTCCTTGAAATAACATGATAAGATGCTATTCTTATGGTACTATAGTACACCAACATACATTTTTCTCCAAACCATGATCTCATCAGTCTTAACTCTAAACAGGAAAATGTATTTGTTTGGCTTCTGTTCCTCGAATATTTCTGCTGTATCTGAATAACTAACACCAGATCCTGCAATGCAATCGCTTGTTTCTTGATGTTCTTACCCACCACATATTGACAACTGACCATTTGCAGGCCAGAATGACTCACCATAGGTCATAGACATGAGATGGGTGGGCACTAAGACCCAGCAGCCACTGCAGCAGTTCATGTATATTTAGCATACTGAAGGCAGTTTGGGCTGAAAGTGGGTACACAATAAGAAGCTCTTATTACAAAAGTCAAATGGGTCATTGCTGCCAGATACAGCCCAAATGTTCCAGGAACAGAAGCCAAACAAATGAATATTCCCCTTTTGTGCCCTTTGGAATAAAACTAATCAGCAGAACCACAAATTATGCCACAAGAACACAGACTTTTTCCAAACACATTTCCACAAGAAGTAGACACTCTCCAAGTTAACGTTTGTTTTGCTAAGGAAACCACTAGAATACAAACAGAAGGTCAGGAATAAATGTAACTTTCCCCTTTCTCGTGTTTGAGCTGCCCAGAATTTGTTGGGTTGGAGTTTACTTACTCTGCAGCGGAGATCACTTTTCCAAGCAGGATGTCCTTCATGTGTGACACAGCTCTCTTGGGAAAAGAAAACAATGAGATGTGTGAATCAGCAGGGCATACCTTAGAGCCAGACTCAGGAGTCCTCCCTCAGTTTTTACTCAGTCTTTATTCAAACAAAATACCTGCTGACACTTCATTTATGACCTGCCTAGGTAAGGCTGGAGTAAGAGCTTCATGATTTGGATCACAGGAAGTTAGACAACTTTTCCTTCTTTCTGTTTGTTAGAGGCAAGGCCAGTAGCACCACTGCTTGTTATGACTGCCCAGCACTTTCCATTAGAAGATCTTGTTTCCAGTTGCCTGTAACTTTGCCGGACTTTAACTCTTGGGGCTGACATTTTCCATGCTGATGTCTGACTCAGAATGAATTTTCTAGAAAATGTGAACCAAGACACTTCAGCCATTTTAAAGACTGAGGCAAAAAAAAAAGTATGCTGTCTTCACCCACGTTAAAACATTTGGCAAGCTTTGCTTTGAGAAGCTTTAGTACCCACATACCTTGGAACAGAATTTGTGGTTTGGTATGGGAACGGCCATGAAAGTCCACACACATTTGTCTGAGAAGCCTTTGAAAGACTGCACTTTGCATTTGCTCAGTAGACACTGCTGATTAGAGCTTTACAGTTGAATTTCCTTAAGGTTCTGTAAGCACTGGGCATATTTCAGTCCAGGGTCTGGTAAAACTTTTCCTGGAATTGCACCAGGCTAGGGACAGACATTGGAACTAAAAACGAGGAGCCAGTACTTTCCCCATCATTCTCCTACTGGGCTAAGCCAGTGTGAAAGAGAACACCACCTGCTTTGAATGGACAGGGAAACAAGATCTAGACCTGCCAGGGGGCAACCATCAGTCCTTCTGCATCATGGTCTGTGCATAGGAGGTCACCAGGACCTTCGGCACATGAGCCTAGACAGGAGTGGGAGTTGCCCAGACCTTCCATCCCCAACTTTAGACAGAATCCAAATGCCAGACCAAGTCCAGGCATTCAGTGCAACAACTGAAGCTAAGGCATGTCTAGGAATCAGACCCAAGTCTCCCACACGACAGATAAGGAGTCTACCACTGAACCACAACAGCAGGTTGCCAGGAAGAATAAACTGGGACAAAAAGGCTGAAAGGAGACAGGGAATAAGGAGGCAAGAAATGAGGATAGGAAGTTGTAGTGGGTGAGAACTGGACTGGCTGGGCAAGTTGCATGAGGTTGGGAGCTAAAGGCAAAGGAGTGGAGTGGAAGGAAAGGGTGACAGTTTACTGGTGGCTAAGGAAGAGACTGAAGTAAGCTAGGGGGGAGGATGGAGGTGACTTTTTTGTTGGCTATGCTTTCAGTGATAACCACCTCATGTTCTGAAGAAGCTTACTAGACAGGGCCCACAAGTGAGATATGTCTCATTCGTGATTCCTACCAAAATGTAGGTACTGTACAATCAGCTTGCTGTCATGTGACCTTGCATGGTTGTGTGCATGCCCAGCAACAGAAATTTAGGGACCAGAGGGGAATTTCTTGGCTGAAACGTAGTTACTTGGGAAATCTAGGCACCTCCATATTTAGAAAGCAGCTCAGCAGGGGGTTTTATGATCTAAGTTTTGGAGTTAGGCAGTTAGCTACCAGGGTCCCATTGTGGAGCTAGCTCTAAGGCTGTGACTCAAAGAGAAAGAATTCATAAGTCAAACAGGTATGAGATACGGCACCCACCTCAGATATAAGAAGATTTGACATATTCTCCTCTCAGCTGCGGCAGTGTAGACAAATTTTGTGGATTTCAAAAGAAACTTCCATCAACAATGTTTTCGTATTGGACTTTATCAGCTAAGTCCATCCTGCCAGCGGTGTTCGTTTCCTTCTTGTTGCTTAGGTTAGAGACTGACTAGTGTTTTTCCCAATCTAGTTTCCAATACTGTTGGGGAGTTTATACATAATCAATTCTAAGCCATCTTTGAGATATATTTAGCATTTGTTATTGAGCAAGTGGGCAGGAGGCTGTCATTGCGACATTTAGAGCTGCCCACAGTTGGGCTGTTAACACATTTTGGCCAGAAATACATATATATACAGATACATAATACATATACGTGCGTGCATGCGTGTGTGTGTGCGCGCACTTTCTAGGTGCCACCAAAAGCCATTGAAAACACAAAAGCCATTGAAAAGCCATTGAAAGCCACCAAAAGCCACTGAAAACACAAACAGGGAACAGCAAGTTTGGTGGCAAAAGCACAGAGCAGAAGGCTACTGGCTGTTTTAATACAAACACATTAAAACAACTCCTTTAAATGGCTCTCTTTCCAATCTCCGAAATCAGACCTTTGTGGGTTGGAAATGGCCTGTGGGCCATAGGTTGTTGCCATCTAGTGCCAAGAAATTTTCACTGGGGAATCAGACTGAGATTGAAAGGCTCCAGTATATAAAAGTCTGGAGAGAGATTGCTAATAGGACACAATAACTTAACTTGGCCAGAATTAACCAACATTCCCTTAGGTTAGTTCCCTGCTTCTCATCTCTGAAGGAGAGGCTGGGTCTCAGAGATTCACAAACCAGCTCTGCCTTAACTCTTCATTACACCAGTTATAAGTATATAGGTTAATGCTCCACTATCACTGTGGAAGTACTTACAATGTAAGTCTTGTGTAATAGATGTGGGTCTGCTCTGTAATACTTTATGAATACTGCATGACCTGGTTATTGTCAGACCTTGATTATGGGTTCAGAGCTTTTTTTCTATTGTCCCTTACTCTGTTTAGCAGTGTATTGCTATAGTAGCTAGCTGCAGGGTTTCCTGAAAACTGCAATGCCTACTATGCATGGAGAAAGTGATGACTTAGAAAAACTGCACTTTTGCCAATGAATTTAATTTGGGAAGGGACTGGAATAAGGTAGACCAGCAAAAGCACAGATGGGGAGTATACTTGTATCTGTTCTGCAAGGATTTACTTGCACAGCAGAGCCTGTCTGGAATCAGACATAGCTGCCAACCCCATCCCAACAGAAGTCTGTAGTACAGAAATGGCCTCAATAAAAGAAAATTATGTTTTAGTTCTCAGTAAAATTGCTTGTACACTTTCTACAAGGCAGCCTCTAGAGGGTGACAATTCATAAACACTTCGACAGGTCTCAGTGTCACTGGAAGACAGTAGTGCACATGGTACCTTCTCACCTAAGGAAACCCTCTACACACAAATTCTCTTACTGCAGAAAGTAATGCTAGTAGTTCTTTTTACATCACTCCTTTGATAATGGGGTTTGAAATAATGGGATTTAACTAAGTTTCTTTTTTGGTTTTTTACTTTGGCAAAGTTTAAACTTCTTAAAAATGGTCACATTTGTGTTTAGCAAAAAGTCCTCTCAAATCAGAGGAAAATAGATTATGCCAGAATGGCATTTACAAAGAAGCCTCCTCTCTGTCTCTGCCAGATGCTTTCATTTGTATTTACAGAGAATTCTAATTCTATCTCCTGATATTTCCTCAGTTTGTTCCACTACTTTCTGTAGTACTTAATGGACAGGTAGAAATTAAAACAACAGGATAAGGAACTGAACAATATAGGTTTATATAATTTTCAGAGGGTTGTTGATATTTCTGTGGGCTATACAACAGCATGTGATGTTCCTGAAGTCTCATAAAATAAATTAACTTGAGAAAATCTTAGTAGATATTAATGAATGCTCTTTATTTTATTGTTATTGACAGCTGGAGGTTGTTGTGGTTTAATTAGAGCTCTGAGAAGCATGACAATTTAGTTATTAATGGATGCTGTAATGTGTTAGTTGACTAAAATGACATTTTCTATTCGTAGCTATAAATTCCCCCATATCTCTCTAACTATCTATATCTATGGGCTTAAACAAACCTGGGCTTAAACAAGCCTGTTTGTTTTGCTTTTGACTTTGTTTTGCTTTTGACACACACACACACACACACACACACACACACACACACACACACACACCCCTCTTCAACTAAGGGCGGGGGGTGGGTGGCTCCCATCATATACTGTTTCTGGGAGAGTCAAAGTGTCATACTGGCATACTCCAATGGGGACCTCACTAAGAGAGGGCAGTTTGGTTGAAGTTGAGTTCCACAGCAGAAACTGTTCTGGAAATTAATGTAATTAGTACATCACAGAGACACCCTGGCAACATCCCATCACTACTTGGAGAGATTCTACTACTTGGTGAAGCAAAGAATTGTGGCCAACTTGCCTCAGTCCCCTCAGTTTTTCACTAGCTGAGGTCCCCTAGATTTATTCTAGAAGAAGTTTGCTTAAAATGCATGAAAATCAAGATTAGGGACATAAGGTAGTTAAACTCTCTCTGAAGTGCTGATATAGTTTCATAGTTTCATAGTAGCTAGGGTCAGGAGGGACCTGAACAGATCATCTAGCCTGACCCCCTGC
>NW_017729024.1:126076852-126077387 GCF_001723915.1 Gavialis gangeticus
TAGTCTGTCTAAATCTATTTGCAGCCTCTCTCTCCCTTCAAATGTGTCCACCTTGCCCCACATCTTAGTGTCATCAGCAAACTTGGACAGCATGCTTTCCACTCCACTCGTCCAAGTCGCTGATGAAGATGTTAAACATCTGCGGGCCCGAGAACCAAGCCCTGGGGTACCCCACTGCTCACATCTCGCCATATGAACTCCTACCTGGACTTTCAGAAGTCTCAAGAAGTCTATGGACCAACGAGAGGCAAAGCGCTGCTCAGCCTGGTACTGGCAACGGGGAATGACTTAATCAGTGACCTAACGATTGAAGGGAAGCTGGGAGACAGTTTCCATGAGCTGATCACCTTCACCATTCGGGGCAGACGGCACGAATCATGCATCGCGGAGACCAACTGGCGACTACGGGAATGGTGTTTCGAGGCGGGCTTCAGCTTCCTTGATCACGACCGCCACATCACGACGAGACACATGCTAGGATGGGACGGGCTCCACCTTTCCCCTAAAGGTAAGCGTGTGTTCTCTTATAGGCTGG
>NW_017729024.1:126077755-126082340 GCF_001723915.1 Gavialis gangeticus
AGGTTCCTTCCGACCCTAGAAACTATGAAACTATGAAACCATCCGCCGTAAAGCTGGAAAGTCAGTCAGGAAAGCAGAAGTCCTCAACTTCAGAAAAGCTGACTTTGACAAGCTCAGGATGCTTGTTGGCGAGGCCCTAAGGAACCTTGAGCCAAAGGGGAGGGGAGTTCAGGAAGAGTGGTTTCTCCTCAAGGGAGCGATCCTAGAAAGTCAAACAGTGTCTATCCCATTTCGGAGGAAAGGCAGCAAAAGGGCACAGCAGCCCCCCTGGCTCTGCAGGGAACTAGTGGACCTCCTGTGTCTAAAAAGAAAGACCTATAAAGGATGGAAGGCTGGATCCACCCCAAAGGAGGAGTACTCTGCTCTGGTCTGACCTATAGGGAGCGAGCCAGGAAAGCCAAGGCTGCAACTGAACTCCAACTGGCTACACATATCAAAGACAATAAAAAGTCCTTTTTTAGATATGTGGGGAGCTGGAGGAAAAGCAAGGGTAGCATTGGACCTCTGCTTAACCATATGGGTCAACTGACAACTGACGCCTAGGAAAAAGCCAACCTGCTTAACAGGTATTTTGTGTCGGTCTTTCACCAGCCCTAAGGGACGGCCCTGCTCAATACGGTAAGGGACAGCCAGGGTGAGGGACAATTGTTACCCTACATCAATATAGACCATGTGAAGAAACACCTTGAGAGGCTGGACACCTTCAAGTCAGCTGCCCCAGACAGCTTACACCCAGGGTACTTAAGGAGCTGGTGAGCATCATAGCTCTGCCACTGGCACAGATCTTCAAGAACTCCTGGCACTCAGGTGAAGTGCCCAAAGATTGGAACAAGGCCAATGTGGTGCCTATCTTCAAGAAAGGGAGGAAAGTAGATCCAGGGAACTACGGGCCCATCAACCTGACTTCTATCCCAGGGAAGATCTTGAAAAAATCATCAAAGAGACCATCCTTGACAAACTGGCTGATGGCAACATCCTGAGGGATAGCCAGCACAGGCTTGTTGAGGGTAGGTCTTGCCTGACCAATCTCATCTCCTTCTACGACCAGGTGACATATCACATGGACAAGGGAGAAGAGATTGACGTCATATATCTTGATTTAAAAAAAGCTTTTGATCTAGTGTCCCATGATCTCCTCATGGAAAAACTGGCCAACTGCGACCTCAGCTACATCACAGTCTGCTGGCTGGGGAATTGGCTCTGAGGTCGGACCCCAGACAGTAGTGGTTGATACAGTCAATCATTGTGGTGTGCCGTGACCAGTGGGGTCCCCCAAGGCTCCGTCCTTGGGACTATCCTTTTCAATATCTTCATTAACGATGTGGACATTGGTATCAGAAGCGGACTGGTGAAGTTCGCTGATGGCACCAAACTTTGGGGTAAGGTGTCCACACCCAAGGACAGGATGGGGATCCAGGCCAACCTTGACAGGCTCAGAAAATGGGTGGATGAAAACCTGATGGCCTTCAACACCGAAAAATGCAAGGTACTCCACCTTGGGAAGAAAAACCTGCAGGATGCTTATAGGCTTGGCAGTGCTACACTTGTGTCACAGGGCACTTAGGTGCCTACTCCTAGAAGAGCAGAAACTGCCTGGGAGAGCCCAAAGAGCCAGACAGGAGCCCAGGTGCAGATTGCCATGGCAGCTAGCTAATGAGAAAATTAGCCTGCACCTGCACCTGGTCAGCTGGTCGGAAGGGGCAGGGCCCTGGGCCCATTTAACCCCAGGACAGGAACTAGGGAGTTCAGTTCTTTCCTGGCAGCCAAGGGGGAAGGAGCCCTCCTAGAGTGAGTGAAGGGAAGAGGCCTGACTAAGTTCTGCGTCTAGTAATGTAAAGGGGCAGAGCACACCTTCTGCAGTTTGTATTATGTGTTATGTTACAGCCCAGGGGCTCATGTTTTGTTTGGCATTTTATAACAACCGGTGGTTTGGGTGAGGCTATTTGGGGAAGGAGGAGGCCTCATTAGGGGCCCACGGCAGTGTGGGGACCCTGGCACCATTGAGGGTGTGGCATTTGGGGTGCACAGATCCCAGTGCCGAGGGGCTCAGAGACAGGGCTGCAGAGAGCCCAGCACCAAGGGGCACAGAGACAGGGCTGCCGAGAGCCCAGCACTGACAAGGGGCCGAGTCGTAACAAGGCCTGGGAGAGACAACAGCAATACCATCTGTGAGGCTTGGGGCATGGTAAAGGGGTGGTTGGAACCACGCATATAGTCCATAAGGCTGGGGACCCATGGGGTCCAGGGAAGTCCATCAGGACTGTGTCCAACTGGACGTGAAGGCAGCCTCCCTACATTACATTTTACATCAAGACGTGGCAGGATAGAATAGAGGGTGCCCATTGGGCCAAATTGACACCATCAAGGGGCCTTAGGAGATCACGGCCACCCTTAGGGACCCCATCCCATGACAGCTTGCTAGCACCACTGCCAAAAAGGACCTGGGGGTCAAAATGAATATGAGCCACCAATGTGATGTTGCAGCCAGCAAAGCAAGCAAAACTCTGGCTTGCATCCATAGATGCTTCTTTAGCCAGTCCCAGGATGTCATCCTCCCACTGTACTCAGCCTTGGTGAGGCCACAACTGGAGTACTGCATCCATTTCTGGGCTCCATGATTTAAAAAGGATGTGGAGAGAAGTTTGAGAGAGCGCAGAGGAGAGCCACGTGCATGATCAGAGGGCAGGAAAACAGGCCTTATGATGAGAGGCTGAGAGCTATGGGACTCTTCAGTCTGGAAAAGCGCAGGCTCAGGGGTGATCTGGTGGCTGCCTATAAGTATGTAAGGGGTGTGCATCAGGACCTGGGGGAACATTTGTTCACCAGAGCGCCCCATGGGATGACAAGGTCAAACAGTCACAAACTTCTCCAAGACCATTTCAGGCTGGACATAAGGAAAAACTTCTTTACTGTCCAAGCCCACAAGGCCTGGAACAGACTGCCGCCAGAGGTGGTGCAAGCACCTACTCTGGACTCCTTTAAGAGTCAACTGGATGTTTATCTTGCTGGGATCCTGTGACCCCAGCTGACTTCCTGCCCCTGGGGCAGGGGGCTGGACTCTGATCTTCCGAGGTCCCTTCCAGCCCTAGTGTCTATGAACTCTCTCCCAACATCTTGAGAGGTCTAAAATACTTCTCTGTGGAGAAACCTGTTCCCACTAAAGTGAAGAGTAAAACTTACTGAGGTTTGCAAGTACAGGATTACTGAATAGTTCTAGAGCTAACAGTGATTCAGTTAGCCTATAAGGTGCATCTCTAGCCTGCCTGCTGCCTGAAAAATGAGAGAGGAACAAATGCCTCTTGGGAGGAACATGTCATAGATTTGTTCACTCACACAAGAACATTTTTTTTCTTAATCTGCTAGTGAAAGTGGGTGTTATTGGCTGCTAAACTGATTATAATGTGAAAATGATCAGCTTCACAATATGTTTTCTATCTTTATTTTCTCTTTAGCAGTTTTTAATATACTGTTAACCTGGCAGTTGGTTACAATATAATGATTTTACCCCTATATATTAAAAAAAGCTCACAGTTCTTTTGTTAAAATATGAAGGCCAAATTTTGCTGTTACATGAGGGTTATTCCAGAGTAACTACTTTGGATTTATGGTGATGTTATTAAGAGCAGGTTTTAAGAAGCGTAAGTGCAAATGTAAAAGGTTTTACAAACTTAACTAGACAAATGAAAATCCACCTGTGGTGGCTGGTATATACTGAAAAGCAACTCCTGAGTAAGGACTTTGGGATTTGGCTCATTATCTTTTCACTAGTAATTTTAGAGAAATCCTTACATATTTTATTTAATCAATCTAACCACTGATACTTGAATTCAAGGCTCTGTCAACTGGCATCAGCTGAAGTTGAAAGGCAAAAGTGAGTAACATTCCTTTTTTAGACCACAAGGAGTGTTGTATTTGCAACCATGGATTACCTGTCAGTCCTGTCATTTAGATGGCAAACTCTTTGAGACAGATATTTTGTAGGTCCTCTGCCAAGAGAAAAAATAATAAACCTTCAGTAAGAAGCAACATTTGTTAGTATGCTCCAGCAATTTTGCACTCAAAGCAGCTAAAGTCTACCAGTGAATTTGGTTTAGTAATTTGTTAATAATTATCATTAATGGGTTGGAATTTTCCGTTCTCTTTTCGTTTGCAATTATATTATCTATCTTGATCTGCCATACCTGCATTTCAGGTCAAAATTAAATGGATTTTGTTGGGGAGGAAGTGGGGGGGTTAGTTATTTTTGGTATCTGTTTGTAGACTGTTGTAGAATGCACAGATCTGTTCCAAGTCATGTTTTTTTTCTATGTGTTTCTACTTTACCTTTCTGATATACTGACCTTGCTCATTTTGATCAGGACTTCTGTTCTCTTCATTAAAAATCATTCTCAGGGCCATCTAGCATGACTGTAGAAAAATATAGCACATGGCCATATTAATGACTAGGGATCCTGGTTTTCTCCGATTTAAAAAAATCCCTAATTTTCAGATTTAAAAAAGTAACCCAAAATCCATATTTTTCCATAAGCAAAATAAAACACCATATGTATATGTATATATGCATACACACATGCACACGCACACA
>NW_017729024.1:126087340-126088988 GCF_001723915.1 Gavialis gangeticus
CCATATTTTTCCATAAGCAAAATAAAACACCATATGTATATGTATATATGCATACACACATGCACACGCACACACACACGTATGTGTATATATATAAAAATATATATTAGTATTGTTTCATTTTAATCACAGAAAAAAGTGGATTTTGAGTTACTTTTTTTAATCCAAAAATTGGGGATATTTTTAAATCAGAGAAAGTCATTAGTAGAGATTCTGGTTATCTCAAAATGCTTTTGTGCAAGAGAACAGAATTAAAGTTCTACAGACAAGCTTATTTCTGGTGTTTCTTGACTTTTGGGCCTTTGACTTTATTAGCCTGATTTGTTTTTAACACAGGTTTTTGAAATTTCATAAAGTTATTGCAAAACCCCTCGATGCTACTTACTCAACCACACCAAATGTGCACTATTTTCAATGACTCAGCTAGAATGCAGTGTCTGAGTGTGTAGGAGTCATGACATGATTTGTGCGTTTGGCAACTGCATCTCTACTAATGTGTTTTGCATTGGGGGCTGCTATCGTGTCTGTGAAGTAGGTGGATTTCCTGTTCTTGTTTGCTGCCAGATTTAGTTTGGGTGCCCTCAAGGGGGTATATGTGTGTAGTTCAAAGGATATATAGAAACTAGGACATGTAGAAACTATGTCATTGAACAGCACTGTGATTTGCTACTGGCACAGTCTTCCTTAAAAACATCCTGAACAGTATGCCTGCAAATTTTGCCTATAGAAGGAAATATAATTTCATGAATGGAAAACAGAAAATCACCAGTCTCTGCAATAAGGAAGAGGTAAGCTGGGAAACCAAAAACAAAGGGAATGGAATTCTTCTGTTTTTGCTTCAGGTTTTCTTACATCTAACCTTTTCTCACATCTCACCTTTAACAGTCTTGATATTTGTTAAACTGGTACTGACATAAAGCAGCTGAAATATTACTACAACTCAAATGCCTCAAAGGAAGCATAGCTATTTCTGACATATCTGCCCTTATCCACTATATTCTTTAATTTATTTGACTTCCAATTTTCTAAAACATATGAACAAGCAACCTGAAATTTCTCAACATCAAACAATGGAAAATAGTAGTCTTAACAGCTATTATTGTAAGAGTTCCATATGTCTATATGGAAATGTAAATCACTAATTATTAACACAAAAATCACAGTCTGGTAGAATATGAGAATATATCACAGGGTTTATGTAGTTCATAAAGTGGTGTTAGAAGTGAAATAAGTTTCATTGCTTTAGTTCTTTGTTATGGTGGATCAGAGGCACTGAATAACTTCAGGCAGTTTGCGAGCAATATTCTAGTTCCTGATAGGAAGCAAATACATGGGAGTATCTTTGAAAAATGCATCTTATCCAGGACTGCCTATACAAGCTGTAGGAAATGTCTGAAAGGCCAGATAAAGAAAACATGGCCATTAGACTGCCGTTCTGAACATAGTATTGTGCAAAGAACATTTTAAATCATGTCAGTTCTTACAGTTAAAACTAAACGTAAGGAAAGCTGAATTTTAAATGCTTTTCAAAAATTCTTTATACCTCAAAGAAATATAATGTGGTTTCAGTACAGCTGAAGAAAATAAATTGAAATCACAGAGCAGTATTCTGCTGGGAAGAGCAGTCAGCTAGGTCCGAGCGCTCACG
>NW_017729024.1:126088999-126090168 GCF_001723915.1 Gavialis gangeticus
TCCCTTCCGACCCTAGAAACTATGAAACTATGAAAAAATATTAGCCTTGCTGAAGATTTGGCACACTTAGAAATGAGCTTATTAGACTTCGAATAGTTTTAAGAATCAGGGGACATGTCTACATGTTCATTAATGCACTTTTGCTACTACGCATTAAATTTAGTACCTCTGGGCACTTTTACACATGCTCCAGAAGTTTGCAGGGGGAGGGGAAGTGCTCTAATTAAAGCATTGCAACAACGCTTGTGTCAGTTTCCCTGACCTTCAAAATGGCAGCAGGGGTGCTTGAACAAACTTTAGTTCAAGTGCTCCTTACATCATTTGAAGTGCAGGGATGAGACACAGGGGGTTGCTGGAGCATGGTAATTATTATGCTCCAGCAGACTCGATTAATTGCACATTGGAGCAGCCTCTGCACTCATGTACAGGAACCTTCTAATGTGAGATACTAAATAAATGAGCATTAGACTGCCCTAATGTGCAGCAGTGAAAGCACACACTTTTTAGTGACGCTTAATGTGCAGTTGCCTATTTTTACTGCTCATTAGTGTATTAGCATGGTTTTTGATGTGACAGGCTGGCTGGCAGTGACCTGGCCCAGGGGTTTTGAAAGGGCAAAAGATGATTGGAGGACTTGGGATTCCCTTTCCACACCAATCAGGCCCCAGAGACTCACCCCCCTGTGTCCCGATTGGCCCCTTGGGTCATCTGGAGGAGGATAAAAGGGGCAGCATGGGCTGACTCAGGGAAGAGACCAGTGAGGGACAACAAGGAAGGGGTTTCACAGAGCTGGTAAAAGCTGAGCCAGCAGTACTCTGGAAAAGCCTGAAGGAGCAGGACCTGCAGGGGGACCCTCAGCAGCGTGGCGTGCAGCCAGCAGGAGAGGCCCTCACTGGGCTCCAGGATCCCCAAGGAGAGGCTGCAGCCAGCAGGAGAGGTTCCCCAGCTCTAGGAAGGATCTGAGCAGCAACCTGAGGGGTTCCCAGCTCTGCTTCCAGCTCCTCCAGTCAGAGGCCAGGCAGCTGGATATTAGGCCGGGCTCTGGGATGGTCAAGACCCATAGCAGGCTGGAGCAGTGCCACCAGTGGTGGTTGTATGGTAGTGTTTTTGCCTACCACAGAGGAGATCTAGGTTCAAGTCCCAGCTGAGGTGACTTGGGGTGAGTGAGA
>NW_017729024.1:126090431-126112558 GCF_001723915.1 Gavialis gangeticus
GTTTGTTCTGCTGTTTGTGTTTTATATTTTGTTAACCCTGTTTTTTGTCAATGATTGTAAGTTTCTAACCTTTGTTGAATCCTGCCCCCTTAGGGAATTGTAGTGTCCACTATACCCTCTGATTTATGCCTGTTATGTTCCCAGTATTAAAAGGTATATGGTTAAGTCCCCATTGGTGGTCTGGCTCTGCTCTATAGGGGAGGAGAGTCCCTACACCTCCCACAGTGCTTGTGCACCTGCTTTGATCCCTTCAATTGGAGAGGGGGTACCTCTTGGGGTACCGCCTGGGTTACATTGACATGACACTTCAATGTGCAGTAAAATAGGCTACTGCACCCTAAAGTGCATGTGTAGCTGTCCCCAGCAGTAGTGAAGCCAGGGAAGATGTTTTGCAATCATCAGGGTTGGAGCTTAATTGTGCTACTGATAAGCAAAGAAACATGTACTGATACTAAAAGCAGCAGAAATAAGGGAAGACTAGGACCAGGTCTAAAGCAGATGCAAACTAAAAAAAAAAACCCAGAGCAGAGATCTGTAAAGGGGGGGCAAGCAATATGTGGAAGAAATCATGAACAACACAGAGATTAAGTGTCCTACATTCCTTTTCAGATAAAGGATGCAAATAGTTGCAAGAAAGAGACCCCTAGACTGGACACCAGATGGACAGGGGTAATGTCACCCTCAGACGAGTTTGTCTTCACTAGCTCCTGCATGGTAGGAGCTGTGAGAAGTAGAAATAAGAAATGATATCCATTTAAGTATCACTAAGACAACTAGCTCAGACATTTAGATGTCAAATTGACAATGCAATGAGCTTTAAGAATAACTGCATAGAAAAATTATGCCCAAGAAATTGGTAAAAACTCTAGGCAATAAAGTTCTACTATGGCACATTAGCGTACCGCTGGGACACTGCACACTTGTATGTTTATAAAGGAGCACGCTCCATGGAGTATGCTTTGAAATACTCAAAAGCATCTCTGCCCCTTTTGGCTGAACTAAATGAAAAGTTGGGGACGAAGTAATATGTAATACAGTTCCCGCCACATACATCTAACAAAGGATTGGGGACTTCAGCCTATATGGGGATGTTTTTAAAGTCTGTGAATGCTCTCCTGGAGAACATCACTTGGAAACCAACCCTGAGGTGAAACCAGTGTAACAGGCACCAGTGAGTGGCAGTTCCTTTGAAGAAGAAACTTAAAAAAACAAATTAAGAACCTTGTGGAGATGAGGAATCTTAAATAAAGTTACACAACTGACAGCCTGGATCAGCAATATGGAAACTATTAAAAAACAGGCTAACTCTGCATGTGTATTGTTCAGATGCAAAATAAAACCACATGAAGTGAAAGGGAAGTAAAGTTGCCTTGTAATTTCAATGACTACACTGATAATTGAATTATCCAGTTTCATCATAGGAAGAAAGATGTTATAAGAGTTTTGTAAAACAGGTACATTTGTCCTAAAATGTGCATTTGTGTAGATAGTTAAGATAAAAAAAAACTACCCAATCATCACGAAAGAATATGTAACATCATTCATGATTTTCTAGGTTTGATAAAGTTGTTAGGCACTGTAAATGGCTTTCCGAGTGCAGCTTTACGCTGCTCATGATAGCATCTAGTACCAAAGCAGGCCAAGCAAAATTCTTGTTCATTTACTCCCATATGTGCATTTTTTTAAAGGGCCACAAAAAAATAGTCATGTCATATTGGGAGGTAGCCTGATCCACTGCATAGAGCATAAAACCTGAAACCAAGAGACTTGAGTTTTGTTACTGATTCTGTCTTTGCTCACTGTGTGACTAAAGAGAAATCATAGGCATGGGTGCACAAACAATTCAGCATCATGTAAGCAGGGTGCAGTTTTATGAGGTATGATGTGATATGAGGTGCTCTGTGGTAACTGCCTGGCGTGCATGCTCTTACTCTGTGGTAAATGAAAGCTAGCCCATCATGGCTAAGCCTTCCGTGAAATACTCTAAGCAAACATACACTAAAGCCTCTTCTTCCTTTGCCTCGTGGAAACTTTTTTGTGGCCCTGTGCCCTCAGACTTCTTATCTGTAAAATGGGGATTAATCACAGAGATCTTTTGGGGCCCTATAAATGGAGGTGAATTTTTTTTTAATACTGCTTTAGTTTCCTAAAATTTATAGTTGTAAAGAATGAAATGGCTTATTGGCTGGCAATAGTTGCATAAAACCCTGGGGAGGGGAGACAGAAAAATATCTTGCTGAATATGTTTCTGCACTGTATGACTTTCTCTCTACCTTAATTCACAGGAGCTTGCAGTAGGATAGCATTCCTCTGCAGAAGCCTCTCTGACAAAACGTTCTCTGCAGCACTCTGGCTTACAAAATTCTACTGTGAGAAGAACCCCTGGGCTGGCACCATCTTCTCTGAAAGGGCAATGACACTAACACTGTGTGGGGAGACATGGTGCAGACTACAGAGCTATGCAACTTCATTACTTATGTCATTTGAAAACAACTTAGAAAAAACCCCCTTCATACCATGTGCTTGCAGCTTCTCCATCTAGAAGATATTGAGCTTCAGTCATTGAGATAAGTACTGTGGATGCATTGGGTGAATCTCACATCTGTTTATCCTAGTGGGAGTTTTGCCATTGGCTTCATTACGGTGAGGATTTCACATACATAACTAGCAGTTCAAAACCTAAGGTTCAGAAATACACAAGCAAAAATCTGCATCCAATTGCAGTTATATGTTTGCAAACCCAGAGTTAGATCCATGAAGGGACTTATACAGCTACCTGTAGTCCCTTCCATAGTCTGCTTTGGAGCAGGGACTTGAATCCAGGTCTCCCTCATGCCCTGAAAGTACCCTAGCAACCAGCTCTTCCACTTCATATGAATAATTAAACGTTCATTGGATCAGACAGAAAGGAAAGTGAGAGATTGATTCTACTCTCTGGTGTTTAGTGTGCTTTTCTGGAATGTGAGCAAGTCAGGTTCAAAGCACTGCTGCAATAAACAGTTAATTATTTATACAAGGCAGAACTCCCTCAACTGGAAAGACTGAGAGCACTTCTCCTGAGAATATCCAATGGCTTCATCTTCATCATATATCTGTGGGATGTGGGAGACCTGACTTCCAGCTTCTGTTCCAGAGTGGGGATTTGAAAAGGGTTACCCACTGTACCAGTAACTGGATAGAAAGAAGTTGGACCTCTTTTTTCTTGTAAGAAAGGGCTAACTTGGCATAGGTGCCTTCCTACTTCCAGAAGAGGATTCAGCATGGAGAATCCTGAGTGGAGATAGGTCTTTCCCTTCAGCCCAGAGTTAGAGACTTCTAAGAGGGAGTCTTTAGGCTTCACAGCTTTCTCAGCATTTCCTCCTAGGCAGTTTAGGCAGCTCCTTGCTTAGCTTGTTGATTCTGTGGCTCTCATTCTTTGCACCTACTTCTTACCATGTATTGTATAGGGAGCATGAGCACTTATCTTAGGGACAAGGGACCCTTATGGAGCAGGTGCCTAAATGTTTAATGTGTGATTCTTTCTGAATCTAGCCCCTGGTTTCCATGATTTTATGAGTAAATTATAGTTGCATACTAAGAAATGACTGAGGCCGTTCAATGAGTTTTAATCCAATACCTAATATTGACATGGTTGGATCACTCCTCGAAGATATAGTGCAGGCCTCTGATTTGGAGAAGGAATTTGAACTTGGTTCTCCCATATTCTTGGAGAGTGACCTAATTGCTAGGCTCTTGCATGGAACAGGAGAGGAAGGCATCATCACCTTGTCCTCCTGGCTAGATGAAGCAGGTAGGGGAACACCTACTTTATGAATCCCAACAGGGCTTAGGGGCTACGCTGCTCAGTGGTGTGAGGATAAGTGGAGGTTGGCTTTCCCTTTGGGTACTGTAGGCACCTAGGGCACTTTAAAAGAAGCAGTGAGAAGGACACTCCTTTGGGTTTTCTCCCTGGATTTAGGTTCTCTCTCATTTGCTCTCCTCTGGCCCCATGAATCTTTTGGTGGTTAGGACAGTATCCTGGGAAGTGGGATATGTGGGCTTGAATCCCATGAGATTGAAGACAGCCTTTAATCAGGTGCTCTAACCACCAGGCAAAAGGAGGGTGCCATCGCTCTTCAAAAGTCAGGTGTTGTGCTTTAAGTTGCTGTCAGTTTGTCATCCTGGTTACTTATAGGTACCTCACTTCCTGGTGCTCTAGATCCCAAGGAGACAGAGACCTATATGATGCTTTGATTTTGACATCTGAGGAGGAGTGGAAATTTAGAGACACCGCTGTACCTAACATTCCCGCTAGCTTGCTGCAAATACATCCTTCCTCAGTACTTGGGCTCTCTGAATTACACTTAAGAGATGCCCATTCCCTGTATAAAGATCCCAGGTTCCTAACCCTGTTGACCTGAACAACCCCTCTAGGGCAATGTACCTAAATTTTGGATGCTGCAACACCAGAGCTGAGACTGGTTTGCATCTGACTATATGTGGAAATAACTGCTAGGAAGAGCAAATCCTTAGATTATGAACTGTTTAAGCAGAGATTTTTTTTTTATACATCTGTAAAGCACCAAGGGCAACTGTAATACTGTATAATGAATCTAAAAATATAGCAATAACATGTATGATAATTAATAGCACTGTCTCAGCCAATTGGGATTTGTTGTAATATATGCATATCCGATTGTTACTTGAGACAAATAGTTTATATTTTGTCTTCCGGCTGTGATATGCTTCCATTTGTGAAAATCCTGCCTAATCCTCCCATTACCAGACATTTATGCTTTCTAAAACAAGTTGCTGTTCATTACTTGTAGAAGAAACCCATTATTGGGGGGTTTCAAACAAGAATTTTTATTATTCTGAGTCTTTTGAGAACCTTTCATTTTTCCACTTGCTTTTCAAAAAAATATCTGGTTTATTTTCAAGTCCTTGGTGTATCTTCTCCTGTGTCACCTTATGCAGCAGCATGAGACTAGCTGTATGTTGTCCTCAGATAACCTGAAGCCACTCAGGGCCCCTGGCAGTCTATATTTCATAACAGATGCATTCAGGTGCCTTGGCTGTCCAGAGAGGTTTAAAAAGCATTTCCTTCCTGTTACTGAGCAGATGTCCAGGGGAGAGATTTAGCACAGAACTGGGAAAGCCTCGTCTATACTACAGAGTTTTGCTGGCAGAACTTTGAGCAAGTTCCAAAGCCCTTTAGTGGTGATTAAACCTTGCATTCTGCTGGCAGAAGTGCTCTGCTTCTGCCATTGTCTGGGAGCTGACAGAAGGTATGTTTAGATACTTCTGTACCTTCTACCTTCTGCCAGGGTCCCTTCAGAAATTGGGGCCTTCCCAGGATGCACCGTGTGCTCAGGTGATATAGCTGCTAAGTGGAACCATTTGGAGCCATCAAAAGCACTTGGATGCTTGCACTTATCTTTAAACCTTGTTGCTTATTTATCCTTGTTACCATTCCTGATGACCTAAAAATCCACATCTTTGGTGTTTGTGGCTCTTGGTGTCAGCAAAAAGAAATGTATAATGCTGCCAGTCTTCTTGAGATATTCTTTTATAGAGGTAAGAGTATAATTGCCATCATTAGTCTTCGTTGTCACTGCTATGAGAACAATTGTACAGTGCAAATGTTAACATACATTTCTATACACAATTTGGCCAAAATAATTTTCAGGTGACAAATCCTGACCTTACAGGCATTGTAATTCCCTGCTTTTCCACTACACATTATGTTTTTGTGTTTTCATGGCTATTCTGAAAGTAAAGGCAATAATGCTCAGTGTTCCATGAGTCTGTTTTAGTGCCCTTTAAATGACCTCTGATGCTGCCTGGGTCATTAGATTCAATATACTAATGTATCCACCTAATAGTTTCATAGACCCACTGCTCCTGAGCCTGTCCATTCAAAACACCCTTGATTACATCAGCAGTTTGCTGATGGTCTATAATATAATGGCATGGCTCCAGATTATGGAGTGTTCACGTCTGTATGCAGAAAATTGGGAGGATCCATAAACTTTTCATTAGGATATACTTAAGTCACAAGAAGATGTTTGATGAATTTCCGAGGCAGGGAACTTGCACTTGATCTACCCTGTTCTTGTCAGTCATTTTGAATTACTAGAGAGCTAATTCAGTTAGCTAAAACTGTCAAACAATATATCTGACTCTATTAAAATACCATATTTCACAGTGTATAAATTGAGTTTTGAAGCCCAATTCTTAACTCTTAAAATTCAACCTTGACTTTATACACTGTATCACCATCCCCTGTGAGTGGTGCCAGGCTCCATGATCAGGTGGCACAGCCCAGACAGCACCACTCACAGGGGATGGGGGTGTACCAGCTGAACGCCGAGCCTGGCCCTGTCTGCTGCAAGCAGTGCTGCCAAACTCTAAGCCCAGCCTTATTCCCTGTGAGTGGCACCAGGCTTAGCACTCAGCTGGTGCAGCTGGACTCGTCACTCAGCAGCGCCGCTCACAGTGGATGGGGCTAGGCTCTGTGCCCAGCTGGCACAACTTAGGCAGCACCATTCACAGGGGATGGGGGCATGCCAGCCTAGTGCCCAGTCCAGCATAGCTCAAAGAGGATGGGGATGGGAACAGGGGTGGGGCAAGGCTCAGCGCTTGCCTGGCATAGCCCCATCCCCTGTGAGCACCACTGCCTGGGCTGTGCCAGCCAAGCAGGGGCCAGTATAAGTTGACTCCATATTTCTGGTCCAAAAAGTTAGGTCAATTTATGCACCAGATCTAGACATTCTGGACTTTTTGGATCAGAAAAATGGGGTTGATTTATACAGTGTATCGACATATACACCAGGAAATACAGTAAATGGCATTCAAGACCCGTTGGATCTTTGTACCTAGAAACTAACAATAGGAATATCTGGAAAAAATGCCTCCTGAAATGGTTGTGCAGTATATTTTTAACAGCAGTAAATACTAGAAATTGGATCCACCATATTTCAGAGCAGAGTAAACAACAGTGAACCATTTTTTTCTTTTGGCGCTTATACAGACTATCAGAGAAGTAATGTTCTTTTCCCAAACTGCCTAACTGTGGGTGTGTCTACACGTTCATTAATGTGCCTTTGCTACTGCGCATTAAGTTTAGTACTGTAATATGAGGTACTAGATAAAGGTACAGTAGCCACACTAATGCACAGTAGCTGCACTAATGCGCAGTGGCAATTTTTGTGATGCTTAATACGCAGTAGACTAATTCTACTGCATATTAGCACTTTTTTGCCGTGACATATTAATGTGCAGTAGAACAGTCCACTGCATATTAAGGCTCTTATGCACCCCAGGGCCATCCTTTGCGGGGGTGTATCAGGGTGACTGCCCTGAGCCCTGCACTTTGGGGGCCCTGCAGGACCAGGTGGAGTGGTCGTGTTGATTCTGTGCCACCACCGCCGGCTTTGCGTCCGGCCACTCGGCACCCCTCACCCCCCACCGCCAAATCTCTCACTGGCTTCCCTGCTCAGGTCATCTCTGTGTGCCCTATATTTCTACATGAAAGATCATTAAGAATTCAAAGAAATACTTATGGTTTATATAAATACTTTAAAAATGTGTTATGTGTATTTAGACAGTTAGAATATTATTTTGATTAAACATAACTATTTATTAAAATATTATTTTAAACCATACTCCCTGTGTGCGTATATGCAAACATTTCCATTTCTCTCTTTATATATATGCTTACACAGATACTTCTCTCTCATACAATATAGTGGAACCAATTTATAGTGAAGTCAGGGTTGTCAGTGACTTTGCTGCTGACCTTATTATGCTGCTTTTGTAGAAAACCTTCCTGGTTAGAGAACACAGCACCTTCCATTCAAATGGACCACACGGAAGGCCCACCCTTAATTTGTTGTCTGATTTAGCCTCAAGGGAAAGTCCTCCTAACTATAGAGCAGGGGGGAGAGGCTGTTTCTCTTCAGAACAACAACTCAGTGGTGCTGTGGCATATACTGTACACTTAATCTAAGACACATTTTGTAAAAAACCTCAAGTTATATCCAACATATGGTAGAAGATCATAATGTTAAGACTTTAAGTTGAACCAGATATACAGTTGGAGGTGGATCTATCATAATCTGGCAACGTTTTCTTTTACTGGTCAACTTTAACAAGTGTAGAAAGGAATTAAAACACAGAGCACAAACTTCAATGATGTGCTGGAGGGGCACTGTGAGGACTGCGAGGAGCCCTGTATTAAAATTCTGCCACCAGGCTGACAGGGAGCTTAGGATGATTCTCCACCTCTGATGTAGCTCAGAGCTCAGTCTCCTTGTAGCCCAATCCTGTTAAACAAGCCCTGCATGAAATGGGCTCAAAATACAGCTGAAACACAATATTTTGGGTTCAGTCCAATTGCACCAAATATCAGGTGTTTAAATAAAATAATTCCTTGGAGAGGCCACCAAAAGTGTTGCTATGCCCCTTTCCCTTGCTTCATTTTCTACAGTTTGAACAACACACTATAATTTGAGCCTACTTTTCATTCCTATAGAGACCCTTTACTGTGCACGGTAAAGTTCCTTTAAAGTGGGTGGGTCCTCTGTGCCTTTTTCAAAAACATTACCATCATGTGTACTTAATATGGGTTTAATCATCACATGGTTCTGCCTCTCCTCCCCTTTTCTCTGATTACCAGCAGCATTTTGCCTAAGTGGGAAAATACATAGATTGCCCTGTCTACCACCTGTCCTCTTCCACACTCCTGGGACATGGGAACTGATTACAGGAGAAAAAGAAAATGTTTACAAGAGCTCCTTGTTCAAATATTAAGGACACTTCATTAATAAAATGTGTTACCTTTCTGAATTGGACTGGGAGAAAAAGTAAAACAAATCAAGCTAAAGAAACAGGTGCAAAACTGGAGTGCAAAACAAGCAAACAGTTTTAGAGGAGCATATTTACCTAGAATCTCAACTATACAATTACTAAATGATAATGTTATTGGCCCCAATCCTACAAAAACACATAAAACTGCCCAAATCAGTGGGCCATTTCATCAGAATAGTATTCCACATACAGAGCTGTCTCTAGGGGTGTGCAGGGTCTGGGGCATATAAGCCTGTGTGGGGCCTGGGGGTGAAGGGGGCGACCACCCGCAGAAACCAGTGGCAGTGTTGGCAGCAGTGGGGTGACTTGCAGAAGCTGCCAGCGGCATTGGGAAGGGGGTGGCAACCACCTGCAGAAGTTGCTGCTGCTGGCGGGGCTGCAGCAGGGTCTGTATGACACTGTTCACAAGGCCCCCCAAAGTGCGGGACCCAGGGCGGTTGCCCCAATTCGCTCCCCGCTAGGGACGGCTCTGTCCACATATGATTGAGAATTTTTAGGATCAGGGATTATGCCTTAAAATTAGAAATGGCTCCCACATGCTGAATTTGCAAAGCCTCCAGTGTTGTGCTACAAACATGGTTTTAGCCAGGATGAACCTCAGATCTGGATTACAAATGGTTTCAAATGTTGTAATAGTTCAGGATGTCTGGGCCAAACTCTTCTACTTTAATTTGGGCCCAGTTTTCTTTAAAGTGTAAAAAAAAACCCCACTTGCTTGCAGGGAATCAGAAGGTCCATATACTACAAAATATATTATTCTGGACAGATTACAAAGAAATAATTAACAGGTGTGATATTCCTGAAAAAAAACACCTTTTCCCAGCTTCTCTTTTAGACAGTCTTCATGATTAGAATATGTTTAAAGAAAATATAGCTGTAAGTGTTCTTTCTCCTTATATTACTGTATTTATTTCTAATTAATAAGGATGTTTTTATATTTCTAAATGTTTCTTCTTAAATACTGAACTAAACATTTGGGGCCAAGTGCTTAAAAACTATTTTATGAAATAAAAGGATTTAAAAAAAACCCACAGAAAGGTATGTCCAGTTGTTGCATGGTTTTACCCAACCCTGCTCACAACACATAGTGAAATGAACAGTGTATATTTACCCCTTCAAAACCATTACAAATTCCATCCTCTCAACAGCTGGTGTGTAAGTGCATGTGTGGGCACACTGGTGCACGTGCACACTCATACACACACACACACACACACACACACACACACAAAATGCCTTCTGGAAGGCATTCTGTTGTCAGACTTAAATGGTTTGGCTATATTTGACTGTTTTGTTAGGACCAACATATTGAAGCAAATATCTGACACTGGGCTGAAAGTGATTTTTCTACAATGGAAAAGAGAAGCTGTAAAAATGACATCTCCTGCCAAAAGAAATTCACCCACATTGTCCATAAATGATGATGATTATTCCGTTTTTCCCCTCCAGTGGTTCTCTAAAATATGATAGCCATGGATCTTAAGACTAGGTTCTCATAATTACTTTTATATGGGGACTTGTATGAGTATCATAGAATCATAGAAAAAAAACTGGAAGGCACCTCCAGAGGTCATCTAGTCCAATCCCCTGCCTGAGGGGATCATCCCTATATGGACATGTTCTATGTGTTATGTGAAAGAAATACTGGTAATTACAAATTTAAAAAATCATGATAACTTCATTGAAGAAATGGCCAGATTCCATCTTCCTAGGCTGGTCTCTGGTAGCCTCTCACTCTAATGTGACCTACTCAGAAAGCTATCAGACTCACATAGCTCTAGATAAGATTTCAGTGAGGGGCCAAGCTGCTCCCCATTGCACAGTAGCTTTGTAATTCTCCTATGTGACCGTGTACCTGGAGGTTTACTTTACTGCTACTACATGTTGGCCTAAGGGCCCTGTGTGAACGTAAACTAGGAAGGTGGATTTTTCTGATGTTTATAAATTACTTAAAATATATTTGTATTTATAAGGACTTATCCTAGACATTTCTGTGAGCAGGTGCGTATTTGCCAAAGCTGAAATTGTATCCTACCTCTATTTTATTGCATGCTTTGGAAACTAAACAGGTTTCAGTTATATTAATAGGTATAAGACAGAACCAGCCCATAATAAAAGACAGAAAAATCCCTAATCCAGTGAAATACCACTGGTATAGAGTGAAGATAGCACAAACTTTTTAAATTATGAAAGATATTATTTAAAAGTAACCTTGAAATAGATTTCTTCAAAATGGACTTTGTCATATATTCTTTATTTATAATGCATGAGAGAATTCTAAAAATATTTTTCTGTAATATTAAGCCTGATTCTCACCGAATTTGCTAAAGAACTTCCTAGAACTCTGAGGCTGGGTACATTGAGATCTCAGACCTTTATTAGAGGGAGAATGACGGTGGATATTTAAGACATTCTTTCTCCAAAGTGTTTATTATGCATCAGGATATAATTAATTGTGTTTCTGTTTTCTTATACCTCAACAAAAAACTTTCAGACTTCTTAACTACATCACAAGATACAAAAAGCACAAATTCATTTTACATTTTCTTTGCAGGTTATCTTATAATAAAAATATTAAGACCCTTTAAATAAAACTGAATAGGTGGAAACACTTAGAATATTGACTATCAGAATACTGTTATCAAGAAACCGGGCAGATTTTTTTCTTTTAATTCTTTCTTCCTTTTAGAGTAGATATTTTGGGACTTGATTTATTACTAAGTAACAATGGCATAAACCTTGTGGTACTCTAGTGAAGTTCCCAGAATTATGTTAGTAAAGGTAGAATACAGAAGAAGGGAATCTGTATAATTTTGTCTTACATAAAAGAGGTTAGAAGAAGACACAATAGTGTTCTCTTGTATTAAGGTGAAACCTTTAAAATTATTTAATCTGTAAGAATCCTCTTGTGAAAATCTTTAATAACATAAGCAGCAATCAGGTGAAAGTTGCCTAATTTTTTGGTTAAAAGCCTTTTCATTATTTCATATTGGTTTGATGTATTTTTTGCTTCTCTCATTTGGATAGAGAAATATCTGCCAGTGGCCCTTGCAGATGTCCAGGTTGATCAGTGTTCCATTGTGCTAGGCACTGTACAAAAGCATAGTAAAAGACAGTCTTTGATGTTAATGCAAATTTAAGACCAGACACAAATTAAGTGTATAATGAATCTGAATTGAAAGCAGATCAGAGCAGAATGACTAATTGTAGCTGAGCTGTTCCTCTACTTGATAGAATATTTAATTTCCAGGGGAAATATAGAGAGATTTTTTTCAGTGTCCTGCAACCTCATAGTTTTTTGTCCTATTTTCAATAATCCACTGATTGAATCATTTCCACTGCTGGGTTTTCTCTGTCTACTAATATGAAAACACCGGGGAAAACAATGTTTGCAGCTGCCCAAAGGAACAGTTTAGTTTTTTTTTTTACATTTATTTTCACACTTTCAAGCCTTCCTACTGTACTCATTTTTGGTAGTTTGTTACACTTTTCTAAAGCCATGTGCTTCAAGGATGCCAAAACACATTGATTAACTTTGAAACTTGGATTACATGCAACAGATCTCTGAAAAAAAATATATACCAGCTTTCTGGTTATAATTGTGCTGTAAAAATATAATTAACATATTGAATAAATGGTACACAAATTCTGCAGTGCACAGGATGTTTGGATAAGCACGTGTCTGACCTTGGGTGGGGGGTATATTTTTAGAAACATTAATACTTACATTTATGCCAAGCCAAGCTCATGATCCTATAGCTAAACTGTTGCTGAGGAGAGGTAAACTTTTAAGAGCTCTGAGATTTTGCTGAAAAAACAGATTGAGGAAGAAAGGTGTAGGGCTGTTACTTGTGAAATATATATTTCCAGAGAAGAACCTGAGAAAGAAAGGAAATAAGAGGTGCTTGTCAGAGGCCATGTCAGAGGCCTTGTTAAAAAGCCATTCTTGTGAAATTTTGACTATTAAAGACTTTAATTAATAACCAAAAAGTTTTTTGGAGGCAGCAGCGAAACAGATACTTGAGATACTTACTGCTCAGGGACATGGAGCCGACACTTTAAATAGACCACGTTCATATGCAAAACAAACAAAAATGCAAATAAATGCCGGAGAGAGGCACAGAGCACATGACTAAGTACTACAGTTAATCAAGGAAGGAAGCAGTTTACAGAAAACAAAAAGGGAAAGGAAAACATATGCCAAACAATGAACAATGGCAGTGATGTGGCAGCTGGCATAAGAATAGAAAATGAACTGCATTTGCAAAGCCGCTGCAGAAATGTACAAAGGAGGAAAATGCAGGGGTTCCAGTTTGAATGCAAGAACTTTTGACATGAAGGGGAAAAGCTGTTTAAGAATACATAAAAAAGATGCGGCAAACTCAAAACTAAGGCAAACAAAACTATGCACAAATGGTCCACACATGATATGCAGATTAAACACGGGAACACAAATAAGCATAAAAGTAGAACCTGACATAAAGTTATTCAGAAAAGTAGAAAGATTCAGCAATCAAGGTGAGATCACAAACTTACGGAACGGGACAAAAGCCAGCCTGAGCAATTATGGACTATCCCCTAGTTACCAGGACAAACAGGAGAATGAGAGGTTTGTATGTTTATGCCAAGGCCAGCAGTCAGTCACGTAGGTGAAGTGCTGGGCCTAGATTGTCTGGGACATAACTATAACTATGGTAACAAACTTGAAGGTTTGTTCTGTGTACAGGAAAGGGTTTTCTGTGAGGACCCTGAAGATGCAGCGATGGCAGGACATGCAGTCGGTCATGTATATCATCCAAAATGTTCCATAATCCTTGGAAAAAAAACCCAACTAGTTGAGCTATAAAACATGACAGCAGATGGCATTATTAGTAGAATCAAAGAATTTACAGGCTGAGCTGATTTCTTAGTAACTGCAGGGAAGAAAGGGGGCAGACTCAGACTTTGCATTGACCCCAAGAAGCTGAACAAGAACATTAAAAGGAAACATTTCCACTTGCTCACAAGTAACAACATGTGTGCAGAGATGGCAGGAGCCAAATTCCTCAGCAAATTAGTTGCATTGGCAGGGCTTTGGCAGATTCCCCTGGACACAGAAAGCTGCAAGATTTGCATTTTCAATAAACTGTTTGGCAGATGCTGCCTTTTGGCATATGTTTGGTATCAGAAGTGTTTCAGTGCACAGCATCCCACATGCCTGAAAGGTCGTTGCTGTCGCATCACAGTGGAAATGATTGTTGTGTACTTTTCATGTGAACTTCAGACATAAAATGACTAATTTTGGGGGTGCAAGTTTGGAACGCAATCCTGGGGCCCTCCATAAAACTCCAGAATCAGAAGCAGTCTAGACTTCTGGTCAGTACAACTGCCTAGCTCAGCACTGTAAGCAGGAGAAATAGCCCAGATATAGTTACACTGTTTCCTTCTGGGAAGGTAGTCAGTCCACAGACAGCTACCTCCTGAACTGGAAGCAGTTACATTCGCACAGTGCCAAGCAGCATGATGACATCTTGTCTGCCTGGAGTCACACAGCAGTATCAGAAAGAGTGAGAGGGAAGCAGGTAAGCTGATCTGGGATCAATTATTCAGAATTGGAACAAAAGTCCTGTTTCAGAAAATCTCTGGGGAAAGAGCCCTAAAATTGGGGCTGTCCTGGAAAATTTAAGACATTTGTCATTTTACCCTGAAATTATTGAACACTGCAGCCCATCAGACCTACAGCCACTAGTCAGACAGGAGAGAACCACTAGCAACAATATTGCTCAATCAGCAACCCACTGACCAACCTGGGTTCAGTTCCCTGTTCCACCGCCGACTTGTGTGTGACACCAAGCAGGCCATCCAGGGCATGCGTGTACCCTAACAATGGCATATCTCAACTAGGATGGGCCTGAACCAACCTCAGCCACATGCTCCAAACCTGGAAATACATTGTTGATCCCCTGGATCATCCCCAAAGGTTGCTTTCAGGTGTCTCAGAGACTGAGGTCTTGGGAGTGGCTATTGGAAACAGCCTCATAGCATCTTCACTGGTGCATTGTTGATCTTGGAGCATGCATGTAGGCATTGCTGGGTTGGGTATACTTGAGGCTGGCCTGGCCATGCTGTTGCTGCCATGGTGTAGCTTAGTCTCCCTGTGCCTTAGTTCCCTGTCTGCCAAGTGGATGTAGCAGCACTTCCCAACATATTTGCACGGATCAATACAGTAAATAGCACGAAGGGCTCAGATAGTGTGGTCCCAGGGGTCATATATAAAGCCAGCAAGGCTATGAGAGTTTCAACCAGGACATGTATACTGCTCTAGTACAATGCCATCCAGTGCTACACTGGGGTAAGTCATACAAGCTCTGCACATGCTACCTCCTGACCCAGGCTTAGTGTCACACTGCAAGTGCACCAAAGAGTACTGCTGAGAGGCACTGGCTTCTCAGTGTGCACCCAGCATCCCATGATGGCAGCTCCACTATACAATGTTTAGGAGGCAGACCACGGAGAGTGGGGGCAGCATCCCTTAGCATGGCATTTTCCAGTGTCATACTAGAGCAGCTTAATGTTCTCAGAGCTAAAAATAGGCATTTTTCTGAGACAAAATTTTAAACTGAAAAAAATCAGGATTTTTTCAGTTGCTTTGAGACACTGCGACTGTGTTTTACAAACTAGGACCATGATGGCCAAACCAGGATGTTTGGTAGCTCCAGGACACCTAAGTATCACAGAGAAATATAGTGCTCCTGCTATAGCTTTCCAATGCGAAACAGAATCCCCAGCAGCTGATTGCAGACATTTAATCAGCTGCACCTCTTACAAATAGAAATATGCTCTGTGACTTTCCCACACCACTGCAATACTCATAAATACTGAGGGTCAGCTCTTCAGCTGGTATGAATCCATGTAGTGGCCTCCAGGGCTATGCCAATTTACCAGCTGAAGGCCTAGCCCCAAAAGCACTTCAAGTTAGGCTTTTGTTAGATAAAAACATGTTGGTCAAGAAGCTAAATTAGCTGAATGCAACATGGGTGGATTCCATAGGGTCTGCCCCTCTCTCACGACTCCCCAAAGGCTGAGGATCTAAGAGTGGTATTAGCCTGTTAGTCTGTGTTCCTGTTCTCCATTATCATAGACTTATTTGCCAGACACCTTCCCCTTGTCCCCTCATAGTCTTTGCCCCTCAGAGACCAATTGGCTGCCTCTTGATTTGGACTTTGCTAGCTGATTCATTGCTGCCAGTTTAATTCTGTCTGCCCTCCCTGCCTCACCAGGCTACCAGTATCAGCTCTGCCACACTCCCTTTCCTTGTCTATCTGGTACACAGTTGCTTTTTTCTGCTCATGAAAGGCAATAACTGCACTGTCAGAAACTGTTTGCCTTTAGTAAAAATCAGTCATGAACAGCAAACATTCACAAAATCTGTATGGCTCAAGTGTCATGTTAGTTCAGCTCCCATGGACTTTACTGCTGTGCACTGACAACTCCTGGATACCAAAGTGCTCCTTGTCTCGTGAATGAAGGAGTAGCAGTGGCAGACTCCCCTGTGCTGCCCTCCCAAGTTACCCAACCTTCTGCGACCACCAAGGGAAGGGAGTAAATCAGTCTCCATGCCCATATAGTCTCTGGTCTCTTTGCTGAGGCTGCCAATTAGTACCAGCAGTTTTTGTGATGTGGACACCTGTCTGCTAGGAACTGTGCTGAACTCACCAACTCATTTCACACAGGTCATCGAACAGCCACTACATGGTAATAACTTTTGGTCACTACCAACTCAGGCTGCAATCGAACCAGTGACCTAGAGGTGAAAGGCTGTATATCCCATTACCAATCTGCTAAACCAGCCCATCTTCCTATTACTGCAATTTTAATTAACTGAGCCAATGACATGAAAGCTGAAGGGAGGGGGAGATGAGCGAGGAAGCAAGAACACATTGGCTTTTACACAAGGTTTGTTTCTGCTTTCTGTGGAATAACCTTACTCCAGGCAGCACCCCACACTCCCTGTGGGACCATCACTGCACTGCAAGTCAGCACCAGACTAAACCAGTCAGGGTTCATTAACAACTAATGAGGTCTGATTCTGCCCCCCACAAGTCAATGTCATATTCTGATTGACTTCAGCAGAGTATGCATTTCACCCTAGATCTCCAAGTTATGCTCTTTCCCTGAAGCAGAATGCACAAAATTAGAAGCAGCTCCAAAATCCTGATTTGGGTTCCGTTTTTAAACATTACCCTAAGTTCCAGTGTTCCTGTGTCTGGAGCTTTGATGAGACCAAAATCTAAAAAGGGAAGCATGTCTTTGAGCATCTGTCTCAAGGATGTACTCAGTGAGCACTGAATCCTAGGGCTGGGAGAGATCTCAAGGATAATCGAGTGACTTCTAGTCCAACCCCAACCTCAAATGCAGGATATGTTATTCCAAAGCCAGCCCAGAGAAATGCCTATCGAGCCTCCTTCTGAAAACCCCTGAGAAAGGAGATTCTATAGCTTCCCTATGAAGCCTGTTCCATTGTCCTTTTGTTCTTAGTTAGGAAGATGAAATCTCAGGAAAAATGAAATCTGTTTTGCTGTCACTTAAACCCACTTCTTTATACCTTACCCTACCCTCTGTGGCAGGGAGGTGAAAAAGGCAGAAAAGAATCTTTTATGTCACTATCAGATGGGCAAGTGGTCTGAGCTAACATAAGCCTATGGAATGGCTTCATACACGTTACAACAGTTTGAACAAAACATTCGGCTGCTTTAATGGCAAAGGGCAACTCCAGCTGTGGAAATAAAATAGAAAATTGTGGCCTCTCTGTAAGGCTTTAACAACCGTGCTTTTTTTATTTCCACATCTTCCTCCTCTGCTCCTTCCAGTGGGTTTTGGCTGAAAATCTTCTCTGTTAGCTAGGACTACTGGGGAAAGGTGGCAAGCAACTACTGTTTCTCAGTTGCAATCATGCTATTAGCACCCACTGCTTCTTGTACTGTGAGAAACTTTGAAGCTTTCCTTTGGTCTCTATGTGACCGTGCAAATCACTTGAATGATGTGTGCAGCCTCTGTGGATTCAAAAACAGATGATTCTAGAGCGTGTCATGACCCCTGTACTATCTTGTCCTCTCCCTGCAAGCAGGTCCTGCAGTCCTAAGGGAACTGCCATGGCAGAATCTTGCTGAATAATGCAGATGTTAGTACTACAGCTCCAGCTCCAAATGTTTCCTTATTAGGGCTCAGGTATTAGCAGTCACCTATTCCACCTTGAGCACTGCAGTGCAATGTTCCTTTTTCTGCACATGCAGCTGACAAGTCATTGCTTTGGGCTGTTTTCTATGAATGTGTCTTGGATAATTATCCACTCCTGTCTAATCCCATAATACAAAACACAGGCAAGACCACTCTAAAACACAGCAACAAGCAGCTCCTTGGGGTCCAGCTTCACAACTCCACCACTCACAGCCTGTTCCTATCTCCAGCCGTGCAACCAGAGGGAGGGGGCAGCTCACAGCTTGATTCCAATCTCCAGCTGCCTGCAAAACTCTCTCTTTGCTTGGGGCCTCACACGCTGTCAGGCAAACCCTGAATACTGTACAGCAAGCACTCAATTGAAAGCTCTCAACTCATCATACTGATGAGTGTCTTTGATTCTCTCTCAAGCAGAGCTTGCCATGTCATTCCAGATGCTTTACATGTGTAATTTGTCTAACAGGTCTAGAAAAAATATAATGAAGGGAAACCATGGCTAAAACCATGCCTTTAATTATACCTGTGGTTAGGATGGGAAGAAAAGTATTCATCGTTCTTCCAGACATTCTTCTGTGCCTCTCTCACTTTCCTCAGACGCTGCTAGGGATGCCTCAAACCGTCCCCAGTTTCTTTCTTTCTTTCTCTTTCTATTTAAAACCTTCGTATCATTTGCTCTTTAATATTGACCAGTTTTCCTCCAGTTTAATTTTTGTCCTCACTCGGCTGCCTTCTCCCGGTTCTCTCTGAATTGTCTTTCTTCCGGCTTCTCACTAATCATCTCACAGTCCTATTTAATTTGCAGAAAGATGAACTGTGATTTTGCAGCATAGTTCCCCTGCGTTCCATGGCATCCTGGTACAGAAAACCAGAGATTCTATGGCAGTATCATTTAAAATACCTCAAAATGGAGGTTTTGGTGAATTAAACATGGGCATCATAGTACAGTTTCAGTGTGGTTGCATTGGCTGTTTATTTGATATTAAATTCCATTTATTTTATGGTCTTCAGGTATTTTAGCTTTAAATATACTTCAGATTTTAGTACATAAAATGCATAATAGCATGAGAGATGTCAGGGAGAAAGTCAAAAGTTTCTGGCACCTGCCTAATAGACAGGTCAGACTTTTGATATCTGAAAGGTGTGGGAGATTGTTTGGGATTGTGGAATAAACTTGTTAGCTGGATGTTTTTGCTAAGGTATTCACCACCTAAGGAGTTAATAATATTGGGACAGATTTTAGGTTTCAGATTCAATAAATCTGTGGGATGAATGAAGCCGTTCACCCCTCAGTGTTGTGTTCCAGCCTGCCAGTAAACTCGGCAGGACAACAATTTACACTCTGTTCCTGTTTTTAATAATTTGTTTTTTGTACCCATTATAATTAGAAAATTGTATTATACTTACAAGTGAAAGCCTAGATTTTGGAGCACATTTCTTATACAATGGGCAGCTTCCACAGCAAATGCCACAGCTGGAATCACAGAACACGGGGCTTTGTTTGCAACACCCTTATACTTCTTACTCATTTGGACAGGCACAAAGTAGCTGGGTGATATGCCAGGATACTGCTGTACAAATGCATGCCATGGAAGGCATCCCTCTTTCCTAGTATTCCCAGACACCCTCTACTACCACACATACATACCACAGACTTTCAGAAGCACCTCAGGCTCAGATCCTCAGAAGGTACCTGGGCTCCTACCAGGAGTTGGAGGTTTAAATACAACTGAGAATCTAGACCACTGACTTCACTTTGGTGTAAAATTTCATGGCCAATGCTGAAAGCCATTCACTACTGCAGTGGCAGACCCCAGGATCTGCCAGTGTGCAGAAGGAGAGTTAGTACAATGCCACTTCTGAATGCTGATGAGCAATCCTGGTCTGTGGTAGTTGGTGTCAGTTATTGGGCATCTCTACTGGGTTGGGGTCCTTGAACACGAAGTTTGATATTGCTCTTTTACAGTCACTGTGCAAAAGGAGTTTTTGTACTGGTCATGGGAGTCCATGGTGGCTCTAAGTAGCCTGATGAAGAATAGATCTCTGGAAAGAAGCTTGCATCATACTTCCATGTTTCCTTTTCTAAATTCCTGTAGGAAGTTCCTACACAAAGCCCAGTTACTTAAGCTTTGGGCTGGGAGGGGTAAAATTCATCCCAATGAGCATGAAATGATATGGTCACAAGAAGAACACAGGTGCTACCTAATTAAATGTGAGTTTCATTAACATACCTGGTATCTTGGCAAAACACAGACTGGAAAAAGGGCTTGCAGTGAAATCCCTCCATTGCTTTAACAAGTTATTTTTTAATGTTAAGATTAAGCTACTGGTAGACAATATTTCTTTGAGCATTTAACAGGTAAAAGTTTTGCACATGAATGCCACCTCAGTCTCATATAGATGGTGCTTCCTCACAAATTCCCCTAGGGAAAATGACTTAATCCTTGCTGATATTGAAAACAACATGAAGACCTAACATTTGATCAAGCTTCTAAAAATAAACCTATTACACAACATTACACTCGCTTTTACAATGATATCCATAAAATACATGAAAAGGCAGTTTGAGGATTTTCTTTTTGTGGTGCCTTGTTTGCTTCCATTATCACGTCTAAGATAATGAGTTCAAGCCATTTAAAATTTACATTAAAAGTATCTGGTCCAATGAGGGAGGCAGAGTCACTTTTATTAACTGCAACAATTTTCATGAGCTTATTTTGCATTCCATTTTTATAGTAGTTCCCAATACAAAAGGTTGCATTTCATAAATAACAGGGGGCCTACCCTCTGTTACTTTACATAAATAACTTTCACCAAAGAAACATTTGGAGTTACATTTTTGTAAACTGAAGGGAAACAAAAGAGAATGTTTAGATAATCTAATAACTCCATGTTCTTCATTATAAAACTTTTTAAAGGGCTGTGTAATGCCATTGTCTGAGTCTTCCTTTTAGACTATTACAACAGGCTGCCCTGTATAGCTCTTCAAACATTAAAACCTCCACCCAGTTTTATCACTTGCATGTGTTCTCTTTGAAAATAAACCATCAGAAAAAGTAAATGCTCTTAAAAAGACACAAATGTTTGTGTGCAGAGATAACAATGTTGTAGTGTATGTCTGTTCTCTCCCCAGAACTTATATTGCTTCTTTTAAAAAAACTTTTAAGTGAATTTCATACCTCAAAGAAACACAGACTGCATCTCTAGCTGAAGCAAAACTTGTAAGGGCTTCATGGGTGGCAGAGAAACCACTTCAACCCTTGGTTGATTCATCTAGTAAACCCTCTGCTGAAACTGCCACTTGTAGTCACTCACGGCTATAGCAGAGATTAGGTGCAGGAATGAGACTCACAATTGGTTTCAGGTATTCTACAAAAGAGGTGGAAGACAGTAAAGGTTTGTGGCAGGATTTATACTGGAAAAATGTTCTGGTACCCTACTGAAACTTTGTCCACATTCCCAATATCCATTCAGTATCCAGGACTTGCTAAATATCTGCAAAAAGGATGAGCAACTGATAAAGATAAAATTATCATTTCATTGCTAAATATCTGCAAAAAGGATGAGCAATTGATAAAGATAAACTTATTTAATTTAAACTCACTTAATTTCAAAATTTACATTCAAGTAGGATTAATCCCAGCAATCCACACCTGTCTTGTTCCATGAGTGGGCCAAATTATGATCTCAGTTATACCAATCTAAATTCAGAGTCACTTCATTAACTTTATAGTATGACTCCATTTTATACACTAGAGTAACTTAGAGGAGAAGCAGGTCTCTTCGTGTTTGCAGACTCATGCAGAAACTGCTGTATTGGCTCACATTCAGAAAGTGATCATAAAAACCAAACATGTAAATGTTTGCTGTTTGAAAATGAAAGCTTATACTCTTATTAAAAGAGCCAACAGGAAAGTGACAATGACAAAACACAGGCTCCAATCAGCCCCTGATTTTGGTCATTGCTAATAAACCCAGATTAAAAACTGTTACAAATAACATTAAGAAACTGGGGGACTGTGGTGTCGACACCTACACAGTCAAATGGGTCACCAACTGGCTGG
>NW_017729024.1:126113128-126114777 GCF_001723915.1 Gavialis gangeticus
CTCACATGATCGGGGGCAGCAGGGCAGGCCTTATGAGGAGAGGCTACGGGACCTGAACCTGTTCAGCCTCCACAAGAGAAGGCTGAGGGGGGATCTAGTGGCCTGTTACAAACTAGTCAGAGGGGACCAGCAGGCACTGGGGGAGTCCCTGTTCCCCCGAGCACTGCCAGGAGTGACCAGGAATAACGGTCACAAGCTGGCAGAGGGTAAATTCAGACTAGACATCAGGAGGTGCTACTTCACTGTCAGGGCGGCTAGGGTCTGGAACCAACTTCCAAGAGAAGTGGTGTTGGCTCCTACCCTGGGGGTCTTCAAGACAAGGCTTGACAATCACCTTGCTGGGGTCGTTTGACCCCAGTACTCTTTCCTGCCATGGCAGGGGGTTGGACTTGATGATCTGCTCAGGTCCCTTCTGACCCTACTAACTATGAAACTATGAAAGACTCTATATTAATTAACCAAACTTCTAAACCATCCAGTTCCACATATTTACAAACATTTAGTTTTGGTAAATTTAGAGATGCCTTTAAAATACTGAAACTCATGTACTGTGTCTTATAGTTCTGTGTAAGTACAGTATATGCATTGCTCTGCAACTCAAATGAAAAGAAAATCCGTAGTATTTATGATGCAACAAGGATTTTAGCTAAATACAATGTAAAAATCAGGTCGTCTTCCCCCATAAATGACTCTGATGCCTTTAGACACCATGCCTAATTGCATTGCACTTTCTGCCTCTCAGTCTTCTCATTCCCTTGGAAAATTGTTCAGTTTAAAGAACCTGCTTTTAACAAATTATTCATTTTTTTATACCTGCCCACAATAAATCACTCCATGTGCAAATTCAGGATATTTGAGAGAAAATAGGCAACACCGCACTTTCAATGTGGGAAGCAAATATGTATGTATATGCTACAGTTAATATGAGATGATAAAGAAACAAGCCATAATGTAAACTATCAAATAAATAAATATTTTATATTATGGCTTATTGTATATTTATCTTATCACATGTTAGATAGAGCGTACAAATATTGCTTTATCTTTCCAATAAATAATTTCAATTGCCAAAAGACTTAGGTTTACTTCACATATTTCAGAAATCATGCATTACTTCCTCTTATGCCACTTAAATAACTTAGCATAATTTTAATACAAAAATAGGTATTTTACTAAGAGTACAAATGAAAAAATAATATTGCTAAGAGGCAGCACAATCCACTGGGTGGGGCACTGGGCAGGAGATGTGAGTTCTGCTAAACTGCTGCATGACCTTGAACAACCGGTTTGTTTCTATATGACTGTTTTATATCTCACCCTTTATCTATCTTACCTATTTACTGTTAGATTGTAAGAACTCTCTCTTATTATGTAATGGTGTGGTATGTTTTGCCAGCATGCATTTAGGATGCTGCCTTGCTCATGAATAGTGAAGTTACTAATTAATTATGTGACTCATCCAAAATGAGTGACAATGCAAAATTATACACTTCTTATACTTAATTGTATTATATTATATAACTTCTTTGCCTCTGTCTTCCTCAGTAAGGACCAGAACTGCCACCTCCCTGCTGAGCCCCCTTTGGGCCCCGGGGGAGGCTCACCTGGGCCTAGAGTGAGTGAGGATTTAGTTAGGGAGCTTCTGGAGG
>NW_017729024.1:126119777-126125941 GCF_001723915.1 Gavialis gangeticus
ATGGCAGGGGGTCGGACTAGATGATCTGCTCAGGTCCCTTCCAACCCTAGAAACTATGAAACTATGAAACTATATTGCCATTATTTTTTCTCTACACTTCACATATTTTGCAGAAAAAATACCTTAGAAATGATTTAGAGTTTGCATTATATATACATATATGTCTGGGTGAATATGTGTATATATATATAACACAGTCTAATATACATGTACACATTAATATATCAACATACTAGTGGGACTCTCTGTACTTGTGGGCATCCTCTTTATGTGCTCAAAGAAATAAATAAGTAGCAAAGAGCATCACATATTCAGTCATACCTATATCATATACACAATGATATACCCTGGAAAATCCTCCACATCAAATGAGAAGATCACCATACAAATGCCAGCATCCTTGCTGAAGCCAATGTTACCAGCACTGAGTCAGTGATCCTCAAGCACCAGCTTTGTTGGATGAGACATTGTATGTGCATTTCTCATCCTCCACTCTCAAAGCAAGTGTTCTACTCCCAGCTTAGTAATGGCTTGAGATTTCACAGTGGCCATAGGAAACTCCAGAAGGACACATTGAAGGCATACGTCAAAAAATGGGTGCTGACACTGAGTTGGGAGGAACTGGTTACCAACTGGCTCCAATGGCCCTGCAACCCCAACCAAATGCCAACCCATTTAGAGGTAAAGCACCTTGGCCTTGAAGCAGAAAAGAGGAAGTAGAGAACAGAAAAGGAAAGGAATTCCAGCCTGCATCCTACTCTCTCCTGGGAAAAAACTTGCAATTTCTGTGGACAGATCTGTGGCTCAAGGATTGGACTCTTAAGTCATCTCAAGAGTCATCAATGAGCCATGGTAGAAATAATCCTTAATTTGAGGGATTGCCAACAACAATGATACACAAGTGGCATATTCTTCCCTTAATTCGGGGCCTGTTCTTTAGATGTTAATAGAAGCTTCAGCATGGCTAATGAGAAAACACTCAGCCAAAAACCAGTTCTGTTGCTTTTCGGTTGTCAACTCATGTTGGCTGAGATGGGACATCACATGTGCAGCAGTGTTAGAATTATGTCTAAAATAACCTTCAGGTTCCTAAAAGTGGGAGGAAGAGTTTTGTCATCAAACAATGGCAGACCTAGGGCCTGAAGATTTTGATGTCATCTACAAGTCAGAATAGACTTAACAAGGTACTTTAACAAAATGACAAAGTTTTGAGGTTCAACAAGGCCAAGTGAAAAGTCCTGCACTTAGAAAGGAAGAATCTCATGCACTGCTGCAGGCTTGGGACCAACTGGCTAAGTGGCAACTCTGCAGAAAAGGACATGGGGGTTACAGTGGACAATAAGTTGGATATGAGTCAACAGTGTGCCTTTGTTGCCAAGAAGACTAACAGCATACTGAGCTGCATTAGTAAGAGCGTTGCCAGCAGATCGAGGGAAGTAATTATTCTGCTCTATTTTGTACTGGTGAGGCCACACCTGAAGTACGGTGTTCAGTTTTGGGCCCCCTACTGCAGAACGGATGTGGACAAGTTGGAGAGTGTCCAGTGGAGGGCAACAAAAATGGTTAGGAAGCTGGAGCACATGACTTATGAGGAGAGGCTGAGGTACCTGGGCTTATTTAGTCTGCAGAAGAGAAGAGTGAGAGGAGACTTGATAGCAGCCTTTAACTGTCTAAAGGGGGGTCCAAAGAGGATGGAGCTAAACTGTTCTCAGTGGTGGCAGATAACAGAACAAGGAGCAGTGGTCTCAAGTTGCAGCAAGGGAAGTTTAGGTTGGATATTGGCAAAAACTTTCTCATTAGGAGGGTGGTGAAGCACCAGAACATATTACCTAGAGTGGCGGTGGAAACATCCTTGGAGGTTTTTAGGGCCTGGCTCAACAAAACTCTGGCTGGAATGATATTGGGGCTGGTCCTGCTTTGAGCAGGGATTGGACTAGATGACCTCCTGAGGTCCCTTCCAACCCTAATTTTCTATGCTTCTATGAATTTGTATGATTCTATGAAAACAAAGGTGTTATGCATTATCCATCTCCATTTCTGCTGCTCTCTCTTCATGTCTCCTTTCTTTATTCCATGTTTTATCTCTAACTCTTCCCCACTGCTGAGTATTTGCCTCTTCTACAGAAATCTGATGTTTCATCTTCATTTACATTTCCTTTTTACACCAAACCATTACTGGGTGCAGGCTTCTACAGAACTTCCCCAGGCTTTGGAATGAAGCTTTGGCATTTTTGTTGTTAGCGGAATTAAAAAGCCTGTGAATATTGCTGTATTTGTACACCAACTGTGGTGAAGTAAAAATTTGTTTCACCTCATCACTTAATGAGAGAAAGGAGTGCTGGAAATTCCAAACAAGCTCCAGCATAAATCTGGTCCTAATATGCTCAATCTAATTTCCGGTATAATCATACCAGAAAATCACAAATAAGTGTGAGAAATGATAGCAATCCAATAGAGCCGTTCGTTATTTTCTTCAGTGTACTGCTATTTTTTTTCCTCCACTATTATTTGAAGTTTAATTGTTTTAAATGTCTCTGAGATCTCTGGATGACTTTTCCCTGGTTTTCTTATGTCAGCTTTTTATGTTTAATTGGTCTCACAATTTTTTGCACAAAGCATTGTTTGTTTAAGACCAGAAAACACAACAGAATGATTAAATATTGTGCTAACAGTTAAAATATCTGGATTCTATTTTCAGCCTGCCATGGTCTTGCTGTGTGACCTTGAACAAGTCATGTAAGTTCTATATCCATCAGCTTCCCCATCTATAAAATCAGGTTAATAATTCTTACCTTCCTCACACTATGCTTTAAGAAAGACATGGACAAATTAAAAAGAGCCCAGAGGACAGAAACAAAAATGACTAGAGATCTTGAAAACTTAGCCTCTAAAGCCAGGCTGGAAAAGTTGGGATTATTTAGTCCAGAGAAGAGAATGTTTCAGGCCATTTGGTAACAATCTTCAAATACAAAAACAGGTTATCACAAGGAGATGATCAATTGCTTTATGTGTATGCAGAGGGCAAGACAAGAAGTAAAGGGCTTAAATTTCAGTAAGGGAAATTTAGGCTGGGTATTAGGAAACAACTTTTTAACTATAAAGGTATTGAGCATTGAAACAGATTACCTGGAGAGGCTGCTGAATATCTGTCACTGGAAGTTTAAGCATACATTAGAAAGACATTTATCTGGGACAGTGCCATATCTAGAGCAAGATGAATTGGTCAGTCACCCTGGGCACTGACATGAGGTGAAGGTGGGGCAAAAAGGTGGCTGCCACCAGGAGCTGAGCAAGCATGATTGCAATCATATGGCAATGGGATGTCACCACGGTCTGTCCCTATGCCCCAGGTGCTCAGCCTTGTCCCTTGGCTGCTGATCTTGGATAGTTTAAACAAGCATGATCCTCCCCTGAGCAGAGGGTTGAACTAGATGACCTCCTGAGATTCCTCCCAGCCTTACTATTTGATGATTCTATGTTTGTAATGTGCATTGAGGCATTGGATAAAAATGCTAATGCAATAAAAACAAAATACAAAGTATTCTTATAATCTAAAATAAATCCTTCATGTTTCCTTTTAGAGCAAGAATAAATACATACATTGGCTATTAATTATAGTTATAATGTTGAAGTTTTATATACATATTTTCATATCAAGACAGTGCTTGATCAGGCTGCTGCTTGGTATCAGGAAAAGCTGTACGTTTCTCAACCACAAACAGCTATTTCATTTTCATAGCATATGAAAATGGCAGCTATGACATACTTTTACTTCTAGGTCACCATTGGTTGTGACAGGCTGGTGATGGTTAAAAGGGGATACAGAAATGCTAGGCCATCATTGTAAATTTAAAGATGTGTCAAAAAGTCCCTAAAGTACAGAACATGGACTTCTGTCTACTAGACAAATGTGTACACACATATCTACCTTAGTTTTTTTGTACCACTACTTCACCACTGAAACTATGGCCAACATTTTTAAAGGTATCTGTGGGAGTTAGGCGCCTAAGAACCTTTACAAATCTGGGTCTGAGTGCTTTCCATGGAACTCTCAGCCAGTCAGTGTAACATACCCTCATGCGAGTCTAGCTACCAGCTCACGTTTGACATGGTTAAAATAAGGTTCTAACTCTCCCTATCTCCACAAGTCTCCTTTGATATCTCTAGTCTTAAACACTTTGTACAAAACTGTACACCATCAACCTGACTGTCATTCAGATGTCACCTTTATTTCAGAACTCTACCTAGCCAAGCTATGTCTAAACTTTGCAGATTCCTTCTGTATCACCTCTCTAGACATCTGCACAACTAAAACTCACATACAGGCTCTCATTATCCTGCATCTTAATTGCCATAGCATCCTTTTCTCTCAATCCTCCTGCTGCAAAGATCATTTTCCTAATCCATCCCACTGACCGTGTCAAGCATCTCTGTGCCCCTCTTCCATAGGCTCCACCCTGTCTGTATCCATATTATATTTCTTGTCTCATATTGTTGGCTCTTTGGACCAGGAACCATCTTTTTGTCCTGTGTTTGTACAGCACTTAGCACTGTAGCACAGTAGCGCCTTGGTTCCCGAGTAAGGCAGCTAGGCTCTGTGGTAACAGGTTATAAATACAGATAACTATAAAATAGATAGGCAATAGTAAATTCTTAGTGGATATAACAGAGTATCTTGTTCTTATAAGTTATAGAAAACTCTACCCTGGAAAAGATTTTTAATCACAAATAACTTATTTTATTTATATAAACTAAATTAATATTTATATGTGATGTTTATTTTTCTTTATTTTTAAAGCAGCCCTCAGAATTGTGACTGAAATTACAGTAGTGAACTACAGTCCATTTGAGGGACCAATAGCCCAATACATCTTGGCATTAGCTGATCCCACCACTTTAGCTTTCTCTTGACTTTATATGCATAAGTAGAATTTGCTGAACATCCCAGCTGGAGATGGGACCTCCCACAGCAAAGGTAAAGAACATCCCATTTTAGAAGCACACAGCCAATGTTCAAGGAAGGCTCAATTCCTGAGGCTACCCAATATATGGGGCACCACTCAGGGCTTCTGAGTTAAAGTGGGGCTGGGAGGTCACTCTTGCTGGCTCTCTGCACTGGGATTTCATAGATTTTAAGAGTTGGAAGAGGCCTCAGTAGATCATGGAGTCCAACCCTCTGCCCTGGGCAGGAAAGAGCACTGGGGTCAGATGAGTGTTAGTCCAGTCTCTTCTTAAAGACCTCCAAAGTAAGGGAGAGCACCACCTCACTTGGAAGCTTATTCCAGATTCTGGTAACCTTACCGTGAAGTTCTTCTTAATGTCTAGTCTATATCTGCTCTCTGCCAGTTTGTGGCCAAGGGCAGATGAACTTCATATTTCATGACTAGCAGTCCCTCTGGGAGAGGCACACTCTTGTGTAACAGCACCACCTTGGCCTGGATTTCACAGCTAGCCACCCCACCCTATACCTTTCTGGCTAGGGAGCTGGGGTAAGGCCCTCTGCCCTCAACGGGACCATGAATGGGGGCACTTGAGATCTGCTGGGGGGGAGGGGGGCACTGGCAAATGCTCATGCCCCTTAACTTGCTGCAGCAAAGTGTCTTTTGCCTCAAAGCCTCCCTTACTGGGAGGGCTCCTTTTCCCACATGCAGACACCCAGCAGGGAGCCTTCGACACAGGAGGGAGAAGAAGCTGGAGTGACATGCTGTGGACAGTGGGTGGCACTCAGAGAATCACACTGAGTGGTCTTGCTGGCAGTTGGAGGGCTCAGTCCACCCCTGCCCTGCTGCCCCTCGCTTCCCCCTCTGGGACTTGGCTCAGCTGCTGCTGGCTGCCCCGATGCTCCCTGCAACTGCCCCATTGACCCTCTTGCCCCCAAGCCTCTCCCTCGCAGCTCGGTGCCTCCTGAGTCTGCCCTGCTGCCCCATCAGGATGTGCCCCAGCCCTACTGCTTCTGAGGGTGCCGCTGGCTGCCCCTCCTCTCGCCTCGCCTGCCGGGCTTGGACCTTTGTGAATTCCCAGATGGGATCGTCAGCGGGAAACTCCCCGGCTCTTCAGAAGACGAAGAAGACGCGACCACCCAGGTTTCAGGCTCAGGACTGGAGCTGATGTGAGCCGAGCCGTGCCGGGAGGTTACTCGCCCCCAGCAGAGCGCCCCCGCCCCC
>NW_017729024.1:126125965-126128828 GCF_001723915.1 Gavialis gangeticus
CTGATGTGAGCCGAGCCGTGCCGGGAGGTTACTCGCCCCCAGCAGAGCGCCCCCGCCCCCGCCCCCGGAACCGGCCCCGCCCTCGCTCGTGTGGAAGGTGCTGGTGATTGACACGCTCCCTGGGGAGCGGCTCCGTCCCGTGGCTGAGGGCAGCGCCGGCAGGGCAGCCCCTCGCATTCAGGACACCCAGTCAGAGCAGAGCCCTGGCATCTATCAAAATCCTGCCCGGCTCTTGCATGTGCAATAACATTTAATTGCTCCCCCCTCCATCTCAGCTGATATTCCCCAAGCAGGCAGGAATGGCTGTAACACCCGACGTGACTCGGACCTGATACACTTTATAATCCGGTAGAGATCGAGGCAGAGGCGTCATACATTTGCCATTGCTATTAAACTGTTGCTCAGCTTCGATGTTATCTAAAATACGAACTCCGAGAAATGGCAGCTCCGTTCCTCACTGGAGGGGATACACCAGTATGTTTCTTATTTTTATTTGCCTTATAGTCTGTTAAATTGACTAATAAAGTCAACACAGAGTTCTCTGTGTGGCTTCAAAAAACTCAGTAATTTTGTTAGAAAACGTTGAAATCTAACCCCAAAGTATTCAGCCCAAATATTTAGTTAAAGTAACCCTGTGGGTTAATAAACTAAACAAAGGCAAACCGTGCAAAACTGCAGCAATGAAAACCAGGCTAAATAAACGAAGGAAAGTTTATAAGAACCCTTTAGTTGGAAAAAAACAGCGAAGGAAAACGGCATGAAAGTTTAATATGAAGCATGTGATAGGCAGGGGCTCGTTTTACAGGTACAGAGGATTGCCTCGGATATTCGCTGTCAGCCAGCACCATTTTTTAATGTCGGATTAATCTGCACGTCTATCGAAACGTGCAAATTATCCTATCCTATCCTATCCTATCCTATCGATAGGATTGTTGGTCAAGAAGCCAAAAGACCAATTTCAGGTGGGTTAAAAAACAAAACAAAACAAATTTTCCTGGTATCGTTGTCGTGACATCGTTCATTTCTGTGCTTGACTTATTTGGCTCTTTCGGTTCGAGTAATGTGGTTGCAAAATATTTACCTTTCACACAAGAATCTGGATTATTTTGATTAGAGATCGCTGCCATCTTGCAAATGTTTGTTTATATGCGGAAGTGAAGCACCACCTAAAATGCCTCTCCTTTACACCCCCCGCTTTTAAATGTGCTAAGATTAGAAAACCATAGTTTAAGTAGCCGGATCAAATAAGGCTATTATTAAAAGTCCGTCAAAGTTCGCCATGCAACATTATACGGAACTGTCTCCACTACCCCGACGGGTTGGTAATGATGATGAACATTATTATTCTGCAGTTTAGTACAAAAGAAACCTTCACTAGCATTGTTTTTTCGACTAAATAGAGGGCATGGGATTGGTGACATGTTTTCCTCTATGGAATAATAGGCTTCCAAAATTATTTTCTTTTGCATTATAACCCCAAGAAGAAGCCGGGGAGGAGGACAGCACTGGAAAAACAAACCCAAAAATAACAAGAGATTGTTTAAACTTCTCTTAGTTGCTTTTCCTTTTCAAGAAAAGCTGAATAAACAGCCCCGGCCCCGCCTGACATTGCAGAGAGCAGGTTTACAATGAAAGAGGAGGACAAGGGGAAAAAGGGGGTTTCCTTCTTCGCCTTCTTCTCCAAGCACTTAACTTTCCCCTTTTCAGAAAGCAGCTGAATGCAACCCCGAGTGTACTTTATTTACCACGTACAGAGGAAACAAGTCCAATTTAAAATGAATCTTCAGTCCTGCTGGGAATAGGTGGGACAAACATTGGGGCAGCTTTTTTTTTTATCTCTAATTCTTTTTTGTTTTCCTCCTTTTTTTAAAAATTCCATTGCTTAACCATCACCCCGTTGAGCTGGGGGAGAGGGGAATGGTCCACTGGGATGACGAGCCCGGATGAAATGATTTTCTTCAAAAAGATCGCCTAAGCGAGTGGGGCAACAAAGCTTTACAAGGGGTAGGGGGAAGAAGCTGAGCAAAATACAACACATTTATCTATCAATTGCTAGACAAGACAAAGAAGGCTTAACAACAGTTTGAAAAGAGTGGCCTGTGAATGGTTACTATTCAATTTGTATTTTATTCCCCGCTGGTCATGGAATTGAGATCAGAAGAAAAAGTGAAAACACATGGCTGAGGTCAGGAGGATCAGAGAACCACCACATACAGCAAAGGGAAGGAAAAGCAATGGGAACTTGTGTGAAGAAATGGATTATATAAACAGAGCTTACCATCGCCTGCGCCCCATTATGTTATAATTTACACTGCATGGGAGCGGGAAGCGGAGGGCCCGGCGAGGTTCCCGCGCGGCTCTGCCCCGCGCCTCACGCCAATCACGCCCGCGCGACGCTGCCAGACGTGCTCGGGGTCCGGCTCCGACGTGTTTATTTGAAGGCTCGCAGGGAAACGCTGACCTCACCACCCAGTAACGCCGGCCAAGGTGGCCCGGCCTTTGAAGCGCGCGGCGGCGGGACACCTTTCTAATCACATAATCGCTCGGAAAGTGTAATGATGCAATAAACGCGGGTTCAGCTGGAAGCACCCAGTACATTAAAAATAGTTTCTTTCTTATAAAAAAAATCTACCCCCCCCCCGGGTCACGGGGCCGGGGGCATGACTCGGAGCGACCGCGCTGGTTTTCTCTTTGTCCAGGGGCTGGAGGCGGCCGGGCTCACCCCCTAGACCCGGGTTTCAGCGGGGGCAGCTCTGGGCCGGCCGCGTCCCCTCGGCCCGTAGCGCTGGGAGCCCCGGCGGCCTCGCCCTCCCGGGCGGGACGAGCCGGGCAGTCTGCGGGACTGCGCTGCCCTGCGCCCGGG
>NW_017729024.1:126128885-126138973 GCF_001723915.1 Gavialis gangeticus
CCTGGTCTGGCCGGTCTCCAGCCGCCAGCCTGGGTCGGTGCAGCGGGGCTGGGCTGGGGGGGCACCCCGCTCCCCTGCCCCGACGCCGGCCCAGCCCCGAGGGAGCCCCCGGGGCAAGGACGGGCCCCGGCTCCTGCTGCGGCTTTGCCTCGGGATTGGGGGCGGCCAGAAAGCGGCGCCCGCTGGGCCTGAGAGCGAGCCACGTCCTCGCCGGCGGGGCCTGGTCCGGGCGGCCCTGGAGCCTCTGCACGCAGGCGCCCGCGCCCCCAGGTCTTCCCAGCGCTCAGGTGCTCGCCTGGCTTCAAGGAGCAGGGGCCTCCTCAGGCCCCCCCAGCTTGGCCATTGCAGGCACTGGCTCAACAGTGCCCTGGCACCTTCGCTCACCGCCCTGGGGACTGCCCCAGCCTGCTATAGCCCACATACCCGTTGCCCCGAGGGACACAGCTTCAGCCAAAGCCAAGCTCCCTGCGCACTGGGCACTCGGATCCAGCCCCTTTTCTTTCCAGGATGGCAGTACCAGATGGAGTCGATGGGTGAGGCCGGGCCATTGCTCGCCCTTGTGCCTTGAAGACCAGAGGAAACTATCACCCGCCTCCCAATGGGCCCCCAGATTGCAGAGCTGAAGACTATTTGCTTCTCTTTCCCAGATGTTTCAATCCAGGCTGTTAGTCAGAACCCTCTCCTGGTGGCCGAAGTGCTGCTGTACAGGGAGAGAGATGGGATCCAAACCAGACTGTGTGATGGCCCCGTTGATACCTCTCTGGAGGGACTCAGGAGAGACTAGGAAGCAGTTCTGAGGAGAGTTGTGTGCGCTCCTTATATACGGTGGACACCACTGAGAGGGCTTGCCATGCTGCTCACCAGATCAAGTTTCGGAGGCTGTTTCTACCAGTTCCCCCAAGTACATTGCTATAATTTAATTGAGAGGTTTCAAAGGCAAGATGACTAGGGGGAGGGGATCTACATCTGAGGGCTTGCCAAAAGTGGAATTTTAAACTGATTTAGTTAAATCAATTCAAAAGGCTAAGTTGGAGGCTTCTTTTGGTTTAATTCAGGCTTACATAATTTTAGCTTAACGTTTATTGGATTTCAGTTTAACTTACAAGGAAATAAGCTACTTTGAAATCAAAGTAAGTGTCCACCCACACTTCTGCACTTGTTTAACTAAAAACAGTTTTAAAACCACCTTAAGTTGAGCAGTACAACTTACTGATGCAGACAAGGTCATGTAGCCAGATATAGATGAAAAAGACTTTTGTGACTACTCTTGAAGTGCTTTTGTTACTGACCTACAAGATCTCTTTTTCTTTCTTTTGCTTGTTTCTTTGGACTGAACTTCAGCACAACCAGCTTTCATCCCAGCCCTATGACTGCTAGTGATGGGGAAGCTGGTGTTTTGGTCTGAAGTAGATACAGAGATGGCTGTAATCTGCATATAGTATTGCAGCCCAGATAATCTCACCTTCAAGGGCTGTGCATACATTTTGAGCAAGAAGTATAAGAAAAAAGTAAAGTGTACCTGCAGTGTAAGAGCAGATGAGTAATTTACCCAAGACAGTCAACAAAGCCTCATGCTCATTTTGTATCAAGCATGGCAACAGATCTTAGATGTAAAAGAGCTAGCAAGACCACAAAAGGGATGAAGGTATGAGATTGGGAAAAAGCTTGGCCATGTCAAGAAGTGGTTTCTTGAGCAGGGGTCTAACAAAGATTCTTCTGAGGAAAGCTGGGGCCCTCAGCACCTGGCAGTGGCCACATGGGGGCCTGCAGGGGTATGGGTTGGCAGAGGTCAACCTGGAACTTCCCTTATGGAGTAGTACCAGCCCCAGGAAAGGGGAGGCATTGGCTTAGACACTGGACTACGCTGCTTCCTTCTATTGTAGCCAAGAAAGTCTCATCGGAGACTCGCCTAACCCTTGCTTCCACAACAGGAACCTGACTACCCTGCAGATGCTGGATGCCAGGAACCTGTAAAGGCCTCACAGGGGTTCATAGTACCCGTGGCCCCAAATCACCCACAGTGGTCAGCCCAATACAGGCCTGTCTTGTAAATCAGGCTTGCAACTAGGGGCGAACCTCAAAGAGCCTTAGCTGCCTAAGGAGAAGGCGGATGCACACTGAAAGTCTGAAACTAGTCCGGTGAATAAACAATGGGCATGATTATTTACATTGGCAACACATAGGGGGTGCATGTGGACCCCCTGAGCTTGACAGTACACCCCCTGCAAAAAAAGCCACCGACACTGCTGGTGGTGCCTGCGGGCGGTCACCACTTACCCCCCTTAACCACTGACACCACCAGTGGTGTCTGCGGGTAGTCCCCAATTGCCACTGGCCGTCACCAATGCTGCTGACAGTGTCTGCAGGTGGTCACTGACTGCCAGTCAGTGCTTGCCACCGCTCTTCCCTCCAGCCACCTACAGTGCTGCAGCCACTTGCAGGAGCTCACCACTTGCTGCCACCATGCTCCTGCCGCCAACAGTACTGCTGCCGCCTGTGGGAGCTCACTGTGCCCTCCCGGCCTGCAGGGGCACACAGCGTTCATGATTATTTCTGTTATATTGATTTATTAATTTCTGTGCAGTGTGGATGTCATTGATGGTAGACTGTTGCCAGAGTAACAGGGCTCAACCAGCTCATGTTGGTTCCAGATCATTCTATTTTTCTTCCCATGTTGGACCTTTCTCCCATCATGTGAAGGCAGGTGCCTAGGGAACCAGACCTCTACCCCAATACTAACACAGGAACACCCAAGTGGAAAGGGGTGGGGTATAGGGGAGGCAGAGCCCTACAGAAGATGCCTGGACACTGAGACCTGCTCCCATCTCAGTGTGCCCCACTACAGTCAGGTGCCACCTCCTGTTATCCTTTTCATTAACAGCAAGTCATGGCAGGTGGGATATAGATAAGGGGACTAAACACCAACTGAGAGTGTGGTACCAGGGCCCCACCTCAGTGTGACCCTTTGGCCCAGGTCCCACTACACCCACCAAGAAGCAGCACTCACTTTCTGGATGCCTATAGCCACCAAGAAGTTCACCTGGAGGTGAACTTAGATTTTTGACTAGAGCGGGACCCTTTCCAGAGACCAGGACATGTACTTATCTGGTTTGTTTGCTTTCAAGCCTGATGGACAGCAATGAGAGCATCCTTGGAAGTGCATAGTGTTGGATAGTGCCTAATTTTCTTTGAACTCAATAAATTTTTTGAACTAAATAATAATTGTTCCATTATTAATATGACTAGAATGAGATAAAGATCTCCCCAGACATGATAAAATAAACAGTTCATCATAGAAACACATTTTATGATGCCAAGTATGTTATAAAATATACCCAACAATCAGCTTCTTTCTTTCAGAGTGTCTCCATGGATCCAGAGCTGAGAATGGCTAAAAGTCTGGTTCTAATCAGTACTATCAGCTCATTTTGAATAAAACTGAAGAATAAAAGTTCAACAAAAAACATTAGTGCTATCAAGTTTTTTAGTACAAGAAGTGGCCTTTTGGTTGCGCAGAGAATCTGGTTTGCCAGGTTTGATGCCTCCTTCTTGCTGTAGAGTGTCTTTAGAAGAGCAGGGGATGCCCCACTGATCCAGCAGCTATGCAGTGTGATTCTGTACTGGGGATCAAAATTTAGATCGTTCTCAGAATTCACAAGATGACAGAATAAAGAGTTAACATCTCAGATTGCCCTTCAGTGATGATGGTTTGCTCTGGAAAAAGGAATCCTCCCCTGAAGGGAGAGTGTTTTCATGTTTTGGGTTGTTGAGCATTGACCAGCATTGACTTGCCTTACCAGAGACTAACAGGACCTTACCAGGACCTAGCACCACATTTCTCACTTTTTCCTACATTCTTCTGTGTCAGTCAGATTCTCCTCTCTGGAACTAGACAGTTTATGCTCCAAGTCAGAATTAGACAGTGACAATCAGTACTGTCTGCTGCAGTCCTTTAATTTCTTATTGGTCTAGAGTAGCTCTTGGTGTGGTCCAATTAACATTAGTTTAAGAATGAAAGGATATAATGAGTTTCTGCTCCTGCTTAACAGCATTATTGTTTCCCCAATGTTGGCAGCCACTGGCATACTGACCTAGATACACACAGTTGGCATAGCTATGCTTTGTTCTCTGCAAGCATCTCTCCTGCCTTGGTGTGATTCACTACTTTACTACAAACAGCTAATGGCCTTGGACATATGTCACAATAGTGTGGAATAAATTTCTAATCCAAGGACAGACTCTGACTTTGAGGCTGACCAACAGCTGTCAATACTGAGATCTGTTTTTCTTAGCTCATTCTGTGCTGGTCCTGGGAGCATGATATGGCCTTTGTGGACGTTTAGCTTGTATCAGTACTATCACTACCTCTGTTTTTGATTTAAAGCAAAGGCTTCTTAGAATCTGTTGTCTGTGACAATGATATCTGCTTGCTCTTCAGAAACAGACAAAATTATCCTCTTGTCAGGAATTTCCAAACATCTTTGTTCTCCATTTCAGAGGAATATACCAAGTCTGTAAAATCAATATAAATAATTATTGTTATCTTACAGATAACAGTATTTATTTCACAGTGATCTATCACACAACAGAACTAAGTCATAATACAGAACAAAAAGTGACAATAAATGCATTTAACATAATGAAAGCCAAGGATTTTTTGTGATATCTTTTATTAAACCAACTGATAGTTGAGAGAACTGCTGGGCAAGCTTTCAAGCATCAAGTGCCTTTCCTCAAGTCTGACATAGCCGCGTTTCATGATGTTTTGGAACTATATCTGTATAATAATAATACTGATTAATATTTCCCTTGGCAAAGTGCTCTGGGCAATGGAAAATAATGCAACAGAAAAGTTCAGAACATTATGTAAAAAATATTCTTAAAAAATTGAATGAAAAGAACAAGTACAGAAGGCCAAAAAAGGAACAAAGAGAATGAAGAAGAGTTATCAATATGGGTCAAACAGGGGTCATTGTGGAAAACCCTTTGGAGGAAAAGAATCTTTAGATGTCCATAAAAAAACATGGTGAGCCTGAAGAGCAAGTCCCATGCCCAACAGGTGATGATCAGCATTTAAAATTATGGAGCTCTTAACAAATTTGCAAGAGTCTTGTAACTTTATATGGCTTGGAAGCCTGTTACAGGAAAGAAAGAAAGAAAGCCAAGAACACTGTTCTCCCTCAGAAAATCAGAAGGCTTGAGGATCTGGGGCTCAGAGCATTTCTGTCCTTTGTAGCAGGATGGTCTCTGGGAAGGACACTTGACTACAGGATCCAGACACTTCCCTGCTAGTCTGAGAAACATAGCCACCAACAATTCCAGCCCCAACAAATCACTTGTCTAGTTGTTCCACAAATATCTTTGAACTTTCTTCCATATGACTGCTTCTGCGTGGACCTTGCCCCACCCCAGATTGATCCATAAGGCTTCTATGACGTTCTCCTTTAATCCCTTCTTAAAACCCAGTGCCATCACTAACTCTATAATAATCTGAGGCAAAACAGCATTTATTTATATAATTGTACACATATGTAATTACAAATGCAAAACAAATGTATTTCTATGTAGAAAAACATGACTTCTTCACCCTCTCCTTTTTGTAAGTTGCTTATCTATTTAGTCTAGAAGCTCTATAGCTGAGGAACTACACTTATATTTATCTTTGTACCGTACTTAGCAAAAAGGTTTCCAAGCCCATCCACTGGTAGCTCACAGTCTGTCTGTCTGTGGAGAGCTGGCCATTCACATGGTGTTGGCTCTCTTCCTTTCCAGCTGCTAATCATACTAAAAGAAGCTAAAATATGTTAAATAATTTCCTAATATTACTTTTCATGTAAACAATTGTTGTAGTTCCCACAGAGATGTTACAAGACCTGAAACAGAAGGGGGGATGGCCTATGTGATTAGGGACAGCAGTGTTATTAGTCTACAAGCTAATCTCTGAAAAAAAACTGAGGACCTTTGGCCTGACATAGTAAAACCCTGTTTTTGGCTGGCATCTCTGCATACTTTAATGATAGAAATATTTTTAAAAAACCCAAAAGGCCCAGTGTTTGGAGCTGCTATGGCCTCTTTGCCCAGCTCCATCAGAACAAAGGGGCCAGATGGTGGTTGACTGCAAAGGGGAACCACTTGGGGGTACAGAAACATTGTACAAGCTCTTCCCCCTTCCCCTTCACAATCTCAGAGCAGAGTAGGGTGACTTGAAGAGCACCCCCTCCTCCAGTTCTGACCAGTTGCTGATGTGGCACCTCAGGACCCCAGCCAGCTGGGTGCACATTACAGACTAGAAGAGACAGTAAAACTAACATTTGTTATTCTTCTAACAACATACTGCTTTTATTTTTATTAGGCTGGCTGATGCGGCTCCTTTTAAGTTGCTCAAGCAACTACAAAATGTTAGAATTTTCACAAAAAAGGAAGATTTCAGTGGTTTGGGGATAGTATTAAGTTAACAGACCTAGCAAGAGAAGCGAAACAGAGCTGGATCTGTTCAAAAGGTCTTAAGTTTTGCTTCCATAGAAAGCACTGGATCCATACAATGAACAGCCATAGGCCCTAACACTGTGTGTTCCCTTCTTCAGGTTCTAAAGAATAATGCTTTGTAACAAAGAACATGGATGTAGCTGGAAACTGATTTCTGTCCACTATTATGAGCTATTGTGTGTTTATAGAATTCCTAAATTTCCTCTTCCTTCTTTTCTTACGCTGTTGGAAGACATACAAGCCTATTAATTATTAAACTATTTTGAATTCACCTGGAATGGTTCAGTAGTGTAACTGGAAAATCAAGTACTATTTTGAACATGTGTACTGCATCAGTGTTAAGTGTGGACACTAAGCCCATGAACATGGATGTTTGGTTCCCCAGAGACAGCTAGCAGCGGTGAACCTTGTACTGCCACTGGTTGTCCCCAGGGAATACATGTGCCATGTGCCCTGTGGTGTGTGGCAGGTTACCTTGGGTGAGCTAGAGGAGGCTGGGGCCAGCACTGTCCTGGCCCCTGCAGCCTCACCTGAGGTCCTGCGGGCCTCCTGGGGCTGTAGCAGCAGCGATCCTGCCTCTTGGAGCCTGGCCAGCAGCCAGAGTCTGGCTCCAGCCAGCCAGGCTCCAGTTTTGAGCAGTACACACTACCCCCTCATGTGCCACTGCTTTTTAAAAAAAAAAAAACAGGTTTTTTTGACTCCTGGATATCCAGGGGTAAAAAAACAACAACCCTATGCTGCACTCTTGTAGCACAGAGAACAGCTGAACATACAGTCTGTAGTGCTACAGACGTGTCTGCGGTGTCACATACAACACAGCCACGCTCGTCCAGACGCGGCCTAAGTGTTCTATGACATGGGTCTGGTCAGTGCTTCAGGCACAATGCATTGCTCCTCACCACCCCCACCCCCCACATACACATCAGAGCAAGCAATTGCAGCAGTACGTATCTAGAACCCTACTGGTTCCATTTTTTCCCTTTTGCTGGCACATTTTACCAATGAGCTAGCTCCCTTGCACTTCTTGTTCAATAAAAGCTCTTTCTAACAATCAGCTATGTCTTCACTCCATACTTTACAACAGCCCATCATTATACTACCCCAATTCCTGGAAACCAATAAATGGGGGTGCAAGTAAGCACACTGTGGGCTTCAGTCATTTGTATGCTATCAAAGTTTACTGAACTCCTGTTTAGGAAAAAGGGAAAACAGAAAAATGACAACCACTGCAGCCATAGGTCACCCACACCTTCGGACTTCCAAAGCATGGGTGAAAGCACTACTGCCCTGCCTCCAGATCAATGGATCCTTCAGATTCCAGACCTGAGAATTTACCAATCTGGGTGTCAGTTTGGTTTCTCATGACAAAATTTATACTTTTTCCCATTTGTTAAGTATACATATAGATATAAATATAAGTATAAATAATATTATAGTAATTATAAATATATAGCTGTTATAAATATATAGGTATAAACTATATAACAGCATGTAGTACATTCTATATTATTTTATATATTATAGCAATGTATTACTATATATTATATATTGTCATATTACATATTATTATATTACTTATAATGAATTATAACAGTATTAATAAATATATAATATATAAATACATATATAAATTATAAGTATATAGCTATACTTATAACTATATGTCATTATAGTTATAAATATTATAAAATTAAAATTATATATATAAACTGACATTAGAAGAACAGTAAGGTTGCAAAGTATAAATAAATACATAAATAAATAAATGAAATTAGTGCATAAGCTTCCAAACCAGAGGCCCCACATGGTTGCCTAACAGGAAATCCAATGAGCAAAACAACTTATACTACCCCCACAAGATGACTTACCACTTTAAAAAAAAGAAATCTGAAAGTCCTCAGCTAGGGAAAACTCACAGAAACACCAAAAAAGAAACAGCAGGAACTCCACATAAGTTGATGAAAGTGAACAAAGGTATAAATAGAAAAAGTTACAATTGTCAAAGACCATTTTCACGACCTTTTGCCAAACAAACAGACTAACAAACAAAGGAGTGGACTGATTTGAGGGAGGAGAAATGGTATGTCTTATCAACCCTTGCTTTCCCCATGCCACTGTCCTTTATGTTCCTACTTTCTTCTCTGTGATCACCCATGTGCATAATTTATTGTTTTTAAATTTAATATTCTGTTTTATTACAACACATAACAGGAAAAAAATACCAAAGATACCTATTTAAATCAACAACCCACAACCCTCCTTCCCCCACAGCATAACATTCCTATTAAAGGTGAGAAAAAAGAATAGGAGTCACAGAACTATAGGACTGGAAGGGACTTCCAGGGCCATCTCATCCATCCCCTTGCACAGATGCAGGGTTTACATTGTTTCTAAACCACCCCAGATAAGTACCAAAAAAAAAAGTTTGGTGAGGCAAGGTCCTAAACATAATAGGCCTTACATGTCTAAGTCTGTTGGAGGGGCATAGCATATGGGCGTGGTCCTTGACATCCCGGTGACTTATGCCTATGCGTTGTTAGCCAGTGTCTCCCAGCCTTAAGTGATTAGACTCTGTCCACAACCCAATTTCTCACGTCACAACTTAACGGAACTTTTTCTTTGGGAGGTGTTCATCTGGCGAGAGTCTATCATTAAGGCATTAGGTTTGTTCCTAATGAGGCTACAACCTCCTCTTTCACCCCAACCTTACACCAACCAGCTGTTATCTTATTAGTCTGCACTGTCAGATATCTTCTCAATGAAAAAACCTAATTTGGCCTTCTCCATCAAATTGGCTCTTATACTCTTAATCTTGCTCACAGGTTATTTCATTGCCATCCTGCCTGTCTTCACTCTGCAAGGGAGTCACCTGCACCATTGAAGATGGTCATGAGGACATCCCAAGAGGCCAGACACAGGTAAGTATTTCCCACTCAGGGTTTGTAATCTTGACAGTGTTCCCTTTACTAGTTTTGAGTATGTGTGAGTCTCTCTATACTTTATCCTTCTCTTTTTTTTTTCTCTAGTTTTGGTCTTTGACTTGACCCACCACAGTGAGAATTTCCTCTCAAAAAAAATTAAAAAAAACAAAACAAGGGAATTCCTAATTTGATGGATCCTAACATGCGGTCTCTTTAAGCTGCCCCTTTTTCCCTGGTTTGCCTTCGTTCCTCCAGGGGCTCAGACTAATCTCTAAATTATGGGTATTAATACCCTCTTGGGTGTTACGTGTGCTTGCAGCAGCTCAAATAGAAGCAGTGCAAATTCGAGCCCAGGCTTTGTGCCACTTGGGGCAAAATAACCCTGCCTGGCACCTCCCTGACCTGCCGCCAGGGGGAGCTAGAGCCCAGGGCCAGCACCTGTCCTGTGCCCAGCAGTATAAAAAGCCACCCTGGCAAGTAGCTCAGGGCTACTAGCTCTCAGGAGCTTCTGGGGCCCAGCCAATTGGTACCTGTGGACACTACCCCTTGTGCCAGCTGGACTGCTGAAGCAGCCCTAACCTGTACCCTGCACCCTCTACCCACTGCAGCAGTCTGGCAGTGGGGGCTGCTGCCTGGCTGTGACCTGCTGTGCACCTGCCAGACCTGGATGGGGACTGCAGA
>NW_017729024.1:126143973-126144326 GCF_001723915.1 Gavialis gangeticus
AAATGGGAAAAAAGCCTCTGCTTACGTTAGAAGCAGGGGTGAGGGGTCTCCAGAGCCTCCTGGCAGAGCCCCCCAGGCAGCACAGGACAGCGGGGGGGCAGGAGGGCCTGGGCTGGGGCAGCTGGGGCTGTCACCCTGCCTCACACCGTGCCAGCAGGGCCCCAGTCAGCAGATGGCAGCTTTAACCGCCAGTAAGTGCTGGGTTTGTTTTTTTGTTTTTTTAAACTATGGGGTGGGGGTGCAGGGATCGGAGGGAATGGGGCCGGGCAGGCAGGGTTTGGTGGGGTTGGGGGAGCTGGTGGGGGAAGGGGCCGGGCAGAAAAGTCATCGGGAGATCTGGGGGGGCTGGAGGG
>NW_017729024.1:126144438-126144750 GCF_001723915.1 Gavialis gangeticus
AATGGGCAGGGCTGGAGGGGGTCCCCCCATGGTCCCCTCCTCCAGCCCCCCCCCGACCCCTTACCGGCACTGGAGCCTGGTGCTGAACACGCAGGCTGGCTGGCCACGCATTTCAGTACCTGGGCGAGGGGCCAATCACAGAAACACTCTGGCAGCCAGAGCGTCCCCCTGGAGGACCCAGCCTCCATTCCCGGACCGTGCCCTGCTCCACTTTTTTAAATTTTGATTTTTTTAGACCCCTGGGGTCTAATTTTCTCCCCGTGCTGCAAGTTTGCAGCATGGGAAACATTTTTTCATTCCTGCATGTGCCTC
>NW_017729024.1:126149750-126150059 GCF_001723915.1 Gavialis gangeticus
ATGTATATTTAGCTGCCCTCCCACAGGGGGTTTGGCACTCACACAAGCGCTATGGCCCCCCAACAGGGGTTATGGCCCCCCAACAGGGGAATTGGCCCCCACACAAGGGCTACAGACCCCCAACAGGGGCTGTGGCCCCCCAACAGGGACCAAATGGCCCCTGCAGGGGCTACCATGACCCTGCAAGGCCCACATGCCCCTCCTAGCCCCCCAATGCCTGCCGCACCCAGCCCCAACCCCCACTTGCACCCCCAGGCCCCCATGGATGTCCCCACAACCCCAGGCACCTTCACTTTAAAGAAGAAAAAA
>NW_017729024.1:126151302-126151783 GCF_001723915.1 Gavialis gangeticus
GGCCAATCACAGAAACACTCTGGCAGCCAGAGCGTCCCCCTGGAGGACCCAGCCTCCATTCCCGGACCGTGCCCTGCTCCACTTTTTTAAATTTTGATTTTTTTAGACCCCTGGGGTCTAATTTTCTCCCCGTGCTGCAAGTTTGCAGCATGGGAAACATTTTTTCATTCCTGCATGTGCCTCTTGCACCATCTCAAAGGGGTTTGAGACAGAGCAAAAGGCACATGCACGCTCGTCTAGACACACCCTTAGGAGTTAAACAGTCTCATAATCCCTGCAAGAAAATAATCAAAAGACAACTTCCCTGTCCGTTCGGGTCTCCTCTTTGCAGACCTTTAGCTCCCAGCATTTTATCTGTGCAGCAGTTGCCAGGTGTACTAAGTCCAAAACTCTATGAAATGGTATAACCTTCTTTTGGGGCTGCAGGATTATTTACTCATATACACATGTACCTTTTCCCCAAAAATCACCCCCCCCCCCA
>NW_017729024.1:126151844-126158842 GCF_001723915.1 Gavialis gangeticus
ATTCCCTTTTCCCCAAAAAACCCCCCCCCCCCCCAACTAGCATGCATGGCTTAAGCAAGGAAGCTGAATTTGCTGCCTAAAAAAAAAGTATCCCACTTCCTTGTGTATTTCTGCTCTACAAGGCAGCAGCAGTGGGGTTTCTATTTAGGCAACTGAAGGAATCAATTGACTTAATTGCTCATTATTCTTACTCCACAAGTGGGAAGTACCATCTTTCCTTTTTAATGGTCTTGATACTCCACTAATCAAGCTAACCTTTCTTCTGCCAATTTTGCTGTCCACTAGCTATTTCTGGTCTCTCCTCTCCTATTTCAGAGCCCTATGAACTGTTTTTAGCTCTTTTTAAAATCATAGGTCCACCCACATAGACCAGTCTTCAGCCACAGTTAGGGTTACATTTTTTGGTGAGCAGGAAAGGGAGGGTGAGTGAGCTGAAGATGCTCTGTGCATCCATAACTCTGGAAAAATCTTTTTTTCTCTTCATTCTGCCTTTCCAAAAACAAAATGTGTGTCTATTTGGGAGTATATTGAGCATCTTAACTGCAATGTTCTATAACTTAAGACCTTAATTTTGCCTACATTGGTTAACAATAAGTGTTGCCATCACTGGGAAAAAGAAGCAGCAGGCATTTTACTGTCTCCATGCTTCTATTCTGGGCAAAAAAATAAGCTTAAGACACACATACCACATGCCTCCCAACAAGACACATGCCTTGTTTTGGGGAAGGCAGAATGAAGAAGAAAGGATTCTTACAAGAGTTATGGCCACATAGAATAGATATGGAGCTTAATCTTCAGCTCAGTCTTCTCTTTTTTCTGCTCAGGCAAAGCTATAGTTTTGAATCTTTCACACCTGAATTGTCAGCAGCTGTGGACTACTCAGCCCAAAGTTGAAACTGTAGCTGCTGCTGAAGACCAGATACTGTGAAGGGACCTAGGGTTTAGAAAGGAGCTGAAAACCAGCTTGCAGAAAAAGAGAGACCAGGAGTTGCTAACAGACAGGGGTCAGGAAGGAATTTTACCCAGTAGTGAATATGCTGGTGGAGTCAATCCTTCCATTATTAAATTACATGTCTCTTCTCAGAGCTTAATTCTCCAATACTAACCACACAGTCTAGCACTGAGGGTTACTGCTGTAAACACTCCATGGGGCAACCCTAAAGCAACAGAAGTTTATGATTTGGGTATATCAGGGTCACTAGATGTTTTCAACTGTTCACCTTTTGTGGGAACTCCAGTACTCAAATATTCATTAGGAATACTTGATGGAGACAATGTGTTGTTAGGTTTCTGAAATATTGATAAAGAATATTATTAGACAAAACACTCTTGTTTTCGCCTGCTTACTACTGTAGAATCCTCATTACCTACTCATTCGTGTCATACTGATGCTTAATCATTCACAAACATTTTGGAATGTTTTCCCTGAAGAGTTCATTTGCATGCTTGGAATCCAGTATGAGCAGGCACACTTCAAAGCCTTACCTGAATTCCTGCATCCTCAGATGTGCTATCCTGACATTTGTGGGTTGCTCAGACTGTACCTATGCTGCCATAAGTGTAGTCACTCTATGAGTTTTTCCTAGGGAGTGGTCAGAGAACTTGTCTGGGAGCATAGGCGAATTGTAGGAAGGCACTGGAGGACTGTGTCTTCACAGTGAAGTGGATAAATTACTAACCTGAATGAAAGTATAACCTGGGCTCTAACTGCATCTCCAGCCAAGGTAGCTGTCCTACTTAAAGGTACTATAAAACTCAGGCAAGAGAAGAGAGTTTAGGGGAAATACTCAAGTAAATGTCAAGTTAACATAAGAGTGAAGACATAATCTTGCTTTCACCTGGATAGGCTTAAATTCATGGGAAAAAACTCTAATGATCTTCAGTTAAGATAAATCAGATGACCCTAATGTATTATGATCTGATGAAGCATTAGAATTCCCGAAAGCTTGTGCTCTCTATATCTCTTAGTTAGTCTATAAGGTACATATCTAGCCTGCCTTCTCCCTATTGTATTTCAACAGAGATAATTTCAAATGATCTTTGGGGGCCAAATTCAGCCCCATCTTAAGCAGGGCACATTGCTCATTGATAGAGTTTCACATTCTCAGTTTTTATTTAAAAAAGAAAAATACAGGAATTTTTCAGGGTTTATCTTTGAAACATAGAAACTGGGATGAATTCGGGGTAAAAGGAAGCAAAGGGGAAATATCGGTTTAAACCAGAGAAAAATCAGCAGTGAGGGAGGGAGGGAGTAAGGCTGGGACTCGAGAAGGGGCAGAGGGAGGGGTGCAATGCAGCCTGTTGGCCACTTCAGGGGCTGCAGCAGGGAGCAAAGTGGGGGGAGATGTCAGTGGCTGCAGGGCATGGGGTGAGGTAGTGCAGCTCTTGTTGCTACATGCCCCCAGGAGGGCTGTGGGGCTGTGCCGGGTTCTTCCCAGGAGGCTCATGCCTCCAGATATGCACACAGGACGAGAGCAGGCTGCCACCCACCCCAAGCACCAGGAAGACCCTGGAGCCACCACCAGCCCCAGGCTCTTCCTGGCGCTCAGGGTGGGTGGCAGCACTGGTGCTGCCCAACTCCAGCACCGGCACCTGCACCTCCCACCCCACCCCCACATCCCACCAGAAACCTGTGCCTCAGGTAACCGGCTCAGCAACACTTTTAGCTTACCGGCACCACCCGTTTTTCAGTTCAGATCCCTGTTAACTATGGGGAATGGGCCATTCTATTTCCTACTTGTGCTGGTTAACAGGGATTTGAACTGAAAAACAGGTGTAAATCAGTAAAAGCCAAATGACTTAAAAAAAAAAATCAGGGAATGTATCAGTGAAAAATTGGTAAAAACCAAGAATGCGGAACACTGCTCTTTGAGTATCTACTGACAGCCCTGAATTCAACACTCTTTTCCTTTTAGGGACGAGAGAAAGGCAAAGAAATGTATTCTTTTTGCAAGGGAAACTATAATTTTCTGTTATGTAGCCTGCCAGTCTGCTTGCCAGTCTGTCTTTACCACATCTATCTGTCTGTCTTTCTGTTCTTGGTTAAACAAGACTTTAGAGCTGTTGCTGTAGGATTGACATGTTATGCTTTCTGTCTTGTTCTGTCAGGGAAACATCTATTCCCAAAAAACCTGCTATCCAAAAAACCTGGCTTCTTTAGTGATTTTTTTTTTTTTGGATCTTGTTTGTGTAAGAACACTCTGCAAGTTATATGGACAGATTTTCAAACCTGTGCAGCCAGTTGTTTGCTGCATAAACGGAAGCCAGCCATACTGGCTGTCAGAGTTCCCAGGCTCGAGCAACCCTGACCTCTTCTGGGATTATCCCCCCACCCTCGGGCCTCCAGCTATCACCTTTATCATGAGGTAGATTCATATGACTCTCTTGTGTGGAAACGTTTACATTTGGAGCTCTTACAAAAGGGGAACATTTCAAAGGGGCAGCACCTGGTGTGTTTAATACCTATGAGTGAATGAACTGAGAAAAATTATCCAAATGTAGCAAAACTGAAGCACTGCTTCATCCAGGGTTAAAGTTAAAGCAGCATTGCTGCATTTGACTTGTTCTTGGCTCCTTGACACTTAACAATTAGAATGTAACAGCTGCTGTCCTTTTTCCCTTTTGAAAGGACTCCAAATGTATTGAGGTTTGAGCTGGTGGTGGTACTCGTGATTCCCTTGACAAGCCTGGCTTCTCTTCAACACCAGTCCAGCAGTTTTGTTACCTCTGGGAGCAATACCAGTGGTAACCAGTTTGTATTTGGAACAAACATTTTTCTGAGAAAATGGATCATAAAAGTAAAGAACCAGGTCATCTGCATTTCTGCCTTTCCCTAATTTGGGGAAAGATCCAGCTCATTCAGACTTTTCCACAGACCTTCTCTCTTTGTTGACCCGGAGAGATGCTGACAGTTAAACTTCCCTCTTCTCCTGATAAGGGTTTTAAACTGCCTACTGCAGGGGCGGCCAATCTGCAGCATGCACACCACAAGTGGCACAGGCAGTCTCTGTGTGTGACACATGGCAGATCTAGGAGGGAGCAGGCAGCACAGTGGCAGGTAGGACAGGAAGCAGAAGGCAGATAAGCAGATCAGGAGGTTGCATGGAGCAGGGTGCAGAAAGCAGAGAGGTAGTTCAAGCAGGGGAAGAGGATCAGTGGCACTCAGGGTGGTTGTAGGGCTTAATTTGTGGCACACTTGCCAAAAAGGTTAGTCCCTTCTGCTCTAGTGTTCTTTCAATCTTCTGTTGGAAACAAGATGCAAAATCCTTGAAGCTTACAGCTTGCCCCATTGTCATTCAAGTCTGTGCCCAGGCATTCTTATAGAGGAAGCCAGTTTTGTTGCTTTCTTGCACAGACCCCCACCAAATGCAAACCACAGATAGCAAACTTTAATAGCAAATGTTAAATCTTAACGCTTTAGGTTCAGAAGTGCTATTGTACTACCACCAATATACATTTTACAGTGCATCTCAGTAATTAGGTTACATATCACTATTCTTACATTCTTACACAGCATGTGCTGGCTCCTGTGGATAGAAGAATAATTCTTTTCTTCCTCTCTCAATTGAGGTAAGGTCAATACTTGTTGTGTGATAGGAAAGATGAAGTTGCACTTTAAAAAAGAAGGGAAAAAACATTTGTTTCCTGTAAATGTAATCGGTATTTTAAATGTTGATCCTTAAATGTCAAGATTTCAAGGTGCTTAAACTAAAAAATAAATACTTTTATGCTGGTTTGAGTGCACATGCTGTCATCTGCTCTTAGAAGCTAAGCAGCCATGGACCTGCTTAATGTTTGACTGGGAGACCACTGTAGAAGTTCAGGTGTTGTAGAAGTCCAAGCCCAGGTTGGTTACAGTTGTTAAATACTAGATTATGGAAATGGAATGAGAAAGACTTCCTTTGGCCATATTGTAAATTTTGAGCTGCTGGATGGGATAAAAAAAAGGGAGGAGATGTTCCTCTATACAACACACACTTAAATATAATGGGTACCCTGCTTTTTAAAGGCAGAATGCAGCAAAAAAGTTTCTTCTTATGGCTGCATAGAGCCTAATCTTCAGATGACTCACCTTTCCTTTCCTGCTTAACTAAAGCTGAAACCTTAGTAGCTGATGACTAGTCTCTGTGGGCACCTATACATGTGAAAGTGCTAATTAGCATGCCTCAGACCAGACTCAATTAATCAAGTCTGCTGGAGTGTACTAATTAGGGCACTCCAGCAGCCTTTGCATCATGTGTATTCAGTGTCCGCACATTTCAAAAGGGCATTGGGGGCAGTTTAATTGAAGCTTGTTGAACAAGCTTTAGCTAAAATGCCCCCACTGCCATTTTTGAAGTGTGCAACACTGAATGCACATGACACTGCAGGCAGTTTAATTAGAGCGGCTCTCAGAGGGTGGAGGTGCACCCTGTCTTGACTTAAAGACTTCAAGTGAAGAAGCTGCCTCTAAATCCCTAGCTGTGATGCTGCAATGGTTAATTATTCTTAAAACCACATGCCATATTTCTGCTCAGAACTTGTCTACCATCAAGGTCCAACTACTGAATCTTGCTATTCCTTGTCTGCTGACTTAAGGAGCCTTTTAATATTAGGAATCTCCTCCCCATGCAGATATTTATAAATACTGGTCAAATAATCTTTTAAGCTTCTTTGGAAGAGACTGAGTTTCTTCTGTTTTTTGCTCTGTGGATGGTTTCTCAGACCTTGAATTATTCTTGCAACTTTTTGTGGAATCAATACCATTTGGAAAGCATGGACCCAAAAAGTGGACATAATACTGAGGATTTGGCTCACTAATACTATTTCAATTAAATACAAAGTGAATAATCAATATGGTAAAATGTGGTTACACCATCCAACTTTCTTCCAAGTTCAGAACAGAAGTATTTATTGAACACTTCTTCCTGTTCTATATAATGGTTAACAATTTTACTATCCTTACCTAACAAATTATATCAACCATTTCTAGAATTTATTTTATTCTTCATATAATTCTAAAAGTCCTTCTTATCTGTAACCCTCCTGCCCACAGACTTTTCACTGAGACAGTTAGCTCCCTTTTAACAATTTTCTGCATTTCACAACTGCTAATTTATAGTCACTGCTATAAACTCCCCCTTTTTTCCATTTGTTACACATCACTTTACTGATCTTTGAGTCACTGGCCAATTTTATCAACGTTTGCTTTCTGATCATGGAAGAAAATGCTGAATAGTATCAGATCTACTTCTGATCCATGCCAAACCCACTGGCAATACCCCAATTCAATAATGATATCCCATTGACAACTACTTTTTAAAATCATTTAGCTAGCCAGTTCTTAATCCATTTCATGTGTGTTCTATTGATACTCTGTAGTGTTAATCAAAACAATATGTGGTGCTAAGTCAACTGCCTTACAGAAGTTCAAGCAAACTGCATCTAAGCAGTGACCTTTATCAACTAAACATGTAATCTCAACAAAGAATGAAAACAGATTTGTTTGTCAAGACTTATCTTCCATAAAACCAAGTTGACGGGCATTAATTATATTCCTATTCTTTACCTTTTTTCTGTTGATTTGTTTGTCACTTTTCTATTATTTTCCCTGGGATCGATGTCAAGTTAACTAGCCTACAGTTATCCAGGTCATTCAATTTGCCCTTTCTGACTATTGGTACAGGATTAACACCCTCCCTGTGTCTTGAATTTCCCTGGGATTCCAAGATTTTTTTAAATTTAACATCAGAAGACCAATAATCTCTACAGCCACTTCTCATCTGGCCAGAGGGCATGAGGGTGTGTGCCCGTTGGGCCAGAGGGCGTGTCCAGATGAGTGAACATGTGCCTATTAGGGCATCTCAAAGCAGTTTGAGACACCGCAAGAGGCATGCTGGGAACAAAAAAATGTTCCCCACACAGCACATTTACAGCACGGACTCAGGTAAGTAGGGACGTGGGGGTGGGGGGACTGTGGATGGAGGGACTGTGTGGGTGTGGGGGGAACTGTGGGGGTG
>NW_017729024.1:126159119-126164519 GCF_001723915.1 Gavialis gangeticus
GGGGGGGGGCTGTCTGGGGGTGATGCTCAGGAGCGGTGGGTCCCTCTCTCACCCCCGACATGGTGCACAGCTCCCCTGCAGCAGCAGTGGCCATCCCAGTGCTCATAGCCCACTGCTGACTGGCAGAGACCCCCGGCAGCACAGCACTGCACAGCCCTGGCCACCTGTGACCCTGTGCTGCCTGTGCCACATAGTGCCGTGCCAGCCCAGCCTGGTAGCGTGCACCCTCAAACAAGATCAGGCCAGCTCCTGCTGTCACCGGGGGTCCTGGCACAGCACACAGGGGCCGTGCACCCTTGGGCTGGGCCAGGTCCTGCCTCCCTGGAGCTGGCCTGGCCTAGTGATGTGTGGGCCACATGAAGGCAGGACCTGGCCAGACTTGAGGGTGCACATCCTCTGCATGGTGCCAGGACCCTGAGTGACAGCAAGAGTGGCCCAGTTCTGCCTGAGGGCTCGTGTTAGCAGGCTGGGCCAGCACAGTGCCATGTGCCACAGGCGGCACCAGGTCCCAGGCAGCCAGGGCTGCACTGCACTGCTGGGGAGCTCTGCCAGCAGTGTGCTATGAGCACCAGGACAGCCACTGCTGCTGCAGGGGACTGTGCTCCATGTGAAGGGGTGGGCAGGAGACCCACCCCTCCCAAGCAGTCCTCCCTATCCCCACAGTCCCCCACCACACTCACATAGTCCCCCCACACACAGCCCCCTGACAATCCACCCACAAATCCTATACCCAAAACCATCCCCACAGACCCCCCCACTTACATACCCAGCCATAAACCTCATACTCACAAACCCCACATCCACCCAAACCCCTGCACAAGCCCCATACCCCCCCCACAAATCTCACCCTCATAAACCCTACACCCACTCACAAGCCCCCCAAACTCCACACCCATCCCCCACACCCTTCCCCACATCCCCCCACACATCTCATACCCTGTGTGCCCAGCTGCCAAATGGGATGGAATGGGACCTGCTGCCAGGACCTTCAGTCATGCAAGCTAGAGGCTGGGGCCATGATCTGTGCTGGCCCCAGCAGTATAAATAGCTGCCCTGGTGAGCAGCTCAGGGCTACTTGCCCTTAGGAGCTTCTGGGTGCATCCAGGTGAGCACAGTCGTCTGGTATTATGTGGTGCCACAAACACATTTGCAGTGCCACATGCCACACAGGCCAGTGTTCTCTTTGCTGCAAGGGCACACTCCCCAAGCATGTGCTGCACTGGGTTTTTTTCCCACAGGTTTTTTTGACTGCTGGATAGCCGGGGTCCAAAAAAATACATGGAAAAAGCGACAGCGCAGCACACGCTCAGGCAGTGTGCACTGCTGAAAAGCGGAGCTGGGCTACCTGGAGATGTGCTGCAGCTGCCAGCCAGGCTTCATGCGGCAGAATCACCAAGGCTGTAGCCCCAGAAGGCCCCTTGGACCTTAGGTAAGCCTGCTGTGGCCAGCCCAGTGCTGGCCCCAGCCTCCCCTACCCCACCTGGGGCAACTTACTATGCGCAAGGTGCGCCGCTACTAGTTGTCCCTGGGGAACCAAACATCCACACATGTCTGGACACACCCTCTGAGGCCTGGCCAGTTGGTTTCTGGGGACACTAGCCCCTTGTGCCAGCTGAACTGCTGAAGCACCCCTAACCTAGAGTGGCCCCTGCACCCTACTGCAGCAGTCTGGCTGTGACCTGCTGCCACCCATGACAGCATCTACCTCTTTGGACCTGCGGCCCCATGGCTGTGTGCCTGCCATACCTGGACAGTGACTGCACGGGCACTTGGGCTGTGGTATAGACACTGCAGCAGAGCCTCCTGCATCTCTGGGCCAGCTGCCAAAGGGCCATGGCTGCACAGTTGGCCTTTGTGCAGCTCTGCTGTCATGTCTTCTGCTGCCCCAGCTCTGCTTTCTGGGCAGCTATTGCCTGGAAGATGTACTCATTGTGGTGGCCCACTCTGAACTGTTGAAGGTCCCACCACTTGCCTCACCTACTCTGCCCAGGTCCTACCACTTGCCTCACCAGCAGGGATCCTGGTGTTCCCTATTTAAAAATTGCCATTTCTCTGATAAAAAATCCACATTCTCTCAGTTAAATATCCAAAATCCACATTCTTCTGCGATTAAAATGAAACACCACTATATATACATACATATATATATATATAGAGAGAGAGAGAGAGAGAGAGAGAGTTGGGCAATGTTTTATTGATATATTTACCATTCTAAAGCAATTTGGAAGCCTACCAGTGCCTGTATCATCAAAATAAAATACATTCTAAATATCTATACACTTTTGCATTTGCTTTTGTTTTTTTTATCATAGAAAAATCAGAGTTGCCCCTGTCCCCCTTGCTCACCAGGATGTGAGGGCAGCTGTAGCTGGCCCACAGCTGCTTTGTGGAGCTAAGCAGCACTGATATGTTGGTGCCCTGTCCCTGCCCATGCTCTTGCTCCTCACTCGCAACCCACAGGTCTGCCAATGCCCCTCACTCCTGACCCCTGCCTGCCCTCCACTTTCTCCCTCCAGGCAGCAGTTCTGTCCCAGCACTAGGACATGGGTTCAACTACAGCTCTCTCACCCACTGCTTTGTGGCTTTCAGTAGTGCCAGCCCTGCACTTGTTCCCAGGCCCCAGCGATCCTCATGTTGTTCCTGGGAAGCCCTTGACTGGGGCTCAGGGCCTGGGTTGGGCAAGCCCCATCCCTTCCAGGTCAGCCTTCTCCTGCACAGACTGCTCTAGTGGCGTAGGGGGGCTGCAAGGCTACCTCTGGCAGCCTCTTCTACCTGAAGCACTCCTCAATCCCCCACCCTCATCTCTCTCTCTCGGCCATATCTGCAGTGTGAGGAACATTTTTTCATTCATGGTGTGTCTCCTGTGGTATCTCAGACTGCTTTGAGATGCCACAGCAGATACGTGCTCACTTGTGTGGATGCTGCCTTAGATTCTATGGATCTGGGTCTACATCTTCCTTAATTATTAATGGATCAGAAGGTACTTCATCATACTCATTTGATATAAGTATATCATACTTCTGCTTTTTAAATAAAGGACAAAAATATTTCTTCAGTGCTTCTGCCTTTTATGCATCATCAGGAATCTCACCACTTCCATGGGTGCCTACCTTTGTAGGAGTTTCTTTGTTCCACATGTATTTCAGATTCCTTTTACTATCATTAACCCTGCTAGGTATGGATTTTCTCCAGGGCCTCTAGCTTCCCTTGTTGATATAATTTTTTGAATTTCATAGATTTCACATCCTTTTTTAGCAAGTGTATATATATTTTTAAAACCAAAGAGCCTTCTACTATTTTGCCAAATTATGTTATGGACAATTGAAAATTGACTTTCATAGATTAACTGATTACACTTTCTTACAATTGTGAAGGACAAATGGTAAATATATTATTACCTCTATTGTATAGAGTGGGAAAATGAGGTGCAAAGAAGTTCAATGGCATGCTCATTTCACACCAAGCACACTAGACCTGTGATCTGAACAACTGCCTTTAAATCTCAGTCCTGTTTTTTAACTGGACCACTTGAAGAGTTGTTAAGTAAGAAACAAATGCAAAAATATTTTTCTGAATCAAGGAACATACTACATAAAACAAGACCTGGCAAGAGTTAGCTGCACTGTGTTACAATAGCTATTACAACACACTAGCTGTAAATTATCTTTCTTTTATATTTATTTTATTGTTTCATCTGTTTTGAAAGAGGAACTGAAAATGCTCTGATGAAAGGACTGAACGGTGTTCTGGTCTTATTGTAAACTAAGTGCTTCCATGCCCTCATCTGTGAATCAGAACAAGAATTTTCTCTGTTCCTCTTAAGTCCTTGTATTCTCCTGGTGAAAGCAAACCAGATTCTTATGTAAGAAAAGACATGTTTTTATATGGCACATTGATAATAGAAGTGACTGAGCTGTACATGACTGACCATGGTTTGCTTATCAACATTAATCTAATATTGAATCTATTGCCACACGGCACACACAAGCATTACATATTTGCTTGGGAAATGCTGGGGTATGCTGGGGTAATTACAGATATGGGCACTTCTCACAATTTTCAAACCATAATACACCACAGAGGTGTAATAGCTAATGTTATTCCATCTCCGAGGAAAGGCAGCAAAAGGGCACAGCAGCCCCCTTGGCTCTCCATGGAGCTAGCGGACCTCCTGCAGCTAAAAAGAAAGACCGACAAAGGATGGAAGATGGGATCCACCTCCAAGGAGGAATATTCCGCACTGGTCCAGACCTGCGGGGAGTGAACGAGGAAAGCCAAGGCTGTGATGGAACCCAACTGGCTACAAGTATCAAGGACAATAAAAAGTCCTTTTTTAGATATGTGGGGAGCTGGAGAAAAAGCAAGGGGTCCAATAAAGCAGGGGTCCAATAAAGACTTTTTATTGGACCCCTGCTAAACCAGATGGGACAACTGACAACCGACGCCCAGTAAAAAGCCAACCTACTAAATGGGTACTTTGTGCCGGTCTTTCAACAGTCCCATGGGACACCTCTGCCCATTATGGGACAGGGAGGCCCAGGTGAGGGAGATTCCTTGCCTTCCATCAATACTGACCTTGTGAAGGAACAACTTGAGAGGCTGGACACCTTCAAGTCAGCCAGCCCTGACGGTTCACACACCAAGGTACTCAAAGAGCTGGTGAGCATCATAGCTCAGCCCCTGGCATGGATCGTCAAGAACTCCTGGCACTCTGGAGAAGTGCCCGAAGATTGGAAGAAGGCCAATGTGATGCCTATCTTCAAGAAAGGGAGGAGAGTGGATCTGGCAAACTACAGGTCATCAGCCTGACCTCTATCTTGGGAAGGTCTTAGAAAAGATTATTAAAGAGGCCATCCTTAACAGGCTGGCCAAAGGCAACATCCTGAGGGATAGCCAGCATGGGTTTGTTTCGGGTAGGTCTTGCTTGGCCAATCTGATTTCCTTCTATGACCAGGTGACCTACCACCTGGACAAGGGAGAGGAGATTGATGTTGTATATCTTGATTTCAGAAAAGCCTTCGATCTGGTATCCCATGATCACCTCTTGGCAAAACTGGCCAACTGCAGCCTCGGGTCCACCATGATCCACTGGCCGGGGAATTGGCTCCGTGGTCAGACCCAGAGTGTGGTGGTTGATGGAAGTTAATCGTTGTGGTGCCCTGTAACCAGTGCGGTCCCTCAAGGCTCTGTCCTTGGACCTATATTGTTCAACATCTTCATTAATGATGTGGACATTGGAGTCAGAAGCGGACTGGTCAAGTTTGCCGATGACACCAAATTTTGGGGCAAATCATCCACACCAGAAGACAGGTGGATGATCCAAGCTGACCTGGACAGGTTCAGCAAATGGTTGGACGAGAACCTGATGGTGTTTAACACTGAAAAATGCAAGGTTCTCCA
>NW_017729024.1:126165760-126166695 GCF_001723915.1 Gavialis gangeticus
AAGGAGGAAAGGAAGCAAGCTCCTGTCCAGAAGAGGAGACATAGGGTGGGGGCAGGGTGGGGTGGGCACCAGCGGTGCTGGAAGAGGGGGCTAGAAAGTGGGCTTCAGTCACTCCAAATTTACTGTAGCCACCCCATAGCCTCCCTTCCAGTGCTGCTCTCACAGGCTGAGGGAAGAGGAAACATGATATCATAGATAGCTTTGCTGGCTTTTGAGGTGAAGAACAGTTGTACTTTTGTTTTTGTGCCCTGTTGTATGAATTTATGCCAAGATCTTTGCTTTATTGCTAATGATTTGTGTGTTGTTATGAAGATAAATATTTTTTCTATGTGTATTTTCAAATTTAGCATCTGGCTTTTTGACTTTGTCTAATCCTGAAACCACAGAAAGTAGTGTGTCCTGAAAGGACTTTGTCTGTTATTAATACAAGTTTCAAGCACTGATGACAAAGTATTTAAAAAAATGACATTGTACTTGTGTAAAACTGTCTAATTGTAAACATCTCATTCCCTGGAATTTAATTTGAGTTCTTGTAACAAGTCTCCCTGATATAAAACACTATTATTTTTACAGATTTAGCTAGTAGAAGCTTTTGGACCAAACGGTGAAAGGGCCCAACTTCTATCTATACGCAAGAAAATACGCCTATGCAGAACTTGGAGTGGACACTTTCTGACCAGTAAGAGTCAACAAAAATGTTATTGAGTAAGTGGTTGCAATTAAGTTCCCTAAAAGGCTTGTTTATACCAAAGGACTATATTATGCCTTTGGTTTTTAAAGAAGTCCTTGCTGAAATCAGTGGCTTAATGTGGTTCAAAGTCTTGATGTTAATGTTTACAGTTCAAATCATAGAAGTCGGGTCGGAAGGGACCTTGTAGATCTTCAAGTCCAATCCCCGACCTGGGCAGGAGAAAAACTGGACTCAAATGACTCCA
>NW_017729024.1:126171695-126176280 GCF_001723915.1 Gavialis gangeticus
CTCCTTGTTATGCCAGCGGGCGCTAGGGGAAACAGCGTCTCCCCCAAACCCTTCTGGTCCCCCCTAGTGAGTTTATAGATGGTCACCAGGTCCCCCCTCAGCCTTCTCTTGTGAAGGCTGAATAGGTTCAGGTCCTGCAGTCTCTCATTGTAGGGTCTGCCCTGTTGTCCCTGGATCATGCGGATGGCCCTCCTCTGGACCCTCTCAATGTTGTCCACATCCCTCCTGAAGTGCGGTGTCCAGAACTGGACACAGTACTCCAGCTGTGGCCTGACCAGTGTCATGTAGAGGGGGAGAATCACCTCCTTGGCCCTGCTTGAGGTGCACCTGTGGATGCACGACAAGGTCTGGTTAGCCCTGCCAACCGTGACCTCGCATGGTTGGCCCATGTTCATCTTGGAGTCAATAATGTGATACATTTCATATGCAATACTTGAAAGTGTTACTCAAGTTCAGGTTTTTGATGTCAGTTACCCACATGAATAGTGTAGCAGGTTAGGGGTTAGCTCAGGACAGAGCTGTTTTCCTGGGCACTCTTGCCTCACAGTAAAGACCAGGAACATAAGCCACTAAATCAGCAAACAAATATAAACACAATCCATAAGGAGTTAACTCATGCTCTAGGGTCTTTTCTCAAACCCTGGAAAGGTGACTGCAGTTCCATGCTGCTTCCTCAGCCCTGCCTCTTCCTTCTCCCTTTCTGGAGCGAGTGTCCTATCTTGGTGCTGCTACTTGGAGCCCAAGTCTTTTCCCAGACCCTGGGAAAGTCCCTGACCTACTGTTGCAACCACTAGAATACAACCTTTTCCCTCAGCTACCTTTTCTGGGAGCTTTTTAACTTCCTTTGTGCCAGCTAGTTATCCCCATCAGCTGGAAAACCCTTCTAGGCAAGCCTGCAATCACCTTTGCTGTGGGTGGCTGTGCTGCAGCCCCTGAGGCATGCAGCCTGCTACAAGTGGCTATTTCATACTGCTACTGGAAAAATGAGAGAGAGTATTAATTCCTACAACGTAGGCCACTCCACCTCTGTGCAGATACAAGTCTTCTACAATTTGACTAACTCACTGGGTAGGTCTCATAGGAACAGGACTGAAAGGGAATGTCTGGGTCATCAAGTCCAGCCTGTGATCTCAGGCAATCATGTAACAGGTGTTAAATCCACAGGCTTCACAGGAACATCTGCTGCCTTGCCCCACTTACCATAAAACACAAAACCATCTTGTAATCTCCTGTAACAAATGGCCAGCTTCAGCACAAAAAAGCAAAAGTCACAGAAACTACAATGTGATGCAGGAAGAGAGCATGAGAGACCACAAATATGTTGCCAATACCTTGGCTCCAGCTATAGCATGGAGTCTGTTAGGTGATATAAGCTCTGATAATTCTTGGACGTGAACTACACCTAATGGTAAAGGCCAAAAAACCTGCAGAAAAAAAAGTAGAGCAGTGCATACAGTGGCTGCATGCACTGCCCAAAGCTGGAGCCTGGCCAGCTAGAGCTGCTCTCCAACTGCTAGCCAGGCTCTGCGCAGCAGGATTACTATTGCTGCAGCCCCAAGAGGCCCCTAGCTAAGGCTGCTGAGGCCAGTACAGTGCTGGCCCCGGCCTCCCATACCCCACCCAAGGTAACCTGCTGCACATCAGAGCACGTGTGCCGCGCACATTCCCCAGGGACAACTAGCAATGGCACAAGGTGTGCCACTGTTAGATGTCCCCAGGGAACCACACATCCATGCATGTCTGGATGCTGCCCAAGAGTCCTTGTCAGCCTGCCATGGAAGCAAAAGATATTTCACCTTCCTGACTCCAAATCTGGCAGTAGAGACCTCTTACTGCTTCCAGATTTTGTTCCCCTGGCCTATTCCTAGACTCAAACCACTTGTCTTAGTATTTCCTTGGGATATGGGATATTGTTTCCCAGCTGTCCTTGGTTTCTAAATCAATATTTGAGACTTTTCAGGCTTATCAGTCACTTTACAAATGCTTGCTAAATTTCAGCTAGTCTGTGGGCACCTTGGCTTCTAGAGTGACTCCTCCAGGGACATCATGGCAGACAAACAAGGAACACAAAGTTTGGAATGGAATTTTTTTAACCTAAATGACTTATTTTCTTCAAAACACTTGAGAAATTTGAAAACAACAGAACGTCTGGGGTCCAGCTTCACTTAGGATGATCTGGCCCATTCTGCAGTCCAAGGTTTTCAGAATACCATATACACATAGTGCCTCCTGCAAGTACTCTTCTGGGTAGCAGTAGTTCTCCCCTTGCACAGAGCAGCACCCTGCTAAGTAGTGTCTGTCCTCTTGCTATTTACTTCTCCAGGATACTCTCACCTATCCCACAGGGGGAGTCCTTATGCAGAAAACACACTGTTCCATGATGAGGGCCCAGTAGCCACAAGCTCTGGCTTGCAATCTTGATGGCTTCACAGTGAAAATCCTTCAAGGTAGCTAACCACGTTCCTGGGCAGGGCTGCTGCTTGTAATGGAAACATTCAATACATTGTCTTTGACCAAATCTAGTGCTTCAACCCAAGTTCAGCACATAATCTAAAACGCAGTTTATAACTTGATATGTAAGTTCCCACTTTGTCACATGAATATATTTCTGACTGTGAAACTCAGGCTGTCGGAAATAGAAGTGTATGTAGTCTTCATTTCAATTGACTTTGTCAGACACATTTGAACTAGTATGGGCAGCTTTGAACCACTTGGAGCAGCTAATTAAAATGATCCTTCTTCATCTCTCCATGAAGCCAGCAGTAGAAAGAAAACAATAAATAATGTCAACTCTCACTGCAGTGCCGTCTCAGACTTTCATGACTTGGCCCTGCACTGATGCTGAATTGGATGAAAAATGTTGTGATGAAGCAGCATCATAAACCATCAGCATAATATTGCTTTGTAATTCCTTAGTGGCTCTTTGTAAATACCGCTGAATGGCAGAAAGGTTTTCCTCTTCAGCATGGAGGGCCGGATCCTCAGGATTGCCACAGGAGACCTAGAACAACTAAGAGAACATGAAGGACATTACATGAACTCCTGATCTTCTGTCCACTGGATAACCATCTGCTTTTGGAGTAGTGCAAAGCAGCTTCACCAAATCAAATAATTTGGTCTGTTATTGTGATATAATAATATGACTTCATAAGGCATTTGATCTCAAAGCAATAGTTAACAACATGAAAGCTTCCATTTCTTTATAAACTAGGCACAGTATCTTTGTAAAATCAGTTTTCTACTTCTGGTACAACAGCTAAATGGAACATAACCAAACCTTCAATGTTTCTGAAAGATGAATGAATTATAAAACTTCACTCTAAGGTTCTCAGTTCTGAGAATCCCAACTATTTTAAGAAAATATTGAAATGTTCCTTCCTTTTTTTTCTTTTCACTCCACTTAGTTTTAATAGATAAAGAACTACACTGGATTTCAGAGAAGTGATCCAAAAGGCAAAATATACTTTCAAGTTAAATACACAAAAATATGTAACTGTATGGGCCAGTAATAACAGGATTCAAATTATCAACAAATTTTAAATAAATAAATCAGTGGAACATGGACTAATTATAATATAATTCTCTAATGACACTTGGTTTTAAAGCCATCATCTTTCCTGGGTCTCATGACTACACAGTTCTATGCTATAACCTTGTCATTACCTAGCTACAAAAAGCATAAAACATTGCTTTATAAAACCTGTATTACAGGATTTTTGCTTTTTGAAGAAATAACATTTACTTATCTGTATTAATAGATTTGAGTGTATGGAAAATATCTCTACAGATAATGAATAGCATCTTAGCTTCAATTAGGAAAACACCCATGCTTTTTCTCTCTTTCACTCTTTAAATCTTTAATTAGATTTCCACAAGCAGCTCTTCAGCTAAATACAGTTCATATTACTTCTTGGAAATACTCTCTGGGCTCTAATTATCTTCAGTCTCTAACAACTTTCAGATTCTCTCAGCACTTGCCTTAGTACAAAACTCTGTGAATAATTAAAAAGGGTTAATTATTGTAAATAGAGTTATTGGATTATGCTGTAAGTATTTATTGTTCTGTGGTTTTACTGACAAAATTATGCTATTCAAAGATAGAGTTTATGGAACTGGCATTTGAAGAAATGTAAACATCATGCAGTTACTTGATATTCCATAGCTTTCAGGCTGTTACTATTGGCTAGTTCATTTCTAGCGAACAGAGCAGATCTTGCTTATCAATCTTATTAAAAATTAAAGACACTGGACCAAACCTTGAGATCCTTACTTAGGCAAAATTCTCATTGACTTCTAGATTCAGCTGAAAGTAATGAATTATTCCCAGAACTGGTCTGAAAAAGGACTTTCAATTTTGTTAACACAAGCCTGCAAACACTTGGACCTGTGATTGGTGTGGGTTGTATTTTTAAGGGAGAGTTTTTGCTATGAAACATCTTCCTTACAAAATCTTAGTAGAAGATTATAGTAGTCTCTCATCTACTGCTGGCCTAGCCTTGATCCACAAATGGTGTTTTGTTTTGCTACAGTTTGGAAAAAAAGGATAAAGAGAAAACTTCAGATTCCCTTTCCATCAGGTTGAATC
>NW_017729024.1:126181280-126192276 GCF_001723915.1 Gavialis gangeticus
AAACATCTTCCTTACAAAATCTTAGTAGAAGATTATAGTAGTCTCTCATCTACTGCTGGCCTAGCCTTGATCCACAAATGGTGTTTTGTTTTGCTACAGTTTGGAAAAAAAGGATAAAGAGAAAACTTCAGATTCCCTTTCCAGGTTGAATCTACACAGAGAAGCAAGGTAGGTCTTCACCTCTGCAGGTCATCCAATAAAAACTGACTGAAGCCAAAACATAGCATAGGGATCAGGAAGCCTCAGGGATTTTTACCATTGCATTATCTGCTTTACAGATCATTGAAACTGTGATGGAAAATAGTAAATACATGAACCATGTTACATTGCAGTTTCTTCTATTCCTATGACCAATCATACTAGTATACAATATGACTGCAATGTTTCAAAAACTAAAATGCAAAGTGAAACCATATTAGTTGTTGAACATAAGCTCCATCAAAGAGCTCTTTAAAGCTGTGGTTTCATATCACAATTAGCTTCTCTCACAGTCATATTATAACATTTATAACATTTGATATATTTATCATTAAAAATACACTCTAATATATGCAATAAGGACTTGATTCATTTTTCAAAAAAGAGTGAATTTCATTTTTATTTTAAAATGGAAAATTGAAGTGTTATGAAGTTGGAAAATATACACAAATCTATATTGTACTTGTAATTATATTTGTATATGTTCAATAATTAGAGCTGTGTGAAATGCTTCATTCTAACCACCAAGAACTCAAAACCAGCTTTGGTTTAAGTTGGACTTTCATTCATGAATAAGCAGTGGTTTGTTAGATCTTTTGTGTCTCTCTGAACTGTTCATCAAAGATCTTTGCATTTTCTTTGTTTTATGTGGATATCCACATATGTCCCCAGGCTGCTAGTGCCAGTAAATTTTAAATTTGAACTGTTTGCTTGGGAGTGTAGATGAATAAATTACTTAGCATTTCTAATATAGGCACTATCCTCAGTTGGACTGTGATGAAGGTGCATGAACTTGAAAGAACAAGTAGAACAAAAAGCACACCAGTGAGTTTGGACCGTGGAGAAAAGAACTTGGTTAAACACAGCCCTTTTCAGACTTTGGGTGCAAGCACCCCTGGCTTGTTGACACAAAATTAATGAATGCTTTGGAACCCAAGCACCTAAACTTGTGAGGAGGTATGCAGCCCCTTCCCTCACTGACTCTTACAGACTTGCAAGCGGAGACATGCTGTTACAATGACCAGTACTGCAATCTAATGTTTAGAAAACCAGCAAGTGGCAGTCAACTGCTGTCTAAAAATGCATGTAACATTATTAAAATTGGGATTCAGTAGATTTGGCTTTGGTACAATTTGACCATGTTCTATCTCATTGGTATTCATGAATTCACAGAACTTCAGAGTTGATCTGGATGATTTGGTCAAATACACATGTGTGATGCACTCGTGCTGTGAGAAACAGGCTGCAAAGAGACATTTAAAAATCTTCTCCATCTGACAGTTCCCTGGGGCTGCTGCTAATCTATTAATATGTTCTGGTAACCCTTTCCAAAAGTGCTCCCTCTCCTGAATTCACCTGAGCTGATCAAACCTCCAGTGATGTCTCTTGCTTACAAATCTTAAATTAGAGTTACCATATTTCCAGTTTCAAAAAAAGAGGACACCTGCGGGGGAGGGGAGGGAGGAGTGATATGCCAGTGTCCTGTCCTGCTCCTGATTCCCAAGCCACTGCCCCCGCCAGCCCTGCTGCTGCCCCTTGCTCCTAACCCACAGTACCCTGCCCCCCAGGCTATGCTGGTGCCCCCACTCCCAACCCACAGTCTCCTGGCACTGCCTGTGCCCTACACTCCCAACCCACAGTCTCCTGCCCCACCCTGGTACCCCTCACTCACAAATCATAGCCCCCTCAGCCTTGCTGGTGCCCCTCACTTCTGACCCACAGTCCCCTGCTCCTCCCAGCCCTGCAGCTTCTCCCAGCTGCCCCATGCCTGCAAGCAAGAGAAAGGCCACACAACTCCCTGCTGCCCCCAAAGAGCTCCCCTGCCCCTTTCCCCTGCTGCTTTCCCCTACTGGAAGGGCAGATGCCTCCCCCACCTTCCCTGCCCTGCTGCAGCCCCAGTGTCCAGATAGCTTTCCTCAGTGCCAGCAGGCACCTGCCCCACTCACACACCTATCCCTTCCAGATCCACCCCCTCTTCCCCCGACAGTCCCAAGCCCTGGTGCTCCAACCCCCACTGCCCGTAGACTTGCCTGCGTCCAGCTGCCAGGACTGCCCCCACCATCCTGCTTGGCTGCATGCCAGCCATGTGTGTATGCACACGCAGATGCACGTGGTGCCCCCTGCCTCTGATCACCCTCCTCCTGCCTCCCCAACCCCCCCCCAGCCCCAAGCAGCTCATTGCTCAGGCAAGCTGGGAAGTGCCAGGAAAAACTTCGATGCTGAGCAGAGCAAAATCCCAGACATTTCCTAATATTTCAAAAAAACGCCTGGACGGAGATGGGAAGACCCAAAAAGAGGACATGCCTGGGAAAACCCAGACATATGGTAACACTAGCTTAAATTATAAGATCACAGGCTAAACCACATGGCTGAAAGTTCTAATTGCTATTTGCTCACTCTTGGTATCTTTTGACTATTCCTGATTACCAGCTGGCTGCTTGGTTTTGGAATAGTTTACCAAGGCCCTCCTTTACCTTTGCTGCTTTTACTATTCAGTAGGCGCATCTACATAAGACACTTACTGGGTGGTAACCTAATAACACTACACAGTAGCATGCCATTCAAAATGCCTGCTAATAACCTACTGCGCAGTCTTATTAGGTTACTGTGCACAAAGTGTCACCAAAAAAACATGTGCCAGTGCTACTGCACAGTAAATGTAGTTATTGTGCATTTAGTTAGTACCATAGGCTGCAGAACAGGGTGGGCCACCTGGGTCATGGCCCGACCAACTTTTAGCATGTTAATTTATATAACCCACAAATGTGCAGTTGTCATTCCAGTTAAAACTGTATAGCTATTTTTTAACTGCACAGCTAGCTAACTTAACGTGCTAAAAGTTGGTTGGGCCATGGCCCAGGTGGGCCACTCTGTTTCGCAGCCTATGTTTAGTACTTCATTAAGCAAGTACTAAACTAAATGTACAGTAACTACAGCACATTAATGAATGTGTAGATGCACCCAATTAATACTATTTAAGTAGCTCTGGTTATTATTTCTATGGCAGAATAGATGAATATGTCACTCTACAAACACTTCAAATACAGTGGGTGATCCCTATTATGCTGGTTTAAGAAATCTGGAATTCAGCCCACAGCTTCCTTCCAAAAGTGTTTACACTCATTTTGCACATTCATGCTGGAAGCTGTGCCAGGCTAGTTAATTTCCCTTTCACCTCACATTTCCCACATTTTTTTCATGTATCAGACATTTTCCCACATTTTTAAAGTTAAGTGCAAGAACGTTGTTTTGATATCTTCTTTTAATTATATGGGTCTCTGTTAGTAATTATCTTATAGATCATAACTAAATAATTATATTCAATATTTGATGTTAAATATTGCATTAAAAGATGGCATTGGATTTTACCACATTTCTGTTGCCATGTATCTTACTCTAAATAGCACAACTTGAACATATTGTGTAAAACAAATGGCACATCACAACAATTTTTCACTTCAAAGTGCTCCAGTGACCCTTGGATAACAGTTTGAATCTGCTGAAGTCCTTCAGTTAACTTTCATGTTTCAGTGACAGTTATTCTATATAAAATCGTAGGCAAAATGGAGTTTTAAAAAACCTCACAGATGAGTTTGAAGGCATGAGTTTTACAGTTACAGGAAGAACGCAAGCCTATAAGATAAATTCTGTTCCCAGTGACACCAGGCACAAACTTGGACTAACTCTACAGAAGTCCCTCTAGCTTCAGTGGAATGACTCCAAACTTATATCTAGGTAACAGAGCAGAATTTGGCCCTGAAAATTATTTACAGCTATGAGCAATTGCAAGCATACTGTACAAAGTACTCACAAACTCACAACTTTAATCTAGTATGTGCTGTAAATCTAAACTCCGTAATTTATGCATAATACAATCCCAAAGGCTGTAAATGTGGGGCCCAGAATCAAATAGCCTCAGATGTGAACCTCTCTCAAAAATAATTTTAAAATGAGATATGAGCTCCTACTAAATCCCAGACCCTTCCCCAAAACACTGGATTTGGGGTAATTTCTGGTTCTAGATTTTAATCTTTATTCAATCTTACTGGCAAGGCCCACATCTATTTAAAGGTTATAGGTCAGCTGAACACTGGCTCTCACCTAAAGAATAGCATATTTTTTGCAGATGGAAAAGAAAGTTGAAACAAAAATTAAACAAAATAGTCCAAGATTTGCTACCTCTCTATCTTGCAAGATAATTTTCCTCAAACTGCATGCATTACTTGCATCCACAAAAGTCGTGTGCATGTTTATTGTGCAGACGTGAGCTTGTATCCATGCATTACTGTAGTCATAAGTCCCAGAGGTATCTGCATACCTCTGCTTTGCAAACATCATTACTCTGGGCACGACTGGGAGTTTATACAGGCACAACAGGTGCACACAGGAATTTTGTGGGTGCATTTACTATTGGAAACCCTGGTTCATGATGAGGTAGCCCCATAAAACCTAAGAATTTATTTTAGCAGGCTCAGCACGTATTGCTCTCCACTGACTACTGTGCTAGTACCACAAGCCAATTCCAAGTGTGTTTATCATCATTTCATTATTTTCATAGCGTAACAGTAATGTACAAAGAATGGGTCCTTTGTACTATGTAAAAGGATTTGCTTTGGGGTGGGGAGGCCGTATCAGTCATTTGTTAATAATAAGGTCAGACCCCTTCCATCCCTATGGTCTGATGCCGCAGCTCAGTTTGATCAGTGTGAGGAAATAGAGCCCCAGGAGTTACTGTTTTCCCCTAGCAGACAGAGAGGAGTTTAGGGTCCTCTCCACACCCCCTAATCACAACAGTCATTTCTATCTCTCCTCCTGAGAGCTGCATACTTCACATTTTCCCTGTACAAATAACTGCCCAGGCCCTTCTTTCAAAGAGCCTTTATTAAACCACCAACTATTTGCTGTCGAGACATTTAGGATGAAATCATCGTGTTAAACAAATAAACGCAGCTTCATACAGATCTCTGCTCTGGGAGCAGAGTAAGAAAATAATTTCTGTCTGCTCTCCACAAAAGCGGCTGGAAAGGCCAAAAGAAAAATATTAGTTTTACTTCATTGTGTGAAATATCGTTTTGGAGGATCTGACGCGTTGAGCGTTTGAAGAGTTTTTGCTGGCAGGTTTCAAGGGTCCCCTGGGTTGACCCCCTGGGATTGTTTTCTTCATTAATAAACTTAGCATGATGTGTGTTAAAAGGAACATTCTGTTTGCTTTGTAAATAAGGGATGTCAAACAAGAAGCAGAAGCCTTGCAGACACTAGGTGATGTGTTCTTCAAGCAGGAAAAAAGACCTGGAAAACTTGGGAATGGTGTGGCCGCCTGAGCCAAGCTGAGGCTTTGTTGGGAAAACAATTCAGCCTCTGAGCCCAAACAAGGCAGTTTAGTTTCCTTACTGATCCCAGTGGGAAAGCCGCACACACTGCCCCAAACCAGCAGGGCATGGGCTTGGGAAGGAAAGTTCTCAAGCGTCTGTCAGTGGCACAGTGGAGGATATGTGATGGTATACCAAGATACCCATGTTTCTATTTTGAAGGCATATTTTGACAACTGTATGTGTTGCCATAAGTTTGGGATTGGGGAAAGGAGAGATTTTTAATGCTACAACTTTGAGCCTCCTGCCTTACTGCTGCTGTGGCATGACTTTGGTAGGGCTTCCACCATTATTTAAGGAAGTCGTTTGTAAGAGCCAGTGGTGTTCAGACTTTAGCCTGCAGAGCCATGCCATCCTGCCTGCAGGGCTCCCCACAGATCTGGAAATGTGGTGGGGGAGGAGCAGTGACAATTAATACTGTTCCCCCACTGCCAAATTTCCGAGCCCTGAGGGCCAAATGACATAGTCCTGTGCACAGGGCCAGAGCCGCAAGCACAATCTGGTATAAGGTCCAATCCGGCATGGGTGGACCAGCTCCACCTGCCAGGTCAGACTCTGGCCAGGCTGGCTCCATGCACTAGATCAGGCCCCAGCCAGGCCAAATTGGACCCATGGACCAGATCCAGCCAATGGACCAACCCCACACCGCTTATCCAGCCTGTGAGGCCCAAAGGTTGTGCTCCACTGTACAAGAAAGTACTCCTCCGCCTCCTGTTCCCTTAAATCTTGGGGTTTTCCACTCTTACTCAAAGCTTAAGGAAGCAAAAGAAAACAAATCCTATCATCTAGCTGTTTTTATTTTCCATCATCTGCCTCCCTGCATGTAGCACCACTCATCTCCCAGAGCTCCTAAACCCATGCCTCTTTCATCTATCAGCCCACTTGAAAGACCCCCCAAAGAAAGCTTTGTTCCTGTCATTTGCAGGGGGATTCTGTTATGTGTATCAGAACCGCTGCAACTAGGGGAGGAAAATAAAGTCTTAAGAGTTCCAAACTTTATTTGAAGGAAGTGGAACAAGAGGGATAATATTTAAGGGAGGGGTATCTGTGTGGGCTGGGGACCATTTATTGGTATGCGTGGAAAGTTGTGAATATTATTATTTATTCCAGGAGCTGCTCTATGTTCTCCTTCTCACTTAATGGAGGGATAAACGGGTCACCTGCAGGCAGAGTCCTGGTTGTTAGGGAACATTATGCTATATTCATTCCATTGCCTTTGCCCTCAGCGTGGCATCTCCACTTCTTCAGCATTTGCTTCTAAAAAGCACCATCTTTTCTCAGGGGTGTAGGTTGTAGCTGTGTTAGTCTAAGGACATAGGCAGACAAGGTTCTTTGGGTAAATTTGATATATTTTATTAGACCTACTAAATAATAATAAACAATATTTAGTTGGTCTAATAAAAGAGATCAGATTTACCCAAAGAACCAAGCTTTTGTTAAAGGAAAAATTTTGTCCCAGGCACCTTGAAACCTGCTTACTTTAGGAGGAAAACAGTCTAAAATGTAAATCAGAAGATGAGGATAGAGCAATTTAGTAATGTAAATGAGGACCAAAAGGACTTTCCGTCCCCAGTACTCCTTTTATTTAATTATATCTGTCAACATTCCTATTAAAAATTACCATTTCATTCTTGCCGTGGTCTGGCTTAAGAACAGATCCTTTCAAAATGCAAATTTCTTTTTTTCTTCAGCTCACTATCCTGCATAGCAACTGGTGGCTCCTATACCATTTTTCCTTGAAAGGTGTTTGACCATCTTATTTGTTAAATAAATTTTATTTGGTTGGTGTTTGCTAGGTTTATCAGCTAGTAAGAGAGGAAATTTCATTATTAGTACCAATGTACATGGCAGGCCTTGAAGGGTAAGAGGTATATGAATAGTATACAGGTTAGCAGAGATTTCTTTATTAGTAAGGATAGCACATTGCTAAGTGACCACATAGCCCAGAGAACTGACACTGTGACATGGAGCCATTCATCTCCAGGTCATCTCCAGCCCAAGTCAGTAGCAACACAACATTACTGGTTATATGAAATTAGTAGATCCTAATTCTGTCCTTAATGAACAAGAGACCACTAATGGATGCACCCTTCATGGGCTCATTAGAGAAGCCAAAAAAAAAAAAGAATGAGCATGAAGATGGAGATATCCTCCTGCCTTTAGGGGATCTCTTCAAACCACAGATACCTGTTCGTGATCCACTAAGAGGAAGCTTATATCATTACTATAGCATGATCTGAAGACCTACTTAAAGATCTAGTAGTGTCAAAACAACACCTTTCACAGGCATGAAATGGTCTGTCCTCCGTTCCATGTTTGTGATAGGTGATCTCTAAGGATTTATAACCACTGATTGAACCATTGATGGGCATCCTCCAGAATAGATGCAAGAACATGTAGACAACAAATGAATACTAAAGTACAGTCCATACCGTGATACAGTTAGATTTCCATCACACATAGCCTTTCAAATCTCCCACTGTTTCAGACAGTGAGTGATAGAGAGGTGTTTATAATAGCAACTACACTGACAATCAGCGTGGAAGATACAAGAGTCTGTGTGCTGGCAACTTCTAAGGAGCAACCATGCTATCTTTGTAGGAGCTGTTCAATCTATGCTGTCTGTGTAGATCAACATCTGTGTAGATCAGTGTGCCCTTAACTTTAAAATCCTAGAAATGTAGGACTGAAAGGTACCTCAGAGGTCATTCAGTCCAACCCCCTGTTCTGAGGGAGGATCAAGTATACTTAGGCCACCTTTGACAGATGTTTGTTTAATCTGTTCTTAAAAATGAAAGCAATTCCCAAACCTCCTGAAGTAACCTGCTCCAGAGCTTCGTTGTACTTACAGTTAGGAAATTTGCCTGATATCCAACCGAAAACTTTTGTGTTGAAAGTTAAACTGATTTCTTTTTGTCCTATTCTCAGCAGACATGAATAACAGTTGATCACTGTCTTATTCATAACAACCTCTTTTACATATCTGAAGACTGTTATCATGTTCCTCCCTGCCTTAGTCTTCTCATTTCTAGACTAAACAAACCCAGTTCCTTCAACCTTTCCTCACAGGTCATGTTTTCTAAACCTCTTATCATTCATGTTGTTCTCCTTTGGACACTCTTCAATTTGTCTACATCCTTCTTGAAGTGTGGTTCCCCAAACTGGACATAGTGCTCCAGCTGAGGCCTCACCAGCACCAACTGGGGCAGAAAAAGCATCACATTTGTCTTGTGTGACACTCCTATTCATACATCTGTTAATGAGATTTGCCTTTTTTGCAACTGCATCCCACTGCTAACACACACAGTGTGTGCTCTACTCCATCCCCTAGATCCTTTTCTGCCATATGGCTTCTTAGGTAGTTACTCTCTGTTTTGTATTTGGGTACTTGAGTTCTCCCTCCTAAGTGCACTTGTTTTCCCCAAATTTCATCTTGTTGATTTTGGAGCCTTTTTACAATTTATCAAAGTAATTTAAAATTCTTATCCTGGTTTCTAAAGTGCTTGTGAACCTACCCAAGTTGGTGACTATTGTACTCTGTATTCCACTCTCTAAGCCAGTCGTGAAAATATTAAATATAACCAGGCCCAGAGCAAAGCCCTACAGGATCCCACTTCAAACACCCTCCTATGTTCACAGCAAACTATTGATAACTACTCTACAAAAGAAACTTTTTTTTAACCAGTTCTGCAGCTACCTCTTCCTGCATTCATCTAGACTTTATCTCCCAAGCTTGCTTATCAAAATGTCATGCAAGATAGTATCAAAATCCTTACTAAAGTTACTAAAGATAAATTGCATATACCACTCCCTCCTGTTCCCTATGCCAATTATTTTGCCACAGAAGGAAATTGATTTAATGTAATTTACCACAATCTTTTATCACTTTATCTTCAGTTGCTTATAAATTGATTGCTTAATAATGTGTTCAGTATCTTCCCAGGTATCAAAGTCAGTCTGACTGGTCTATATTTCCTTGGGCCCCCCCTTTTTTTCTTTGCATGCCTATCTCCATTAAGTATCTGGTTGTAATTAACCTTTTCTGTGATGACTTTGGCCTTCTCTGAAGCTGAATACTTTCAAAGACTTTGGCCTTTTTGTGCATCATCTGGTTTTTGCTCTCCTTTCATGTTAAGTAATGGCCCTACACTTCCCTATATCATCCTCTTATGTCTAATGTATTTTTAGACTCTCTTATTGACTGTTATGTCCCCTGCTAATCATAACTTGTTTTACAGCAAAGCCCTTCTGATTCTATGACACATGTTTGTGCAATTCCTTTATATTCAAGAAACCTTATGAGGGAGAAGGAACAAACCATCCTGATGTGCAGGAAGAATAGCAAATATAGCAAGTGACCATCTTAGCTTATCAGAGAACTCTTCAGTGATCTTAACACAAAAAAGGAAGCTTACAAGAAGTGAAAGCCTGGACAAACAACTTGGGAGGAGTATAAGAATTTTGCTCAGGCATGCAGGGATGAAGTTAGGAAGGCCAAAGCACAACTGGAGTTGCAACTAGCAAGGGACATGAAGGGTAACCAGAAGGTTTCCTACCAGTATGTTAGCAACCAGAGGAAGGTCAGGGGAACTGTGGGTTCCCCAATGAATGGGGGAGGCAACCTAATGACATATGATGAGGAAATGATTGAAGTACTCAATGCCTTTTTACCTCGGTCTTCACAGGCAAGGTCAGCTCCCAGTCTACTGCACTACGCAGTACAGTTTGGGGAGAAGGTAAGCAGCCCTCAGTGGTGAAAGAACAGTTAGAGACTATTTAGAAAACCTGGATATGTACAAGTCCATGGGACCAGACGCAATGCATCTCAGGACACTGAGGGTGTTGGTTTATGTGATTGCAGAGCCACTGGCCATTATCTTTGAAAACTTGTGGTGATTGGAAGAGGTCCCAGATGATTGGAAGGGCAAATATAGTGCTCATCTTTAAGAAAGGAACAAGGAGGATCCAGGGAACTACAGACTGGTCAGCCTCACCTCAGTCCATGGAAAAATGATGGAGCTAATCTTCAAATAATCCATTTCTAAGCACTAGGAGAAGAAGGGAATTGGGAACAGTCAGCATGGACTCACCAAGGGCAAGTCATGCCTGATCAACCTGATTGCCTTCTATGATGAGATAACTGGTTTTGTGGATGTGGGGAAACCAGTGGACATAATATACCTTGCCTTTAGCAAGGCTTTTGATACTGTCTCCCACAGCATTCTTGCAAGCAAGCTGAGGAAGTATGTGTTGGAAGAGTAGACTCTAAAGTGGATAGAAAGCTGGCTGGATTGTCAGGCTCAATAGGCAGTAATCAATAGCTCAATGTCTAGCTTGCAGGCAGTATCAAGTGGAGTGTCCCAGGAGCTGGTCCTGGGGCTGGTTTTGTTCAATATAGTTTCATAGTTTCATAGTTTCTAGGGTCGGAA
>NW_017729024.1:126192287-126193371 GCF_001723915.1 Gavialis gangeticus
CCTTGCGTTGAATGGTGAATTCAAGCAGGCAGTGGTCACGCCCAGGGATGGATTGTACCCTTAACAAGTTCATGGATGATACCAAGCTGGGATGTGTAGTCCATACCCTAGAGGGTAGGGCAAGGATTCAGAGTGACCTAGACAAATTGAAGGATTGGGTCAAAAGAAATCTCATGAGATCCAGCAAGGACAAGTTCGAAGTCCTGCACTTAGGACAGAAAAATTCCATGCACCACTACAGCCTGGGGACTGACTGGCTAAGCATCAGCTCTGCAGAAAAGGACCTGGGGGTTACAGTGGACAGTAAGATGGATATGATTCAGCAATGTGCCCTTGTTGCCAAGAAGGCTAACAGTTACTGGGCTGCATTGCCAGCAGATCGAAGGACGTAATTATTCTGCTCTATTCTGCACTGGTGAGGCCACATCTGGAGTACTGTGTTCCGCTTTGGACCCCCCACTACAGAAAGGATGTGGACAAGTTGGAGAGAGTCCAGTGGAGAGCAACAAAAATATTTCAGGGGTAGGGCACATGACTTATAAGGAAAGGCTGAGCAAACTGGGTTTATTTAGTCTGCAGAAGGGAAGACTCAAAGGGGATTGAATGGCAGCCTTTAACTACCTGAAGTGGGGTTCCAAAGAGGATGGAGTTAGACTAGGGGTTGGCAACTCCTGGCACGTGAGCTGAGTGTGGCACGTGAGGCCATTTTGCTTAGCACGCTGCGGCCAGCCCCGGCTTTGGGAAGCTGCTGCCAGTGATGGAGCCTGAGCTGCTCCGAGCAGGGCTTTCAGTGTCTCAGCTGCCTGCTGGGAGCAGCCTGGGCTCCTGGCTGGCAGCAGCTCCCCGGAGCCGGGGTGGCTGCAGCCGGGAGGCTTCAAACAGCTGTGCCGGGTTCCGGCACCAGCTCTGCACCCACGCGAGCAGGTGCACCTCAGAGTGGGTGGTAGGGGTGGGGCCTGAGGCAATGCAGCCCCAGTCTCTACAAACAGCTGTGCTGGGCTCATCACCTCAGTGCTGGGAGCAGGGAGAGCCTGGGACTGTGCTGCCTCAGGCCCTGACCCCACCGCCCGGTGCAAGGCATACC
>NW_017729024.1:126198371-126201934 GCF_001723915.1 Gavialis gangeticus
GTGCTGGGAGCAGGGAGAGCCTGGGACTGTGCTGCCTCAGGCCCTGACCCCACCGCCCGGTGCAAGGCATACCTGCCAGAGCCTGGCACAGCTGTTTGGAGCCTCCTGGCTGCAGCTGGCCCAGCCCTGGGGAGCTGCTGCCAGCTGGGATCCTGGGCTGCTCCCAGCAGGCAGCTGCAAACCCTGCTCGGAGCAGCCCAGGATCCAGTAGCTACCCAGAGCTGGGGTAGCTGCTGGCAGCCACAGAGCCCAGGTTGGGGGGCAGGGGTTTTGGGTGGGGGGTAAGGGCAGCAGGGCTGGAGGGCAGGGGCTTTGGGTGGGGGTAAGGGGCATAAACAGGGCCTCTTGCCCTCATTTTGTTTTTCTGCCATGCCGACTCTCCAGGACCTTCCAAGGTAGGCATTATGGTGTTTTTTGGCACCCCGGCCAAAAAATGTTGCCTATGCCGAGCTAGACTGTTCTCAGTGATGACAGGTGAGCAATGATCTCAAGTTGCAAAAAGAGAGGTTTAGGTTGGATTTTAGGAAAAACTTTCTCACTAGGAGGGTAGTGAAGCACTAGAATGGGTTACCTAGAGAGGTGGTGGAATGTTAATCTTTGGAGGTTTTTAAGGCCTGGCTTGGCAAAGCTGTGGCTGGAACAATCTAGCTGGGGCTGGTCCTGCTTTGAGCAGGGCATTGGACTAGATGACTTCCTGAGGTCCCTTCCAACCCTAAGTTTCTATGATTCATTCCAGTACCTACTTTTTGTATAATTCCTGTTTATTTCCAAGTCATTATAGAGCTACAGGTGCAGCCATACTGGTCAGTTACTGTGCCAGACAGAGCCTGTGGGCAGGCAGACAGGGTCACCCTGGAAACTGGCCACAAAACCTGCAGCAGGGCACACTCAGCTGGGTGGATGGGATGGGTCTGTGAGTAAGCAAGTGGGAAGCAGTGTCTGGTGGGGGGGGCAGGTCCAGGGCAGGGATCATGGGGCAAGGACAGTGTGGGACTGGGCCCAGGGCAGAGCCATGATCCATTCCCCATGAAGAACCAACACCCATTGCAGGGACATGCAGGTCTCTGTCCCCTAGCACCATGCTGTCACCACCTCATGAACCCAGCCCCGGGCCCACCCACCTGTCCCACTCCCGGATGCTGCACCCCCCTGCCTGCAACCTGATCCCATCCACCCATCTGAACCTGCCTGCCTATGGGGGTCCCAGGCTGGCCTCCATGGAGATCCTACCCACCTGCCTGCTCTGTCAGGTGTGCCCAGCAGTGGGTGTGTGGCAGACAGGCCCAGGGCTAGATATGATCAGTTGGCAGCTCCCCACCACCATTCACTCCTCAACTTCCGGCTGCACTGGAAAATGCAAACAACCATGATGGGGGCTGAGGCTGGGTCAGCACCCATCCCCCCCAGGCCTCAATAGCTCACCCAAACTCCTTAAGTGGCCCTCCAGCCCAAATAATTGCCCACCCCTGGTATATGGGCAACCTGTTTTCTCAGAAGGAAGAGAGGAACACAGACACTTTGTTGTAGTTCTTTCCTTTCTGGCTTACTGGCCCTTTTGGTTAAACAACCTCTTCTCTCCAAGGGTCTCAAAGTACACTACAAAGTTGGTAACCATTAGGGCTGTGCAAGGCTTTGGCCCATGCTTCAGATCCGGAGAAGCTTTGGATGCTTCAGCATCCCAAGCAGCATGTCTGAATCGAAGCACTGGCTTCGTTAGGCTTTCTGAAGCAGTTCGGAGCTTCTGAAGCGCTTCAGAAAAGCTTCAGAGCCGCTTTGGATATCCGGCCATAGGGTATAATGAGGAAACAATGAAATAGCTATAACTTTGTTAGTTTTTGTCCTTTTTGGATTAAACTTATGTGAGTTGTAGCCTCTGCCAAGAGCATGAAGCCTACCAAGTTTCAAGAAGATCAGTGCAGGGGTTTGGGGGGGAACTGCACCCCAAATTCTTGAAAGCAAACCTCATGTCATGTCTATGTGTTACAACAAGGTGGGGGAGCTGAAAACTGCAGAGGTGGTGGACCCTGGTGAGGCCTCAAAGCCTGCCAAATTTTAAGTTGAAAGATGCAGGGGTTTGGGGGGAACTACACCTCAAGCTGCTGACAGGCAAAACTCGTGACACAGATGACCCTGTGTGTGTTAAGGTGCAGCAGGGTGAAAGCTGCAGGGATGGTAGCCCCTGCTGCAGCCACAAAGCCTGTCAGCTGTCAAGGGGTGTAGCAGGGCACTAAGATGCCTGCTACTGAAAAGCAGCTGTATGGGCTCAGGTGTTGGTTGCTAGGGGCAACCAGGAGGAGCTAAGGCCGGCACCTGGTGGGTCAGCTGACCAGAAGGGGCAGGGCTGACCACCATAAAACACAGACAGGAGGCTGTGGATGCTGTCCCTCTCTCCTTCCCTCTCCCAACCGGCAGCTGGACCGAAGGGGCTGTTAGGCCGAGGAAAAGAGCTTGGCCCTGAAAGGGGGAAAAGAGAAAGGCCTGGAGGTACAAATCACTAGTTACGGGTGCAACATGGTGTGTGGTTTAGAGAATGCTTGGCTTAGAGAACGTTTAGCCAGATGGCTTAGATTTTGAGTTATAGCCAACTGGCTCGCATTATTGCTTTTGTAGTTTTATAACACCGGAGGACCGGGTGAGGCTATTAGGGGTTGGAGGAGGCCTTATAGGAGCTCCACAGTAGCGTGGAGACCCAGCGCCAGAGAGGGTGCAGCATTTAGGGGTGTATCGACCCCGGCCCCAGTGCGGGCAGGATCGCAAGGCAGGGCCCCAGTGCAGGCAGGATCATGAGGCAGGGCCCCAGTGCGGGCCACGAGTGTGAGAGGAGCCCCCAGTGCGGGCCACGAGTGTGAGAGGAGCCCCTAGTGTGGGCCACAAGTGTGATAGGAGCCCCAGTGCGGGCCACGAGTGTGAGAGGAGCCCCAGGGTGAGTGCGGAGAAGGCCCCAGTGCGGGCGACAACTGCGAGACAAGCCCAGAGAGCATCCGCGAGGGTGCGGGCAAGTGAGACAAGCCCAGAGAGCATCTGCGAGGGTGCAGGCAAGTGAGACAAGCCCCGAGAGCGTCTGTGAGGGCGCGGGGAAGTGAGACAAGCCCAGAGAGTGTCCGTGAGGGCGCGGGCAAGTGAGACAAGCCCAGAGAGCATCCATGAGGGCACAGGCAAGGGATTGGCTATACAACGTCCGGTACATCTGCGAGGCTCGGGGCGTGGTACAGGGGTGGTAGGAGCCACGCGTAGCCCCTAAGGTGTTAGTGCACCGAGTCACCTAAGGCAGGGCACATACTGGGACACCTCAGGGTACCATGTCAAAGAAGATAAAAAGGCAGCCTCCCTTAAACACTAATAACACCAAAGATGTGGCAGGCGAGATGGTAAGGGTGCGTTGACACCAACTTGGCATGGTAGGGGGTGCTGGGGGAGTTCACGGCACCCCTAGGTCCCGCCCTGCCACAAGGAGATAGGTGCAGGGCTTCTGGGTTCTGGGGCCCTGCACTTTTAGCTGCTGACAGGCAAAACTACTGACATGGGTTTTTGTGCGACTGACTGTCTCTGTCTTGGAGGGAACC
>NW_017729024.1:126206934-126215005 GCF_001723915.1 Gavialis gangeticus
TGTGCGACTGTCTGTCTCTGTCTTGGAGGGAACCATTGCAGGCCTGGCTGCTAAGCTACTGTGTTACCAGTTACCAATCAATCATGATTCACGGAGGGACCAGCTCAATACACAGTTGCTAGCTAATGTAGCCAGTTAATTAGCATCAATTAACACCTACAAAACCACAAACTAAGGAGAGGAAATAATCAATACAGACAATCAATTGCCCCAAGACAGAGACAGTCAGTTGCACAAGCACCCATGTCATGAGTTTTGCCTGTCAGCAGCTAGAGGTTCAGGGCCCCAGAACCCAGAAGCCCTGCACCAACCTCCTCAACAGCTGGCCGGCTTCGTGGCCTCAGCAGGGGCCACCATCCCTGCAGCCTTCACCCTGCTGCGCCTTAACACACACAATATCACCCATGTCATGAGTTTTGCTTGTCCGCAGCTTGAGGTGCAGTTCCCCACAAACCCCTGCACCTTTCAACTTGAAACTTGGCAGGCTTTGAGACCTCACCAAGGGCCACCACCCCTGCAGTTTTCACCCCACTGTGGTGTCACACAGATGTGGCATGAGTTTTGCTTTCAAGAATTTGGGGTACAGTTCCCCCCCAAATCCCTGCACCAATCTGCTTGAAACCTGGCAGGCTTCATGCTCTCAGCAGAGACTACCACCCCTACAAGTTTCATCCAAATAAGACAAAAACTAACAAAGTTATAGATATTTCATTGATTCCCTATTATACCCTATGGCCAGATCTCTAAGGCGGCTCTGAAGCTTTGGAGCCAGTTCGGCCGTATTGAAGTGGAAACCCGGTCCAGAGCTCCAGGTTGGATCCCTGGCATCTGAAGCCGGATTGAATAGCTGCCTACTTGCACAGGCCTAATAACCGTTATCTCATTTTGAAAGTATGATACTGATGTACATATTAGTGAAAGGACCTGCACCAGATGACAATGAATAAGTAGCCAGATTGGAGGTGGGAGGAGGATTATCTCCCAGTTACCCATACTAGCCACCATTTCAAACTGCCCACCATCTGATGGAACCTCAAAACACCCTTGCAAATTAAGAGAATATGACTATGTTAAGGAAACTGTAGCATTGCTAAACTAAATAACCAGTTCCTGGTCTGCCTGCACACTTCAGAGTTGTGTAGAGATACTCAAAATCAGTCTAAACAGCTACATTTCGCCTGATGAAGAGCCCAGAACATCAGCTACAGTGGCCATAATGCTTCTGGTACATGAACTAGCTTGGTTAGACTTCAAGTTTTCTTACATGTTATTATAGCATATGATAGAGACATACCCTTAATGGCAGAACTCTGGATAAAGTGTACCAATCTCAAGCTATCTCTTCTCACTTTAAGTGTGACGAGACTATGCTTACTCACAGTAATTTTTCCTTTAAAATTGTTGTCTATATTTTATAAATTGCTCCGTTTGCAATATGTAAGCTATGTGGTTTTTCTACTGCTCTGAGGGGGTGTAATTTACAGTCATCACCTGGTTCATAAGCTGATTCCATGACCTCGAAGAAGTCTGTTCTCTTCCTTTAGTCATATAAAAAAGACATATTTAGACAAAATTTGAATTTCAGAACCTTCCACTTCAAAGGCCTCCACAAGAGATATTTTGCTGTACTTTTCAATTTTTAATAGTGAACTCTTTCCATTGATGAGTTTTTGGCATGGCCCATTTTGAAACCTTGGTATTTGAAGCAGCTTTCTTATATTTTCTTAAATTACATCCTCTTGAAGGTCCATAAAATCCTGAAGTTATTATAAATAAATAAACAGAGTTTCTCTTCATGATGTAAACCAGCTTTGAATGAAGTCATTGAGTGGAAGTTTGACTTGGATGGCTTCTGAGAAGCTGCTTAGACCCAGGGCAGAGTTCTGCTTTTCCTCGCTGTGCTGGAGGGATCAGTGAGCAAGTCAGCTGTTGCAAGTCAGCTGAGAAGTACAAACCCCTGTTGCTTAATGTCTTGTTTTAATTCCTGGGGGAAAACAAATATTGGAATGTCCCTTCTCTTCATTCGCTTTTCTTCTGCGTGGGTCAACTGGGCCCTGCTGAATGACTTGTGTGGTTGAGACCTTATAGAAGAGAGCAGCTCAGTAACTTGTCTTTCCCCTCTCCCCTGTGTTGGATATCATCCCATTCAACAACCTGGGGGGCCTAATTCATCCATGATGGCAGGGGAATTTTCACTAGTATTTAATGACCTGTGATCCTTTGAATAGGGCCATAGCTCTCTTGATACTGGCATGACCAATACAGTGTAAATTGTGAGTTTGGGCTCCAAGAGTTTAATCTCATGAAATAAATGTACAGTAAATCCTGATAAATTTTAGTGACTCTTTACTTGATTTTCTTTCCCCTTACATTGGTGTCAGAATGCTGTGTTTTCTTTGACTTCTACAGAAGATTATTCCTGATTTACCTTAATTTAATCAAGAGGAAAATCAGACCATATGTCTACAGCCAGATAGCACCTTCAAGATAGGATCAAGCCCAAGCACATCCTGACTGACTATTGTGCACAGTTCTCTGATAACATCAGCCCACTGATCAGCTGCAGTCAAATTATTAAGGAGGGACTTGGGAACATGGAAAATGTTATCATGCTACTATATAAAATTATTATTAGTACATATACCTCTGGAGTACTGCATATACTTCTAGTCTCCACACCTCCAAAAGAATATAGTAGAACTAGAAAAAATACAGGGGAGGGCAGAAAGAACAAAGAGAGATTAAATAGGCTAGGACTTTTCATCTTAGAAAAAAGACAGTTGAGGAGAGATATAATACAGGTTTATAAAATAATGAATGGGATAGATAAACTAACTAGGGATTTACTGTCTGCCATCTCTCACAATACCAGAACTATGGGCATACAACAAATTATTAGGAACCAGATTCAAAACTAATAAGTTCTGATTCACATAGTGTATAATTCATTTTTGGAACTCATTGCCACAAGATGTTATAGAGGACAATAATGTAACCAGGTTTAAAAGATGATTAGACAAATTAATTCAGCCTAGGTCCATCAGTGGGTATTAAATATGATAATTAGAGATACAAGCTCCAAATTAGGATTTCCTAGGCTTCTAATTTTGGGAATCTATAAGAGAAAAGGGCAGGAAACAGATCACTCTGGACAGGACCTGCATAAATATTCTTCACCTTTAACATCCACTCTGTGATACTCCAAGATACAGAACAGTGGGCAAGACAGGCCTGTGGCCTGACTTAGTATAGCAACTCTTATGTGCTTATGACTCAACTAGTCTCATTCCAGTATTCTGTTATGAAAAGCTGCTGAGTTTGGATGAAGTGTTCCTGGCTTCAGGCATTTTCCTGAATCATTTTCCTCCACAATTATTATTTGTTCACCAACACATATGGGAAGTGCATCCTTTGTTATTTAGTATTTAAGCTAGATATCCCCAAGTAATGGAAGCATAGACTGGGGACTATATAGAGATGCTAGATGCTTTCAAGTTGGCATCACCAGATGGGATGTACCTCAGGGTACTGAAGGAACTGGCTGAGGTAATTTTGGAGTCATTGGCTATCCTTTTGAGAACTTGTGGAGGTCAAGTGAGGTCCTAGATGACTGGAAAAGGGCAAATATCTTTAAGAAGAGGAAGAAGGGGGATCTGAGGAACTACAGACCTGTCAGCCTGATCCCTATACCTTTGAGATCAAGAAGCAGGTCTTCAAGGAATCCATTGTGAAGCACCTAGTGGGGAACAAAGTGATGATCAGGAACAGTCAGCATGGATTCATTAAGATCAAGTCAATACCACTTTTGTGATAGTGACAGGTTCTGTGGATGAGGGGAGAGCAATGTATGTGGCACACCTTGACTTTAGCACGTCTTTTGATACCATCTCTCCCCTACCTTAGGAGTCTTTAAGAGAAGGCTGGATAGGCATCTGGCTGGGATCATCTGACTCCAGCACTATTTCCTGCCTAGGCAGGGGATCGGACTCTGATCTGTTGAGGGCCCTTCTGACCCTGGCATCTATGAATCTCTCACAAGATTCTCATTAACAAGCTAAGAAAATGCAGACAAAAGAAAAGTACTGTATGGTGGACATGCAACTGGTTGGATCATAGTACTCAGTGGTTCAATGTCTACATGGGAGGAGGTATCAAGTGGGGTTCCCCAACGGCCTGGTATTGTTCAATATCTTCATTAATGATTTGGATGATGGGAACAAGTGCACACATAGCAAATTTGCAGATGACATCAAGTTGAGTGGAACTATGGGCACTCCAGAGTTCAAGGCTGGGAACCAGAACAACTTAGATAGACTGGAGAAATGATCCATAATCAATTATGAATCAAGATTCAAGAAGGATAAGTGCAAAATTATGCAGAATAACCACATGTGTAAATACAGACTGGGGAATGACTAGCTAGGCTGCAGTACTGCAGAAAAGGACATGGGAGTTATGGTGCACCATAAGTTGAATATGAGCTAACAGTGTGCTCTTGTGGCAAAAAAAATCCAACAGCATACTGGGTTTTATCAAGAGAGTGTCACTTACAAATCCAAGGAAGTGATTCTGATTCTTTTTCTGTTTTATACTGGTGAGGTCTCATCTGGAGTACTGTGTTCAGTTTTGGGCCCCATACTTCAAGAAGGACATGGACAGTTTGGAAAGAGCCCAAAGCAGGGAAGCAAAAATGGTTAAGGGCCTCAGAGGCAAGACTTACAAGAAAAAGCTGAAAGAACTAGAATTATTTAGCCTGGAAAAGAGAAGACCAAAGGGAGATATGATAACAGACTTCAGATACCTGAAGGGTGATTATAGAGAGGATGGACATGGTCCTTTCTCTATGTCTGTAGGGGACAGAAATAGGATCAACAGCCTCATGCTGCAGCAAGGGAAATTTAGGCGGAAGTTTCTGACTATGAGAGTGGTCAGGCATTGAAACAGGCTGCCCAGAGATGTTCTGGAATCTCCATCCTTGGAAGTTTTCAAGAGCAGGCTGGACAGACACTCAGATGGTATGGTTTAGTCAGGAGTGAACCTACTTTGAGCAGGGGCTGGACTTTGTGAGGTCCCATCCAGACCTATGATCCTATGTATCATTTCCTTTGGTTAGTAGGTGCCTGTGAACCCAAGACCTGAACTCAGAAGGCCCTTTCTTCACATCTAGATAAGTAATATCATGTTGATTCTAGTCCCTGTGTAGCTAACAATTTTTCTAAGGAGAATAACTAAAAATAGAGAAGAATTATACACTTCTTATATTAAGCTTTGGATAAGTAATCGTGTGCTGAAATCTGAGACTTCCCAGAATTGCTAACAGTTTCACAAATACTCCTCCCTTTTCCGAAAAGTCAAACCATTAATAATGATTTCACAAATCACAGCAAACCAAGTATGTTGCTTTTATTAGTGAAAATAATCACAAAGCTTTTTTTTTTTAATATTTAATTAAATCTACTGATAAACCATACAGTTTAATTCTTCTGACCAACAGAAGTCAGCAACCTACAACGTGTGGGCCAGATCTAGCCTGTGGAGTCTTCAGATCCAGCCCCAGAGCCATGGTTTCAGTAGCACTCGGCAGCAGGGGTTCTGCCCACTCTTACCGAGGGAACACATTGCATCTTAGAAGATTATGAGTTGGGTTCTCTTGCCAGGACTTAAGACTGGGCACATGAAACATTATGGCAACATTTCAGAACTGAAGTATTTCAGTTTCAGGCATTGTTTCTTGTGGAAAAATTGAAAGTTTCCATGGAAAGCTGACTCTCCACCCTTCCTTCGCCTTTCCCCAAAATACATGAAAAACATTTTTCTTTCAAAAAGCAAATAGCTTCAACAGAAAATTCCTTACCATCCCTAGTAGAGACTATGACTTATACTGAGCCTTTTTATTGCCTTGGATACCTCTGAACCAGTTAACCCCAGCTGTTTTCCCTTTCTCCACATAAGGTAGAGATTTGTTCATCTCCTGGGATGCTCAGTCAGCTGCTGGACCCTCACTTTGACAGCCAAATTCAAGTTATAGTTCCTGGTCCATAAAGCATTGTTTATGTAAGAACTAGAGAGGAAAAAAGCATCTCTGAACAAAGAAAAATAGTTATATTTATTTATATCATACTAGTTTCGAGAGGTTGCAAACACAATTTAGAGCTAACATGCTGGATGCTGTACAGAGTAAAAAAAATAGACACTGCCTTAAGCTGTTTATAATCTAATTAAAACAAGATGCAACAATGGAGTGTAACAAGGAATCCAAAGGAATTGAGAGAGTAACAGTAATTTTCCTTTTATAGAATGAAAGTGAAGATGTTCATAAACCATTTGATTCCAGATACTGGGGCTTTGAAAAAAATACCAAATATCATGAGACTTGAGATAAGCTTGTGAGAGAGAGCAAAATTGCATATTAGCTAGCATTTGTGTTATTTTTTTCTGCTTTTGCATTTAATTGAAAGCATATTTTATGTAGACCAACATTTTTAGGATTCCATGTATTCTGATTCCTTAGGCATGGAATTTGCTTCAGAATCTGTCCTGTGCCATAGAAATGTTTTCAGAATCTAAACTGGCATTTAAAAAATATCAAACTTTCCCATTTGTAAAGAAAACAGGAGTGGAATGTAAACCAATGACTAGATTGTCTTCCTGAATCTGTAAACACAAGTATGAGACCATAGCTCAGAGGTACGAACTGTCTTTAGTTATCTCAGTGAGAGGTTAACTCTTAATCCGAGACAAGACTGTTTATATCATAGTGTTACCAACTATTTCCTTACTGATTGTTTCATCACAAGTATCCAGCTAATGCATTAACTTCACAATCCCAAAATGATCTTCTAATTTCTCCAATGCTGGAAGTCTTAACTGTCTTCTTACCTATGTACCCAAACTTCAAGCTTATCTTCAGTAACTTCAGTGCTGGTTGATGATTGCATTGTTCATTTGCATATTTAACACATTAAATAATTGTATTTAAATGAAGTTGCTGCAGATTTATTTTAAATTTTGGTAAAGGGAGTCTTTGAGCATGGTATATACTAAGGAGACTACACAAAGATACGCATCAATCAGTCTTATGGATGATTCTTACAATAATACAAAGAAAGATGAATGTTTCTCCTGTCACAGGCTGACAGGCTAAGAAGGACCAGCATCAATCACCCTTTGGATGAACCTTTCAAGGAAAATTTAGATGCTGAAGTGGTAACTGGTGATTCAGGAACTGATACTCTTTTTGGGTTTGTCTTCACTAGAAATTTTGTTATGGCAGAATGAGAAAAGAGATGTTCAACATTTTTTGATCAGAACTTTTTTCAAGTAAATTAAAAACACATAGTGCCAAATGGAAAAAGTAAAAAAAAATAAAGAAGAGAAAAGGTCAAAAGATATCAGAATATTGTTCATTCTTATAGTCAGTGAAGGAAAAGAAAAATGGGGTAAGGAGGAAAGAGAAGGGAAAAGTAGGAAAACAAATTTATTTTTTCACAACATATTTCACAGACTTTTTAAAAATCCATTTTGGAATGAAAATTAATTTGAAATTGCCATATTGTTACATTTCCCTCCCCTCCACCCCCCTATTTTTTTTGACCAATTCTCAATACAGCCCTAAGGAGCTATGTACTCTAACACAAACAGGACTACCTAGTCCTCTTAGACAGGGACTATTATATTTACCATTGCATCAACAAGTCAGAAATTAAGCCCACAGATTATCTGTAATCAACTGCTATAAGTTTAATATGATGGTTCTGGTCTATACTGACTGCAGAGCTGTGTTTAATGTTGTATTTGTTCACATGACTCCTCAAGGTTGTATTTGGACATGATCTAATTCTCTCGAGCAGTGGTTCTCAACTTTTTTTTTGTACCAGGACCCATTTGTAAACATTAATGGGCAGTCCCGACTCGGTGTCCCTCACTCCTGACCCACTGTGTAGGTCGGGGGGGGCATGGGGGCCCCAAGCAACCCCTCGCAGGCTGGAACTCTGCCAGCCTACAAGGGAAAAGCCACAGTTTCCCATGGTTTTTTTCCTTTAAAGTTTGTTGATCCATTTTTAAAGTTTGT
>NW_017729024.1:126220005-126226457 GCF_001723915.1 Gavialis gangeticus
GGGGGGTGTGGGGCATGGGCGCCCTATGCAGCCCTTCACAGGCTGGAACTCTGCCAGCCTACAAGGGAAAAGCCACAGTTTCCCATGGTTTTTTTCCTTTAAAGTTTGTTGATCCATTTTTAAAGTTTGTTCATGACCCTTTCATATATTCTTGCAGCCCACTTTTGGGTCACAACCCATGGGTTGAGAAACGCTGCTCGAGGGAAGGTAAAGCCTCAGAGAGAGTATGGGGCTAATAATCCAGTAAGAGACCAGGAGATCCTGTGCTGATTTAGTGATAGTGGGCGCATCTACACATGCCCCTGCAGCACCGTTATTACTGTGGCATCATTTAGTACTTCCAAAAGGTACTAAATATACAGCCTGTACTGTGCTGTGCCAGCAGCACATGGTTATTTTTAGCCACTACATTGCCATAGCAACACACTATAGCAAGGGGGCGCGTTGCTACAGTGATGTAGCTGCAGTGTCACAGTTTGTGCCGGCCAACACTACGTCACCATAGCATGTTGCTACAGCGATGTAGTGGCTCATGTAGACATACCCTCTGTCCTTCATATTTCTAAAGAGAAATCCTAACAATTTAAGACCAATCCCTGGGCTGTAGTCCTGTTAAAATTTTATTCTGCCTACATATATTTCTTCAACAGTTTCAAACACATGTATGGTTTATTTTTTTACTTCCTGATCTTAACTCATCTAATATTGCAGAGTTTTGTCAAAAAAAAACCACAATGCACCCCCCCCAAACCAAACCCCAAAAAACCCAGTCACATTCCACCTCGTAATTGGTGTATACCAACAGTGATTTATGCATATGTATCATATGGTCTCCAGTGCTTATTTGCACCAGTATTTAAAAACGTATGCCCACCATAGGGAAAGGAATGATTGTATACAGCCCATTCACCTCAGTTAAGGATTGCAGAAATGAAGCCATAGCGTATATAACAATTTTGAGATGAAGTTTAGGAAGAAATGAAAGAGATTTATTTTATGTTGCTGTCGAATTATTTTGTACTTGAGAGAGCATCCATTCAAGCAGGAAAGATTCTCTCTGCAGTTCCCTTTCAAATCAATACTTGTTTAGAGAGAATTGCAAACTGAGGTAATCCACTTGGCAAAAATATCCTGCACAAAGTCCTGCTCCTTTCAAAAGCCAGTGCAATCTAAATCTGATTGCAGGGCTGGGTTGAAGTCTAATTTTTTTCTTCATGTGTTTTTATTTCCTAAGGACAATGGTATCATTCTACTTCAGCACAAATGTAAGATGATAAAATATGACTAGAGTAATTGCCCCTTACAGGACAGTGAATCTGTAGGCCTCTTGCACCTTTTTAATTCTTTACTTTCTAGTCAAATTCCAATGACATGTTTCCCAAGTGGCTCAGTGGGATTAATACAGGCTTCCAAAGCTAGAATTAGTGGAATGCAGTTCAGCTTCCAAGTTCTTCACTAGCAGCTGGTAGAAACTATATTAAGTAAATATGAAGAAGTGTTTTGAAATCCTTTACAAACCTGTGATGGAGTAATAGGTATTTTACTTTAGTAATCAAAGATCTATCCTTAATAAGACAGGAGGATACCACTTAAAAAAAAGAGTATGTGAAATTTTATTGTATGGTGGAGTGTTAGAATATATTTTTAAAAGTAATCTCTGAACAATGTGTTTAGTGATCTCATGACCCAGTGGGTAATTTATTAAATGGAATTTTCTAAATAAATTGTTTTAGGGCTTTCTATTCCTCCTACAATATTATCAGTAATGATAGACCTATCCCTGAATCAGTGCAGGGCAGGGAATTTTTAGACCTCCATGTAAATGGGATTTCTTTGGAATAAGGATCTCTGTATAAGAGATCTCTCCAGGTTAAAACAGCATCACGAGTTTAGGACCTGCATTTAAAACTGATTAAAGACTAAATTAAAACGTGAATGAGAAAATATAAAAGGAATATAAGGAAATGTCCTCCTTGCATCACAAGTGGTCTGTGCACTTTATAAATTATGAAGAAATAACTAGGGCCATTACCACATACATCACTCCTTGAAGCAATGCAAGGAAACCAGAACAGTCATAAAAGGTGCTGCTGCAGTTGCAAGGATTTCACAGGATTCTCCTGTGGTACAGAGACACTGTAGCAGCTACAAAGCCACCCCTTCCCTCCTTTGTACCAGCATCAGGGCAATGCTTGCAAGAAAAGGTTGCTCGGAGACCTGGCTGCTGTCCCATCCTCATCCATAATATTATACCAATTCATACAAGTCAGAGGTTCTAGTAGTCTAACTAGGGCAAGGTGAGCGGGGCATCAGCCCCAGGCAGTGACTTAAGGGGCTGAGGGAGGGGTATCAGTGTGGCCCCCTCCCTCAGGAGTCTTTGCCACAGCAGGTACAGCTCTGCACTGCCTTTGGCAAACAAGCCAAGCAGTCAGAGCCCTGCATTCAGCAGTGTATCTGGGTGGCGGTGGGTGGAATGACACCGCCCCTGGGAGGTTGCCATTGGAGGCATGGCCATGTTCCCTGGGCATTGAAGGAGGGAGAACAGGGCACCAGAAGGGTCCCCCAGAGAGCCTGTGTTGTTGCCTGTTTCTCAGAAGTAGCAGTAGGAACCCAGAGTGTTGCAGGAGGTCCGCATGATCCCTTCTCTCCCCCAGATGTCCCCAGGCACTAAAAGTGCCCACACCTCTGAGAGGTTCCCTCAGGCTGCTCTTACCCACACTGGGGACTGGGGACACTCTGTATGGGATCAAGACCAAATGAAAACAAAAGGAAGCTTTATGCCATCTCTGTACTTCTCCTCTGTTGTTTTTGTATACTCTTTGGCTGTAGCTGATACAGCCTAACCACATATATATGAAATGGATTTGTTTTCTATTAAGTAGCCTTGTTAGCTTACTTTACTGTTATAGATATTATCCATTTTCCCTTTGGAGTCAACAGCTTTTTCATCAAGTGGATGTAGTTCACTACTGGCCAGTCCAATATCTGTCCTAAACCTAGACAATTGATCAGACAGGCACACAAAGCACACCAGGGGAGTGATACAGACAGCATCATATTATCCAGCTGCCTTTAGCTCTCCAGCCAGATGAGTAGGTACCATTCACAGCTGCATTGATTGAGGACAGCCGTCAGTGCACAATTTAAACTCACACTTCTGGAGCCACAGACAGTCACCTTAACCATTCTGCCATCATGCCACTTAACAGTGGTTGTGGCAGTGCTCACCCACTGTGCTCAAGCTGTATAATAGCAGGGGCTGTGGTCAGAGCGAGCACTGATCAGCTGGTGACCTCAGGGCTCATGGGATATATGGAGCTCACTGCACACATATCACAAAACTGAAAGGGGATGTGACCGTGCCACCACTCCTGCCTTGGCTGTAAGCATATTATCAATACTGGTATGTTTGTTCAATTTGGCACAACAGCTCTCCCCTAGGAACTTGATGGATGTGGTGTAAGTGAAATTTATATTTGGCTATAGTGGTCTCGCTGCATATCACTATCTAAACCTGTGTACTATATAATATGGAAATGAAAATCTAATACCACTAATTTACACAAGCATAGTCCTTATTCCCATGACTAGCCATGTTGGTGTAAATAGGATTACTTGTGTAAATCAGAATTTCCAGAAATGGAACCATAATCCCCTAACAAGTCGGAGCTCAACTGAAGCTACTCTACAGGATCTCAGTTCAGGACAACATTGATTAACTATGTGGGCAAATGCTATTGACTTCAGTGGGGCTTAGACATGTTTAAATTTAGGAATGTTCTTCAGTGCCCTGAATCACGAAGCTTCCTTGAAGTAGGGTTCATAGGTAGAGCTCCCTTTGGGATTGCCACACGGGGGGTTCAGAACACAGAGTGGCTGCAGGCTTAGAAAACTGATTTACATATTTCCTTTTAAAGAATAAAAAAAAACAGAAACTGAGTTATGATATAACCATTGCATCTAAATCATTAAAAAGTATTGGAACAAAATGTGTTTCTGGTTAGTTTATGGAAGAATAAACACAATTTAATAGCTGGCAACAAACAAGAACTTTTTCCCCCATAAATGATATTTGGATTCACTCAGACCCATGTATCTTCCACTCCTGTAAAACTCCATTCCATTTTCTAATTTTTTCATCTTCTTTATTTCCTAAAACATGATTTGTTGAGCTAATGAATTAAAATGCTCTAAGGTTTGGTTTTGGCTTTGTGTGCAACCATGGTATTTTACCACCATAATTCAGTGTGAGAAGTTTATTGTCCTAACAAACACTAGCACCTATTGTATGATTATACTCACACAAGAAAAAAGGATTGCATTAAGCATCACTTTTCTACATATAGACCCAACCTGTACCTGTTGAGATTTCATTCTTCTTGACTCTACCCTTTTCAACTTTCATTCTTTTCACCACCTGTTGGCTGAATTTGGGTAGGTTACAGTTTATGGGCCAGCTCCTGAAACTGACTGGCTTTGAGGGTGCTCACCAGTATTTGTCTTCTGGTAACACCCCAAAGACATTAGGTAGGGTCAAAATCTCCTGTGCCAGGCCCTGAACTTACATAGCTACCCGTACATACAGAGAACTCAGTCCCTGCCTTGAAGAACTTACCATCCGGAAAACTGACACAGAGATAGAGACAAACAACAAAGCTTAACACCTCACCACGCAGTAAGCTTGTGCTCTCACTGCCCAGCTCCCCTACTCTTTGCTACTGCTTAGTAGCAAAACCCCATTGTCTTCAATGGTCCAGGATCACTAGCAAGGTAAGAGCTGACTTGACTAGTGTGGTGCAAAAACAATTATGCTAAATGCAATGATGCTACAGTAGCTGAATGCCTGTCAAAAACTTTTTATGCTTAAGCAAATAAGCTGTGATTCTTTCCCCCTCCACCCCGCCCCCACTAAAGCAAAATTAAAAACAAAACAAAACTATGTTTTTGTGGCTGACAAAAAACAAGCAAGCAGGCAAACAGAAAGTGCTTGTCACCTATCCCATGATATTTCCAGGATAGGGAAAGATAACAAATCTATTAACTGAAAAAATGCCAATAAAATAAGGGTGAAAGAACCTTAACTAGTCCATCATCCTGCCTTAAGGCAGAAAGAACTACACTTAAACCATTCCCGACAGATGTTTTCCCAACTTGTTCTTAAAAACCTCCAATGATTGAGATTCCACAACCTCCCTAGATAACCTATTCCAACGCTTAAATGTCCTTACAGTTGGAAAGTTTTCCTAATGCCTAACTTAAATCTCCCTTGCTGCAAATTAAGCCCATTCCTTCTTCTCCCATCTCCATTGGACATGGAGACAATTTATTACCTTCCACTTTAAGGCAGCCTCATACATATTTGAAGACTGTTATCATATTTCCTCTCAGTCTTTTCCTTTCTAGACTAAACAAGCCCAGTTTTTTCAGTCTTTCCACACTGGTCATATTTCTTGCTTCTCTGATAATTTTGTTGCTTTCCAATTGGGGTACTTCTTTCTTGAAGCATTATGTGTGAAACTGGACATAGCACTCAGCTGAGGTGTAGAGAGGAAGGACTGTTTTGTGTGTCTTCAGAAATAATACTACTGTTTGTATACATCCCAGTGTGGGCACTGGCATTTATTTATTTATTTATGGTAATCATGAATGCCGTATGCCCCCGGAGGCTGGGGGGGCACAGTGAGCTCCTGCAGGCGGCACTGTCAGCGGCAGCAAGCGGGGAGCTCCTGCAGGCAGCTGCAGTGCTGTTGGCGGTGGGGGGGATGGTGAGCACCAACTACCTGGAGATGCCGCCAGCAGTGGCGTCAGCAGCAGCAGCCAGTGGCAATTGTGGACTGCCCACAGACGCTGCCACTGATGTTGGTGGCGAGGGGGGTGGTGGCAAGTGGCGACCTCCTGCAGGTGCTGCTGGCAGTGTCAACTGCACCTTTTCACAGGGGATGTGCCTCCACACTCAGGGGGTGCACGTGCACCTCCTACACATTGCCAGTGCTGGTAATAATGTGGCATAGTTGACTTGTGTTCAGTTTTGTGTGCTACTACTATAATCCCTAGGTCCATGTCCTGTAGAACAGTTGCCAAGGTAGTTGTTCCCCATTTTCTATCTGTGCAGTTGATTATTCTAAGCTATGTGTCGTGTTTTACACCGGTCCTTTTTGAATGGCATCTTATCTATTTCAGGTAATTCTTCCAAGTTGTCATGATCATTTTTAATTCTAATTCTGTCCTCCAAAGTACTTGCAAAGCCCCCTGGCTTGGTATTGTCTTCAAATTCAATGAGCTCACTCTATTCCAAGTCAATAACACAAATATTAACTAATAATGGCCCAGACAAACCACTGTAGAACCAAACTTTGACAATCTAACACTGATACTGCCATATTTACTCAAATGCAAAATGAAGTTTTGCCCTCATATTACATTCACATACAAGGAAGCCACATTAAATACAT
>NW_017729024.1:126231457-126234223 GCF_001723915.1 Gavialis gangeticus
TCACTCTCACCGGCTGTCCTACTTCTGAACAGTCTGTGCCCATCTTTTCTTTTCCATATGATCTCTGCCATCTCCTCCTTGACCTCTTCAACTGCCTTTCTGTAGTATGCATACATCTGACTCAGTCCCTTTTGACATAGCCCTCAAATGAGAGGTCTACATGGCTGTACATGAGCAGGTTCCTGCAGCCAATATTGAACATGTCTATATAGCACATGGCCCACATAGGATATATATACTTATGGTGAACCTACCACATTTTTTTTGTTTGGAAATTTTGTGTCTTGGGCAAAATCAGTTCCAGGTTCTATTGACTGAGCAGAGCACAATCATTCGAATGTGTGTGGCACTACCACTAGCAAATATCTTACCCCAAAGACCCTTCAGCTTGGAGCTTCAGTTACTCCCAAATCCATGGCAGGCATTCTATGTGCAAGCCACAAGTCTGGAGGCCTTAGAGGCCTAATCTCACTTGTCCCTAGCCAAAAGGCCAAAGGAGAAAGCTACAGAGAAAACCCTAGAGCAATATTTCATCATCATAAATTGTGTAGCTAGGAGACTCTCACAGGTAGGCCTGCCTACAGTGCAATGGACAGATCTCCACTCTCAACTACACCAAGTAATTCAAGGCCAAGAAAAAGGGGATCTCCTTTGCCAGTTCAGTAAAACCATCTGGGAAAAAATCATCATCATGCTAGCTCCCCTGCCAGGTAAGTAACCTACCACAAGGATAGGTTAGTGCAGCCATTCTGAATAAGATATATGGTAGTGCTCATTGAGCACAGTCCCCCTCAGCTGTATCTCTTTTTCAAGGCATGCATACATTTCAACTTCCTCTTCACTCCCACAGTTGAGCTGCACCTTTGTTTTCCATTTCCAGTTATTCTTGCTTCTTCACCAGCCTTAAATGTCTGGCAAACACCACCAAATAGAGCCCCAAACCGTTCATCCAGAATCCCTCTCTTACCTCCTCTCTCAGCCTGGTTCACATGATTAGCATGTTCCTGCTCTCAATGTGGTGAAGCCAGACCAAGTTGCCCTATTCCTCATTTGCATATAAATTTTTGGAGGATCCCAGGATTTGTTCCAGTCATGACTGTGGGCTAATTAGCACATGGATCCTTTGTGGAGGATATCTGGAGTACAAACACATACTGAGCAGTGCTGAGTTATGAGGTCACCATGGCTTGAAATGCTGTTGACTCTGCTGGTGCCCCAGCCCAATGGACTATGTGGTAAATTATGAGCCTTTTGGCTCTGGACTAATATTGTGTGTAGTTTGTGCTATATATAGGTAGGTGCCAAAGTGCTACTTAAAAGTGTGCCTATGGAGTACCTGTGCTAAAAATCACAGCAATTTCAAAAGTGAAATGCATTATATGCAAATTACTACAGCTATGTTTATTTCAAGGTCAGATTTTCATCTTTGTTCCTTACGTCCATGTGCTCTGGGAGAGTAGGGTCTGACAGTAAGGAAGGGGAGAAGGGGCTGCAGGGGGAAGAAATGGGGTAGAAGTCAAAGGGGCTACCTGACCCTTCAGATTTATTTTCCCTGCTGTAGCACTGGGATGGAGACAAATTCAAGACAAACCTCCAATAATTAGATTCTATACCTGGAATATTCTCTCAAATTTACAATTTTTCCATATATAGAATCTCATTGTTGGGGGGGGGCATCTTATAACAAAGTCATCTTATATTCAAGGTAATATGGTATTCTTTGAGAGCTCAGCTATCAGTTTACCTTAGAAATACTTCTGGAAATACTTCTAGACCCTATTTCCCTGGATTGCATATAAGATTATCATGTAAGACAATGTCAAAAACCTTACTAAAGTCCAGATACTTTCTCAATATATGGCTTCTCTCCTATCTCCAACACCTATAACTATGATGTAGATAGAAGTTAGAAAGGTTTGACATGACTTGTTCTTGATAAATCCGTGTGGGCTGTTATTTATCGTCTTGTTATCTCCTAGACCAGAGATTCTCAACCAGGGTGCCATGGCACCCTGGGGTGCCTAGAGATCCTTTCAAGGGTGCCACAAGGTGCAACACACTGCTATCACTGTTAGGTGTGCAAACACGATTCACAAGATAAACCGAAAGATTTCAAACAGGAATCCATAGCATTACAAACATTCTGCCCTGTTTTAGTCTTTCTGAGTTCTCTGCAACAGAAGAATTGCTTTATAATTTTTCTGTAGTCAAAAGACAAGTGAAAACTAAATGCTGACATTTTCCAAGGGGGTTTGCACTGAGGGGTGCCTTGAATCTAAGGAGGAGTGCCTATAGTCTAAAATGATAGAAGGCTACTGTCCTAGACACCTACAAATAAATTGTTTGAGTATTTGTTACAGTATTTCTCTGGGAATGTACATTAGCCTAATCTCTCTAAAATTCCATGGGACTTCTTTTTAGCCCCTTTAGGCACTATGGGTCAAAACAGACATTGTATTTGAGTCAGTTGTGATTGAGCCGAGTCAAATTCTGAGAGTGACATACCCTTTACAAATACAGTTTGCCCCAGAAGTGAATGGCAATTAACTCAAATTAACTGCAGTTGTTCCAGGAAAAATGAATTAGTTCAGGCTGCAAGCAAACATCTATTTTGTGCCACCATAAACATTTTTATGGAGACACAAAACCCAAGTGAACTAACATCTTACCCTTTGTTGCACTTTACTTAAAATATTTTGCACTTCACTGCAAAATACTTAAATTTTGTGACTTCATAGTTTCATAGTTTCTAGGGTCAGAAGGGAC
>NW_017729024.1:126238267-126240550 GCF_001723915.1 Gavialis gangeticus
TGGTGGAATCTCCATCCTTGGAGGTTTTTAAGTCCTGGCTAAATAAAGCCTTGGCTAGGATGATCTAGTTGGGTATGGTTCTGCTTTGAGCAGGATGTTGGACTAGATGGCCTCCTGAGGTCTCTTCCAATCCTAATTTTCTATAATTCTATATCACTTCTTCTGTACTTCAAATATATGGTGGAGATAGTGTTCATATTTTTACAAAAATAAAAAGTTAAGAAAAACTAATTCCATCACTTATTTGAAGTGTTGGTTATTCTGAAACTAAAAATAATCTACACACTAATTATAAGGGTTCTTTTAAAAGAAATAATAAATAGGGTAATGTAAACCTTCACGTTACACATACCTTGTGATTTCATACTGTGATATTGCATACAGTTTGAAGGATAAGATATGCCACTAAGAAAACTAATGGAAAACTGCATTGCTAACCCTACATTGCAAGTGTGATTAAAAGGAACGTTACCTCCCATTCTCTGGACATCGCCTATTTCCTCCTCACCCTATTAAAAGTATTGATATGACCCTGATGCCACCCAGAAAACACAGGTGAGGCAAGGGTTTATTTGGGGAAGGAATAGCACTTCCCCAGCAATCCTCAGCCCCCGAGTTGGCAGCTGAGCTACAAGTGAAATCAACCACATTAATACTGCTGGAAGCAGGAGTTGAAATAGCATGATCTCTGGCTACATGCTCCTGGAGTCAGAGCACACTGTGGTGGGGGACAGAGTAAATGGCATCACAGCTACCTTATGCTGAGCTGCCATTGGTAGTGGTGTGGTTTTGCAAGGCAATGCAAATAGAGAAGTGTACTTGAGAAAGCATCTTGAGTTTGGGAGCCATAATCCCCACATCCCTCTAATACTCTAGTTTAATAAAAATAATGCACAATACATCTCAATTGGCTTACAAAACTAAGGAGGCTCTCCAGACAGATAAAGATGTAGGCAAGTACCCAGTACTGCCCAGGACTGCCTCATGTTAAAACAGATTCAACATTTTACAATAGACCAGTATGGCAAAGCCTAGTGATTAGATCTTGCCTAGGTTTGCAATAGTGAACTAGGAGAGACTTCCTGCTGCCATGCATCTGAGTAGGGGCCAGGGACACTTTTAGCCCTTATTCTCATGTACTGAACAAACTTGGTGCCTCTAGCATGGAGGATAATATCAAAGACACAAAAGGCATGCTCCATTTCTTCCATCCACACTAGTTTGTCCCCTTAACCTGGCACAGTGAATGGTGGAAAATGTGAAGTGTGTGCTTCTCTAGCTTTCCCAGAGGCATATCCTGGCAGCAACCACAATGCTTCTGGGAGCATCTGCCAATGCCCAGCCCCTCCCCATTCACAAGGGTTGTACTCTTGGGAAATTATTTATTGCATACATATGGACTAACCAGCACGAAGGCAGAGAAACATCTTCTTCTTGTAATTACTAAATTATTGGATTATTTTTATGGAAAGCAATCCCAGAACAATGAACTATAAATCCCAATTAGAATAAAGTGCAGCTCCATCACTGCTGTCCTAATAAATAAAAAGTGGATCCCAAATTTGAAAAGCTTTGATCCCTCTAAAAGAACACAAGACGAAAGGACATAATATTCTTCCAATACTACGCCTTGCATTATTGCAGTGTTATAAGTCACAACAGTAGAACCCATTTCCATTGTGCATAATAAATGCCTCTTTGGCTACATAGCTGAATTGTACCAATCACATGGTTGGTCAAAAGATACCAGTAACTTTTTTTTATGCAGTATATAAACATCAAACAAAAACAACACATCAGTAATGTGGTCTGACACAATGGAAACCTAGGTCCTATTCCTGAATCTGCCGCTCTGTAGCTCTGGACAATTTACTTTTCTCAGTTCCTCACTTTCCCCATATCCCCAGATATTAACCTCCTCTTAAAGCACTGTGAGATCTGCTGCTGATAACCCTTATAAGGAGTGAGGTCCAACTGTTATTTACATTTTTTATAAAGTTGCAATCTAAAGCCTTGCACCAAGAGAGCTCTTAAGAGTTTACTTTAATTGTGTGAATAGTCCCACTAAAATCAATGAACATACTTAAATTTAAGTACACAGCAAATGCCTTACTGTATCAGGCCTAAAAGCATGAATGAGTCTGCAAGTATTTTCCATTGTCACTAGTTTTTATACACACAAATTAGTTTATTGGAACACTGGAAAATGAGAATTTGCAGAATTTGGCCCTAAATCAGAGGTGGGCAAAATACAGCCTGCAGACCAGATGTGGCATGCAAGGA
>NW_017729024.1:126245550-126266590 GCF_001723915.1 Gavialis gangeticus
CTGTATCAGGCCTAAAAGCATGAATGAGTCTGCAAGTATTTTCCATTGTCACTAGTTTTTATACACACAAATTAGTTTATTGGAACACTGGAAAATGAGAATTTGCAGAATTTGGCCCTAAATCAGAGGTGGGCAAAATACAGCCTGCAGACCAGATGTGGCATGCAAGGACATTCTATCTGGCCTGCGGGACCCCTAAAAAATTTAGAAAATTAATATTTATCTGCCCTTGGTTCCTGTCAAAAATGACAGGAACCAAGGGCAGTAGGACCCAGGGGAAGCCCAGTGGGCTCCCACAATAGCAGGGCCTGCCTGTCCCCACCCCCCACAGCCGGAAGCCCCAGCAGGGGCTTCTGGCCTGGGACCACATGACTACCCCGGTGGCGCCAGAACCTCAGGTAAGGGAGAAGGGGGGGGGCGGGGGGAAGGGCAGGGAGGACCCTGGGCAGGGAAGGAGCCCAGGAAAAAGTGGCCCCGGGGAAAAGCTGATTGTGGGCTGGGGGAAAGTGGCCCCTTGCCTGCCTCATGACCAGCACCCCGCACTGCAGCCACTCGCAGCCCGCCTGGGACTGCCTGTGCCTGCTCTGGACAGCCCTGTGTGGGCTGGAGCAGCTGCAGCAAGGAGCGCCGGCCATGGGGTGGGGGAGGGGCCACTTTCCCCGCCGCCCCATGCTCAGCTTTTCCCTGGGCTCCTTCCCTGCTCCTTCCCTGTGCACAGGAAAGCGGCCTTTCCCCTGCCCCATGTCTGGTGCTCCCTGCTGCAGCTGCTCGCAGCCCGCACGAGGCTGTCCAGAGCAGGCACAGGCAGCACCAGGGAGGCTGCGAGCAGCTGCAGCACAGGGTGCTGGCCACGGGGCAGGCAAGAGTCTGCTTCCCACCCCGCCATGCTCAGCACCAGCTTGTAACCCAGCCCCGCTGCCAGCCTGAGCTCTGCACTGGCTCCAGGCATGCCCATCGGGGCTGCATGTGGTGACAGCAACTGTGGCCCCCCCACTTGCTGCACTGGGCAGTGTCTTCCACTGCCACCTCTGGGCTGCCCAGCGCACAAGCTCTGGGCGGGCAGCAACAGCCAACACTGCCCAGCGCAGCAAGTGGGGGCACTGCAGCTGCTGTTGTCATGTGCAGCCCCGATGGGCGAGCCCAGAGCCGGTGCAGAGCCTGGACTGGCAGCAGGGCTGGGTTACAAGCTGGTGCTGAGCATGGGGAAAAGTGGCCCCTTGCTCGCCCCATGGCCGGCACCCCATGCTGTAGCTGCTTGCAGCCCACATGGGGCTGCCTGTGCCTGCTCCAGACAGCCCCGCGTGGGCTGCAAGTACTTGCAGTAGGGAGCACTAGCCATGGGGCAGGAGAGGGGCTGCTTTTCCCTGCACTCAGCACCAGCTTCTTCCCTGCCGGTGAGCAGGGGGTCAGGGCTGTGCGCTGCCCCCTGCCTGTACCGGCGAGCTGGGGGGCACTGGGAGTGAGTGGGCAGGGAGCCAGTGGAGCACAGGACCCACACCGGTGTCCCAGGGCCAGTGACGGTGGGGCCCAGAGCAGGGTACCAGGAGCACAGTGTCCCAGCTGGCAGGGGCTCTATGGAGCCGAGCCAGCTCCCCCCTCTCCCTGCTGGTGCAGCCCAGCCTCACTCCACAGACCCCTGCCAGCCTGTGCCCTGCTTTGGGCCCTACTGGTGCTGGTCCTGGGACATTGGTCCCAAGACAATGGGACATTGGTCCCAAGATGGTGCCCATGGGGCGGGTCACCTGTCAAGGGGTGGGGCTACCCATGCAGCCCTTGACAGCTTGCCAAAACTGGGTAAGCAGCCCTCCACCCGAAATAATTGCCTGCCCCTGTCCAAAATTCTTCGTCACATACCTAACATTAAGATTTTGTTTTCAGCTGCTTTTCTGTGGTACTGTTAAAGAAGTCAAAACACTGTCACAGGGATTACACTAAGCAGTAGCTCTGAACACTTTGTGGCAATATTCAGTGAACTCTAGCTAATCATTTTCATCTTATCACTTACAATGTCATAGCATTGGAATGATGCTTGGTTAATTTTCCAAAGGATGCATTTACTATACATTGCTCTCCATTGCTGTCAGGGCAGGAGCAAAAGTAAGCCAAAACACTCTGTCAAGGCAAGTGTTTGGTTGATGAAATTATAAATAAGTCATCAAGCAAAAGCCTGTTATAATGAATTGTCATTAAATGTCTCACTGTATACTTGTTTAATCTCAAACTTCAGAATAAGAACTGTTATAACTTCCTTCCTTACCTCATACACAGATCTGCTCTTTGAACACATCATGAGAATATTAAATTAGATAATTTAAGCTATGTGTGCATGTGGGCACATGCAGAGAAGCAAAGCCTGTGATATGTTTTACATAAAGCAGGCCATTGTGTGCTGATTATAATGTGTAAAGAGGAAATATGTTTCTACCACAATCTATTCTAACTCGAGTAGGCAGCAATACTCTGTGTTTATAAATATAAATGCAAAACCCATGTTAAAGTAATGTTAAGGCTCTGGATTCAAACCACAAAACCTAGAAAACTGAGAGCCAAGGCTGAAACTTTGGGCCTGATTCCTACTCCAAGTTAGTTGGCTCTTGTACTGTAACTCTGGTTGACTTCAGCACTGATTTATACTGGATAAAAGTAAAACCACAGCCTTTTGTCTTTAACTTGCTAATAGGCCATAGATATGACAGGAGATTTAGCACTGTGTAGGTGTGTCTACACAAGACACTCTACTGCGGAGCTGACCAATTAACTATACAGTAAAGTGTTGCTCTCTGCATATGCAGTGCTATTAAGACAGAGTAAACTAATTAACTCCGCCAAAGGATAGTACTGCCTGACACAAGTAGTATCCTATGGCAGAGTTATTTACTCAACTGCAGTGTACATGTAGGTGGTGACCAGGGCTGACTGAAGCACAAGGTTGCTACAGTGCAGGGACTGTAGCACTCTGTGCCCCAGCCAGCCCCTCTGCAGCATGTTGAGCCACACAGAAACAGCCCTGGGCTGGCAGACTGACCCTCCAGACCGCTTGCCAGCCAGGACTGTGCTGCCCTGGCTCAACATGTTGCAGTCCCAGGTGCACATGTAAATGCTATGCCCGGGAGCAATAAGCTCTGGTGTGAACTGCACCAGAGTTTATTGCTTTGCATTATTTTCATGTGCAGACACATCCTGTTCGTACCAGTACGTCGGTACTAAGGATATGTCTGAACTACAGCTCAGTCTTGCAACCCATGCTCTTCAGCTCCACACTTCAGTCCCAGAACAGAGGCAGTGAAGATGTTCTGAGGTCACCCCTAACATAACACCAGTGCTGGATTTAGGCTTAAGCTACTTAAGCTACAATTTAGGGCCTCACAATATGAGGGGCCTCTACATAAGAAAAAAAACTGGACATTTTTGTTCTGATATGACAAAAATATACATATATATGGCTCCAAAGTTATTATTCATCTTGAGTTCATAAATGTGTGCAGAAATAGCAATAATTCATCTTAAAATTTCATGAAAATCTGTTTTTGTGGATTTGTGGATTATTTTTATCATATTCAGCCTCTTAAACTGGACATAGTTTAGGACCTCAGCATGTCATAATCCAGCACTGCATAGCTCTCAAGGCCTGAGTTCTCCAAGTGATGGCTTTCAAAGTGAAAAGTGGAATTTACCTAAAGAAAATGTTGCAAGAATGTGTGTGTCAAATCTGACATATATTACGTTAAAAGGAGTTACAAAAATGCAGGCCATATCCATCCCTATGTTTCCAGTTAAGGAAGGATTACACTTCTTGTTTTTACTCTTCTGTATTGTCCATCAAATAAGAGCATATTATTTATCATATGAGTAATATTGTTATGCTGTATTTGCTGAAGAATTTGCTGATTTAGTACTTGGATAAACAGGTATTAAATCAATGCACGGTAACTTGCACTACTGTGCAGTAAAGCCAGCTCATGGGGTTTTTTTTCAGATGTGTGCAGTAGTATATTAGCATGGGTTTTGCCCCGCACACTACTGCACAGTGTTATTAGGCTACTGCACAGTTAGCATGTCATGTAGATGCACCCAGACCATTCTAAAAGCAGAGGGAGTATCTCAAGTCATTGTGCTGCCCTGCACCATGCAGACAGCAACACATGCTGATAGTGTTATAAAAACAGAGTCTCAAGAGGACAGAATTTAGCCTGAAGGGGTAAGTCTCATCTCCATGTGTGGAGAATTTATGTCTTTACTATAATCCCCATTAATGTGTTTTGGGAGTGCCATACAGAAATCCTATTGCATCCAAATGAAGATGTTCCTTTAAGGATCTGCCAAACCACTGATTTTTTTTAATGGAAGCTCTTTCTAGATATAGCTTGAGAGGGAAAAAATGGAATAATTTTAATTTAGATTTAAATACAAGTTTACTGTATTAAACTACATATACAACTTTAACTGCTATATTACTGATCTAGTAATTCAATGCAAATTTATACAGGCACTTCTTAAGCCCTTAACATTCTGGGCGCAGACCAAAAAACAGTTTTAGGGACTAAAGCCAAAGAGGATCTTTACAACTCTCTAGTCTGATCTCCTGCAAATAAAGTGCATACATTTTATTGGTGAGAATCAACAGCCTGTTTTGAAAGGTCCCACAATCTACAACCTAAAACGTCAGAAAACCTAACAAAGCAGACAAAGGGCTGTCCTGCTGAGGTCCAAGGATAGAACAATACTTTTGAAAAGATAGCTCCACCATCAATACATGGTGGAAGGAGCACTTTCAAGAACTCCTGAACCAAGGTTCTAACATCTAAAATGATGCCATCAAAGCCATTCCACAGCACCCTATTAAGGACTACCTTGCAGATCCACCAACTTATCCAGAGACCTTTAAAACCTTGAAACAGATGAAAAACAACAAAGCATGGTGTCCTGAAGAAATACCAGGTAAAATTTACAAGCAAGAGGGAAAGAAGTTCTCTCACCAACTACACGCTGTTATTCTGAAAATCTGGAAACATGAACAGATTCCCAATAACCTGAGAAGTGCTAAAATCATGATCATATACAAGAAAAGGGGTAGAATTGATTGCAGCAATTATTGTGGTATTACATACCTGTCCATAGCTGGGAAGATCCTTGCCCGTATTCTCCTCAAAAGACTCATCTTCCTTGTAGAGGAGATTCTACACAGGTCCCAATGTGATTTCAGACCACTCAGAGGTTCAACACATGATTTTTGTTGCTAGACAGCTGCAGAAGAAGCACTACAAGCAACACCGAGAACTTTACAGGTCCTTCATTAACTTGACTAAGGCCTTTGACTCAATCAACAGAGCAGCTCTATGGAAGATACTGATGAGATTTGGATGCCTGTTAAAATGTGTTACCATCATCAGACTTCTTCATGACAATGTGACAGCAACTGTCCTAAGCAATGGATCAGAAACAGCCCCTTTGTTATTAGAACTGGAGTCAAGCCAGGATGTGTGATTACACCAACACTCTGTTCAATCTATATTGCAGCAACTGTTGAGTGGCTTCCAACTAGATTTAGCATCCAGTATTGCATGGAAAAGAATCTCTTTAAACACGAACTGGTTATGTTCCAAATCTAAGATAATCAACAACTTCATTACTAATTTTCAATATGCTGACAATTGTGTTGTGTGTGCCAATTTAATTGAAGAGCTCCAGGTTATTCTTAATTGCTTCTGTGAAGAGTAAGAAGTGCCTGGACTCACTGTCCAAGAACCAAGATACTTGTAACATGGTGACCAGAACCAAGATATTTTGCCAAGTCACACTAAATCAACCAACTGCTCTCCACTGATTACAATTGGAGGACAATCCTGTGAGAATCCTGAGCATTTCCCCTACCTGGGTAGCCACCTTTTCAAAAAGATAAAAATAGACAATGATATTCAACGGTGGAAAAAATCTGCTAGTGGATGTCTCCAAAATGGTGTCTTCAATGATTATGACATTAGAACCCAAAAAAACCTTCTCATCTACCTGACTGGTATCATTCCTACCCTACTATATGGGTGTGAAATCCAGATGACATACCAGAAACTGAAAGCGTTGGAATGTTACCATCAGAAAAGTCTTTGGAAAATCTTCCATATCAGTTAGAAGGACATAAAATAAATGCCAGCATTCTGGGTCAAGAAAAATCTACCAGCACTGAAGCCATGATTATATGACAACAGCTCCTTTGGACAGAACGCGCCATAAGGATGCCTGACAACTGGCTTCCAAAACAGGTCAGATACTCCTAATGCACAGATGATCAATACTCTAAAGGTGGGCAAAAGAGAGCCAAGGACACCTTAGAGGCCAGTTTAAAGAAATGTAATGTTAACATCAATACTTGGGAGACTCAAGAACTGAATTCCCCGCACTGGCACCATAAGGTATTATAAAGCATCAGTCATTTCAAGCAAACTTGCCTCAATATGGAGGCATATAGATGAGAGAGACAAAGGGAAAAAGCTGTGACCCAACATTTATCAGGTCCTACTACTGCCTCTTGAAACTAGCTCCCACGTCTGCAGTTGAATATGCAGGTCTCAGTTTGGTCTCCTCAGCCATCTCTAGATTCACCAATGACTCCACTATTTACTGGAAGGCTGTCCTCCTCATATTAAGATACAGCCAATGACAACACCATCATCATGATGCCTACAGCTTTTAGGCCAGATTTTTCTCTTATAGTACACTCCCATAAATATAGGAGAAGACTTCACTGATAGACGTTTTACCACTGGAGTCCCCCAAGAAGGAAGACCCAAAGGATATATTATCTCTGGTCTGAGCATGGGACTGCTACAGTGAAGCATGTGCCACCCCCTCACCTCTGCTCAGCACAAAAATCGCAGAGATGAGGCAGTATATCTGACCTAGAACAGCCCAACCACATTCCCCAGCAGTGCTCTAACACAGTGGTTCTTAACCTTGTTGGGCACAAGGTACCCCTTGGAAAATGCCAGCTCTTAGCTTTCACTCAGTTTTTTGACTACAGAAAAATAATAGAGGGATTCTTCTGTTGCAAAGAACTTAGGAATCCATAGTGTTAACAGTACTCTGTCCCGCTGTGGTCTTACTATTTGAAATCTCTGGGTTTATGTCTGAATCATGTTTGTACATCTAACAGTGCTAACTTTGTGTAGCATCTGCAAAAAGATCTCAAGGCACCCTAGCATGCTATAGCATACTGGTTAAGAATTAATCTTCTAACACAAGTTTCTAGTAATATACCGTGGACATGGCTGCATTGCCCCATTTCCATGATTTGATGCCTGCTAAGTGGGAGCGAGTAGTCAAGGCATGTTTCATAGCAGTACTGGTGGGCACAGCCTGGGGAACAGTGTAGAGGTGCCCAAAGTGACCCACACCCTGCTATCTGCTGCCTTCATAAATGCTGAATACTTTGTGCTACATAGAGTAATTAGGAAGTGTAGGTGTGAGGACTGTGTATTTACTCTTTCCACCAGTAACTTCCTACTTCAGAAAAACTAATTCTATTTTATATTATATTGTATGCTCCATACACCATGTTAAATATAACCTGAGAAAAAACAGATGGCATAAAATTAACTACAATATGTTTTTATCACAGGAGGCACATGTGAAAATCATACTCTAAAACTTCTGCTATTATTCTATGAAAGACTTCAAAATTAAGTGTCCTTATTAATAAAACAGCCACAGGAGTGACTCAGTGGTTATTTCACATATTTTCCTTCCTTATATTCACATTTTCTCAAGTCTTTTCCACAGATTACTCTCAGGCAATTAAATCCTTTAGGTTAATGCTTTGATGGAAGAACTGCTTTGCACTTTCTGCATCATGCCATCTGTTGCATTTCTGTGAGGAAAGCCAGGCTTTTTTCCTTCATTAAAAATCTACTTAATATTATTTTCTCAAGATCAAACATGCCAGTGGGGTACAGAAAAATTATGTGAGTTTGCAAGTGCAAGGAAATCTTTAGTACATTTCTCCATACACAAGCAAATATAGTGCTTGTAAAATATATCATATTGACACTTCTGGGAAACATAATGGTCCTTTCTCCAAGCAACTAGCACAGTGTGGTGAGCACCAATCTAACTGCTCCTTGTCCAGAATCAGACCAAGAAGTCTAACTTAGCTTCCCTATGTGATGATAACCCATACAGCTTAGCAGGCTCACATTCCCTCTGAGAATGTATAACAAGGGATCCAACAGGAATGGCTAATGCAGCATGCAAGGGCAGGAAGTTCCACCAGAATAAATAAAGGTCCTATGGCCACTGATAATATCTAGACAACATGAGCCCTCCATGCCCACTCTGGTTCCAGTTGTGTTGTCTTTTATATCAGGCTGTCCAATTTCTTAGCAGTTGGAGGCTGAATGCCCCATGGGCCATACCTATGGGGATCATGGGCACCTGGGTTACACGCTGCATGAACTTCCCCTCTAATGCACTGTGAGCCTATGACTCCCTGCTTCACCACATGGCCACTGCTACAGCATGTGCCTGTACGAATGCTCTGCCCATGACTGCACTGAATTCCACATGGCTCCAACCTCACCCTGTGCCATGCCATGCCACACACCATACTGCACTGTCCTCACTTCTGCACACTGAAAGAGAAGGAATGAAGTGAGTCACATCACCTGAAACAGGGCATGTTTCATCTCTTCATCCGAAAGCCAAAAATGATCTTTGTCTTAGCAGTGAAAAGGGAAGTGAAGCAGCTGGTATGAATATATGAGCTCCAGGAAAAACTCTCCTTCCAGCAAGCTAGAAGAGCAAGCCAATCTGCCTCCCTGCCGTAGGTAAGGGGACAGTTGCTTAAAAGGCACAGTTTACACAGGAGTCCTGGTTTAGGGGGACACAGCATGCCTCAACCTCTGTCAGTTCCTGTTTGTGCAAACATCTTTCCCATTGCCTTGCCAATGTGCATCAGCTATAAGGTGACTGTTCAGTCTCCAGGGCCATCCAATCCTAGGCTTCTGTCACAACTGCCAACAGGGGGCCTCTTGGAGACCTCTGTGATGTAGACAACTTTCCAGGAGGTGCTGGACCATGTCCACAAGGACACCAAGCTGCTGTTATGTTACAGAGTAAGGAAGCTGGGGCACTTTCAAGCTGAAACTGAATATGACACAACAGCCTAACCAGGTGACACAAACTGTCAGCATGGCCCAAGGTAAAAAGCTACATGTCCTTTGAGCAACCACCTAGTCCAGCTTGCATGAACTGTAAATAACAGACTGCTAGTGCCAAGTCCAACATATTTTATGCTTCATGTTTTGTTTTTTGTACCAGAAGTGCTCAAAACAAGCAATATATTATTTGTCATTTTGGATGTTTTTTACAAATGTGTGTGGTTCTTTTTCTCTTTCTTTCAAAGAACGTCTGAGACAGACCAGCAGCAACTCATTTTTATATCTGAAAAAACATCCAAAGCTTGTGGAAGAACGTCCATGTCTTCAGGCAACATGGGACTGTCTTCGTTCCCATTTTCCATGGTGGTTTCCCCCCACCAACTTTACTGTGGTCTCTGGCACCCTGAAAGAGAGAAAAACTATCTTATAGTTTGGGTGCCAATGTCATCAGTCAAATGCTCTCAATGGTCTTGCTAGCACCCAAAACTGAAACCTAGGGGCCTGGAAGCAAGGATGGGGGAAAGCGGGGGCAGGTGTGGGGGGAGGAAGGGACATCCTGAATTATACCCCCACACTACCCAACTTCCAGTTCTGAAACCAGAAGTGGAGCAGTTAGCCAGAAACCCTCACCACCAGAGTCAAATAACATTCAAAAATCAGAATTTATACACGTCAGAGACTGATTGCAGCTTTTCAGACACTAAGTAATTTTAGAGCAATTTCTCCAATTACCAGCCTTTTTATTTGTGTGGACCACCATGAGCAGACACCCAGATATCTCTGTTTCTCACCACTCCAATGAGAACCTGGAATACTCCATACAGAAAAAAAAAATAAAATAGAAAGTTAAAAAAAATACAATAATGCCTGTAATTTCATACTTCATTGACTGGATTACCTTTTTTGAGACTGGTTAAACAGGCACTGTGCTGGGTGGTTAGTGATTATCATTTTTCTGCAGTGTTAGGGTACTTGACATTTCCATTCCTCAGTGACTCCAGTTAAAAACAAATAGGTCTACCTGCAGTCCACATCTGATCACCAGATGGTCTCTGTGCCTACGAAGCTCCCATCTCTGAGTGCATTTAAATGACCTCACACATACATCTTCAAACATTGCTATCTGACCACAAAAATGTATGGAAAACGCAACATCTGTACATGTCTGCATCTTAAATCCATGTTGTTTTACAAAATATATTGCTTGTCACCCTAAAGTCTATAGTCTCTTAATGATCAGCAGGGGGAAACGCAAATGGTAGTGTATGGGCTTTGGAGGTTGTTTGTTGTAAGAAACCATTGAATTTCAACTACAGGTCAAAAAACACAAAACTGTTCATTTAGATCCACTAAGGATAACAAATACTTCCCATTAAGTACTCCAAATGCTTCCCATATGCACTAACAGGTATGCATGCATGTACCTATTTGTACATGCAAAATCAACAAATATAAACTAGTTTCCACATAGTGATGATAAATTTCAGATCTTAGCCTACTATGAGAACTATGAACATTTCTCTTGACATACATAATGAAGGTTTATTGTCAATGCAAAGCTTGTAAGTCCCATAGCTTAGTTCAAGAGAGTACTTTGTCATATCAAAATTGCAGTACATGTAAACCAATGTTCCCAACAAGATGATAAACACAGGCTCACTTGAACAGCTAGATGAAAAAACAGATGGGATATCACAAACATTTTCCCAAACTACAACAGACTTCTAGGCCAATTAAACATGGTTAAGTTTGAATGGGGGAGGAAATAGTTTTCTTTGCTGTTAAATGTCACCAAAAATTCACCTTAAGGCATAAAAAGCCTGGTTCATTTCTATGAAAGTTGCTCAAATTAATCAATCCTATGTACAGGTCTTACAAAAAAGAGAAAGAGAGAGAGAAAGGGAGGGAAGAAAAGAATATATATATACATGTGCTCTATATATATATATAGCAAAATAACTGAAAATGAAGGGGGAAAATAAAATAGTTATTTAGAATGTAAAGAGGGAATGAGATTTTTTCTTAGCATGAATGTCTAACCAGGATGACAGGGCATATTTACTCTAGTCTTAAAAGAGCAACTGTAGAATAGGATAGCATGTGTTTTTGTTTTTTTATTATTTTGTCTTTTTAAGATTAAAAAGTCAGTAATGAGAAATCAGAGGGGCATATTTTTCACTGCAAAGTAAACTGGCAACATTTAAATTTCAAACTGTTTTTCTTTCAAGCTCATAAAGTAATCCTAAATTTCGACACCTGAGAACTGTGATCTGCCTTCTGTGAAATTCATTAAGATTACTGCTTACAAGGGAGGAAATGCCAGTCTAGTTATTTGTCCTTCTTGCTTTTGTATGACTTCATTTAAAAGGAAGAAATCACATTTGAAAGGTCTTAGAATAGCAAGCCACCCCAAAGTTCAGGCATGGCAGGTTTCCTGCACTGATGCATATTTAGCTCCTTCGAAAGCCTTCATCACACAGCAATGTCAATAGTGGCCATCAGGGAGAAAAGAAAACACTGGAGAAATTTGGTTAATCTATCCTAGTAGACGAGGTCATGACAGGACCACGTGCATAAATAGTAGTGGTATTATTTTCAGATGTAGATGTCCTGAGCAGGAATGGACCAGCCAGGGGAAAGGCTTTCTTCCAGGTTCCATGAGTGGCAGCTCTGAGCAAGGGAGAGATTTGGGCTGAGATGTCATCCTTTTATATTAGGGTCAGTTCAAGGGAAAGTGGGAGAAAATAATAATACCAAAGGCACAAAGAAAATCTCCTTCTGCCAGGCCTGACAGACTGACAGACTATTTTTTCCTCTGACTGTCTTTGTATATCTGAAAGGGGCTCTGGATTTGTATATTGAATGGGCTGCAGTCCTTGTGAGGATCTATCGAAAGAAAGCCTAGAAAAAACCTGATCAACCCGAAGACACAAGATCTGTTTACCTGTCATGATTTTCAGATTTTTGAAATCATAAAAAGAATCTTCTCACCAAAACAACAAATGCTATCAACCCAGTTCCCTCAAGGGTACTCCACTGATGCTGTAGCATTTGACATTTTAAGCATTTGGGATGGGAATTAGCATGTGTTAGCAACTGTCCCTCACAGTAGCTCCCTACACCAACAGCAATTTCTTTCCTGTGAAGCAGCCATTGTGAACACTTTCGCACTGTTTGTCAGATGTGCAAAGAGGATGATATAATTGAGGCTGCTTTAAAACAAAAATCAAACTGACATAATATTGCTAGTAACTTGACAGCTTTATGGAAAGCGTTCCCCACAAATCCCAAGCTGATTGCGCTGCTGAGGACGATCAGAGGTTACAGAGGAGGTTTAGGCTCTAGGACTCCTAGACTCAGCCTTTCAGAGGTTCAGCCATATTTAGCTTGACCTTTGACATGACCCAGCCTTAAACAATAGCTTTCTGGGTATGCTAAATGACCAAATCTTGCCAGTTGCTGCCAAATTAATGAGCCCATGTCATTTTTAGTTTACAGTTCAGTCATAAAGCAGCCAAGTGGAAAATGAGTCAGGGACCATTAAGGAGCCTTACGCAAATTTTCAAAGAGTATAGTCCCCAATTCCTCACTGCCTCTTCTAGAAGTCTCTAATCATCATTCTCACTCCTCCCTTTGCTTCCTTCAAATACTTTAAAGATCTCCCTCAGGGTACAAAGGAGACTGACTGGAGAAACTAGGTGCCAATGGCTCTCACTGATTCAATGTGGGCAAAATGCAACATGTACTCAAAATCTGTACAAACTCTGAAGCGGTATGAGAAGTCTGCTGGAAGCTCCCCAGAGGTACAGAACAGTGTTGAATATATGGTAATGGAGTTTGAAGAGGCACAGGGGTCTCTCTATAAAAAGAGAACTGAGTTAAAGGACCAAGGGAAACTGGTTCAGAAAAACACAGGGAGATGAAAGAGCCCAGTTCTCAAATACCTTATACCATTTGCAGGCAGTCAAAAGTTTTCCAATGAAACCCAGCTTCCCCTCAAAAAATGTTTGCCTGATTTGTGTTTTGACCACAAATCCAAAAATTCAAGCCAGGTTTGAAGGCTTTTTGCTACACTGCTACAATAGAGGTGCTCAAGCAAGACTCAGCCACTTTATAAGCTTTCAACTTGAAGCCAGGCAAATTTCGCTGCTTTTGCAGTTTCACGTGGAGGGTCTCTGCCTCCTCTCTCAATTCTCACCTGTTAGTTTATTCCTCTGTTTTCTCAGCAAAACCCTTGTTTCTGAATCATTCTGTTCCTTGCATAGATCCCAGGTCTGCAGCTCTGCCTGTCACAACAGTTAAACCCTTTGCCTGTGTGCCACAGCCTCTGCTCCATCTTACCTGAAATTCTTCATTGCCCCTAACCTTAACTATTGCAAGATGCCTTCTGTGTAGCCTTCTCAGGAGGGGCAGGATCTTGTTTCCTTCACAGGTGTCAAAAACCAACATTCATTTACTCCTCGAATAGTCCTATTGGTTCTCTTTTCAACTTAAAATTTTCCTTTTCGTTCTTAACACCCTCCACAGGTATGCTCCCCTTGTAGTTTGTCTCTCTCTTCTCTCTTTTCCTTGGGCCTCCTGATTGCCAAGCACTCTGATCCAGTTGTCACATCCAGACAATGTATTAGCTCTAATAGTTACTTCCGTTGAGTCAGGGAAAAGAAATGATACAATATGAACTATGAATCCAGCCCAAAACTCCCATGCATTTCAAATGTCAAATTCAGAATTCCTCACTGAACCTCTTGTGAACTGTACCCTGGGCTTAGGTCTACTCACAAACCCTGAGTCTTTACCCAGAGAACAGTGCAGGGAGCAAGGAGACTGTGCCTCAGACAGGCACAGGCTTTCCGCAGTGCTGCTGTGTGTGTGTGTGTGTGTGCGCGCGTGCACGCATGCACACATTTTACACTAGGCTTTAGGAGTAAAAGAACATGGGAACATATAGCAGGAAGGTACCTCCTAGGTCACTGAGGTCAACCCCCTGCTATTGCCATGTCAGGAAACCACATCATATAATCTCTTCCATAAACTGAACAATTTCAGTCTCGAAAGTTCTTAGATTCCCCCCTCCACACCCCAGTACTACTGTTGGAAGGTTATGCTCACTCCTTCGATAGTTACAAGCTTCTTTCTAATGTCTAACCTAAATTTATTCATGGTCAATTTATACCCATTAGCTCTTGCAACAACATTGCCCTTTAATTTAAATAGTTCTTTTCCCTCCATGGTGCTTACCTCCAGACTGTATTTGTAGACAGTAATCATATTCTTTCCATGCCTATGGTTTACTAGGCCAAATAAGACAGCTTTCTTACTCTGCTATCTTAAAGTAGGCTCTCCATTCCCTTGAACAATGAACACGTTAGTAGTGTCTCATTTCATTTCTACCAATTTGAATGTATACTTCTTTATTAAAGGTTACACATACTGTAGTAGATGAAATCTCACCAGTACCTTGTACAATGGCATTAAAATTTCCCTGCCTGCACTGAAAATACCTCACCTGATATTTCCTAAAAGTGCATTTGCCTATTTCATAACCATACCACTATGGTGGCCCACAGTCATCCTGTGATTGACTCACATGCCAGCATAATTTTCTTCCTCGTTCCTTCTAAATGATTAGCTCCCAACTTATAGTAGAAATGCTTATTAACTCCCTAGTACATGACCTGAAATTTGTATGATTAAATAGATCCCATTTCTATTATTCCTGTCCTTAAGAATAATAGAAATGGGCTAGTGACAGAAGCTAAACATAAACCTATTTAAGTGATCAGAAATTGGTTTAAACCTGTAACAGAATAGCAGCTTAGTGCACATAAACCAGTTTCAAAATGGATGAAACTGATTTAAGATAAACCTGGTTGAATGTAGTATCAGACTTAACTGATCTGGGTCAAACCGATTTATGAAACTTCTGTCCCAGATCCCTTCCTAGTTCAAGTTAAATCAGAGTCCCCCAGCATCCCAGCATGGTTTCCAGCCCTAGGCTAAGCTGTGCTGTCTGCTCCAGAGAGCAGGGCTGCCTTGCCCCTCTGCTCCCTATAGAGAGCAGTGAGGGCTGGCTGACATGGGAGGGGAGGAGGGCAAGCCTGGCTGGAGGTGCAGTCCAGCCTATGGGGAGGAATACCTCCCCCCCACCCTGACAAACCCCAGCAGGGGTCTGGGGCCAGGGAGGGAAATTAAATACCCCTTCCTCTGCTCAAACTTACTGCTGGCTGGCTGCAACTGTGGACTACAAATCCCAGAAGCACCTAAAAGCAGGAAGAGGAAGTGATGAGCAACCCTGCAGAGTCCTGCTACTGTAATTCTGGACTGCAAATCCCAGAGACCATGGGGCCAGCAGGAAGAGGAAGTAAACACACAGCCAGATAGCCGTGCTGTAGTGCCCCCAGGCTTCTGGCCTGAGCCACTGTGGGCATGTGGCTGCATTACCTGAATCAAAGGTAAATGTCTGTTCACTTATGTTTCAATTTAATATGTGCATCTTAGACTAACCTGCAAAGACTGAATTGATTCAGCCTTGAGCTTTTTGACTATCTGTACCTAGCCCTAGAGCAGGGGTCAGCAACCCCCGGCATGCATGCCGAGCATGGCATGCAAGGCCATTTTGTTCAGCACACCACAGCCAGCCCCGGCTCTGGATAGCTGCTGCCAGTGACGGAGCCTGGACTGCTTCCAGCAGGGCTTGCAGCATCCCAGCTGCCTGCTGGGAGCAGCCCAGGCTCCCAGCTGGCAGCAGCTACCTATAGCCAGGGCTGGCTGCAGCCAGAAGGCTCCAAACAGCTGTGCCGGGCACAGCTCCATACTGGCGCGTGCAGGCATGCCTCAGAGCGGGAGGTGGGGGATGGGCCTGAGGCAGCGCAGCCCCAGTCTCTCCCCCACTCCCGACACAGAGGTGATAGCAGGGTTCCAGAGCCCGGCGCACCTGTTTCTAGCCAACCCAGGCCCTGGGCAGCTGCAACAAGCAGTGGGCAGGCTGCAAACAGCTACACCAGGCTCCACAGCCCCGGCATCAGCTCTGTGCTCATGGCAACTGTGTGCACACCTTGGAGCAGACAGCAGGTCAGTGCAGCCCACCCCGAGGCGCCCGTGCAGTTGCTGCCAGCACAGAGCTGATGCCAGACCTATGGAGCTTGGCACAGCTGTTTGCAGTGTGCCTGCTGTTTGCTGCAGCTGCCCAGAGCCCAGGCTGGCTACAAACAGCTGTGCTGGGCTCTGGAACCCTGCTATCACCTCTGTGCCAGGAGCAGGGGGAAGACCAGGGTTGCACTGCCTCAGGCCCCTCCCCCACCACCCACTCCGAGGTGCACCTGCATGCACCAGTACAGAGCTGATGCCAGAGCCCAAGACAGCTGTTTGGAGCCTCCCGGCTGCTCCCAGCAGGCAGCTGGGATGCTGCAAGCCCTGCTGGGAGCAGCCCGGGCTCCAGCAGCTACCCAGAGCCAGGGTAGCTGCTGACAGCCACAGAGCCCAGGATGCGGGGCAGGGGCTTTGGGTGGGGGGCAAAGGGCACAATCAGGGCATCCTGACATGTACCCCTTGCCCTCATTTTGTTTTTCTGGCATTCAAGCACTCCAGCACCTTCCAAGGTAGGCACTGTGGTGTTTTTTGGCACTGACCAAAAGTCATTGCCTACCCCTGCCCTAGATGCTCATCTAGAAGGAAGGAAATTTCACAGATTTCATAGACTTTAGGGGTGAAAGGGACCTGGAAGATCATCAAGTCCAGCCCGCTGCCTCAGGGGCAGGAAGTCAGCTGGGGTCAAAGGATCCCAGCCAGATAAGCATCCAGACGTTTCTTGAATGAGTCCAGAGTAGGTGCCTGCACCACTTCTGGAGGGAGTCTATTCCAGGTCTTGGAGGCTGGGACAGTAAAGAAATTTTCCCTTATGTCCAGCCTAAAACAGTCTTGGAGGAGTTTATGACTGTTGGTCCTTGTTTTCCTTTGGGGCGCTCTCGTGAACAGACGTTCCACCAGATCCTGATGTTCACCCCTTATGAACTTATAAGCAGCCACCAGGTCCCCCCTAAGCCTGCGCTTTTCCAGGCTGAAGAGTCCCATGGCTCTCAGCTTCTCTTCATAAGGCCTGTTCTCTACCCTCTGATCATGTGTGTGGCTCTCCTTTGGACTCTCTCAAGCTTCTCAACATCCTTCTTGAATTGTGGAGCCCACAATTGGATGCAGTACTCCAGCTGCGGCCTCACCAAAGCCAAGTACAGCAGGAGAATGACATCTTGAGACTTACCTGAGAAGCATCTATGGATGTAAGCCAGAGCTTTGTTTGCTTTACCAGCTGCAACATCACATTGGTGGCTCGTGTTCATCTTGTGGTCAATCATGACCCCCAAGTCTCTTTCAGCCATGGTGCTAGCGAGTGTAGCACTGCTGAGCCTATAAGCATGCTGCGTTTTTTTTTTCCTGAGGTGGAGTACCTTTCATTTATTGGTATTGAACATCATCAGGTTTGTATCCACCCACTTACTAAGTTTATCCAAGTCAGCCTGATCACTAGCTTGTCCTCAGTGTGGACACTCCAAAGTTTAGTGTCATCGGCAAACTTGGCCAGTATGCTTCTGACACTGATGTCCACATCGTTGATAAAGATGTTAAAGAGAAGTAGTCCAAGGACAGAGCCTTGGGGGACACCACTGGCCATGGAGCACCATGATTATTCGCTACCATCGACTACTACTCTCTGGAACCGACCTTGGAGCCAATTTCCCAGCCATCAGACTGTAGTGTAGTTGAGGCCAGTTGGCCAATTTTTCCATGAGGAGATCATGGGACACCAGATCAAAGGCTTTTTTAAAGTCCAGATATATAAAGTCAATTTGTTCTCCCTTGTCCAGGTGATATGTCACCTGGTCATAGAAGAAGATAAGATTGGTCAGTCAAGACCTACCCGCAAAAGATCCGTGCTGGCTGTCCCTCAGGATGTTGCCATCAGCCAGGTTATCAAGAAAGGTCTCTTAGATAATTTTCTCTAGAATCTTACTGGGGATTGAGGTCAAGCTGATTGGCCTGTAATTCCCGGAATCTACTTTCCGCCCTTTCTTGAAGATGGGTACCACATTGGCCTTCTTCCAGTCTTCAGGTACTTCACCTGTGCACCACGAGTTTTCAAATATTTTTGCCAATGGTTGGGCTATGACACCTGCCAGCTTCTTGAGTACTCTAGGGTGTAATCTTTTAGGACCAGCTGACTTGAAGGTGTCCAGCCTCTCAAGGTGTTCCTTTACTAGGTCTACACCGATGCTGGGTATAAATACCCCCTCATCCTGGTCTTCCTGCATCATGCTAGGCAGGGTGGTCCCTTTGGGCTGATGAAAGACCGACGCCAAGTACCCATTAAGCAGGTTGCCTTTCCTGGGTGTTGGTTATCAGTTGTCCCATTTGATTCAGCAGGGGTCCAATGTTACTGTTGCTTCTTTTCTGACTCCCTATATATCTGAAAAAGGACTTTTTATTATCCTTGATATGTGAAGCCAGATGGAACTTGGTTGCAGCCTTGGCTTTCCTGATCCTCTCCCGGCAGGTACAGACCAGTGCTGAGTACTCCTCCTTGGTGGTAATTCCAGCCTTCCATCCTTTTTAAGTCTCTCTTTTAGGTGTAGGAGTTCCCTGCTGAGCCAAGGGGGTTGCTGTGCCCTTTTGCTACCCTTCCTCCTAGATGGGATGGCCATCCCTTGTGCTGTCAGGATCACTCCCTTGATGAACAACCACTCCTCTTGGACTCCTCTTCCTGTTGAGACATGGTCCCTTAGGGATTCGACAACAAGCCTCCTGAGCTTCTCAAAGTCAGCTTTCCTAAAGTCAAGGACTCAGCATTGCTGACTGACTTGCCTGCTTTGTGATGGATACTAAAGGTAATCAGCTCGTGGTCACTATCACCCAGCCTTCCATCAATTCTTAGGTTACTGACTAGATCATCTCCTTTGGCCAGTACCAGGTCCAGCAACGCTTTACCTCTTGTTGGCCCATAGACTGCTTGGGTCAGATAGAGATCATCCACGCACATGAGGAAGCTTTGCGACTGATAGGATTTGGCTGAGTGTTCTTCCCATGAGATGTCCGGGTAGCGTGCAACCTCAGCCAGTTTCATGGCAAATTCCTGGTCCAGCTCTTGTTTCTGGTTAAGAGGTCTGTAATAGACTCCTACTATGGTGTCCCCTGTGTCACATTCCCCAGTATTTTAACCCAGAGGGACTCCAGTCATCCTCCCTGGGTGCTAATGTCAATTTGCAGGGATGTGTAGCTGTCCTTGACATGGTGAGCTACATCCCCACCCCTTTTATCTGCATAATCTCTCCTGTACAGGGTATAGCTATCTATACCTGTGGCCCAGTCATAAGTGGAGACCCACCAGGTCTCCATTATCCCTATGAGATTGTAGTCATTCTTGTTTAGCAGGAGGGCCAGTTCCTCCTGTTTATTCCCCAAGTTCCTGGCATTGGTGTACAGGCACATAAGTGTCCCATTGGGGACCCTTGCCTTCCCTACAGATCATTCCAGGGCTAGCGTAGGGATGGGTTCCCTTAAGTGCCTTAGCCTGCTGGATTTGCAAAGGTTATCCAGTGGCTTGCAGTGGCAGTAATCCCCGCAAACCCTGGTGGGCTTAGTTTAAAGCCAAGTTCTGAAAGAACCCTGGAGCAATGGATAGATGTTCCTCAACATGACAGGAAACTGAGGATCTCCAGCAGATGGCTCAAATGCCAGGAGCATGGGGAACAAACAGGAGCAACTGGCCCTACTGCTTTCCAGTAGGGACTATGATATCATAGGGATAACAGAGACCTGGTGGGACTCTACCCATGACTGGACCATAATTATAAAAGGCTACACCCTGCATATGAGAGATCACGTAGGAAAAAAGGGTAGAGGTGTATCTCTGTATGTAAAGGAGCAGTACACCTCCTTGGAAGCTGAAATTGGTACTAAGGAAGGGTGACTTGAGACCCTCTGGGTCAAGATACGGGGGGGATGTGGCAAAAAGAACCTAACTGTAGAAATATATTACAGACCTCCAAATCAAGATAAGGGGCTAGATCTGGAATTCTCCAGAGAACCGGAAGAGGGTGCAAGAGCAAAGGATATGGCCATCATGGGCAACTTTAGCTACCCAGACATCTGCTTGGGAAGAATACTTGACTGGATCCAACTAGTTGCATAGATTCCTGACTCATGTCAATGAGCTCTACTTGTCTCTAGAAGTATATGGGCTGACCAGAGGAAATGTAATCCTAGATTTAGTTTTGACCAAGGGGGATGACCTGGTGAGTGATCTGATGATAGAGGGTAACCTAGGCAACAGTGACCACAACACTATCACTTTCACTGTCCATCATAAGGCTGGGAAATCTGTCAGTATGGTACAAATTCTTGACTTAGCTTATTGAAGTCAGTTTTTTTTAAGGGCTTTAGTGATCCCTATGGAATCATGGGCTGCAGGAAAAAAGTGTGGATAAAGAGTGGTCATTCCTCAAGGACACGATCCTCGGTGCACAGAAATTGTCTACATCTGTACACAAAAAAGGTGTCACAGGGGCCGGGAGCCCATTTTGGCTCAATAGGGAATTTGCAGATCTTCTGAAAAAGAAAAGGGAGGCTTACCAATGATGGAAGCTAGGAATAGGCTACAAGGAGAACTACATTTGGGGTGACAAGGAACAATGGTAATAAGCTGATGGAGAATATGTTTAGGTTAGAGATCAGAAGGCAATATTTTACAGTTAGGGTGGCCAAAATCTGGAACCAACTTCCCAGGGAAGTGGTCCTCGCCCCTACCTTGGGCAAATTCAAGAGGAGATTGGATGATCACCTGTCTGGGGTCTTGTGAACGCAGCATTCATTCCTGCCTGTGGCAGGGGGTCAGGCTAGATGAT